>NC_089728.1:10228641-10855152 GCF_035083965.1 Branchiostoma lanceolatum
TGCCCTGGCTAAATCAAACATGGAATAGATGAATGACATTTAGATAGTGCACGGCAGCTGTGTTTATACCGCGTGTCTGGCTCCGCGGCACAACTGCTGAACGGGTCTTATCCTCGTGTGCCCTGGCTAAATCAAACATGGAATAGATGAATGACATTTAGATAGTGCACGGCAGCTGTGTTTATTTACAGCTGCTAAGACTGAGTGCTTGGTATACATGGATGTTTAATGGGAGTTAAGAAGTCATCCGCCATGGGAAAATGTTGACGTGTATTAGTTTCCTTGTAGGTACATGTGGTTGAATTGATACTGTCAAGTTAGATATTGGCAGTACATATATATGTAGTACAGTAGGACTGAATTGGGTAGGTTTGAATTTTGTCATTGTCATTGTTATTTGTGTTTGTCGCAAATGTCATAAATGTACATACCCTTGTGCGTTTGACCCCAGACCATTATCTTGGGCTTTTGGTTTCTGTTTGGCACGCATATAATAGAGACCCTTCCCTTATAATCATCAATAATGGAGCCCCCTCCCTACATTCTCATGGTACAGCTAATGTCGGGAGGGGCATGTACCTAAGCATGCGTGACTGGAGGTGCGGCTGTTTTGGCGATTTGGAATTCGGTTACGTCAACAGGACAAGTGGCTCATCAGACCTCAAATTGTTTGTGTTTATGTCTAATGTAAGACAGAGGGTCACAATGAACGGAAATATAACACAATGAACTCCTATATGATAGAGTTGCTCATAGTAAACGGAAATCGCGACAATTTTCGTGACGAAATCACTTTATTGATATATGGCTGGCGCATTTAGTTAGTTAAGTTCCTTCCCGCACCGAAGGTGCACAAGGCGGTGCCCATCTCCGTTTCGGCAGCCCTTGGGCCACATGGCTGACGCAGGGTGGAAGAATAAAGTCATGGGATTGTTTCTTTTGTTCGAAAGTATGCCAACACCTGCTGGTCCGAAAATTACCTGGAAAATAGCCCAGAACACATGATTGATGGTTTCCTTATGATTAATGACTTAAATTGTAAAAAAAAAGATCACAGAGATTGTCAGAAATGAATACACAAAACACAGCAAATGTAAGGTGCACCTGTATGGTCTTGCATCCTATCAGCATCAGATACAAGCGACGACTTTTGTCACTAGAGAAACCGATACAGTTAGACAAATATAGAATGCCCGAGGGGTGGGAATAGGGATAAGCGGTGTACGGCATATTTCTTGACATCAAACCAGTCTTAAATCAACATGGTTTGTCACACAAGCAGTTAAAAGAGTCACAAGTGGCTGTATCTAACAGCTACCCCGCCGTGACAGTAGTATGAATAACAGTAATGATGCGCTTAGTTGAATTACACAATAGCCCTTAAGTAGTGTTTTTCACTTGGTAAACCCAATCGTGGCGGAAGATCTAACGTTTGTTTTAGAGCTTATCCAAGTTACGGTCTATCTGCCTTGTAGTGATCCCGTAAGGTGTCCTTTTGATTGTCTGCTGTTTCTGGCTACCATGAATCATGACTTCCCCAAGCTGAGTGATTATGCTCGAGGACGGTCTTCATTTCTTGGTAGTGTAATTGTCAATGGGTGAGATAATTAATGCTAGCTGTACTGATTTACTACTGATATTGATGATGAAAGTGATGACCGAATCATTACGTGCAAATCAATTGCAAGCGTGTATGTATGATTTGAAGCGTGGTAAGTCGAAGTTAAGTTGGATCACCCGGAAGTTTTTTTTCGGAAGCAAATTCCTCGTAATTACTGGGATGAAGTTCCCATTGACAGCCTGTTGACAAAATTTGTGTAGTGTAGCACGCGGCATCTGGGTGCTTTTGTTCTATTTTTCCAACGAAGATGCTTGCCTTGAGGTATATGAACTTACAGTAACATTGTATTCCATACATTATTTTATGTACGCCAAATAATTCCTAATGGCTTTCACCGCTTTTTGTGTTGTTTATATAAATTCGCGATTGAAGTCAGCTGTGAAAAGTCACCAGGTGTTTGTGCTGCATTTCAAACATAAAGAAACTATAAACAGATCACAGTTTGAGTTGTTCAGTCGATTCTAGTCACCCTTTTTTGAGCTGACAAGAAAGACGTGACCTGTTTACCGGAGCGTTGTTTCTGATTTGACCTGACCCCTTCGTCGCACCTGACGTGCCTGTCGCCCTACCTCAGCTCAACTATGTCGTCGAATGTGTACTTTTCCCCGCAACAACAAATGTCTGTTTTAACCTTTCAGACTTTTTAAAGAGGTTACATCATAATAGGATATTTGACGCATTTCATAACGGCATAGATAGTTGTTTGTTGTAATGACATTACTGTGGGGGCGTGTTCTGAATACTGCTGGTAACTTTGTCAAAACATCGATATCATAGTTAACAATATCAGAAGAGGACAAGTAACAACAACATAGACTCTGTACAACTTACCCTTTGTCAGGCAGCAGGGACCAATACCTCAGACCGGAGTCCGTGAGATCCCCAGTGTAAGTCTGCGGAGACGCTGTGTGCGCAGGCCAGCGATACCTGCAGTTCGCCAGTGATGGTGTCTGCACACTGATACAACTCGTCCGACCAGTGCCCGCCTGACCTGTGCCTTCACTCATCTACGTGTGGCGCTTGCAAATTAGCTCTTTTTGTTTACCTACAATCCGTTTTTAAAGGTTGCTATCTATCATAGCGCATATGCTTAGTAATGAATTGATCCTTGAACGAGGTTATACTTACAAGTTGTTTATGAGACTATGACCAGATGTAGATAATTGGATGAGAGAATTAATGAATGCAAACAATTGTATGGCTTCCCATTCTCATCAGTCTAATTATGGACCCTTTGTACTAATAACGTTTCATTACAGAACAATGCGGGAAACATTTCTATCCATGATGCATTCTTAAGATTGGAAAGAAACATTACGGGTTAAAGTTCGGTTACAGACAGGTGTAGTTGTGTAGAAAGAACCCATTTCCCACTGTTGTGATTCTCCAGTGGTGCGTTTGCTAACAGTAAATGTACAGATCACAGAGCACGAAGAATCCCAGAGACAGGAGGTGAACAGAGCCTGGGGGTGATCCGGGGCACTCGTTTGGTAACACCCCCATTCCACCAGGGCGGCGACCTCGCTGCGACCGCCCTGCGACCGAGCGATTTGACAGAGCGCTCAACAAATTCCGTAGATGAAAAATGAATCTTTTAGAGCTTTGCGTTTTTTTGTTCTCTTTTCAGTCAACATTTTGCGTGATATTGCAAATATTCCAATTATGAAGTCAAGGGTGACACAAATCCAGTTTAGTTCGCAGCGAGGTTGCAGCGCGATTGCCGTCTAGTGGAATGGGGGCCAAACACAAATCATAATGCCCCTCATTGTTTCGTCCTATTTTGACGATTTCAGGCGACAACGCCCCCTTTGGCTTGCCTCAGGGATTTTTCACATACTAGTACAGTATTGTAGATTGAAATGACGGTTAGACGTCCCATATAAAATAACACAATACATTGCTTAAATATTGCTGAATATGTGCAGCCAGGCTTAGCATGTTGATTCACTTGGATAGGTGTGAAAACTTCGTGTGTTGATCGTCCGCCTTGCTCCTGAACTGACCCCGCCAAACCATCCATGGGTGAAGTAAGGACAACCACTTTCCCCTGGTCACGTTCGAAAGATCACTTATATTAAGTCTATGTTAAAAGGCTTGTTTTGACGACACTCCTGCAGTGTGTTGATATACCGCTGGTGGCTGGACGATTCTGTACCCTGGCCTTCAATTACACCTGACCAACTTGTTGTGGTATAAACCACACACATGGCCACGTTAACACGCCATCCTGTTATTTTTTCTTTTTTCAAGCAACTCAGAAAACTTGAGTATGTCTTCAATATGAAGAGCATTATGCTTATTTAAGATTTGCTACGAAAACTGAAACACTGCCAGCTACATGTTGGTCTAACAGGTGTCACGCCTTATTTGGCCTCTGATATTTTACAACGGCTGCGTGTACTTGCACACTGACATGTCGATATAAAGCAATGGCGTATTGCAATGTTACTGCAAAACAAATAGAGTCGTGACTTGATGGTCATGGTGGATGGTCATGGTTCAAAGTTCAACGATTCTTAGAGCAGCAAACTCCACCTGAATCAACGAATAGCTTTTCAAAAAGGTATAGAGCAAGACGAACTTATACATTAGTAATCATAAAACGTTGTCATGGACACCTGTTGCAAATGTTTTTCAACCTCTCTTTTATTTCTATCGCCCAAGATAGCTCTGGATATACCATATATCGTGTTCAACCAGAGGAATCAATTACTAAGTAGAAGCTAGTACAAGATAATACAATATATACCATGCATGTAATAAATAAATCACGGAGGATTTCGCCTTTGGGGGCATTTCCAGTGAAGCCAATAGCATCGCCAGATTGGCTTCCCATGATGTACCTCTCCATCATGTACCAGGTGTCCGATGGCTATACATGTGCACACCACTTACCCGATAGGTTATAGAATCATACGTGAGAGTGAGGAAATCATACACCATTGCCATGTCCTGGCAACCGATTGAAAAAGATCAATGCATTCTATGTACGCTCGTTTACAATCAGCACGACGTAATGTACATCCCGATCCTGTACTTATATCACATGATATACATACAGATGTTTCTTCATCGTTGACCTATAAGACATCCCCTCTCTGATAGAATAAAGTCTATTGGTTGACTTGGCTCCTTTGAGATGAAATACTTTCTTAACTCTACAACCAAAACGTGCATTTGTTTCATCTTATCCCAACAATGTAAATCCCTATTTTCATATTTCCATTAGATTCGTTCACCATGCATATTCATAATAACTACCTCTATGAGTCTTAGGTTATGTCAGCATCATAACCATCGTGTCCAGTCCACCATTATGACAGACTACTTAAATTGCTAGATTGCATTGCAGCATCTATGGTTCAGGACTAATTCACCTCATCAAAGCATATTCACCTACGTAAAAGTTTTGTTGTCAATTCTACATTGTCATCAGGCCATGTTGACACTTTCCCATATATTTGAAATCTAATGCATGTCTTTCCTATTCTTACTTGTTGTACGTTTTTACTGCAATGAATAAATCATGGAGGATTTCCGTCCGTTTTCTTTGTACGGTGTTGAAATGTAGTTTCTTCCTAGATCCTACTTCTGTTGTTTACAAGTTTGGAATGTTAAATAATATCCGCATTACTAAATCCTAGAAGAAATCCTATCCTATTCGATTCCCATTCCACGAATACCAGTTATGTTTTTCTATTCATAATTCAGGTCCAGTAGGATTATTTTCTATTTCAAAATAATCTTCAAGATGTTGGTCAGCTCAGGACAGCTTGTCCACGTATCGTCTCAGGTGTTTGTCTGTCAAAGGGTTAAAGATAAACAAAATCAATTAACATTCTTCTTGAAAGCAAAAAGTCATAGTTGTGAAAACATGACAAACACTTCGACCTTGGAAACATGGGTAGCTTTAGTGTGTTTGTAATGTAAATGTCATTTGTAGTATTGCTGTTATAGGGGATATGGTGACATATTCTCCACTGAATAGGACAAGGGATTAACAAATGTCACTCTTTTTTAGTTCACCCTACGTACAATATGATAGAAAGCTAAGCGGTGGTAGCTGCCTGTGCCATGTAGCTAAAGACAGGGTTAGTTCTGTAGAAGAGTGAAGCTAATGAGTGTCGTGTACTGACCTCTGCGGTACATCTTGAGCGTGTTCTCCAGCTCTGCCAGGGCGCTCCTGGTGGAGATGGTCTGCAGCATCAGTGTGTTGTAGGTATCGTGCATGGCCGTGTTGACGTTAGCGTACCAGGACGGCGCCTGGACCTGCTCACTGGTGCGCTGTTTCTGCAGGTACTGCAGTTCCTCCGTCATCTTGTCCAGGAGAACTACACCCTCATCTGTTGGATCGTTAGATTACACCATCAGTTCATTGTGTAATAGAGGCTCAAAAAATTAATAATGTGGTAGAGTCGTACGTCGCAAAACGTTTGAACATATCGAGGTTTCTGAATCTTTATCCAACAAAGTAGATTCTAGCATAGTATTTTGCCGATGTTATACCGAACACACAGGCTATACAGATACAGCACCAGGTGCAGGTGCTAAAAGTTGTGCCCTCGTGCACAAGACAACCGTAGAAAGGCCAGGGGCACTCATTACGTACCATTTCTAGGTTCCTTCCCAGGGGTACGGATGAGCTTGGCCAGGTCCTTCTGTCCCTTGTCCTCCAGGTTCTCCTTCTTCACTGCGTGGTACAGAGCTTTGTCTGTCATGTCGTGCAGAAGTTTCAGCATGCGCTCATTCTTGGCGATTCTATCATGGGAACAATGGCAATGAAAATGTTAACAACTGTACTTAATGTTGAATGCAAAGGATGGTATATGTCGTTTGGCAAAGATGAATATGTTGAGAAAAAGTGAGTGATCGATTCAATGTGCATACAGTTGGTATGCCTTAGGGATCGTGCATGGCACAGACGTTGGACCTGAATTGTTGATGTACTCACCTTGCAGCGGCCTCTTTCATTTCCTTATCCATCTCGGGCGTCACTTTCTGTTGGTCGGACTTTTTGATTGGTTTGCCGGTGGTCTTGTCTGGGGCGGATAGGTCTTCCCTTGATTTACGGAAGAATCGATCAAGGAAAGACGACCTCTTTCTCCTATCCATGTCGTCGTCATCCGAATCTGATGATGTTCCTGGTTCATGACCGGAGTCGACAAACGGCATCTTCGTCTTGATCCTCGGGTTGGCGTGTACTTCATCAGACCTTTGAAGTTGTACGTTAGGAGCAGACATGTTTACCTCACCACTTTCGATGCTTACGTTGTCGTTGGGTGAATCCAAGTCGTTGGAGGACTTGCGAAAGCTCCAGTCTGGTCTTTTGAAACTCCATTTTGGTGGCTTGACGTCTGGTCCATTGCCTTCAACCCTTGGCTTTCGGAAACTGATATCCGGTGCTGAAAAGTGTGGTTTCTTCAAGTCAGGCGCCTCCAGGTTCGGTTTCTTCATGTTTATGTCAGGTCCTTCAAAACTTGGTTTCTTCAAGTTGATATTTGGCCCTTCAAAACTTGGTTTCTTCAAGTTAAAGCTTGGTTTCTTAAAGTTCCATCCCGACGGATTGTCAACGTCTGGACTCTCGTAGTCAGGAGACTCGACATCGACATCAACATCGCCTTTTGGTTTCCGGAAACCCCAATTCGGTCCCTCTAGGTTTGGTTTCTTCAAATTGAAGTCTGGCCCTTCAAAACTCGGTTTCTTCAAGTTGATGTCTGGCCCTTCAAAACTCGGTTTCTTCAAGTTGATGTCTGGCCCTTCAAAACTCGGTTTCTTCAAGTTAAGGTCTGGCGACTTCCAGTTTGGTTTCTTAAAGCTCCACCGTGATGGCTTGTCAACCTCTTGACCCTCGAAATCGGGAGACTCGACATCAATATCACCTTTTGATTTCCTGAAACTCCAGTTCGGCGCCTTTAGGTCGACAGATGGCTTGGTCCACTTCGGCTTTTCAATGGTGGTCTCCCCACTCCTCCAACGTGACTCCTCAACGCCATCTACATCAAGAGGCTCAAAGCTGACGTGGCCCTTCTTGGGTTTACGCATGCTTAGGTCGGGCTCGGATCCGGCAAACTTCGGCTGGGTGGGCAGATCCTGGTCGGAAATGCTGGAAGATGATCCCTGCCAATCCTTCTTCTTCCCTCCGAACTTCTCGTCCATGTAGTTCTTGACCTTTTCCGTGAAGGTGCGTTTGCGTGGGAGCTCGCCAGTGGAGGCAGACAATCCCTCACGGTTTAAGGAGGAGTCGTCGAAGTCGTCGCGGGAGCGAGGAGACCCCCTGTAGCCTTGTTTCTCCGGGCGAGAAAACGGCGAGGACCCCTCAGAGAACCCAGGCGGCGGTGCTGAGTGAGCCTCATCTGCAAACCTGGGAGCTTCAACCGAAAACCCCGGTCCGGGACCCAGATGCGGTGGCCTCTCGCTGGAGAACTCCGGCAGTCGGGCGGAGTGAGCTTCATCTGCAAACTGAGGGGCTTCTACCGCGAACCCAGGGTCGCGAGAGGTAAAACTCGGATCTCTTCCCGAGCGGGCTTCGTCGGCGGATTTCGGGAAAGTCATGTACCCGTTTGTTTGTCTCTCATCCGATTCCCCTGTAAAGGAGAGATTCGGACATTTAAACACACTGTGGGGTGCACAGCTACAGGTGACACTGGTAAGATCATATGATATAACTAAAGGCTATGGAAGACGATGACCTGGCATAGGGCAAAAATTATTTGTTTTGGAAATTATATTCAAATTGCATGCAAATGTCATTACTTTTATATATCACAAGTTTAAGGAAGCCAAACATTAAGAATTGTCAATGATGGTGGTTGTTATTTGCTTCTGCTAATTGCTAGCTTGCTGTTGTCTAAAGTATTTATCCGAGACCAACGTACTAGGCACATCTCCTGGTCGTGGTCCGGTCGGCTGTGTCTTTTTCGCGTCCATGTATTTCAACAGATGATCTTGGTCACTCTCTTCCAGGGCAAACTTCAGGATGTCGTACCCCTGGTCATCTCTGTAAGAACGGTGATATAGGAAGACAAGGGTTAATCGTAACTCAAGTTTTGTTTTGTTCATATTGCATACCCGGTAAAGCCTCAAGGCGTAACACATCAGGTTTGTGCTGAAGAGTACAAGCTGCATATCCGGGCAGATTTTTTTTAACCGCTAGTACTCATTTTCAAATGTGTCGAGTGACGAATTGGGTGTAAAGTGCCTTTCCAAAGGGCACAACAGTGGGGCCTGTAAGGGATTCGAACCCAGTATCTCAGGGTTCTGAGTCAACAACCCTAACCACAAGGTCACGGTACCACCGCCATGTGAAGAGCTTGGATGTAACGATTCTAGGTACGACCTTACCATCGGCATCATTCAAGTATAATCGTACCTTTCGGGAAGGACATCCAGGAGTCGTTCGTTGACCCTCTCGCGTTCTCCCGGTGGCAGGAGCTTGTCCATGTCGTCCAGTCCAAAGACCTTATTCTGATGGAACAGGCCGAAGAGCGTGAGGGGCTGCATTTCGCTCACGATCCGCTCGCGGCGCTGTTCCAGGCGGTCCTGCAGGGCTGGGCTCATTTTGTTCTTGGACAGGGGGATCTGCAGGGAAAAGGGAGGTGATCATCAGTCATACGTGATCTGTAAGTTAAATTTCTTAAACAAGACCACAGCATATTCAGGACCAAAGATACGAAAACACGGACGTTCTGCTGCAGTCATCGCCATCCTTCCATAGGTTCTTAAGATATTGCACCGGATACACACACACACACACACACACACATACACACACACACACACACACACACACATAAACAATAGCAATAAAACCATACAACGTACCGTGCCGATCAACTTAGTTATTGGCTCCGGAGAAGTCGGGTACATCGGGTCGTACTCTATGGAGAGTTGATAGTAACAAATTATTCCCTGTAGAGTCACCAAACAAACAAACAAACAAAAAACAGACGTAGACCACATTACAAGACGTCATGCTACTTTTTTGTCAATTTTGATTAAAATTCTGGAAAAGATGTTTAAAACAGTCTTACGCCTCGTTGAGATAGCTGCATGTAACGTTGAGAGTGTATGTTTTACCTGTGCTTCTACATCCGATGTAGAATCGAGAAAAATTGTCATTCCTAAGCTAAGATAGCCACCAAAACAAGACGGCGGCAGTATACATACTAACATAGAATATGTATGTATGAAGAAACAAAGGCCACGCAACAGAACTTCGCAAAGGGTACACTAGCCAAACCAACTGTTGCATTTGCTGCTAAAACCACACCAACTAAATGCCCGCGTAGAACTAGTTCTTTACCCTTGTCGGCATGGGGGGATCCCACGCCAGGATCTACAAAAGATAGAGAGAATAATAGTTTACTTTACACCAGCATATTACACACGCAGCCCAGTAGGAGCTGAAAATACACTTAATTGAAACATTGAACCACAGCAAGTACAGATAAGCAGTGAATCTTAACATAATCTTAACACAATATCAGATAGAAACCCTGTTGTATACGCACGAGTCCTTGCGATAACACCCTTATATTAATCATAACATAGAATCATCATTGACGTTGTTGTGAAGTTATTCATAGATGCCTGTTCTTGCTACTTGAACAGAAGAATATAGCTATCCTAGCCTACATATAGCTACAGTAGCTGTAAAGAGTACACATTGTGGTGTATCATATCTTCTCCCCCACCCCGTACCTTTCTCCAACAGTTCCTTGAGCTGAGGCTGATGATGCTCGTTCAGGGCGAACGTGAACACATTGAAGGCCTCGTCACCCTTGTTGGGCAGCTCGTCCAGAACCTTCTCGTTCAGCTGCAGCCGTTCCTTGTGCGGCAGGATGTCGTCCAGCTGGTCTGACGTCAGGATGCCGTTTTGGAACAGCAGTCCGAACACCGGCAGGGGCTGCATGTCCCTCACCAGCGGCTCGCGGGCCTCCTCCAGCTTCTTCTTTATCCGGTCCCTCATGTTTAGAACTGTTCTTGAGATTTCCTTTCTGAAATTAGAGCGTTGCTTCAGCGTAGGGTCAACCAACACAGTGTGTGTGTGTGTGTGTGTGTGTGTGTGTGTGTGTGTGTGTGTGTGTGTGTGTGTGTGTGTGTGTGTGTGTGTGTGTGTGTGTGTGTGTGCGTGTGCGCGTGCGCGTGTGCGCGTGTGTGTGTGTGTGTAATATAGCGTACACGTATAGTCTTGACTTGACCTGACTTCTAATCTATTGACTCCAGATGTGTGCCAAGCCTAGAGGTGTCCGAGAAATACAGAACGTCTGCCGGTTTGAGTCTGTGTGTGACAAGTTTATAGAGTCAGTGAAGTGTATCATGAGCTTACCATATCCCTTGCCACAATCAGAATATTCACTGTTAGCAGTCTGAGTTAAAGTTAGTAGCAAAAGTTTAAAGTGTTGTGTCTATAGTGAGAACTTGTGACGTACTTAAATGAGGGTGATATTTTCTAGGATCTATATAACTCTTTTAGAGACTAATCCGCCGACGATAGACATCCTATTTCAATGTTGTGACATTTACCGAATGACTGCGGTATGCACTGTTCTGTCTTCTGTCTTGCCACCAAAACACTATAATCAACAATTTTGACAAGCTCCTGTTCTGCCTGTCAAATCTAGCAAGTATCCCATCATTCTGGGCGATAAAATTGGTGAGTTACCAAACCAGCAGTTTAGTATCAGAAGACAGACAAACTCTGACCCGGACGAGTAGAATGACAAGTTAGTTTCCAGACATGACTGGGTCGCCGCGGCCGCCATATTGGCCCCAACTTATCATTTGAGTTAACTCATTCAACACCAACTTAAACTCATAATTATTACCCTGTTATACATGTGTTACTATTCTGACAGTGCCATATACAGTCTCCTGTATAGTACATACCGAAGGAAAACAAAGAATAGGAATGTGCTTACGTTTTTCAGTTGTTTGTTGATTATGCTGAGACCTACTCCTTAGACCAAACGAGTGCAATGCAAAGCAGCCCACTGAGCCGGTCGGACGACTTGAAATGCTCCACGCCCCCTACAGACAATTGTGCCTCCGGGACCCCGTAGAAAAAAATACAAACTAATCGCAAACTGTCCAATGTAAATAAAGACAGCTGGGCCTATTCAACGTACGCGATGTACCGATGGTTGACATTGCTGTTGAGTGTTAGACCGTGACCGTAACAGGTGGAAACGGAATATCGTATTTCTTCTATAATGTAAATCATTAGACTAAGTGGGGGGGGGGGGGTGTCGAACAGAGGTTATCACAGGTGATTACACTGGAATCTGAGACCTTTTGCGTCCAATCTTAACCATTATAATGATCTTGTTGTCATGGCGAAGCTACCGTCAGGAGAGCTGGAGTCAAGTGGAGTGAAACATCACTGTAGTTTTATTGACACTTAATTGTGTAGTGTAAGATGGTCACGATCAATGACCAAACTACACTCATGACTCCAAATTAAAGCCAGAAAAATACTTGGATACTGTCAGGTGTCTTTGAAAGGTTTGCCTGCGGGTATTTCCAACTTTTTTTTCAGATTAAAAACATCGCACAATAGGGATGATTGGATTAAAAACATCGCACGATTGGGATAGAAATTCGCTTCAAGCAGCAAGCGTTATAATTTCTAAGTCTACTAAGTGGCCCAACAGCCCAGCTTATCGAGTGGTGAAAACGCACAGTCAGTTTACAGTCTGTGTATATCTTTACATAACCCCATAAGCGGGGATCTCACTGGGCTGCGCTTAATTGCGAAAGACCTTCAACAATCGGCTCCAAACGGCACCATTTGTTGCCTGAAATTGCGAATTTTTTTTTACATTTTCGAAAACCACGCATTGGCAAAATGACGCAAATGGGCGCAATCACTGCAAATCTCTTTTTGATGAATTTCACTCACTGTACATTGGTTTTTAAGTCAGTGACAACACTGCGATTTCCAATTAAGTTATCTAGTGTCTGAATTGTCGCAATGATTTGGGGCAATCAGTACTAGTCGCTGTCCAGTGAGATACTAGAATACTCGCTTTACAGGGATGGTTTTATTCTGTAGACATTCTCTTTAATCTGCCACTCACTACACCCATATTCACGACAAGACAACAGTATGACGCACATTCGTATTTAGATATTACAGTAACTTTAATTCTTCATTCCAGTAAACAAGAAGCAGTTTCATTTCACATTTGAATAATTTGAAGCCATCGGTCGGCTTGTCTTCTATTGTCAAAAGCTTTATCAAAGCTAACAGGAAAATATGTACTATTTCTGTTTGTTTGCCTTTTTCTATTGGAATCGTACTTCAACCCATAATATTCCATAAACGATCTATAAATAACAATACTTCATTTATGTGACAGATACAGGCTTCGTATCGCCTTGCTCTTGATTATAGTCACCACAACAACCAAAGAAAAAAACATGTCTAGTAACAAAGAAAGCCGCTTATAAGAAAAACTTCTGATAAAAATGCTAATGCATGTATTTTCTGTACATTGCTTGATAAAACATGAGGGTACATGTTACCCTGAGTTCACAACAGGGTACAAAACATCTCATTCGTTATCTCCAAATTGATAATGCCTCTAGAGTAGACTATCATCAACTACCCCTTCCTGACACAATGTCTACGAAAATCTTTAAGTTCCCTTTGTCACCGTTCTTGATTGTCACCTTCCTTGATTATGATGTCATTGTTTTCTTCACTTAAGTAAACTTCAGAAACCAACTCTCTCGTCGATCATAAAATAATCGTATTGGTAATTGTGGGCGAAAAAATAGCAGGTAGCTAAAAAAAGACAACACGTACACACTGCATCTCTTTCTTTATCAAACATGTCAGGTTTCAGGATATGGTTATATACAGTGATTGTCTATCAATGTATATAACACCATAAATCAGCTAACTACATGGCCCTTCTTCTTTTAAAAGTCTGTATGTTGGAGGCTATAAATGATATGAGAAGATATTGCCACCAAGACACCAGCGGTGGTCCATGGTATGACAGTGGCCCTGTTGTTCAGTGCTGGTGATCACCCTCTTCTTTGCTCTTGGCCAGGTACGCATTTTTCAGTTGTTTGTCTGTAAAAAGACATGAGATATACATTGATAATGTATTGTAAAAAAGGCGTTGCTTAGTTTTCAGCATGGCAGATTAAACATAGAGCAAGCTGAAGGTTTTCCTTTTACAGCCACAACCTGGACCAACTATTCAAAGCCACCGACCCTTTGCACACGCCAATGGAGGAAAAACGGTGCTGGTTGGTTATCAATTTGCATATAAGCACCTTCGCATACCCTGTTTGTTTCCCGTCACAGCATTACCCATGCTACCTTGTGACAAAATGGCGGATCGCACCAGGCAATACCCGTGTGTGTACGATCACTCACCTCATCGTAATCTTTTCTTTGACTCCTTTAAACCTTTTGGGTAGACAGACGGAAAATGAGAATCTGCTCTGTTGATACGCAAGTTGTTGTAGTAACAACCTTTCTAGTTTCTACATGGTATTTGAACGGTGATATCTTTGTGATTTGATATATCCTACACTACAGTATGGTCATTAAACCGTGACTATGTGCAATGCAATCAGTCTTTAACAAGTGTCTTTTTTCATAATTTTTGAACGTTTAATGTACATACATGCAACACGTTGCAGTTTGCTTCAAGAAAGCAATAAGAAACAAAATGACGAAAAGTTTGCTCGATGCAACAGTACAAGAATATCTGAAGTTTAAGTCGTACGGCAACTGAAATGGTAATTATTTACCTTTCTTGTATTCTTCCATAGCCTTACTCAAGTCGTTGAGAGAAGACTTCATGTGGACCAGATGTATGATGAGTGTGTTGTAGGTGTCCCGCATGGCCGTGTTGACATTCATGTACCAGGGTCCCGGCTGTTTGTTGAACACGCCCGGTCTCTGTTTGTACAAGTCATGAAGTTCGTCTGACAGCTTGTCTATCAAAATGTCTCCTCCTTTTGAAGGTAAGGATGCGAAAAGAAACAGTCTTTTATTATTTGTTCAAAAAATGTTACCAAGTTGAAAGTCTGGAAGGAAAATAGAATATGGAAACTTTACCGTGAATGTATTTCCCTGTTAATCAAGGTTCGACTTAAAACTTGATCATGGAGCCTTAAATTTTCCTTCCAATTTCTTTTAGATGCAATGAAAGATTGTTGTTAACAACAACGACAAAACATTATCAGGGATCCAACCATCAAGTATCGCACGAAGTACGCTGAGGTGTGATGGACTGACCTGGCCGTACGGTAGTCCCAGTCTGGACCAGCTCTGCCATGTCCTTGTCCGCCGGGTCCTCCAGTTTCTCACACTGACAGGCGTGGCTGAGGGTGCGGTCCGACAGCTGCTTCATCACCTGCAGCAGCCGCTCGCTCTTAGCGATGCGCACAGCTGCCTCCTTCATCTGCCGCTCCGTCTCCGGGGTGATGTTGTCCATGGTGGTCGGCAGGACCTGTTTCAACACACTTTGTCATAAGAAAACAGTCGACCCAGTCCCACAGACCTAACATGTCGTAGTTGAAACCATCGGAGTCACTACTACCAGTCAACTTCAGCCTCTTGCATGCTTGGTCTTATCTTATTTCCTTCTTTTCAGTCTAAGGTACTGTTAGAATTTGAGAGAAACAATGACAGAAAACTAAGATTGGATTAAAAAAATCGTCACCTTAATGGGTCTGCCGTACACCTGGTCCACAATGACAGGAGGCGAGTCCGTGTTCCGGCGCCTGCGCTCTTTGCCGTTATTCTTCCTCAGGTCTGACAGTGAGTTGAGGGACTTGTAGACCTCCTGGCTAACCCCAAGCTTCTTCTTCTGGCCGCTGGGCAGGGCGACGACAGGGCTGTACTGTGCTGGCGATGGTGTGCCCGCCACCAAGGCATTGTACTGAACATGGGAAAACGACGCGAAAATTCCATTACACATCTTGTCCCATGATCAACTGGCACCTCTAAGGAATATTTCAACATCATATCACAGTGCAAATCGAAAGAACGATGGTGGTGATTGCTGTTTATATTAATATTGTGTCAAAATTAACAACACAGACGACTAAAACGACAAAGTCATGCTTACAACTATCTTGATAAATTATGAACGTTGTTCTACCTCAGCTGGCTCCATCATCATTGGCGGGAAATCCTCTGAGATGTAGCTCTCTGGAGTAGAGCGCATAGACGAGTTGGTGATGGAAGAAGGAGGCGGGGGAGGTGCATGGATGCTGGGTGCGTGGTTAAAGGATGGCGCCGTGCTTCTAACAACTGGCTCCGCTTCGGCAATGACCGTGGTCTTCCCAGGTGGGGATGGTGGAGGAACTCGGTCACCGGGGACGTTCCTGATGGTAACGAGTTCTGGATAGTCGAAGATGACGCCGTAGTCGTTTTCTTTCGGGGGTGATGGAGCTTTGTTTACAGGCGGCGCCGCTTCCAGGATCGCGCTGCTCTTCTGAGGGTTGGTGGAGACCAAGATGGCGTCCTCCCTGTGCAGAGGAGGCGGGGAGGGTGGTGGGTAGTCGTACTCAACCAGATGGACCTCTCCAGGCGTTTCCTCTTCAACCAGCTCGTACTCTACTCCGTAAACCTCCCCATAGACGATACCCTCGTCCTCTTTAGGGCTGTAGGAAAACAGTCAACACATGTCTTAATGTTACGACATTGCTAGATAATGCAGATCTTGGAAGAAACAAACATTGATGCGCTGAGCCGAAATGTGATTAGGAGTTTCGATAGTTATGCTAGCATCATTGGTTGTGTAGCTAATGTACCTGGATGAATGGCTGGTGTTGATTTTCTGTTGTGGAGAGGGAACTCTGACAGGCGATAGAATGACAGGCGGTGGTGATGGCGATCTAGACTGTGGGGGCCCCGTACGCCATCTACGTGGTGGGGAAGGTGAACGGGCTCGTGGCGGCGGGAAGGGCGAACGGGCTCGTGGCGGCGGCGATGGCGAACGGGCCCGTGGCGGCGGGGAAGGTGAACGAGCCCGTGGCGGCGGGAAAGGTGAACGGGCCCGTGGCGGCGGGAAAGGTGAACGGGCTCGTGGCGGCGGCGATGGCGAACGGGCCCGTGGCGGCGGGGAAGGTGAACGGGCCCGTGGCGGCGGCGATGGTGAACGGGCCCGTGGCGGCGGCGATGGTGAACGGGCCCGTGGCGGCGGGGAAGGTGAACGGGCCCGTGGCAGCGGGGAAGGTGAACGGGCCCGTGGCGGCGGGGAAGGCGAACGGGCCCGTGGCGGGGAAGGAGGGGGAGACGCTTCCATGATTGGCGAGACTGGCCGCATTTTAACCGCCGGCGCTGGTGGAGAAGGCGCCCTGTACGGAGGTGGTGAAGGAATCCTCTCTTCTTCCGGTGGTGGTGAAGCTTTCTTCTTGGATGACTTTCCGAATAACTTGCCGATTTCTTCTATTTTCGTGGATGGTATGCGTTTGGGAGATTGCGGTGTGGAGACGTCCACGCCTTCATCTGTGTCTTCTGACCCTCTGCGTTCTGAACTTTTCACAGACTCACCATTACTCACTGGGGACGAACTGTTCGACTCTGCCACAATCTTGATATTACTTTCTTCATGCTCGCGCTTCAGGCTCTTCTTCCTCTCCTTCATCTTGAGTCGAATTTCCTCGGCCCTTCTTTTTCTGTCGTCCATCACCTGGCCAACCGTCATCGGCCTTTCTACTTCCAAATCTTCATCCTCAAACACCATCTCGACTGTTGGACGCGAGGGGGAACTCGGTGGGCTTTTGGGACTATCCAGCAGAACTACAGGGGGTGGACTGGGAGTTTTAGGAAGTGTTTTTAAAGGTACTGGTTTCTTGACATGGGATGGAGATTCTAGCTCTGCGCCAAACGTTTTAGGACTGAAGGTCATTTCTGTTTCTGGAAGAGGACTAGAACTTCTTTGCTTCTTTCCTGTCTTCAACTTAGGACTAGTTTGTGGCGGCGGACTTGGTGTTTTCATCACAACTTCCTGCGTAAGATTGGGTGTTTTCTTGACAATTTTGGGTGGAGGACTAGGTGTTTTCACATCCACCTCCGGCGGAGGGCTGTCTGGTTTCATGATGAATGAGCTTCGTTCGGGGATAGGTTTTCTTTGGGCGTCTTTTGGTTTTGCCTTTGGTGGTTTTGACGTAACATCATGTCCATCTACTTCCTCCAAGTTCGAAGATTTTGCCACTGTCGGCACTTTCCCAGTCTCCTCTGTTTCGATGTGTTTCTCCACCGGTGGTACGGCTTGCGATTTCCTCACGGGTGGAGGGGTTTTCCCGACACCGACATCTTTCATCGTCTTCTTGTCCTTCTCCGTTGCAATAGCCTTTTCTTTCAGTTCCCTTTCTTTAGCCTTCCTTTTCAGTCCCTCCAGGCGCACGTCGGGCACGCTTTCCGCGGCGCCGTATTTCTCCTGCAGTTCCCGCCGTTTCGTGGCGGGGGATTTCTCAGAAACGGAACTCGGCTTCCATTTTTTCTTCGGAGTGGTCTCCACGGGTTCTTCCTTCCGCTGTGGAAGTTTCGCAGGAGAATATTCTAAATAGAAAAACGTAAGCAAAGACATTGTCTGAGAACAGGTACAACTCTTTTTGTCCATGATATTGTATCAAAATTCTCTAGTTATCACACGTGCAAACATCGGCTATAGCCCTGGCTTGAAATCGGCAATTTGTTAGATTGATTTGCAATGTTTGCCTTGCAACTAACACCGTTAAAGATCTAAACCTCAAAAGGATGGCGTCTTCTACGGAAGTCTTTCGTCCTTTATGGCACAGTTTCTTTTTAATACATGATATGGTGTGATGTACCTATCTACCCGTAGCAGCTTTAACGTGAATTTCTTATAGGTTGAAGTAGCAGTCAATAGGATATCTAATAGATAAGCCCACCTGTTCCTGTCCACCTGCCGGGCTCCATGACCCGTGCCAGCTCCAGCTGGTCCGAGTCCTTCAGCGCGTCACAGAAGGCGTTGTAGTTGTGCGACCCTTTGGTCAGTAGGAGGTCCACGAAGCGGGAGTTCCTGGAGAAGCGGAACGGCATCTTCCGCAGGTCGTCCGCCTGCGACTGCGTGAACTCACCTTCCTGCCGGGGAGAACAAAACGTTCATATGAGACCCTGCACTGTACATGGCTAGTACCACACGTGTGGGGAGTATCGATGATGATTGTTGGCCCTCCATCAGTCAAGTGGGTCTGGTTTAAAGTTAATAAAAGAATAGGCTTGCTTATGGTAAAATAAAGTCCACAATAGAAAAGAATAGGCTTGCTTATGGTAAAATAAAGTCCACAATTACATCTCCTTTGCCAGCTTTTGGTTTACGAACAAGCCATCAATGGCTACAAGACAATATGATCCTAGTTATTATTTTGTTTCTAGAACTGAACGTTTAACTGTTGTCATCATGACCTTGGTCTTCTAGGATACCATTATGTGTAATCACTCATGCCTACTTACCTTGACCATGTGGTCTAAGACAGAGTCGAGTTGTATGGAGTCTACTATAGCGGGTCTGTTGGCGAATATGAGCTGCCGTTGTTTCACCTTCATCCCGGTCCGAATCATCGTCAACTTCCGGGCATCAATGGACGACCTTCGCCGCTGAAGAGTACGAGACAGAGTATTAAAGAATATCTTTAATAAGACAAGAGTCTTTCCACTGGCTCTGCCTCTAGAGCTGCTTCTTTAGTCATGAGCTCCAGTGATACAAAGAGTCAGTAAAAACAACAACACTAGATAAGCTAAATCTGTGGCAAAGCAAACATTTCCTGTACTTTCTCTTATGTTTGTAAATGTCTTCATTTTGCAATGCGTGCGGCATACCTACACTACCCCACAAACATATCAACACCCCAATCCAAACCCTCTCTCTTTAGTAACACCAAAGCTGACTTGACCCACCCGCAGGTCCTCGTTGTCTCGCTCCACGTTTTTCCAGTCCATCTCCTGTCGGGGCGGAGTGGCGCTGAACTCGCTGAGTTTCCTCTTCGCCGCCGTCTCACCCTCCTCACTGCTCTGACTCGGTGTCCTCTCTTTGCTTGTACTCGAAGGTCGTGATGATGGTCTACAAAAACACCATGATCGGCTATGGGTGAACTAGGTCGCGTTTGGTTCTACATTAAGCAAAATTATACTTAAGTTCTTGTTTCCCTCTTCAGCCAGTACTTAAAGCAATCCAATTGTCATTTGGTCTCGTTGATTCAAGTTAGGCTGTGCTATTGCAACATTTACCTTGGCACTCATGGTACTCTGTAGAAAAAGGACATGCATTGTTTTCTTGGAATCTAGACATTGTTAGAATATTACATCTCCAATTTGTCATGTTCCTGTTCAAGAACTGTGTATTTCTACAGCTGGTTACTTCCACTTACCTGGACCCGGCAGTGCGGTCTGGTGTGGCCGTGCTTTTCCATCCGGGCCCCGGGTTGACAGGCTTTTCCTTCCTTTCATCCAACAGGTTCTCCTTAGAGCCGTACTTTTTCTTCCCGTCATCCAACAAGTTCTCCTTAGAGCCGTACTTTTTCTTCCCGTCATCCAACAGGTTCTCCTTAGAGCCGTACTTTTTCTTCCCTGCATCCAACAAGTTCTCCTTGGAGCCGTACTTTTTCTTCCCTTCATCCAACAGGTTCTCCTTAGAGCCGTACTTTTTCTTCTTTTCATCCAACAGGCTCTCTTTGGACCCGAACACGGACTCAAGCGCAGATTTAGCCGCACCCATAGAATCCCGGGACATTTTTGCTGGCGTCTTATCGACACCTGAGAAAAGAGATCACACACGCTTTCATTGTTACTGTTACAGCTCACATATATGCAAGAAGAGCAGAATTTAGACAGAATGTAATGAAATACACAACAGAGCAGAATGTCTGATTTTACAATAAGGGGTGACGAATTGCATCAAACTACGAAACTTTTACTCGAGACAGAGACTGTCCATAGACGACATAATGCCAAAACGTGGAGTAATGTTACACCAGTAGTGCAAACGTACCTGTATCAGACTCCCGTCTGTATTTTTTAGGTTTGATGTCCCCTTCCAGCACATCCACCAGTTGACCCTGTCCATTCCCCCGCAGCGCGTAGATAAACATCTTGTAGGCCGAGTCAGGTCTGGAAAAAAACAAGGTATCACATGAGTTTTAAACTGGAACAAAACTAACGGAAGCACTCCCAGCATTATCTTAATCCAGTAGTTGTTACGTTTCTCAGCAACATATCTCAAGTTGGCGCATGCGCCCTGACGTGGAAGCTGACCTGTCCGGTAAGATGTCCACCAGCCTCTCGTTGATCTTCTTCTCGTCAGCTGGAGGCAGGATACCGTCCACCATGTCACGTGACAGGATGTTGTTCTGTATGAGGAGGCCGAACAGCGGCAGCGGCTGCATCTCCGACACCAGGGTCGCCTTGTGCTTCGTCAGCTGGTCACGTGACTCCGGCCGCATGGAAGACCTGCTGCCCATGCGCGAGATCTGCTCCGAGACATGGACGAGAGGGGATGTGATCGGATGGTCAGTTATGTAACATCCCGCACCTCAAGATTGTAATGCATTAATTTTGTAAATGTATTGCATGGACGAACATACATGACAGATATGACATTTGTAGATTGTAAGTTGTTTATAATTATCACAATCAAGACAAATAGGAGTGGAGGATATCACGATACAAAGCCATAACATCCTACAAAACAAGTCTACTGATGTCGCATCTAGAGGAAACTACATTATCGCTCCCTTCCCAGTGCTGCCAACAAGCCCCAGCGTACATATATGGGAGTACATGGCAACTTGACAGGCAACCAGCTGCTGTTATATAACAACGTACAACAATGACACACACACCTGTCGGGTAAGCTGTCCAATCTTCTTCTTCTTTGGTGATGTTTTCTTTTCCTTCCCATCTTCTTCTTCTTCATCCTTCTTCTCATCAGGATCTTCCCTACCTACAAGAGGACCAGCTTTAGTTTTAGGATACTCATGTCATTTAAGCAGACAGATAAGAGATGAATGTTATGCAAATGTCAGTTTAGTAAACTGCTCTGTTACCGAGAAAAAAACGCTTTCAATTTCATTGAAAAACATTAGGTTTGGCGCAAGTATTGTCAAGTAGTGAGCAACTCCATGCAGTGTCCATAGATCATCTAGATGACAGGAGAAGATACATACCTTCAGGGTCGAGTAGGTAAGCTAGATGACCCTGTAGACTCGCTTCCAGGCCCTCTCCCAGCACAGTGAAAGCAGCGTCGCCTCGCGTCGGAATTATGTCTAACAACCTGGACATTGAAGGAAGGTAGAGGTTAGTCTACAGGACCCACAATTGAATGTTTATTTGTATCGACTGACAACACAATGACTTTAAGTTTGGATGAAAACATACACCACTCACTGTTCATTCAGCTCCTTTCTCTCGTCGTCAGGCAGGACCTTTTCTAAGTGCGCAGGCGTGAGCACGTTGTTCTCTATGAGAGACCCGAACATGGGGAGGGGTTTCATCTCGCCAACCAGCATGGCACGATGGTGCGCCAGCTTGGCCTTCACACGAGGCCGCATGGTGGCGCTCCTGGGGAGAACTGAGCAGATGAAATCTGGAAAAAACAGAGCTGCAATGAGTATGTCATCTTCACCAGGTTTATAGGCGATACTTGGTGGCAAAGATGTCAACGTGCAGTGTCCAAGCAAAGGACATAGTAGACGGTTATGTTTTCGTGTGGACATTGAAAAAGGATGCCAACATTTCCTGTGAAAATGTGTTGAATTCCATTTGTGTAAAAAAGATTCATAACATTATTCATCACGCCAAAATGCAAATCGTTATGATTACAGTTACCACCAATTCATACTGGTAAGGTATTCTTCCTTGTCTTTGGTGTTTCAATTCGAATCTACAAAACGTTCACAAATGTGAAAATAAAAACCACGTCATGCCAACATAAGAACGAAAGAGTTCTGAGACTTGTTAGCTAACATGTACAAATAAAAGCAATCTCGTGATATGTAGACAAGATCATCTCTACAATCCACTTGTTATGAGGAAGTTGCTTGTTGACATTACCAAGTGTCATTTGGTGTTCAGAATAGGAGGCGTTGACAGCAATAATTGGAGGAGGGGACATCAAAACACTTTAGTGTTTTGATGATCGGGTAGGCACAGTCTCAACAGACCAGTCTGTGACTGAATAATGCAGTCTAGTTTACCCCACTGACTCAGTCTTCTATTTGGAGGACTCTCCGTGAGCAATAGAAATATCGGTCTCGGCAATCTCAGCCCACTACATTCTTTAACAAGCACCATGGACTGAAAACATTCCGGAGACATCTAGGCTACTACATGTATCTTTTCTTCACCGACCGCATCCATGCATGCCATCTAGTCTAGCAAGGTTTAGGATTGACAGACAATTTCTGAGTATTGTTTGTTTCGTCACACTTGCCTTATCCCTTGCTACTCACATATCAAACATGTACTAGTATATAGAACCCATTTTTTGTTGAAAGGTTGGCAGAATGGCGAAAAGAGCAGCAGTAGAGATAAAGCTACTTGAATGCGACTAAACAGTTCAATCTTTTGACAAATGAGTTCGCTTCAAGTCAGTTCATGATGATTATCAGTACAATGTTTTACAGATACCTTGATTTCTTGGCTTATCTGACAGGTGTGGACGCTAGAGTTGCGACAGCAGAACAAGATGGCGGTTGGGTATAAGTTGACAGAGATGCGGGCCAACCTGGCCCAAACAGGTACGGTTCATAGGGCAGGCTTTTCCGACATAATTATCTTCTACCGAGAATGCGCCGGAGGCGAAAGGGATTTAAACGAATGTTCTTAAGTTTCTACCTGTTTAAAGGACTTGTTGTTTGATGTGCGTTTTTGGGAGGTGTTCGGAGAAAGTGGTCAGAGCTGGTGTCAACAGATATTTTAATTATCAGTATTAAAATCAAATATCAGGTTTCTTCAAAATATGTTTTCTGTGGATGTCAACTTCTGTGACCCAGTTTTGATTTATGCAGAGATACCTATCTGGCTTCGTTAGCTGTGTTGGCATATGGTAAGGCGCACTCCTTAGGCCATGAGGGACGCTGATTTTGAACATGATTTCTACGAAATAAGGAACCTTCTCAGAAACCAACGAAGGTAGATAGAGACAGCTGGGGTATTATGTGTGTGGGAGGGGTGTGTGTATTAAACCGGGGATAAAAGTTGTCGGCGTTTTATCAAAGAATATCTATTACTAGTATCCTTGCAAGTATTGAAATCGTATTTCGCCACTCATCTGATTTCTCCATTCAAACTTAGGAACAAGGTCAATTAAAAATATTCTATACACAGTGACTGTGACGCAAAAAAATGATTATCATGAGAAAAAAAAATTGGACAGACCAACGTCTGTTCCATAGGAGTCGACCAAACTTTCATGAGTTATGGCATTATCGGCAACGTTCAGTTAGCGTTATATCAAACAAATGTTTGTATATATATTCGTTTGAGTGCTGTTTACAAAACATTGTGAACCCCCCTTGCAGGACACCCACAGAGTAAGGCTTCCCTTTCCCCCATCCACATAAGTCTTCTCAGGCTGAAGACACATCTCATTAACTTTTATGTTAACTGAAAAGATGTAGGTAAACTCGAGAATTCGGGTCATAGACGCGTTTGTTGTTGAGTTTGCGCCATGTCTGTTCAAGGGTCAACAGTTCCAGCACACCTGACACTTGTAGTTTATAGTAGTTCACCAGGGGTCAGTCAAACGGGGGCAGGGCAGACACAACACATGGTGACAAAATCACTTACCTGCCGAGATGTGAACACTCCGTCTTCTGGAGACTCCTGGGTATGTTGAGAAACGCTCAGCAAACCAGCATAAATCTAGGAAACAAGCTATTGAGTCTCTTTGTGAAGTTTTTGAGCTCCAACAAAGTGTAAAAATTCTGTGTTTGTAGGCTGAGGTCGCGACAAGCAAGCCTGCCACCTGCGGACTATGCTGTAGAACCAGTTTCGCAGCTTCTGTGCTTTTTGTGTTGCTCTGTTGAATTGTTACCACACCGGAGCAGCCATGCATGGATGGACAGACAACTTTAGAAATACCCCTAACGCAGTGGAGCATGATTCCCTCGGCTTGTGGTGAACTTTTAACTTGACTGGACTGTTTTATGTATGTTTTGTCAACAAATAGTAATTTCCCTTTTTCGCCGAAATCGTGATGGTATCAACAATTGCCTACAACGTTTGACAGATTATGCGAAATGTTGTCTTAAAATGGCCGAGAGGCAAATTCCTTTTAGAGCAACTGATGGCACCATTGGTCATTCTAAATCTATTAACTCTGACGGAATGATCTGTTTACTGGTTCGATGTAGACTAAAAACAACCTGTTTGGGGGGCGCAGGTGTCCAACGTGCCCCCTACCGGAAACATGCCGAAGGGCAACTCTCCAGTCTGAGTTTCTGTTGGCATCCGAGTGACGTATTATAGATGTTTCCAAGGACATTATATCCTATGTACTGTCCTTGATGTTTCTAATTGATTACGCAACTAAGATCCTCATTTGCATAAGTGATTTCCTCACTAGATGAGCTACTCGGCTCCAGACCAGTACTAGTCCGCCAACAGCCGTGGAGTTCAGCACTAGACTATCAATTGATATTCAAATTCCACGGCTGAATGTACTGTCATGTGTGTATGAATATAGTCGGCGCTTCGAGGGTGTGACACGAGCTCCACCCCGTATTAGTTCGTGTTTCATACTTCGTTACATGTTTTGATGAATCTTAAATAAGCGTGTTTTCCTTGAGTGTTGCATCACTATGTGTTGTTTTTGATGTTGCAATAAAAAATAAAAGACATGAAAAACAAAACAGACTTCAAACATGGAGTCAGCGTAAGGTTAGTACTCTTTATTGTTATTATCTCCAGTTGCGGCATACATACATATTACATGTATACAATTACAGTTATAGCGGCTTCTTGCAAAATTTGCTGTCACAGCGTCGTTTTCATTCACCATGCATCTGTAGCATTCTCCACTGCACTCATGTCACCTTATGCATTGTCCACGGGACATTCCATATACAGAAGGCCATTATGGTACAAAATGGCAAAAGATAATCATACACAATATGGTGATCAACCCAACAAACAACGTGGATCCCAATACCAGTGAGAAGGTAAACATCCCTCGGATAAAAACAAAATGGTTAACAAAAACGTCATTTATGAAGAAGTTAAATATCCTTGCTCTACAGCTATTCCCTGCATTCCCTGGTATCAACCTGATATCTGCTTGGATTTCTAACGGAGCTCAAAAATCGCCCAAGGCTGCAGTTACGCTCAACATGTGGCTTACAAAAACAATGTCCACAGTAACTAAGAAAAAGAAATCCTAGCACGAACTATAGCTGTAGGTTTAAACTACTTTCGCCACTTTGTCAACTCAGCAAGTTTTCCACCACACTAACAGAACGATTTATTTTGTAGCAGTTGTTACATCATGTCGCTAGGGGGCGTCTTTATACTGCAAAGCCCCTCACTTTACTGCATGCTGTCTTTTTCCTTTCGCCAAATGGTGAATAAATCTTTAAAATGAAGATTTCGTCTTTTTCAAAGTCAGTAAACATTCTGAGTGTCTAAAGCGGCTTGGTCGATTACACGCTTCCTACTATACACATGTGACAATATAACATCTTACAGTACACTACTGAGAGCTGGTTCGACATGTTTGTACACTTTCGCCAAATTTTGTTACGTTCACTGCGTAGGAAATAATCTCCCATCTGATACAAGAGAATACATACTTCATTACTACCTTCCTTAGCCCCAGCTGACGGCACTGTTCCAATGTGCAAAGATATAGAAATCTGATTTACACACACTTGCTCTAAGGTGAATCGAAGGAACAATCACATGTCCACTTAACTTAAGCATCTTGAAATACAATTAACAGCACGGCAACAAAAATATCACCAACTTGTAGCCAACTGCGCGATACATACAAACAAGCCATTTTCCACAAGAACTTCACGGAAGCTGACGTCATTTTCTAGCGATCTGCATCGAGTAGTTAGTAAGCTTTTGTGTTGTCGTTACTTTGAGTCTAAGATATTGAATGGTCCAGAATCACAAGCATCACAAGTTTTGCACATGGAGTTTCCTACACATCAGAAGAGACTATTGTCTTGCACACTACCGATTCTCAACAGTAATAGCGGATGGGAGCTGTCATACACGCATGATGTGAACAATGACTAGAAGTGCAGGATATGACTAGTGACAAGGTGGTAAAAATCCTTGGCTGACGTGACCAGTGTGAATGAGCGTGCTTGATGTCATAGCTCAGACTAAGTCAAATTCAACCAATGAGATTCAAGAGTCACACGTACACCATTCACAGATTGACCTAGTCTGTACTCATCGGGGTCATAGGCGTGCTCCTGATGGTGTGCTGGGCCTCGCTGGGGTTCTGCGGCAGGCCGGGGTACCACACTCTGGCCGCAGAGTCGATCTTTATCTCCTCGATGGTACACACTTTCCTCAGCATCTCTATCCTCTCGTCGTACTTGAGTGGTCCCTTGTAGCTGTAGTCGATGATCTGAAGACTCTTGACCGTGTTGTTCCTCTCAGCCAGCCGAGCAAGGATGTCTTTGACAGACTCAACGACGTCGTTTTCATTGCAAGCGGCGATGACTAGTTTCCCTACCGTTTGGTTATCATTCAGGGCCTCTGTCAACGTGTCGCAATTTTGGTCATATTTCTCGGTCCAAACGCCGAAACGGAATTCTTTGACATCAATGTTGTTCTGCTTAAGAACGCAGGCGAGACCCTGGAGGGTCGGGGATGAGACACCCTCTATGATTGGATGGCTTTCTGTCAGGAGACTAGGGAGGGAAGGTGCAACAATGGTGGAGTATTGGTCCTGCAGTTCTGCCTCAAACAATGTATCGAGACTCAGCCTGTACTGGCCGACGTCTGAGTAGGTGGACTTTCTGGTGGTATTGTACTCCGAAAGGGCCTTGAAAAGAGGGATGAGATCTCGAGGCTGCTGCTTGAGGGCACCGGGTAGGAACAGGACGATGTCCCGCCATACACGGTCCTTCACCAGCTTGGGGTAGGTCGGACTTCGCACGTACGCGGACATTTCTGAGAGGTGCTGCGCGGCGAAGAACTCCTGGAAGGCCTTGTGCGGGAAACGGTAATACTCGTGGCGCTTGGTCCGGGCGATGGAGTGCTCCTCTAACAGGAGACCCATCTGGAGGACTCGGGGGTCTCTTACCTTGTGTAGCACCAGAGGTTTGTCAAATAGAACCTTGTTGTTTGTCACACCGTTGTAGGCAAGTTCGCCAAGAGCACGGTAGTGGGACCTAAATTGAACGGGGACATCTGAAGATTTAGCGGGGAGAGGGACGCCCTGCTTAAGGCAATACCGCCTGGTCACTACAATCTTAAGCCTATCGTAGAGAGACGACTTTGTGGTTGGGACATCACCGTCTGTGTCTTCCCACAGAGCGCAAAGGTAGGCGTTACAAAGTGGGTAGGCCGCGAGTTGCTGTAGGTTCTTATCTCTTCTCAAGGCAGCGACAAGGTTTTCGGTGACGTCAGGAGCGTGCTCCGTGTTAGGAGACGTCACGTGGAAGTGCTTATTCACGAAGTCCGCCGACTTCTCCTGGTTAAAACCTTCTACTTTCAGCTGTTTGTCTACAGAGCGAGAAATCTCTTTCGTGCTCTCGGGGCGGGACGTGAGGACTAATGTGGACTGGGGAAGGATTTTCTTACTAATGAGGTCCCCTACATCGGACTTGACTGAAGAATCTATCTCGTCATAGCCGTCAACAATGAAAAGGACGTCGTTCTGATTATCTTCCACAAATTTCCACAGATTCTCAGGCGTGTCGTTGAAGCCTTGCGAGAGTAGCTGCTCGGCCATCGCGTTCTTCAAGTCGCCGCCAAGATGACGTCCTTCAATGAGGAAGGTGTACTTGAACTTCTTGATGGTGCCGGTCTCATTTTCTGGGTTGGACCAATCGTAGGCCAACTTGCGGCAGAGCGTGCTCTTCCCTATTCCCGGCTGGCCGCGGATAAGGATTCGCTTGGGAGGCTCGCCCTTCTTGCCCCGGATGTTGGTAAGAGGGTCGAAGATTTCGTCAATGTGGATGGTCTTGCCAGCGTCCGGGGTTCTAGAGTGAGGAGGGGAAGAAAAACAAATCACTCACATTTCCAACATGCAAAAAGAGAACGCGCGAGCAGTAAAACAATGTGCTCAATTTTGATACTATCGTCAATCACGTGACAACTTGGGACTTTGTAGGGGAGTCAGCTGAAGTTTTCTACGCTTCACCATGAACATGTTTCAGCTCCAAAGTCTAGTCGAGGATTGGCCTAGATAGCAACAAACTGCGTGGCAAAACTGAACATAAGACAGCATTGTATCACCAATCTTTGGTCCAGTTCCTATATCATATATGAAATGCCAAACCTATATTATATATGGATCTTCGATTCTGTCAACGACTACGAAACAAATATCACTGACCTAGTCATTTACAAAACAGACCACCTGACTAACCAATACTGGCCAGCCATACAGTATTTTCATGGGAGGGGACTCTCCGTGAATTGTAAAGTGGACCATCAATGATGCATTAACCATGGCTGTGAACCTGAAGGGAGACGGTCTAAATTTGATTGCGGCAAATTAAATATTAACGCGATAGTTCTCCGTGGAGCGAAGCGAGACGCAGTCTGAAATTCAGTCTCAGACCAGACGGCACCAATGTCAGAGGGGATTTTCCCAACTCTATGTTAGGATCCGCAAAATGATAGCGTGATCGCCGAGGACTGAGAGGATTTCTATAATGGGAAAATCGCGACAGTAGATCTATTCGACCCAAATTTTAAGGGCATTGTGAGGTTATAGGAAACGAAAAGAGGCCTCATAATGGAAACTCGGAAAAGCATGTCTATCAGATTTCGTCAGGAGCTAATAGGAGGCGTGAAAAGACTCTTCCATGACATAACACTGTTATTGTATCGATTTGTTACAACGCCAGTAGCAATACAGGGCAACATTGGTAATGTATTCTGGCGTATCTTTGTAACATATACATTGACCAATCAGTACTGACCAGTTAAGTTAGGTCATTATGTAAGATAATCTAGATAAGCCCTAGGTACATGCTACGAGCCAGGCGAACGTGATGTGATTACAAAGCCAAGCTAGTTGTTGTTTGACTTTGACGACCTCTTCATCATGCATCTCTACAGTTGAATGAATTTAGAAATAAGAGGAGGATTACTACTCGTTACGAGAAGACTGCAAACGCACATAACCACACCATACACAGGTTTGCCTGAGCATGCCATGCGGGTGTTACTTATGTGTCAACATTCTGTCATTTATGTCAATAGCACAGAAATAGGACTGTTCTGATGCTGTCCTATCTAATCATTCCCTTCGCTACCGCATCACTTTAATTCAATCTAGACATGTACATGTTAATTGGGTTAACGGTTTATCACTGCCATAAACGATCATGCCCAAACTTGTACACCAAGTTACCTAGGCCGTCCTTCCGTGCCGGAAACACGTTTTTGTTGCCGGGGTGTTCTAAGGGCGCTGGACATAGATACCGGGGGCGGGGAGTGAGGTAAATAGGGCGAAAGGGAACAGAAGGAAATAAAGAGAATGATACGTGAACGTGACAGCAAAAATGATACAGAACGGTTAACATGTGCAAAAGGACGAAAATATGTGCAAGTAATTTATATTTCGAAGAAGGCGTTTTCATGCGCAAATGGAGACTTGGTTAAATAACCAATATGACTTAAATGATAGGATATGCGAAAATAAACAGCTGTAAATAGTTTGATTGCAAAGTGCTAACATGCAATTACATTGACATTAGCATTACTAGTGTTTGATGCATAATATACAACATGTTTGGATAGTTCCTTATGATTCAGGCTTTGCATGGACTAAGTTAACCCCTGTGACTAGAAACCTGTATCTTGTGGTAATGGGTATCAATTTTAATAACCGAAATTCACTTTTTCTTCACCAATTTAAGACATACCTGATGTCATGAACAAGTAACCGTCGCCATTACAGATTGAAGAGTGGAGACAGGTGAGATACATCGTTCGGCACATCCCATCAGAAAGAAAGTTGAAATGAAAAAAAAGAGAGAAAACAAGAAATGTGAAATACCATAGAAAATGATAAACCACAACTAAAAATAATATTCTAGCACTAGTTATGATCTAGGTCCCAACAGAGAGGTCCAATATATAAATTTTACTTTGCGACCAATAATAAATGTAGAGGAGGTAAATGGCACATACAAATGCCGCATATTACTTTACGCTTCTAGTGCTACTGCGCGTTGATTATAAAGTAGGTTTATAAAATCGCAACCTCCGGAAAATTTTAGAGCGTATGTGTTTTGAATATAGACGCTACAGATCCATGGTTATAAGCTAAGCTAGCGTGCTGAATATAACGCCGAACTGTCCCACGAGACGATCCCAGACATGTCGGTCTTCCTGGCGGCAATACCGTCTCGGATGAGGTTATCAGGAACAATAACTGTCTCATCTGACTATTGAAAATGTACATAGAAGTATTAAAGTTGACCTTCGGACTGGGGGATCGGGGACACTGACATATATTTGAAGGTGATGTATGTGGAAGGAGCCAGTTTCGCATGCTAATAGCTAGTCTTTCTTGCAATTGCTGGCATCCCGGCGGGTATCGCAATTTCGGAGTATAAAACGGAAGCCATGTTGGCAGCCATCAGCGATTTAATGTACCATGCACTCAAACATACTCAAAACTGAGTACTCTTGAATTTCAAGTAAGGCTAACAGTCAATTTTCCATATCTACAAAACCAGTCGTAGTCCCATGAGTATCTGGTGAATTTAAAAGGGATATTCCGTAGTCAGTGCCGACTGTTAGTTGTCACGTTGACATTGGATGAAGGTGAAAATACGACAAAAAATATTCCCCAAGGCTCCGTTACCTCATAAATAACGTCCGTAGTGTAAGTAGTACCGAGTGTGGCCGTGCATTGTAATAAGTCCTACATGTAACGATTCAGCAAGCATGCCCAGAAATTGGCAGAAAGACGTCTCTAACATCTGGTCGATGATTTTGTGGGTCCAGAAAAGGCGTTTTGGTGGATCGTTCCCTCAAGCGCACGACATAAACTAGTCATTCCATTTTGTTGAAGACGCAATATTTACACCTTCATTAATCCATCGCAGTTAGCTTAACATGAACACAGTCTGCAGTATACAGAATGTCTTTTAGGGGAAATGCCACATTGTCGTTTTGGGTCTGAAATAAATACAAGCTGACAGTTTCCCAGCCAAAGTAACATGTCATTTTTCGGTACAATACAGTTCCGATCTTGTTCTCCACCCAGTAATCGATGGTGTCACGTCCTATCCTGTAACCCTGCAGGTCACGTACTTACTCAGCTTTATCACTCCTTTTGCCGCGAGATTGGGTGGCGGGAAGTAGGCTAGTGGGGCACCGATGGTAATACATGGCCTATGATTGCCAGAAAAGCCGTGGATCAACGTCGTAGAACGTGATCAGGTCCTGCGCTTTTAAGGCTAACGGGGACAGATTCTAAGAGTATTACAAGGCGACAATTGCAATATATACAGTCGATGTTAGACGCCCCTTACCCCATATACACATGCAATGACTTATGCCTCTATGACCCTCGCACATTTAGACATAAAGGAATTCATATTCGAATCATGCGTGACCAGAGTCTAACTTAATAGCACGCAACCGAACCATTCGTGCAATGGTTATGAATATCACATAGCCCAAACATAAATGTCCTATATCTTTTGTTAAGTAATGCACATACAATATTCAAATGAGCACAACTCACGAAGCATCGGATACAAAAGACAGGAATGGACTGTGCACTGAATGTATTTCCAATATATGACGAATAGCATGTGATGATATTGCATTAGTGCGCTTCATGTTTCAATATAAACACAATTTCTGAACGCTTAACGTCATTGAAATAGATTTTAGAGCGTCTGGCTTCCATTTAACATGCCAGTCGGCATTGCCGAAAGGCGACGTTTTTCACCTTCCCCGTGAGTCGACTTCAAATTATGCCACTATGCAGGAAGAGTGCAGGAGCCAATAGAGGTCAGATTCTTCAAATTCCACTGAGGCAATTGCAACATGACCGCCATAAGCAACACTTTACATGTGTGCCCTTGGTGGATCAAATGATACATAACGCTGCAACAGAGTCAAAGGCCGTTTATATCTGATACTGCCTTTTCCGTATACATATGATAGCCAGTCTGTCGAACGTTATCAACCGCTCTCAATGGGTTAACATAGGTTGGTGACCTCATGGAAATATCTACGTTTCAATGATAAAGTTTTAGGTTGAGATCACCATTAATAACAACCAGGAACAAACAAAGTAATATCTTTAACGTACGCAAATTTTCTAGAGCTGTATTCTGTTGTTGTTACGAACCTGATTCTCGGTTGGTTCTCAATGCTCAGGTCCATATTGACGTCGTCTAGGTCTACCTTGAAGTCTTCCATCCACGGGATCGGCTGCACGTTGTTGCCAGCCTCTCGGTAGAAGGACTTAAGTTCCTTCTCTTCAGCCTGAAGTAAGAAAAGATTGGGAGTTGATAAGAAGCTTTAGAAATTTTAGATAAGTATAACGGGTATGAGCGCTGACAATAGATACATTTCAGTGAATTCGAATATCCATGCCTTGTCATAGATAGTCATAACCAAAGCTAATCACAAATCTATACCCACTCACCTGCAGAGGGTTCTGGGAGGCCACCTCATCAGGCACACCGTTTGCGTCGGCTGCTTTTTCTTCCTCGGCTGTTTTCTTGGCCACAAGCTCCTCGAGAGCCTTCTTCGCAGATGGTTCGGTTTCCTGCTCCTTGACAGTGTCTGGTGCTTTCTTAGCCGCTTCTTCAGCTGCCTCTTGTTCTGCCCTCCTAGCAGCTTCTTCCTCAGCCTTCTTTCTGGCGGCATCTTCGGTGGCTCTTTTTTCGGCCTCTTTTTGTTTCTCTGCCTTCTTTTTAGCCGCTTCTTCAGCTGCTTTTTGGGCGGCCTCCTCGTCTGCCTTCTTCTTGGCCGCTTCTTCAGCTGCCTTTTTAGCGGCCTCTTCTTCTGCCTTCTTGGCTGCTTCTTCGGCTGCTTTCTTAGCCTCTTCCTCGGCCTTGGCTTGTTCCTGTGATGCAAAAATATATCAAAACTTACACAAAATATCGCGAAAGTGCTGACGTCACCCATAAAATACCGGACTGCCAAGCGTGGGGTTGTTAGCAAAAGCCGTTGTGTGACCGCTAACCTCACAGGAAAAACACCAAGCAGCACAGCATGGGAAAAGGGGTAAGCCTGTTAGTGGGAAGCTGAGCGTAATCAAATAAGTTATTTACTATCAATACCTCAGCTGCTCTCTTTGCGGCTAGATCTTCCGCACCTTTTCTGGCAGATTCCTGCGAATAAATAGCACAACTTACACACGCTACAGATAAGCATTGGAAATGAAAATGAATCAGAAGCAAAAAGAGATACTCTTCAGCAGGATCAAGTTTAAAGGAATTCAGAGGTTCAAAGGAAAGGTCAGAAAAAAAGGAAAGCCAAGCTTCTTCGACATAATCGACTACCTCCGCTGCTTTCCGTGCGGCATCATCTTCTACCTTCATAGCTGCACGCTCCTTGTCCGACTTTTTCTTAGAGGCCTCCTGAATCAGGACAATGAACATTCTGTAAGCTGTGACTTTTGCTCAGCTCAAAACAATAAAAAAAGAACAATGCCGATTTCGGGAGGGTAAAAAAACGAAAACCTTTGGTACTCCGCTTTCTATGCTCTACATTGTTTGCTATTGAATAGCAGGGGACTAGGTAGGTAGGTAGGAATAGCACGACTGCACCATACAATAGAAGACAACACCCAACAGCTACTTCTAAGTACTATAGATCTAACGCACACGACACATGACTGACAAAAACAAAGTCACAGACTTCACACCGCCAATAAGGACCAAGTAATGCTACCTGAGCTGCCTTCTTTGCCGCTGCTTCGGCAGCTTTTTTTGCTGCTTTCTCTTCCGCTGCTTTTTTCTTTGCTTCTTCCTGAAAACAGGTGTATCAAGAACAGGACAGTGTAGAGACACCACGAGGAAAATCAAGTGAAATATGAAAGCAAACTAGATAGCTCATTCATCCCTAAAAGAGGCAACACTCTTCCAAAATTTCATCTTTTACCTCAGCTGCTTTCTTTGCGGCCTTTTCCTCTGCATCCTTTTTCTTTCTAGCCTCCTAAACATGCAAAAACAAAGAAATTAAACGATCGTGCCAAAACAAAGATAAGGATAAGACAAAAAGTTGGAAAATTCGGCCAATAAAGCAAGCTATAGATACTAGAAAGTACCTCTGCTGCTTTTCTGGCAGCTTTTTCCTCTGCCTCCTTTTTCTTTGCGGCTTCCTACGTTGGTAAAGGGTAAAAACAAAATAATGTTTGGAGTAGGTCACAGATATACAATGTAGATGCAATGTAGGGTAGACAACTGACCAGCATTACGAACACAATCGAAGACAACACAGCATACATGAACGGACTGCACCTCAAAAAGTAAAATAACATGACTACATCAATGACAATACGCAAAGATTAACACCTAGGGCGTACAACACGTTAGAATAAAGCAGCTTATCTGTTATACTTGTTTGGCTTTTATCATCAATAGAAATAAATGGTTTCTCATTTAGATTGCGCAGATCACCAACTAGTAAGAGTTCTACCTTGGCAGCCTTCTTAGCCGCTTTCCCGGTCAGCTTGGCTGGCTCAGCCTAGAGCAGAGATAAGAACTTGTAAGTAAAACCTTTTTAATATGAGATTAAGCCTCGTAGATTAGCCACTAATACAATATTGGAAAGAAAACTTGCAGTAAGCGTGAAGCAGCAGAAACTCAGCATAAGCCCCTCCCTTAGAGATTTAAGCCGGCAAAAAGAAGCAGAAGCGACTTAGAGAAGCGCTACATCTTCTATGCCGTCTTACAAGCGACCTAGCAATAGAAATGCGTGGTGTTAGCGGGTTCCTTGTTAGTACCTCAACCGGTTTCTGAGCAGTATCTTCTGCTGAGATTTTTGCCGCAAGTTCCTCGGCTGCCTTCTTCTTGGCAGATTCCTACATTCAGGAAAAATGGACATTTAAGAACGAATCATAAAAATGAGATATACATATAGCGAAGCGCAACGCAAATTAAAACCTGTTTTGAATGAAATAAACTAAGTACCATGAGTTTGAGACGACCCTTAGTTTGCAATATAGACACAGCGAAACAGAGCATAATGAGTCAGGAACATCAAAGCATAGGTCAATCAGTATGTAAATGTATCCGTCGAGGTATATGAATATGTAACGTGTAAGGCTGTTATGAATGTGTTAACATACAACGTGTTACCCTACACACTATGTTAGTACCTCCGCCTCCTTCTTTGCAGCTTCCGCTGCTGCAAGTCTAGCAGCCTTTTCTTCTTCGGCTGCCATTTTCTCCGCTGCTGCCTGTTCTTCTGCGCGCGCCTTAACGGCGACTTCGTCAGCTGCCCCCTTTTGGGCAGCTTCCTGGAATTGTTGAATGAAAACAAGGAAGGGAAGCTAAAAATTATAATAAACGAAGAAACATAAAATAAGATAAAATAATCAAAATAGAAGCTGTATGCGCGCTTGTTGAGATAATAACACGAGTGGATGGTATTCCATATGGGATGTCACGCAGATTGGTGACTATATTGGCCTCTCAAGAGAAGAAGTGACGATAAACCCGAGCATGCATTGTCATTGCCATTGCCGACATGCAATGTCTGTGGTTTACTGGTGCACTAATGACTTGCTGAAACAGTTAATCGTTCGCCTCTCCTATCGACCTGCTACGTATGTGATTGGTTAGACAATATGAATGACTGACTTCTCCACAAACGACGACCTGTAAAACAACTCAGCTGGAAAAAAATAAGGATCGTTAGACATATGTGTTAGAGGTACTGGTCACGGTTTGTAGGTCAACCATAAGAGAGGCGAACGTGAAACTGATTCAGTAAATTCTGTTACATCTATCGGGTACCTCTGGAGTTATCTTTGTAGCTTCCTCAGCCGCTACTTTAGCTCCAGGTGCTCTACCCTGTGTATCTTCCTCCGCTGATTTGCGGGAGATTTCGTCTTCTGTCCTAGTCTTAGATTCAGACTCTGCCTCTTTATCTAATTTCTTAGCGGTCTTTCTGCCATCATCCTCTTCGGCCTTCCTTTTAGCAGCTTCTTCCCTGACTGCCTCTTTCTCCGCTTTCTTGGTGGCTACTTTGGCCGTTTCTTCATTAGCTTTACGTTTCGCAGCTTCTTCAGCGGCCTGCTTAGCAGCATCCTCTTCGGCCTTTTTCTTGGCAGCATCTTCGGCAGCTTTTCTAGATGCTTCTTCCTCCTTCTTTCGGGCTGTTGCCGAGACCGTTACCTCCTCTGCTTTACGTTTCGCAGCTTCCTCAGCGGCCTTTCTGGCAGCATCCTCTTCGGCCTTTTTCTTGGCAGCTTCCTCTGCAGCTTTTCTAGCGGTTTCTTCCTCCGCCTTCTTTCGGGCTGCTGCCGTGGCCGCTTCCTCCTCTGCTTTACGTTTCGCAGCTTCCTCGGCGGCCTTTCTGGCAGCATCCTCTTCGGCCTTTTTCTTGGCAGCTTCCTCGGCAGCTTTTCTAGCTGCTTCTTCCTCTGCCTTCTTGGCTGCCATCATGGCCTCATCCTCCTCTGCTTTACGTTTCGCAGCTTCCTCAGCGGCCTTCTTAGCAGCATCCTCTTCGGCCTTTTTCTTGGCAGCTGCCTCGGCAGCTTTTCTAGCTGCTTCTTCCTCTGCCTTCTTGGCTGCTGTCATGGCCTCGTCCTCCTCTACTTTACGTTTCGCAGCTTCCTCAGCGGCCCTCTTAGCAGCATCCTCTTTGGCCTTTTTCTTGGCAGCTTCCTCGGCAGCTTTTCTAGCTGCTTCTTCCTCTGCCTTCTTTCGGGCTACTGCCGTGGCCGCTTCCTCCTCTGCTTTACATTTCGCAGCTTCCTCAGCGGCCTTTCTGGCAGCATCCTCTTCGGCCTTTTTCTTGGCAGCTTCCTCGGCAGCTTTTCTTGCTGCTTCTTCCTCTGCCTTCTTTCGGGCTGCTGCCGTGGCCGTTACCTCCTCTGCTTTACGTTTCGCAGCTTCCTCAGCGGCCTTTCTGGCGGCATCCTCTTCGGCCTTTTTCTTGGCAGCTTCCTCGGCAGCTTTTTTAGCTGTTTCTTCCTCCTTCTTTCGGGCTGTTGCCGTGGCCGTTTCCTCCTCTGCTTTACGTTTCTCAGCTTCCTCAGTGGCCTTCTTAGCAGCATCTTCTTCGGCCTTTTTCTTGGCAGCTTCCTCGGCAGCTTTTCTAGCTGCTTCTTCCTCTGCCTTTTTTCGGGCTACTGCCATGGCCGCTTCCTCCTCTGCTTTACGTTTCGCAGCTTCCTCGGCGGCCTTTCTGGCAGCATCCTCTTCGGCCTTTTTCTTGGCAGCTTCCTCGGCAGCTTTTCTAGCTGTTTCTTCCTCTGCCTTCTTTCGGGCTGCTGCCATGGACGCTTCCTCCTCTGCTTTACGTTTCGCAGCTTCTTCATCGGTCTTTCTGGCAGCATCCTCTTCGGCCTTTTTCTTGGCAGCTTCCTCGGCAGCTTTTTCTTCTGCTTCTTGTTCCTTCTTTAGGGCTGCTGCCATGGCCGCGTCTTCCTCTGCTTTACGTTTCGCCGCTTCCTCAGCGGCCGTCTTAGCAGCATCCTCTTCGGCCTTTTTCTTGGCAGCTTCCTCGGCAGCTTTTCTAGCTGTTTGTTCTTCTGCCTTCTGTTTGGCTGCTGCCATGGCCGCTTCCCCCTCTGCTTTACGTTTCGCAGCTTCCTCAGCGGCCTTTCTGGCAGTATGCTCATCGGCCTTTTTCTTGGCAGCTTCTTCTGCGGCGTGTCTGGCCGCTTCCTGCTCCTTTCCTCGGGCTGCTGCCGTGGTCGCTTCCTCCTCTGCTTTACGTTTCGCAGCTTCCTCAGCGGCCTTTCTGCCGACATCCTCTTCGGCCTTTTTCTTGGCAGCATCCTCGGCAGCCTTTCTAGCTGCTTCTTCCTCTGCTTTCTTGGCTGCTGCCATGGACGCTTCCTCCTCTTCTTTACTGTTCGCAGCATCCTTAGCAGCCTTCCTAGCAGCATCCTCTTCGGTCCTCTTGGTAGCTTCTTTGGCAGTTTGTCTAGACTTGTCTTCCTCCGTCTTTCGGGCTGCTGCCGAAGCCGCATGCTGATCTGCTTTACGTTGCTTTTCAGCTTCCTCAGTGGTCTTTCTAGCAGCATCCTCTTCGGCCTTTTTCTTGACAGCTTCCTCTGAATCTCGTCTGACCGCCTCATCCCCCCTCTTTTTGGCTGCTGCCGTGGCCGCTTCGTCCCCTGCTTTACGCCTAGCAGCTTCCTCTTCGGCCTTTTTCTTAGCAGCATCCTCTTCAGACTTCCTCTTGGCAGTTTCCTCTGCATCTTGTCCAGCGGTCCCTTCTCCCGCTTCTGTTTTGGCTGCTAGTCTATCAGCTTCGTCCTCTGCTTTACGTTTTGTAGCTTTCTCAGTGGCTTTCTTAGCAGCATCCTCTTCGGCCGTTTTTGGGGGACCCCCTTCCACAGCCTTCCTGGCCACCTCTTTATCAGATTCTTTAGTTGTAACTTTGGTGGGTTCCTTCTCCGTTATACGTTTTGAGGCTTCGTCAGGGGCCTTACTCACTGCATCCTCTTCGGCCGTTTTCTTGGCAATTTTGTCTGCTGCCTCCTCCTCTGCTGTGTTTTTGGCTGCTAGTATTGCAGCTTCTTCCTCAGCTCTATGTTTCGCAGCATTTCTGGTAGCATTTTCTATTTCATTGTCAGTTACTGCTTTAGCAGCTTCGCCCCCTGCAGCCTTGAAAGTAAGCGCCTTTATCGGGTGGATCACACAAACGTATGATAAAATCATGATAAATTTGACGAACAAATAAAATCAACGAAAATGAATATGATGACGTTCATGATACCGAAAGACCAGGGAGGAATATTTGAGAGTACGGGGAGAGAAGTAGAAAAGAGTATAGTCAAGCAGAATAGAATTCGATTGAGAACATTGCAATAGTTTGAACGAAGTAAAGGAGACGAGACGACGACAGCTGAAAAGGACTATAGGGTAGTGGTAAGGCAGCATGTTACGTCTGATTGTACATACCTCCGCTGCCTTCTGAGCAGCGTCATCTACAGGAGATCCTGCTAGAGGAGACGCCCCTGTGGTAGCGGCATCCACCTGGTCCGCTGGTGATGTTTCTTTAGGAGACGATTTCTTCTCAAGCAGTGGCTCGTCCTCTCCAGCTTGATCTCCACCTGTAGTGTAGAGCAACGTCAGCCAAAGTACAGATGTTCGAGTCTTCGTAACTCAAGATGAAGGAACCACTGACATGAAAATTGACAAAAACAAATTTAGTAAAAGTTACCATCTCTCTAGCTCTACGTCTCGTGGTTAGTTTCATCTTGAATTAGTGAACAGTGACGCGACCTTAAAACGGGCATCATGTCTTGCACGACCAGGGTACAGTAACAAGGTAACGGATTTGACAATTTTGACAAATCAGCTACAGTACCTGTTTCCATATTGAATTCTGTTGGATCTCTATCATTTCATTCAGATCCATAGATATGCACCGTGAAATACCAATGCCAACTATAAGATCGCGTCAACATTGTGTATACACATCCCAGGTGGCAGCAATGAGCAGCAGTGCAATCACCGTAATCCAGTAAACTAGCCCCACCACAAAACCTTAACACCTAGCATGCAGTTAACAACCTTAGCATGCATTATGGTTAATGATGTGGCCATGCTCTAAGACGAGGCGCATATGCAACGAAGGTCCAAGACGAACATAGTCCAACGAACAGCAGGGAGATTCCTGTCATGGAAAAAGGTATGGTTTGCGGGGTTAGTAATGAGTAGGGATAGTTGACGACGGGTACATGACTGCAAGTTTGGAGGTGGTTAAATCGCGAAAGTTTTTTTGTTGTCCTGGTCCAATTAGGCAGAACTACTTTTTCCTATTGATTAGTATCCCCTGTAACGACAGTACCCCATTCCATCTGACGAAACAGGATCGGTCATGTACCTGGCATCGGTATGGCAACAGAAGGAACGACATGAGGTACATGATACGACAGACGGGAAAGTGTATTGAACTTGGTATTGAAAGTTAAGATAAGGCAGCAGAAAGCAGTGAAACACATGGAAAATCTAGGAAACACGATCCCCTCTGGAATCAAGGCAGGGGAGAAGCAGTGGTTAAGAGTCTCTATGATTAAATGGATCTAGGGCCTCTACAGAATGAAGTTTGATAGCGCTGGGTTACATAGCCATGCCTTTGCCTCTTGCCGAGAAGAGTCGACTTACGAATCACTTCACGATCAGATCGTTCTGTTGTTCGGTCTCCGCTGGCGGCCAAGGAAGCATCTAGCACTTGGACAACGCCAGGTGAGGGGGTTCTCTTGTCATTCGGAGATTCTTCCTTAGGACTGATAGCACCGACGTACTCATGTTTACTCCGGTACGGAGGACCAGCACCCATCGCTCCGTGGGTGCCTATTTGTTCACCACCAGCATTCGTCGAGGAAAGCGGACTAGTTGGTGTTCTAGCATTATCGCCGCCCTTCCTATAGTCATGGTCTTTTCCAACGGCATCTGGAGGGGTGCCAATCATAGAGTCATCCGTTTCTGACTCTCCCGCGCCGCTACTGGCTACGTCAGCTGGTGATGAAGGAGTGTATGGTTCACGATCTGTAGCTATGTCACCTGCGATTGGCGAAGCAAGGTCGGCATTGGCTATGTCTCGCGCACCACCTTTGGAATCAGTCTCTCCTTGTCGTCGACCCTCTTTCCCTTCGGCAAACTCGGACAGTGGCTCGACTTGTTGCCCGGAGAATCGTTTCTCTTTGGTGGTAGAACGAGGTGGGACACCTTTTCCGGCTGCACCTGTGGTCTCGTTCGGAGGCCTCGACAGATCCTGATCGCCAGGTGTCTTTCCTTTATAAAACTCGCATTCATCATCACGTGGATGCTGCTGCTCTGTGGAATCATCCGGTGAGGGTTCTTGCTCATCAGTTTGTAATTCCGAAAGACGTTTTTCAGCGCTGCTGAGAGCTGCATTCGCCTTGGCCATCATGCTGTCAAGTTCATCTAATATACTTGGACGCTTGGAAGGATGTACCTCGTCTGCATCACTTGGCTCTTTGGATGGTTCCTTTGACGTGATACTCTCGGCTGACTTTCCTTGTGCACCTGTTGCATCCGATTTGTCAGCTTCCATCAGGCTTGCTCCCTGCTTTACCGTTGCAGCAATGCCCTCGATTTTACCGTCGTCAATCAGAAAATCTGTTCCCATTGGTCTACCATAAACTTTGTAGTCATGGTCTCGCAAAAGCCTGGTTACTGAGACGCCAGCTTGACATGCCTTGGAGTTCTTATCACTTGGGAGGCGTCCATAGTCTGGATGTAGTTCATCTATTGGTCGACCATGAAGGTCAAATGCAAGTTGCTTTAATCCTCTGCCTGTTATGACCCCACTTGCTTGCCTAACATCTTGTTCCGAAGTAAGCGGGCCACGAGGTTGTTCCAGTTGCTCTTTCCAGGATTTGTCTTTCCCTAGTGGGCTACGTAAAGCGTCTTCTAATTTTCTCGAACCTTTCTTGTCATACATAGAAGGTTCACCTTGGGCATATTTTCTTTGATCATCATCCTCTACGTCATCTGCAACTGGTCTTCCGTACTGATCGACACGGACCCCTGAAATATCTTTGTCAATCAAGCCATATCTGTTTGGTCGTTCGTCTCCAGACGGAGACTGACCGTACTGCTTGAGTTTACCTTGTTCAGAGGCACCCTCATCCATGGTTGGTTCGCCATATTGGTCCACGCCTTGCATGCCCCGTTGCAATCTCTTTGATAGTTGACCTCCCATATTATCAGACCTGTCGGTGTCAAGACCTCCTTCTTCGGAAACGGGGCCGAGATATTGAGCGGCCTTATCGGAAGTTGGCAGAAGGTGTTCATCAGCTGACGGTCTTACTTGGCCACTGCCTTGCAATCCCGGTCTTCCCTCAGCGTAAAGTCTGTGGTCAAGTTGTTGCTTCCTTTGATCAGTACCGGCCTGGTCATGAAGGTCATCGTTACCTTGTAGTTGATGTTTCAGAACAGAGCGTCCTTCAATATCGTCCAAACCTGACCTACCCTCTCCGGGCGTCGATTGGTCACGAATGTTCAACCTTTCCCCAGCCTTTGTTCGTGTAGCGGGAAGACCACTTCTCTCACCTTCACCACCCTGTCCAGTACCGTCCTCTTCTGGACCAGCAATCTTCAGTGCCCCATGTCGTAGTCCGAGGTAGCCTTCAAGTGCTTTATCGTCAAAATCAGTTTGCGCGCTCGATTGTGTAAGCATTGATGGTTGTACTTTTCGTTCAACTGTAACTGTGGTCGTTTGTTTGACAAGTCGTACTCCACTGCCTGCAAGTGGCTTGCCATATTCGTCTAAGTCGCCTCTTTGTCCTCGTCCCGTTTTAGTAGCCGTGGGCCTACTGCCATCTTCCACATCGTCTTTTCCGGGTGCCCCCTTTTCATGGACGTCAGGATGGTAGATCTCATCTGTTATCTGTTCACCCGGCCTTGGCTCTTCTGTACCTCCGATGTCATCCTGGTCTGGGTATTCTCTTTTCATAGATGTGTCTATCTTTACTTTACCGTACTGATCTGCTTTACCTTTCTTTTGTTCATCCTCATTGGCACCTGGTCTACTTTGACCTTTCTTTTGTTCACCCTCATTGACACCTGGTCTACTTTGACCTTTCTTTTGTTCATCCTCATTGGTATTTGGTCTACCTTGACCTTTATTTTGCTCATTTTCATTGACACCTGGTCTACCCCGACCGCTTGTCGCCGTTGTTTCCTTATCATCATCAGATTTAGCATCACGCCGGTTATCGTCGTCCACTTGCATTCCCCACGCAACGCGACTGAGTTCCAGTTCATTGAGGTCAGTTTGTGACCCACCAGAACTTTTCTGCGCTGGTAGTTTGTCACGAGGTATGTGCCTTCCTGTCGGCTCAGATGTGCCATCTGAAGGTACTTGATCGGCTTGTTGACCTTTGCGTTTTCCCATACCGGACCTACCCTTTTCTGGTAAGGACTTTCCTCCGCCGGAAACGTCGTCCTCTAATAGAGAAGCTTCACCGGAACTTGGTGACCGTTTTGGCGTGGCAGACTGCTTTGCAGGAGAGGTATATGATGCATCATAGAAAGGCAAACCCTGCTCTCCTCCAGAGGACGGGTAGAATTCTGTCTCTGGTGTGTACCAACTCTCATCTGATGTACTCAACCCCTGTGTGTCGTCATTCTGCTGGCGTCCTTCTGATTCTAGATAAGCACGGGTAAGTTTCTGTGCTAGGCCTTGATATTGATGTACTTTGTCCGGATCACTAGGGACCTTGTCGTGGCTCTTAAGCAAAGATTCATCGCTAAGACTAACAGGTTCGACAGCATCGAAGTCTGTCTGTGTTCCATCGGTTTGCTTCTGAAGGGAGGGGCGACTTTCGTCGCCACTTGTGTCACCAACACCTGTGGTGAAACGAAAGTTGGATTCGTACTCGCCGTTATCCTAGATGCGAGTTAGACCATGCTGTGGGTAAGTAGTGCTATCAAACATTTGAAAAGAGTAAACAGTATTACCATACGGTTATCTAAATTAGGTACTAATATGGCACTTCGGTTAGACATGTTTGGCACGAGGAGTTATGTTCTTGATCCTGTTGGTATATTGTTATATGTTATCGTCGGCTACCTATGTTTGACGCTTTGCTTAAGTAGCATCCCTCGACCTATATTAGGGACATATATGGCACTTGTTGCTTTTGTCACGCTTGACCGTATTCATTTGGTTGTGTTAGCAATTGTAACTGTATTTCTGATTTCCCTGATTTGATACAAAGAGAAGAAAGAGGATGGCTTAGAAGGGAGTGGACTGAGATCCTAAGGGTAAGTGTGGGGTCAGGGAGTCTTACCTTCTCCAGATTCGTCAATGGGGGGTTTTCCGGCCTCTCCCTGGCCGTTCTCAGGTGCAGCCTCTCCCTTGAACCATGCTGCTCTCTTCACTCCGCTCACTCGGTATTCGTATGTTTCCCTCGTGATGGTCCTCAGAGTCGAACCTGGTGGATGGAGGTTCCCGGCGTCGTCGAGCTGAACCCCACTGTCGTCGGACTGTACAGATGGCACTGCACCGCCCATACGAGTGGGGGACGTCTGGCCATTGCCAGCGTCGTCCGAGGGCACCCTGCCATCGACTGCGTCTCCTTGGTCGGGTTGTTGTCCCTCCTTTGGACCCACGGCATCTTCATCCTTCGCTCCTACAGCAATCAGGTAAGACGCCGGTCGGTACTTTGCCGGTCCTTCCCTGACACGGTAAAAATCGCTACTTTGCGGACGGGGCTCGTCGGGCCTACTGCCCGGTAGCCCACTTTCATCTTTCGGGGAGTAATCATCGACAAATTTGAAATCTTTTAACGGACTAGGACTTAGATTAGGGTCGAGGTCGTCGAAGTCGGTCTGTGTTTCGTCGCTTTGTTTGGGCCGTTTGGGGCGCCTGTCCCCGGCAGCCTGTAGAAGAGGCCGGTCCTCCTCAGTGTCAGCGTCGTCAGAAGTCGGCAAGGTTAGATCTGTCTGTGACCCTGTAGTTTGCTTCGGAATCTTGCCGTTGCTGGGGAAGCCGGCGTCCCCTGAAAGGAGAAGGAGGAAACCTCCAGCACTCATCGGCTTCAAACCACCACACGGCGGTGCTGGTTGTTACTTTAGCTCTCATGCTACATTGTCGGTTGTTGTCTAGAGGTGCTCAATTTACTCTAGTATAAAGTGCACATGAACGTCGAGGCTATTACTCTACATAGGAATTTGTGCATCTACTATTTAGGTGTGTATTGCTACTTAATTTGTCTACCTTGTGTGCGTTCGTCTCTTCCACTCTATGTTTTAACGTGTTCCCGTATCCAACATCATGAACATGATTCTAATCAATGCCAAGACTTCAAAAGTTTCCCTACAATTCCCAACCATGACTAACATTTTAAGGTTGTTAGTTATCTCAGTCGTTGTTTGATGGCTCGATCGTGGTCATGTTACCACACTATCTCCTGGAAATGAGCGTGTTCATGTTTTGCATTTCTTTGAAATAAATCAAATAATGGGGTGATAAGGATGCAGAAAGAACAATATGAACACGTCACGATGAGGCGTGGTTTGGTTGCAATGCTTTTTGATCTGCTGTAAAAAGTAGCAAAGATACGTATCAAATCAACGTCATCCAAATATCACCAAATGTCAATAGCGTAAAAATAGGAAAGGAACACGACCACCACGACACAAACACGACTGACACGTCACAAATACGGCTCATACGTCACAGCAGCGTCATCACAAACTACACATCACACATACCTACCATTTATCAATATCAATCATATCATCAGCAAAGGATCAGTAAATTCATAACAGATATATATAATGAAATATATGTGATACAACGACCACACACCATGCCATGTTATCAATTGTGGCAAGACAAATCAATAACATCGTTGGATTACTCAGACTAAAGATATCATTCTTAATAATTAGACAGTAGTACATATTCACATTGATCTAATATGATTGTGCATATAACGTTGAAATGATTAGACGATAATATCAAAACCTAAACTGTAGGTTATGATAGGCAGTTGCGACAGTCTTCGGATTCATGTCAGTGAATCGCTTTTAGAGAGATTTCAAATTGGGCGTTTGAGACTCATTCAGTGAACATACTGTGTTGGAATTTTAATGACAGTTGATCTGCTTTCCAGATGTGAAGCGTTTCAACTCAAATTATATAGCCTTCATCTGTTTATACATATGCCTGCTTGTAGGTCACATACTTCACTGCCGGGTCAAACGTACAAAGGTTTTCACTTGTAACCATAACAACGAAACAGTCTGGAGTGCTTTCAAAACACCCCTGTCGGTGGCGATGATTCATAAAGGTGACCCGAAAAGCCCGCGCCATCTAGTAACTTGTTGGGGCACTTTAAGGTATTCTAGACAGCCGCAGTTGTATGTTATAGAAAAGTAATCAATTCTCTTCTTATAATTGATTCTATTTGATATCACTCCGGTTTTTGGCAAATAGCATCTTTAGTTTGAGTCTTTCATATCAGTCATTATACTGTTACGATAAAAAGTACGAATCTAGACTTGATGGCCGTTGAGATGCATTGTAAGGTTTTGACGCCAAGACTGAAGACTTGGAAAAATATGAAATATGGACAACCTTATCAGTGCACCAATCGATCACTCAAAAAAATGGAATTGAATTTCGCAATGGTCTTGTTTTAGACGATCCTCTGCCATTCACAACGCTCTAAAGTCTATTTGCATGCATTAATTGTGAAAAATGATCCTTCGGTGTCTTTTTTTCTAAATTGTCGAAAAGTGCTTAACTTTCTTCGTCGGGATTGGAATCTCCCCAGATGCAACATTAATTTGCTTAAAATTGTCGAGGAGTGATTAACCTAGTTTCTTCGAGATTTTGATATTCCCAAGTGCTACCTTAAGATTTGCCATTATATTCATTGCTGCTATCTGAGGATGCCACCACCTCACAGCAGGGGCCTCCCTACGTGCCTGTGGCACACATCGGTTGTGCCGACTGCTTATCGGACATCGACGTCAAACTAAACATCGGAGACAAACGTCAGCAACCTCTAACCGGGGGCCGTTGAAACCGACGGCATGTTTTTGACTCTGAACAAAAAAAATCATTGCGATGTGTGGGTTAACATTACTTTTGCTAATGGAAACACGTTCTCTACTCTTTGGAAAATTTGTTCCAAAACACGACCCATGTATGTACGTCAGCGTATTCTTCAGCAGACTGACCTGTGCCGTTTGCTGCCTTCACAAATCCACAGGGAAAACAAATTAAATACCCAAAATACCGAACAGTGATGAGCAATTAGGCACCATCAAACTTCCTCTGCCGTGACTCCCTTTTGACAGGTTCACTTCGGTACGTGACGATGCATGTTAATTACCTATTCATTTCGCTGGGATATAAGTTTGAGATACAGAACTTGTACAGATCCCATGAAACTACTGGAACGTGTCTTTGTTAAGCAGTATTTCCATCTCCTTTAGCACCTTCTGATCGTGGTAATATAATCTGAGCACATAGCCCGTGGGGCATCTACTTGTCTTCGTGAACCAACACACTACGGACATGTTCACCGTGACCTTCATCCATGGACGGAGATAGCAGACATGCACACATTCACCCGAGGGAATACAATCCCAGCTTATTGTATTTGAACTGCCGTTTCTCTAGATTGGGGATATATCATCTAATAATGATAAAGGAATTAAGTATTCCATCCGCCAAACTGAAGACACAATTTATGCTTAATTTCCCCCCTAGTGTAGGCCATCAGTAAAGTTCCCAATGCTAACTGTTGTATGGAGATTTTTGCCATTGATTTTAGGAATTACCTCAGACAACCTAGTCTGCAGGCTCCGGTGCCATCCCGAGGATAAACATTGAAATGTCCCTTATTTCTGCAACTTCCCATCGGCTGGTTGTTAAATGTCACGCGCGTGTGTGGATTGCAAGACTAGATCCAACATGGAATACCTCCTGTCTGGGTCTGTAGGTTAGACACATGTCACACTGCGTCGCAACAATCCGTTAACGTTAAACCAAATTTGATCATACCGAAACTTCATATTCCTATCGACGATATTAAGGTCACAGTCATATTTACAGTGTTTAGCTCGTAATGTAAAATATACATGCAAATTCGTAAATGATTGGTCTGATTCATGCATGCAAAGTTACAATAGAATATATTGAGGAGACGATTATGGCAATGGCTTCTATCGAATAGCGCACGTGAATTGCTTTAAACAGGTAATTTAGAATTCAGAGAGCGTCCTGTGTCGCCCCGCCGGGAGAAGGCATGACGTTCCATGGCGCTACATAACGGGAGATCTATGGGCTCCAATCATCAAAATCGGTGGTGCACAGATTTGCACGAGATCTAATGACGGTGAACTGTGTTTCAAATGACTTTTCAGTTACCCTAAAAGACATAGCATCTTTTCCAGATACGCCTTTCTATGATCATCCTCCATAATCTTCGTTATTGTCTTCAATGTCATAAATCAACAACCAAATCGTGACTAGTCTGTTACCTTCCCGCTGTTTCAAACGACAGAGGTATTCGCACATAAAACAAGCGTGAAATTCTCTCAAGGGAGAACGATGTTTAATCAATAAATTGCGATCCTCTTTTTCGCTAAGGTCGCACACGCCATGTTGAAATCGAATATCGCAAACCTTGCCAAGCCTATAAATTGCTTCAAAGGGGAACATTTTCTGACACAACGCTTTATTTCTCGAAGTTGGCACTTGTCAAATAATGGTTATCTCTCGATTTTGAGAGGATCAAGACATTACGGTTACTGTTCGATGCCTTTGATAACATCTACGACATTGATGGATGGATCTGCTTGATAGATATTCCCCATCGATATAGAGGCATGGCCGCCCTTCATCCACATCATAATCAAACAGCACATGACCATGCATAATGCTGCGCACTTCATGGCCAAATCACTGCGAGACAATGTCTTTACGTCGTTTGGTCCATGTCGCTGTAGTTGTGACTAGAATGTTTTAAATTGTCTACGCTTTTTTTCAATAGCAATTCTTTTTCATATCATTAAGATGGCCGTCGTGTCAGCTGTCAAAATACAGCTGTAGCTTGAAAAAAGTTACAGAATGGCGGCTCGCCGAGATTTTCTTCGAATTCAGACTTCCAGTGTCAACAATAAAATATCATCGTTGCCGTGTCCCTGACATGACCTATTTACGACTACTTCTTCTGAGAGACTTTGTACGACAGGAATGCCCGATGTAATTCGTTTCCTAGGGTTTTTAAATTTACCACCTTGCAAAGGTCAAAATCTTTCCGGCACGTCGAGCACTTGGACTTCTTCCAATCCCGTTTGGTCGTTCAGGGTCAGCGGATGGGCGAATTGAATTCCTCAAATAAGGCGCATTTGTCTTTTTTCGCATTCTAAGAGTGTTTTGTTCGGTGACATCCACAACCTTCGTACATAAAACTTCTTGTTTATACATTGCTTGCAGCATTTGCTTTTGAATCTCATTAATTCATCACAAACCCATTGATTTGTTAGATGAAAGTACTAACTGCAGACGATTGTTCTCAATCAGTATTACTACCAATAATGCCTCCAGACAAATGTACATCATTAAAGAGTAATCAGCTACCCGGCATGCTGCACAGTCTTATTGGTAAAATTTGGGATCGTTTTCTTCTTATCTTAAATCAACTGTACCATGTTACAATGGGTTTTTTACATTGTACGCCCGGCCCACTTCTACTGCCAAGTGATTTGGGCATCAGTGCTAATTTCCCTCAGGTTTACAATGAAATAAAGCGCATTGCGTGCTATTTCGGTTTATAAGGTTGAGTTACGTGGCGCCACCCTTCTACCATCTAGACGACTTTTCATTCCCCTGCTATCATTTTATCCTTCCATTTGTTCGTATCACATGAATTATCGATAAGATCCGCTCCTCCATCTCTAAGTCTTCGCCGTGGTTAATCTAATAACTGCCAAAAACCATTTAGCAACGGTTGGACAAGATACAAAAAGAGTTACAACGCTACCAATCTTCAAGAAATAAGAATACGGAAAAAACATTATTGATTGTCTAAACGTATATAATTTCGGACGGTTTCGAATCGACTGTGCAAATGTCTAAGGTTTTGATTTATTTGGCATTTCAGTAGGTGGTTTATTTCTCATAAGACATTACGGATGAAGGAAAATGGGTAAAAGAAGTACCTTCTGTGGGCTTCTTGGCATCCCCATCCGGAGGTTCACCAATGGGCCCGTCCGCGTCTCCATCAGGGATCTTGTGCCCATCGGCATCAGTCAGAGGGATTTTCTCCTCCGCGGAATCGAGGACGCCATCTTTGGGCTCGTCCCCCTCCTCTCTTGGCTTTATCTCGTACCAGTCATCGCCCTCCTTCCCTGGGTGGTGAAAGTTGCACCATGAATATTACAGAATGGGAAACCAAAGAAACCAATGTATTTGTATATGTACTCAATTATTAGTCTGAAATTCAACCATATTAGCGTTAGCCATATTGGCGGTGTGAACTTCATTCTCTAGTCACAAGATGTAAAGACACGGTAACCATCGATTTGATATTTTTATTATTCATATAAAGTGCGTGTCAAATATAGAAGGGACTGGTATAGCCTGCATGTTTCATATAATGATAAGTTGCCGATAGTAGAATTGTTTTTTTTATTTCACAAACCTATCGACGAAACAAAAATGGCGGTGTGCCACCCGTCATTTTATAACGCTAACGACGTCAGTCCATTCTACGCAAGCAATCTAAAATTAAAAATTTCCGCGGATGCGCATCTAACCTACTTATTCAGCAATCGCTACATTAATCACCTTCACATTATTTTCAGATTCATATTTTTAGGAAATGGTTGCATGACCTTGTTATTCATGAATTGAACTTGACCTCGTTTTTTCTTAACACACACTTTTAGATCGATCATGTGCAGATTTACATAACTACGTACCATGAGACAAAAAAACAGCCGGCTAACGGATGGCCAGTTGTTAAACGCGAACTGTAATTGGTATGGTGGGAGGTGAAGAATAGCCTATTCCCTACGGATAATTGGACCATTACAATCCAGGTCAGCTATCGGGTGGCATGATTTGATTTCAACAGCTTGTTTTATTACCCGCCCTCTCCACACCTGCGTTCTTAACATAAAATATTGGCAACAAAATTCCGTTCAATCTGCTCAGAAGAAATCTTGTGATGGTCAAAAACATTGATTTTGTGACAAGCATTTTATTATTAGTTTGAAACATGTGGACATCGCACTTTTACCACCAAATCAAACTACTGGAAAGGACTTCTCCTTGAATAAAAATGACCAGTAATGCCAGTAGCAGCCTGGCCCACATTTTGTATATTTGAATTTTACGGTCACTTTGGGAAGGCATCAGTATTCCAGACGTGTACGTGCGCACCGAGGGCCGTCGGGGGCGTTCCGTTACTACATCTATTATGCAAAAAGCGGGGAGGCAACATTGGTCCTACAGCCTCCATAACTGGAACATTATGGAGAAGGGTGGCAGGTGTATGTGAAACCAGTTTGTACATATGTTCTTTTTGAACAGCTCGGATATTCAAGCTGCCGTCAAATAAATAACACAATGGTGACAAAGTAGGCACAAGAATCTGTGACACACTTTCTTGAAACTCTACACGTGGACAGATACTGTAGCTGTTGGGCTGTATGTAACCCTACTGCCCTTATTAATTACATTATCGCAACTGTCGCCTCCATTCAGGGAGCACATTGTACACTTGTCAAGTGGGTATAACATGGGCTCAAAGTTCAGACGTCACTTGTTTGCGAACCAGTCTGCGACCTAGAGATAGGGTGTGACCTCGATAACGTGGCTCGCAGCAACAGCATTATGAGCATAGTCGTTGTGTAATCTTACGACAAACAAGCGAACTATAGCGATGAAAATTGTTATATCTACCTGTCTCAGTAATTAATGCGACACGACGTCAGCTATTGACTTTGAAATGGTTGTAGGAATGTTAATTGTCTTTTACTGAAATACACCATACCAGAAATGCAGCCTGGCCACTAACACACATGACCATGTCATGTCAAACGCCAAGAAAGTTACATTTATTTGCCACAAAAGCACACGACAGACTACTTTAATATGTCGCAGACAGAATACATGTATGTCTAACAGGTAGTGAGATAGCAACTACTTTTATGTGGTGCGCAAACAGACCCCTCGAAATTACCAATTGAGGGTGAGACATCTACCGTGCTTATTAGGGTGCCTGGCAACAAATAACGGAGTCAATTTTAAGCAATTTTTAACCCATTCTTTCAAACACAAGCCAGAGGTCATGCGGGCACGGCTATGTCTACCAATGAAGACCAGGCCAATCCGCAGTTCGGCAAAACACCGTTACGTCACGTCCCATAAGTGGGAGGGCGATCAGAGGACGACCCAGACATGCTAGTGTTGCGCTATTCGACAAACAAAGACGGGGCAAACCGTCAACGTAGTGGGACTTTGACCTTGGCTATCCCGCCGGAAGATGAGCCATAGTAGCACGGAGGCGCTAAAAACGCTCCCTCCATAAGCCAAAACCTTGAGAAGCCAACCAAGAAGGCTGGCCCGCAGCCTGTCTGATGGCATCTCAAGACCGCAGGCTGCAGAGAACGTCCACTTGTTCCCCGTTCAGCTATGGCCGACGCCTTTGGGGGCGTGGTCAGAGTAACATAAGGTCGCATAGCTCCAAAAAGATTGACAGCGCAAGCAGATCGTCTGTATATTGGAAACAGCAGGCGGATGTGCCGAAAATGGTGGGAAGGCTGCCAGAGATTGAGAACACAGCCTCTCTAGTTTGCCTACCAAAAATGATTCACCATATGACTTGCACCATAAAATGAAGATGTTGAATTTGCTTGCATGCATCAGTAGATGATTCCCAGAGGGAAAGCCCTAAAAGAGGATACTGTGTTCCGAGCCATGCCCTGTACCGTATCAATTTGTCAGCATTATGGGTTAAATATTATGGTGTTGTAATGCAGTTGAGTATGCAAGGGCTAGAAAAACATCCCGCGCCCTGATTGCACTGCCACACACACACCGGTCGGGGCAGCCCATTTCTGCAGAGCGCTCGACCAGAATCACAACACACAAAACAACACCTGGTGCATCATGATGAATGCTTACCTTTAGGAGGTCTGCCCACACACCGGCAGCAAGCACAGCATTTGCAGCACTTGTTTCCCATCTCTCACAAGCCGTCGCCTGTGGAAAGAAAATGAAAGGGAACAGATAAACCGTTAGCTAGCTAGCAAGACAAGCCATGCGATGTGTTTTCGCATTGCGTGGTCCGGGCACCGCTATTTGGTATGTTGCGAGTTCGGAGGTGACACTAAATCACCGAGAATGACAAGCGTCCATCCTTTCCCCGCCATTACGGTCAGCTATGGTGTCCGGGGAATGAATTCCGCGCATACAACAGAGGGCAGTGCTGGGTGAACAGACCTCAACGAGTGTCAGCTCCTCTGACACATTATACTCGTCCACTTAAGCCTTCTTTGTCAGTCATGTCGTGACGTAAATATCAAACGACACAGTACATGATATATACTGAACAACGGCCACGCGCGGTTTACGCGGCAAGGAGTGCCTTACCTTCGGGGAAAAGCCTCCCTCTCCAGTCAGCCAAACCTCAGATATATCCGATTTTTGCAATGTGATCGCAGACAGTATCCTGTTACCATGTGGCCCGTAATGATGTATTTTTCCCCACAGCTGGCTGGTCAGCCGCCCTTCCCTCTCCAAGCGTAGCACACAGAGGCAGCGGGATGTTTGCTTGTACGACGGTACTGGCCGTGCAATGAAAAGTGCAGGATCGATCGCGGATATGTCGCACAGCCAAGCCCCGGTAGGTCGAACCGCTTCTGCGCTGTATCAACCGGCAGACGTAATTTTATTTACATCCGTGGGGAGTTGGCCCTGACCGGTTCAAGGCTAATCGGTATGAACGTGACTTTGTGGACTGTTTACAGATTTCGAAGTGGCAAAGACAACGTATATTTCCGTAGGTGAGATCAACGCTTCAGCCGATCCACGCGTAACCTAAGGGGCCTTGAGTGAAATCCCACCTGCTTGTGTTTACCACAGGTACTACAAACAAATCTACCGTCAAATGTGACGGGTCAATGACCTCTACAGCGACATCACCAACCGTGTCTACGTCTGTTGTCTACATGTCGAGCTGAATAATCCTCCACCGTATCCCATCGACACAACAAGAGGGACACTTCTCCGCACTTCTCTCTCTTCTGTAGTGTTGGTTGCAGAATAACCACGTAGCCTGTTTGCTAAATGTCACAGAGGTCAGAGGGGAGGAGGACACGTTGCCAGGGATCGGGCTAAATTCCAGATGTCTGGGAGAAAGGGTTCTGTGTAACTGTGGCGAGTTCTACTGAGAGGTATTAGTTCAAGCATGGGCGGGCGAGTTTGTGGGGATATATCAGAGCCCCGCCTCCCAAGGAGGTTGTTGGCGTCCCGAGGGCGTAGCCCGAGGATGCCAACAAGCTCCGCGGGAGGGGGGCTCTGATATATCCCCACAAACGAGCCCGTCCATGCTTGAACTGATTTAGAGCACAGCCATCTGTCCGAAGCTAAGCTAAGCATACATATTGGGAAATAGTTTGACATGTACACTGACACAAACACAATATGCCTAGGAATGTTTGGGTTTCTGATTCTCTTTTTCTTAAAATAATCCCACACCACATGTGGTTTTAATTGTATTGGTTCAGTTTGAGGTGACAGGTAAGGGAGACAAATTAGTTTTCTCCAAGGAGAGACTGTTAAAAAAGCCAGCCTCTTGAGACCTAGAATGGCGCCTTCCTAGGGCAGGTTGTCTGGAGGCTTTCACTTGGCGACTGTAGCTCTACAAGCCATGTCCTCTTTCAACATGTTCGGTGACGAGTTTCTTGAGTATGTGGGAATCGATGTGAATGAGTTTTCAACGCAGCCTGATCCCTTTCCTAATGATGACGTCCTCAAGGCCGAGCCTGCAGAAGTCATCACAGTTTCGGATGACCTTCTAGAGCAGCTTGGCATTGCGAGTGAGGTTTTCTCTCAGCCTGACCCGTTTCTCCTGGAAACCAACCTCTCCACACCACCTGCTCAGCCTGACCCGTTTCTCCTGGAAACCAACCTCTCCACACCACCTGCTTCGGACAGATTCGTGCCTCCAATGACCACCTCAGCCATCGAGGAAAAGATGAAGGGGAGGATTCCTGAGGCGACGAAGCGCTCAACAAAATGGGGGAAAGACGTGTGGGACCTCTGGGCTAGAACCCAGAACTCTCTCCGTACGTTTGAGAGCCTGGAGCCAGGAGACAGGTTTTTCATCATTCCTGTGGATCTGAGTTCAACCTCGGCAGAGGAGATGGATTTCTGGCTCGCCCGATTTGTTTTCGAAATCCGTCGTAAGGATGGCAAGCCCTACCCGCCGAGGACCCTGTACAACATTGTCGCTGCCATCATGCGACACTTGCGGGAAGATTTGTCCAGGCACGACATGAACTTTCTGGACAAGGCGGACATCCGATTCGCGCAGTTTCGAAAGGCTCTGGACGCAAGAATGAAGGAGCTGACCGCACAAGGAGTGGGAACGGTGAAGCGGCAGGCCGACCCTCTAACAACAGTGGACGAGGAGACGCTCTGGGCGACAGGGACCGTGTCGACCAAGACGGCGACAGGATTGTCTTACGGCGTCTTCTTTTACAACTGTAAGATATTCGGCCTCCGCGGTATGGATGAGCATCGCCACCTCCAAGCAGAGCAGTTCACACTTGGGCTGGACCAGAATGGCCGCTACCTCCAGTACACCGGGAGAGTGAGCAAGAATGTTCAGGGCGGGCTCAACCACCGGCAGGTGGATGTCAAGAACATTCGTCAGTATGCGGAAGATGCCAACCCGAGGTGCGTCGTGAACTTGTTCGCGACGTACCTCAACTCCCTGCCTGAAAAGCAGGGTAGCTTCTACCGCCGACCACTCGCCAACACCTGCCCACCAAGGTGTTCTCTGCAAGTTGTGGGGGTAAACAAGCTGAAAACGTACATGAAGACCATGTGTGCCAGTGCCGGGATCCCTATGGAGGGGAGGAATATCACCAACCATAGCGGCAAGGTCACCTGTGCCACACAAATGTTTGCAGCCGGTTTCGACGAGCAAACAATTATGGCGCGGACCGGCCACAGATCAAGTGCAGTGCGGGCATACAAACGTCCCAGCGACGCATTGTTGAAGGATGTGAGCAACACCCTGCAGCCGCCCAAACCACCAAGTCCAACCAAGAACAAGGTTCTGAAGACAACTGCAGCGACGGCTACAACAACAACCGTTACACCACCAAACGCAGCTACAGTGACATCACCAGCTGCCAAAACTCCGACCTCCAACGTTCCATCTCGCCTATCAATCGAGCACCCAAATGGACTGAAGATAACAATGGACTTTTAGTGTTTTCACAACTATTGTAAGTTTCTTTGGTCTTATTTTTCTAGGTAATAGTCAAGAAGCTAGTTAGAATGAGATCTGTTGTTTTATTGTCCGTTTTTTAATGATTTTTGTATCATTTGTGTTACTAAGAGTAAGAGGACACTGTTTATTGTCCGTTAACGTTTTTTTAATGCTTTTTGTATTTGTGTTAGAGGACACTGTTTATTGTCCGTTAACGTTTTGTGTAGGACACTGTGTATTGTCCGTTTTTAATGCATTTTGTATGATTTTTTAAGAGGACACTGTCCGTTTTTTAATGCTTTTTGAATGATTTATGTAAGAGGAACTTGTTTATTGTCCTTTTTTTAATGCTTTTTGTAAGATTTGTGTAAGAGGACACTGTATGTTACCATACGCAAGTAGAACAGCTTGACTGTTTTGTTTTGATTATATAGCAAATAGTACTAACTGTAGTTTCATTGTACTGTTTTTTTATGTTTTCTTTGTTGTGCAAGACTGTTTTTGTGCACCAAACTATATCCTGAATACAAGAATGTACCTTAATTTGATCTGTTTGGCTTCATTGTATGTCTGGCTTCTTGTTGTTGTTGTAGTGACCCAGGTCAAGTAGGTCAAAAGTTGGCTCTCCTCTAGGATCATCTGATCATCTCTCAAGGGACAGCCGTGCTCTAACACGCGTTGGTTAGAGCACGGCTCTCCCTTGAGAGGGCAGAAAGCCTGGCTCCACATTGGCTGAGACCAGATCCCAGGTTGGTTCGTGTACCTCTGCCTCAAGGGACAGAGGTGCTCTAACTAACTTTGGCTGTGTATGTGGATTTCAAACAGCAAAATACCCGCTCCTGATTGGCTAAGGACGGATGGCTGTGCTCTAAGCGGTTGTAGCCGACGGAGAAAATGGATTTCAGGCATGGCAGCAACTTCTCACTATGTTTTCACGGTTGATCAGAAGCACCGTGATATGCAGATCCCGGCCTTCGGGAGGCTTCGTCCACGACCAGGTCCACGACTTTGGAAATTTTCAGAAACGAAGACCGAGCTAACATGTTGTATAATGGCTTCTACTTGAGATAATTGACTTTGGAGGTGACCGCAAGTGTTGCGAAATGATCTGAATAGAGCAAGCCGACATGACTAGAGTTATCGAGATATGATGCTTCTACAACCTGACTGTCCTGGAATATTTAAGGGCGACGTCGCATACGTTGATTATGCTATTTCTTTCTGACTGTGCCAATTCCATGTTTTATAAAGTGACCCAGAATTATACTGTAGTGCGAAATTAAAGTCAATGGACTGAAATCTGCCCCCACGCGTGCATGGGCTCACTGCCCCTTCTCAGTAATCTAACTGCCCTTCCCGAGAGGATAGGTCGATTACTTTTCCGATGGTTTCGCAAACACTTCACGTTCATTTGATTTATACTCCACAGATCAGGTGAACCCGGGATTTTCACTGCATCATTGGCAAAGCTCACCAGTTGTGTATCCGCATCTATATATAACCTCCAAAATATATTTTTTTTAAACTCAAACTTTTTGGAAAAAGACAACTTCGATAGGATCTGTTCTAGCACTAGCATAATATTTTGTTAAGATAAAAGTTTTCCACGGGTGTGGATGGTAGCTTTAGTATTGGATTGCAACACTTAGATCCATGCAAATTCCGTGAAATTCAGAATTCCCTAAACCTAAAACGGCTTGGATTGAGTCATTCAGATGATTTCCTTTCGTTGTAAGCTGTCTCGCTAAAACAAATAAGCATTCCTAATCAATATCAAAGTTGTTTTTAAGATCATAAAGTCTACTCACATATCACTCATAGACTCAGCTTACTGCATGCAGAATTCATTTATTATTTATCTATTTATTTTTTCAGAATTGTCGGGGATGTGCTCAGCGTATTATTTCTAATTCTTATTCCAACAATTTTCCATGTGAGAAAGACTACCAAAATTTAGTTATGGTATCATTTATTCGAGCAATGCTACTTGATGTATCTTGGTGTATCTTGAGCATTGCATAGGCTAAGAGCAAACGGCAGCGGGCTAAACTTGACCTCTCAGGTGAAAGAATGAGTAGTAGAAACAGGTAAAGCTTAGTTCAAGCACTTAGACTCTACGTGATTTCTGATACCCATATGTACACCTGCGTGTACACGATGTTTAACAGACCACGGCCTTGACATTTGTGTTACCTTTCGGCATGGCCACAAATTCACACTGAGAATTGAGCGTGACGTGTGCAAGGGGATTTTGTTGCACCTTCGTAATTCGATCACAGAAGCACTCAAAAGTAAGGCCTCCGAAGGCTAGTGTTGGCGTTCACCTTTGCCTACTCTTCGTGAAGCCTATACAGAAGTGTTTCGATACATATGCAGTTTTCACAGTGAATGCAAGACCAACACAGACCACAGGATACTGGGCACAGCATCCTTTGAAATTTGATTTGGCAAGACAGCCAAAAGCCTTTCGAGGGCGGGTTTGACATCGCCAACCAAGGTGATATGATTGCCATAGTAAATACGGAGTCACCCACATAAATTGAAAAGGAAAGTATTCCATTTCAGGTAAAATTTTTCAACATGTGTTAATCAACAAATTCACGATGGCCTGAATTTTAGCACGGTTCTAATCATGATTCGTAACCCTTTAAAACGCCTGCTATCTACCATCTGTCCCTGTGGGCAAATATCTCTTCTGGGCCAAAACCGTAAACCATGCATGGCAGCTGACCCTTTTGACCCAGTGGTTAACGACTCTTGGGTGTGTGATCTTGAAGTGAAGGAATCATGATCACGTGAAGACTGAGTGAGTCATGGAGGAAACTTGGTCTGGGTGGAGCCCAACTCTACACCCACTCCTTCGATGAACGCCACATTTTTTGCAAGCATCCAAATAGATCACCGAAGTCCATGGCCCTTCTCACAATACCATTAATGCACGCCAAATAGTTGCTTCTATTTTGTTTTCCGATGATTACACTATACTTTTTCATGGTGTATCTTTTAGTTTATCATGAGAGAGTCCAAGACCTCTGAAAAAAATTACCACATTAATGATAATACATACCAGTGTCATGTCTCGACAACATTTAAAGGAAACATTTCCTCATGAGACTTGATTACTTCAGCGCGTTATTTCTTTGTCAATATATATGTCGCCCTTTCTTTTCTTCAAGTTCAGTCTCGTGCTGGTTTAGTTTAAGACCAGGAAGCGAGTGTATCTTCAGATTAGGCGGCTCGTGCACAACGAGTGGCTGTCATGGAAGGGCGTGGGGCATCCGCCCGCCGGACTGACACATCTTTACACACATCCCAAACCACTGCCAAGTTCAGCCTAGTCATCAGTCACACGGCACTCAGACAAAGATAAGATTGATAGTCTTGGTGTTGACAATAGTTCTTTTCATTTGAATAGAAGGCCACTCGTTCCCCCGAAATGGGCCGCGACTTAAGTTGAAAACTGAGGATCCTAGGTGGGGTCGATCAGAAAACTTTACCTCCAAGAATTTCGATTGTCTGACCTGGATTCAATAGTTTCAGACCTTCTATGGAAAACAACGTCTACCAGCTATTTCTATTCCGTAACAGTACACGTGCGTGACATGTAGAATTTGGCTGCACTTGTTGTGGGGTCGCTCAAAGGACAACTTTACCGTAGGCTTTCGTACGAGTTAACTACGTCCATATAACTTCAAAGTTACGGTTGTACGGACAACTGTGGCACTTCGCTTGATCGTTGTCCATTCCACCAAGCAGAGCTAGGTCTGATCATGAGTACAGCAGACGGTACTGAAAAGTCTGGGCCTTTCATAAGAGCTGATTTCGTCGAAAGGCATATATTAGCAATGATGGAAAAGGGATCCAAAGAGTGCTGCGATAATTCAACAGCTTTTGAATCATAACCGCTTTATCTGAAGGAAAACAGTTTATGCTCTCTAGTCGGAATTGTTAATATCCTACAGTACCGTGTTGCATAGTACGGCGAGTGCATGCCATGCGGTGGATCTTTTTACGGTAGACTTTTACAATTGTTTGTTTTCTTTGAGACTATTTAGTAAATTCACATTTACGACTTGATGATCTTAACTTTACCTGTAAAACTGTCAGTCCCTATTCATCATCATCATCTGTACAACAACACTTGAGACATAATGTCGCACTTCGGCGCGTTGTTTCATCAAGTGTCTCTCTAAACGTCTGTGTCGTAATGCCTGATTGGCCACGTAGCGGTCACGTGTCGCAGACGACAGTAACAGTACAACTGGTTTGCTGGGGAGGTCATCCTTGTAATATCGTTCACAGGTACTTCAGAGGATACAATTCAACCCTGGTTTAACAGTCTGTCAGTTTTCAACGCCTCGCGTCATTTCACACGCCGCCGCCGTGCCCCAAGGTTAAGGACGATTGTCTCTAATCATGAGAACAGAGTCCGATAAGATAAGGTGTAACCAGACATGGCTGTCATAGCTTCCCAACTGTCAGAGGGCGGGTACAAACACACATACTATTGACATATGTTATCTTTATAGGGAAGAAACTTAACTCGAAATGCCCTACTAATTCAAACCCCAAAGCGAGAAACAAGTATGACGTTCTGACGTCAAACTAAGTTGATTTCAGAACAAGCCCATTGTCAGCAAGAATGCACGTCAGCAATTTTAAGATATTGTTATCCTCAATTATTTGGAGGGGTGACCTAGCCTTTCAGTTTCAGGGAAAACAACCCTTTAACTGGTCCAACTTGACAAAACAGAACCAAAATCCACTTAGCGATTCTTTCCCACCGTTGGCTGCGAAACACAATAGTAGATAATTCCTAAGAGCCCAGGGAGATCGATATTACGTATGTTTTCGTTCTTCTGATTAGTTTCCGAGGGCGGAGTTGCGTCCAACCATAACAAACATAGATGATCTCTTTCAACCCACTTATTAGATGAACATTGTAGTTCAAACCCCAAATACAGCCCAATCTACAATTGCCACTCTTGGTCCCAAGGGTGTATGGGTTGGATTCACAGCGGATCTGGAAACAGGTATTGAGGATGTAGACCCCACACCAGAAAGCTACGACTCCTTCCAGCGACTGGTGTGGAAAACTGCAAAGAAAAACATCCCGCGTGGCTGCAGAAAGCAGTACATCCCTGGCCTGACGGAAACCAGCAAAGAGATCTACACAAGATACATCAACTCTTACGAAGTTGACCCCCTTGCTGAAGAAACCATTGAACTTGGAGAAAACCTTCTTGCATCCCTAAGTGACACAAGAAAGGAACGGTGGCAAGAAACCATCGATGAACTGGACATGACCCAGAACAGTAAGAAGGCATGGAGTACCATCAAAAAGCTCAACTCTGACAAGGAACCAGACCAACGCACCGCAGCAGTGACTCCAAATCAAGTAGCTAAACAACTGCTGGACAACGGCAAACCTCTCAACAAGGAGCGCGGCTACGTGAAGAAGATGAAGGAAGAAATGAGTCGTGTCCTTGAGGACAGTGATGAAATGTTCCTACCATTCTCCCACGAAGAGCTGATTGAAGGACTGAAGCACCTGAAACTTGGGAAAGCTCCAGGACTCGACGGCATCAGCTCCGAAATGATCAAGCATTTCGGCCTCAAGACCCTGGAGTGGCTCCTAGCGTTGCTCAACAGCTGTGCCCATGGCACACAGCTACCCAAGATCTGGCGACGCACTAAGGTCGTAGCTCTGCTGAAACCAAACAAAGACCCAAGTCTACCAAAAAGCTACCGACCTATATCACTTCTCTGTATCCTGTTCAAGCTGTATGAAAGATTGATCATGGCCCGCATCAAGCCAACAGTTGAGAAACGCCTCACAGATGCCTTAGAGATCCTCTCGGGGTACTACAGATCCTGGTTCCTCAACGCCAACCCAGGGAAGACCCAGGTCTGTGCTTTTCACCTCAACAACCACGCTGCTACGAGAAAGCTCAAGATCACGTGGGAGGGGAAAGAACTGGAAAACACCCCCTACCCAGTTTACCTTGGTGTAACCCTTGACAGAACATTGTCCTTCAGAGAGCACGTCGCTAAGCTCAGGAAGAAGGTATCCTCCCGCAACAACCTTCTCTCGAACCTCGCCAACTCCAGCTGGGGAGCAGACCCCAAGACTCTCAAGCAGACAGCACTGGCCTTGTGCTACTCTACTGCTGAGTACTGCGCTGCAGTGTGGGAGAGGTCATCCCATGCCCCAAAGGCTGACGTGGAGTTGAACAGGGCGTGCCGCACCATCACAGGTAACCTGAAGGCCACACCCCTGTCAGCCTTGTACACACTGGCAGGAATCTGCCCGCCTGGCATCCGACGAGATGTCCAAGCAAGGGCCGAGCGGGACAAACAACAGAAGGATCCCAGGCACCCGTTACATGGGCACCAGGAGGTACCCCGGCGACTGAGGTCTCGTCACAGCTTCATGACCGTGCGAGGCCTAGAGGGGAAGACACCACAGACTCTCAGGACCGAGATGTGGAAGAGGAGTGACCCGAACAACAACAAGGCACTCCCACCCCCCAGTGAGTCCCTGCCCCCGGGGGCCGACTTGCCCAGAAGGACTTGGGTTGCCCTGAACCGGGCAAGGGCAAAGGTGGCCAGGACAGGTGACAACCTGCTACGGTGGGGGAAGATCAACAGTGCAGCCTGCGGCTGTGGTGAGGACCCCCAAACCCTGCAACACCTGATGAACAGCTGCAGACTCTCCACATCTACCTGCACAGACACGGACCTGCGGGAAGCTAATGAAGTTGCGCTGAGCTGGACTGAGATACATTGCGACAAGCTATGATGATGATGGGTTGGAGGGATGTTAGACACTACACCCAAAGCCATAGGGCCGCCTGTGATTTTAAACGGTTGCGAAGTCAAAGCCTGCCGTCATTTCCGCTGAAGTAATTCGGTAGAAACGACCGATCACGAGGAAAATTCAATCTCTCAGATCACCTTGAGAAAAAAAGTGGTGGGAAACAATTACGGGTTTCGAAGGTCGTGAAAAACGTTTTAGAAGGCAAGAAAGTAAAGGCGCTGTAATCACGTTTTTTTTTAACTTGGCGACAGGTTAACAATGTTGGTGACTTTGAACGCAATACATTATCTGGCGGGCGATGCGATACCGCCTCCAGGAAGTTCAAGTAATGAACCGCCCCCACATCCTTCTTTCTAGAAGCCGGATAAAGATTTAAGTTCTTGAGAATGGTCTTAGCCAGCACCATAACGATAAAACCAGACATTAGCGACTCCGGCAGGATGACCCCCTATCTGCACCGCCACACAGTCAGGGTTTATAAAGGAACGGTATTTATCTTCCCAACATAGGAAAAACGGGCCATTGCCAACATACATGTATTCTGCAGTTCAGGCACGTTCTTTGCATAGAAAACGATGAATTAGAGTGAATTATTGATGTCCGTTTGGCTGGAGCAATCTTGGGTGCTGTCGTGTCTGGAGAAAGCGTACTGCGAACTGTCTGGCCTTGTAATTGCCTTCAAGTTCAACGGCAGAGTGGCGTGAAGGCAATAAAGAAGACGAACACGTTCCCTTTATGCCTTCCTGCCGGGGTAAACGACTATTGGGTACACTAGGTGTTCGCAAAAATGAATAAAACGCACGAATTTACTGACTTGACTGAGAAATAATATGAGCAAATGTAGCAACATCATTATTCATATCATACCAATGGGTAATGCAAGTACATGTAATAAATTTTACTGCTAGGCTTGTGAGTCGCGGCACATCTCTTGATTTTTTTTTTACATCCACAAATTTGGCACAATTGATGCTGATCGATCAAGTCTTATTCCTGTTGATTCCCAAGACCTCCATTGCCATGCACATCATATAGCCGTGCCTATGAATATGAAACAAGCTCTAAATAACATTACGATCTGGGCCAATTCAGGACCGGGAAATGGAAACCCGCAGTATGTGCGGCACTCCCTGCTGTGCCGGGCGGCCCCTGTGCTATTAGCACCTAGGCGCGAGTAGGTAACCAAACAATGGTACTGATGCATTTTATTCTTGAATCGCCAGGTGGTGTCTTTACCATCTCACAATCCAACTCATACTATATTTGCCTTCACCGTAGACAGGCCCTCTTACGGGCGTATGAATCGTAGAATTCGGCAGAAAATGGAATAATTAGCGAGTGGAGTCAGTCCACAGTGAAGATTACATTTCGCCCGGAGCCTGCAAGTGAAACCCTGGCGTAGTTAGTCTGGTAGAGACTAGTAGACAGAAGGGTACTAGCATACACCATCACTGCATTCGGTCGCTAGGTGGCGCGTCCCACAACACGGTTACCGTCCGTTCCACGGCTATGACGACTGGTTCCCGACAGCTCTGGACGGACCTAGTTCATGTTCTCAACCCAAGCGATTCGACGACCACCCGACCCGGCGTCAGAACTACAACTACTGAGGGTATTATTATCTCACACTATATCCTTAACGTTTCATTTTATATCAAACAAGAACCGACATGTTGTGACAATTTAAGAAGACCATATGTTAAATCTGTAGTAAACAGACGTAGGAACTGCGTACTAAGTTTATGCAATGATATTGCACATTCAAGTACATGTATGATTAAGTAAAACTAACTTATCGTAAAAGAAGGGACAAAGTCGATACTCATGGATTAATAGTACGAGCACCAATGCCAGCTAGGTCATTGAACATAGGGTTCTGGAATATTCATGGCTTAGGTAAGAAACTTGAAGAATGTAGCTTTAGAAGTAATTTAGAAAAACTAGATCTCTTCTCTCTTATTGAAACCTGGAGTAACGAATCTTCAGAAGTTAACATTCCAAATTATCAACATTTCTCGTCTCTGAGACAAAAACAACGGAAAGCAAGAAGGCCGAATTCAGGCGGAATAATTTTTTACTACAAAAATGAACTCTCTAAATACATCAAAAGAGAGCGTGGAACTTCTGAATGTAAAGACTTACTCTGGGTTCGCATATCGAAAGACCTGTTAGGGCTCTCCAAAGATGTATTTATATGTAGTGTCTACATTAGCCCTATATACTCCACCATACACAAAAGGGCGGAGGATTCCATCTTCGACATTTTAGAACAAGATGTAGCAGCCTTCACGTCCAAAGACCATGTAATTCTCGGGGGAGACTTTAACAGTAGACTTCACTGGAAAAGAGCACGTAGATTTTGAACTAGAGCCAGTGCCGCTCGCCCCAAACGTAGATATTCCTAGAAATTTTACCGACAGAAACCCGGCTAATTCTTTTGGTAAATGTCTTGTAAACTTATGCGCCCAGGCTGACCTGCGCATTCCAAACGGAAGAGTCCTGGGTGACTTAAATGGCAGATTCACGTGCTACCAGCCTAACGTTGTAGCACGGTAGACTACGCCATCTCTAGTAGCTCACTGTTTCACAACTTATATCTGTTTAAAGTCCATCCACTTACTGAATTTTCGGACCACTGTATGGTTTCTGTAAATATTCGCGCATTAGCGCACTCCGGCACAAGAAAACATGAAAACTAAACAAAACACACGCCCCTTCCCGCCATGTCGGTTTGTCTGGGGTCCCGATTCTGGCGATAAATTTATAAAAGCGCTAAGTAGTTCAGCGATCTCCCAGAAACTAGAAAAAATTGTATCCCTAGATAACAATGACACAAAGTCAACAGCAAAGACAAACGAGAATGTACGCGAGCTTCAAGACATTCTAGTATTGACAGGAAAGATGTCTCTCCAAATGAGAGGTAAGAAAAAGACAAAAGGATTCAAAAGAAACAAAAAATGGTTTGATAAGACTTGACGAAGCTCGCAAAGAATTGCAAAATGTGAGGTACCTTTTAGTAAACAATCCCAAAAATCTAATCGTAAGAGGCAGTTACTTCAGAAAGAAAGGGGAATTCAACAAACTGATCCGAAAGCGCAAAAGAGAGCATGAAAGTAATTGTCTCAGTGATGGAACTCCAAAAACTTCAAGACAATAACCCGACAGCTTTTTGGAACCTACTTAAAGAACTAAAGAAAACCGACTCAACTAATCAAGAAGACGTACCAGTAGATTCATGGGTGGAACATTTTAAAACCCTTCATGAAAAATCCAGATTAAAAAGACAAGATTTTGATGCCACCTTTGAAAACTGAAGACATTCTAAACAAACTTGAAGTACTACAAAACCATAACCAATCCCAAGGCCCTCTAGACTATCTTATTACAGAATCAGAAGTCAATGTTGCCATCCAAAGACTCAAGAACAAAAAAGCCAGTGGTGAGGACATGATAACAAATGAAATGCTAAAAGCAGGTAAAACTCTCTTACTTCGTCCTCTTGAGGTCTGCTATACAAACTTTTATCAACAGGTATATCTGGAAGATTCTTTGATGTAATGAAAAACCTATACAGCCAATCAGTTTCAAAACAAATGGAGGTCTGAGTGAAACTTTCCCCGTCGAAATCGGAGTAAGTCCTTCACTATTCAATCTGTACACTGATCAGCGATCTAGCAAACAAATTAAATACAGGAGATCTATATTCCCCCCTACTAAACACAACCAAAGTATCTAGCCTTTTCTAAGCAGACGACCTTGTCCTGTTATCAAAAAGCCAACAAGGTCTTCAAAAAGCAATAAACACTTTAAGCCTTTACTGTAAAAAATGGAAGTTATCAATAAACCTAAACAAAACTAAAATAATGGTATTTAATAAAAGAGGACACTTGTTCTCAAACTTTAAATTCCAATTGTTTAACCAAAACATAGAGATTGTATCGTCTTATAGTGATGTTTACAACGGGTTGTACTTTCAGCACCGCTATGAAAACCCTGCAAAAAAAGGCTTTACGAGCCCTCTTCAGAATTAAATCAACTCTTGGAGAAAGCAATCCCCCTATATCAGTGTACAGTAAACTATTCGATGCATGTGTAGTTCCAATATTAACTTATGGTGCGGAGGTATGGGGCAAGATTGGACTAAACGACAACTCTCCAATTGAACAAGTACATCTCAAATTCTGTAAAGCAATCCTGGGCGTAATAAAAAATGCCAGCAACCTTGCCCGACAAGAGCAGAGCTTGGTAGATATCCCCTCTGGATTGAAGTGTATACTAGAATCTATTCATACTATAAAAGATTAGTCAGAGAAATGCCGAAAGATAGCTTACAATATGAAGCTTTTTTAGTACAGCAGGACCTACATAGAAGAAAGATACCATGCTGGCTTTCAAATATTAGTAAAATCTTGGAGGAGTCAGGCTTTGCCTACCTTTTACTTAACAAAGACCGAAACACGCTATCCGCTCAATCTGAACTAAAACAGAGGCTGAAAGACAACTTTCTTCAACATTTCTACTCACAACTGAATTCTTATGGTGAAAAAGGAAAGAATGGAAACAAATTGAGAACTTACAAAAAATTCAAGATTATGTATGAAAAAGAAATATATCTAGATATACAAAATTCTAACTATCGCCGAGCCATGACTAAACTAAGGATCAGCGATCATCCATTGCAAATTGAAGTTGGTAGGTACAACCAGACTCCACCAAATAACAGAATGTGTACTTTCTGTGACAATTATTGTATAGAAGATGAAATGCATTTTATTTTAGAATGCTCACTATACGCAGACATACGCAGATCCCTTGTAAGTCCCATACAACTAGACAAAAAATATACGCATCTTGAAAATAACGAGCTATTCACATGTATCATGTCATCTAAAAACGACGATATAATTGGAAAACTATGTGAATTTGTGTACAAATGTTTCAAGAAGAGAGAAGAGACTCTGTAGATTTAGATGGAATATATCACAATGTTCCATTTCTTTTACTTTATGTTACCTAATGCATTTAGCCCATGCTGGGCATGAATATGCAATAAAGTTCATTGTCATTGTCATTTTTCGTCTCCGCACTTGGATCCTAAAAAGCAACGATTCCTGGCTTAAAACACTGCATCCGTCTTCAATCGTCAACGATATGTGTCGCTAACATTACCAAGAACACTGTTGATTAGCGGAAAGTATTTCTTACTGCTTTATTTGACGATTTCGTTGGACTTGTTTACCTGAGCTGTCGGAGCTGCAAAAAAGTCGTCGGCCTTACTTGATAATCTACGACCCATCTCTCTAACCTCAGTTCTCATCAAAGCATTTGAATCATTTGTCACGAAATTGCGGTTCTCCAGGACGTGACCAATGTACTAGATCCTAACCAGTTTGATTGTAGGAAAGGAATTTCCACCGTCCACTAGTTAACTGCTTTGGTGAACTCCGAGTCCGGCGACCCCGGCTCCTTGGTACCGAAAGGTTTTAAAACAATTCTCTTAACGGATTTCAGCAAAGATTTTGACAGAATTAATCATACCACTCTAATAAATAAAACAATACAATACGGGGTGCGCACCTCAATTTTGCGGCCATGGCTCCGCAATTTTCTTAGCAACCGTTTACAGTGCGTCCGCTACAATGGCATAACCTCAAGTTGGAAAGATATTTCGTGCGGCGTCCTATCGGGGGCCAAGTGTTGCAATATTACACATATATACTATATATAATGGACAACAATTATTCTCTCACATTTCTGTTGAAAAAGGGTCTCACACACCGTCAGGGAGGATTTTCTCTCCCATACAAGTGTTAAAAATAGGTCTTACACGCACAAAGGATTTTCTTTCCCAAAAAAAGATTTAAATGAAGTCTCACACGCACACAGCATTTTCTCTCCCATAAGAGTATTCAAAAGGGGTCTCTCACAGAGTTTTATCGCCCATATATAAATGCTCAACTTCTATCTCACCTTAAGACAAAAAAATGATTGACAATTACAGACAGAGTTTTCTCCGACATGCGACAAAATATCTCTTCCACATACAATGCACCAGATTGTGTCTCACATAATAAAACTTTATACTGCGTAGTGTATTGGTATAATATTGTAGTATCCATCCATATCTCTCACATTACAAAAGTTCTCCCATTCTCAGACGAAATTCTCTCTGTCACTTCTAGGACAAAACGCGCTCTAACTTGTAGATTCCGTCACCACAGTTTCAGAGTCTGGAAGTGGGAGAGAATTTTGCGCTGTACATTCATTGTATATGTGGGAGACAAATTCTCTTGAATGGCCTGGAAGTGGGAGAGATTTCTGCACTGTATATATGGAAGAGAATTTTTGCTGGTGCACGCTGGATGTGGGAGAGAATTTTATGTTTATATTTTATGCCCCCAATATATATGTTTTAACGAAGCCCTAACACATCTATGTCTCCCCTCCTTGGAAAACAGGAGGAAAAACCTCAGCTTCGGTTTGCCAAATCTTTACTTAGTAATCCTACCTTCAGGAGTTGGTTATCCCCAACCCGATCGGAAATCCATCTACGAAAGGCGCCCACCAACAGTTTGTATTCCATTGCCATAAACAAACCGCTATTAAAACAGTCCCATTCCATACTTCACTCATCTATCATACATACACCCGATAACATCTCCCGATGTTGATTTATTTAGTTTTCACTTTGATGATAAACCTTGTTTCTTCTACCATTTGTACAATGAGAATTCCTGTATTTGGTTTCAATGGCCTCGTACGATACGTCAAAGTTTCTTTTTCTTGTTACAGTATCTCTTATTTCATCTTGTACAGTACTAGTTGCGTGTATAGCACTAGTTGTTTTGATCTAGATTTTGAATATTACTCGTTGCTTAAATTTGAGTTAGCTTTTGTTAAATGTAATAGTATACATGTACGCATAAAGTACACAATTCAGCAGTCGGATGCTGCCATGTATTTTAGAAATGAATGAACGAATCAACAAACTTACTTATCTACAGCTAACACAGCCTTGGCCCTTATATTTGTCATAGATAAGTTTGTAAGTTGTGCCTGCCTTTTTCTATAATAAGAGTGCGTGCTGTGTAACGTATTCGCGCGTTTCTGTGCGAAGTTATTTTAATGAATGGAATGAATGAATGACCTTTATTGTGCATTCATGCCCCGAGGGGCTAGGTACAGGTCGTCTAACTTAACACATGGAACATACAAGGACATAATACAACAATACAAGCTGTAAACATATAGTGTAGATAAAACGTGTTATTAAACTAAGCTAGACCAGTAGAGTCGACTTCTTCCCGCTTCTTTGTACATGTGTAAATATATGAACAGACAATATTTCTAATACAAGGATTATCCAGGCGTAATAAAAATATCAATTTGTCTGTTGCATTAAGATGTTCGCAAAATGGGATTTTTTCTTTAATAAGGTTAAAAAGTACACTTCTTTCGCTATCGTATAATTTACAGTCTAGGACGAAGTGTTGCTCATCTTCTACTCGATTTAAATTACAATGTTGACAAAGTCTATGTTGTAGAGGCCTGCGGTCGTGCCTTCCTGTTTCGACATGTAATCTGTGACAGCTAACCCGGAGTTTAGTAGTAGCCACTCTGTGTTGATGTTACTAATGGATAAATACTCTTCTTCTTTATACAATGACTTAAACAGACGGTAAGTTCGAAGTTTGTTGCTGTAAGATTTATCCCTCGGTTATCGTTTCGGATTTCGGCCGAGAATGTTTGAGTATAGATGCCTTTTAATCGTTGACTAATGGAGTTAATGATATGTGAGAAATTTGTTCCTAAGGATACTTGTGGGCTCCAAACCGTGAAAGGCATAACCGCATTCCTCTAGCATGTTACGGACACCGGACGCCCAGCATTTTTTGCCATTGGCTTCTAATTGAAGTTGACATAACAGGGCGTCGGCTTGTAAACTGTTAGCTGGTACGTTGTGGCGCATCCTAAGAAAGCATTTAATGGCGTTTAGGGAGGCCCCTAGGTGAAGGGGGTACCCCCCTAGTTCAATAATAGCACCCTTAAATATTTCCAAACCGCATATCTGTATTTTACCGTGCCGCAAGTAGCCAGACGGTTACTTACTGGTCGACCCGGGTCGTGATTTGCTCCTCAGTCCACTGTTCAATTTTCTGGGTTGCTATTCAATTCTTGAACAGTTCAATGGATGTCTTTCACATCACCTACACCTCGAATTGTACCTCGAGACAGAGGCGATGAACGAGTGATTTACTAATAACATGTTATATCTAAAAAGGGAAATAAATGAAAGCGACAACAGTGTGAAGACATTCAGTATGTTGAGAATGAAGTTTTATATTTGCACAGATGCAATAAAAAAGCTAATACACCCGATCAGATTGACGACACAGTCCTGACAGCAAGAAAGCTTCGTACCGAGGAGGACAATTAACAACGGCCAAACATCAATAAATGTACATGATAATCAACACATGATTTATCAAACACTTACACAAAATAGACACCAATATATTTAGGAAGCATATCTATGTCAGTGTATGCTGCGCAAAGGGCTAGTATTTACATTTCCAACGGGGAAAAAAACTGACAAGAAAATATATAATCTACAACAACAACAACGATTGTCTTTTTACTTTGACACTTCTTGACACGTTCTTCTTGAAACACCAAACTATCAAAGTTCCTTATATGTCATACGTCGAACGGGAAGGTGTTGGTTATGTATTTATTATTCTTGTGATTGTTCGTCCAAGAGTTTAAAAGTCAACTTCTTGGCTTCCAAGTTGTGTAGAACTTTGTAAATATTAATGGTTTTGAATATCATTTATCAGATAGTTTCAAAGTAATGGTAGCAGTATAATCTACAATCTCGGCTACTACCATTTTGTAAAAGAAAGCAGGTACTCTAGACGACTGAATCGTGAGAACAGCCAACCCGGCGTTTCCATAGTGTGAAATCTAGCTGAACTGTACAAGCTAGCACGGTGGGGGTTAGATTAACACCAACTTTTATGGCGGTAGGATCTAATCTGCCACCATCTGGAAACTATTGTGAATATGACACCAAGTTCTAAATGTGCCACAACTTCGTATTGTTTGCCGGGTATAGAGTACCATTCTATAGCGGTGTCTACACAGTCCAATGTACAGTAACTTTTACACAAAAAACAGGATGAATTGGATCAAAATAACAGTATAAATTCTCACTTTAAGAAAAACACAGTCACAAATACAAGGCATTTGTGTCGCCGCAAGTAAAGCACTGCCTGTACAAGTTCTCTTTGATACTTCTATGTATCTCATCCAAGTCACCGGGACTCTTGAAAATTGGAAAATTGCAATCTTCACAGGTATCTCTGCCATCGATTGAGTTAGCAGCGTCATCCACCTGTAGATTGGAGTTAAAACATGTGTTAGTTTCAAGTCTTTCATTACAAACGCTAGTCGTTCCGATATTAGATAAGCAAAAAGGGCATAATATATTGCAGGGCAAATCTTTACTTCTCACCTGTCTAGAACTCTCATCATCTTTTAAGTTTGGTCTCCATTGATATGCGTGCGTCTTAAGTTCCATCTCCTTATCTAATGCGGAACATATGCTTTGAACCATTTCAGGGGCAGTTGAAATTGACATTTCCAGCCAGGTGTGGTTATCAAACTTTGGACAGTTGCAATATTTCACACGACAATCCAACTGACAACAGAACTCCTGACACAGTTCTAATATCTGCACCGATCCTTTTGGCCACTGGGCATTGATTTTCCGGGGCCCTTGTTCCAGCAGAATGCCTTCGTTTTTCTTCAAGACTGTTAGTGTTACCGGTCCAGAAATCGGGTCTGAAAGGCACTTAAGCGCGATGTAAATCGTCGTAGCTGTCGTTGCCATTGATGTTAGGTATTTCTGTTTCTCTCCTCTTTCACTGAAGATAAGGCGATCCCTCAATTTGCATCCCAAAAATGACAGTCAACGCTTTTATTCACACGGTGTTCGTTCACATCATTTCACAACAATAGTCGTGTCTACGTCAGTGACAGAATTTCGTGAAATAAGTGAAGCCAATCAGCGACAAGTGAATAACAAAGGCTGTTCCTACGTCACGCCCTCCCACTTCCGAAAGTCACTTACAGATTTCAAGAAAATAGTGTGAGCCAATCAGAAATCACCGTTGCTGTGACGTCATGTCCGTGACTTGTTTATCAAATAATCTATATGGGAGGTCTCCAAAGTCAGTTGTTCATCAACTGTCGCGGTGAACGGTCACACGTAGCCTGTGCACAGACTTGTACTCCCGAGTAGCGTACAGGCATAAGGTCTGCTTTTTTGGCGCGCGCCAGAACGCTTTTCCAAACAAACCATCTAAACCGGACGCAACTCAGTGTTTCCCTGATATATCAAAACTTTGAAACACACGGAAAGGGGCGAGTAGATCTACACCTTGTGGTTATTTCGTTGGATTTGTGAGCCGTTGGCCCGAAGTCGACTTCCGGGAGTGAGTGAGTCGGACTATGGGAGGACTCAGCATTTCCTCGCTTTTCATAATCCTGGTGGTGCAAGGTAACTCCAATTTACTTGTGTATATGCTACATTGTTTTACCGTTCATGTATCTCACACATCGCCAGTATACAAGTTGTTTAAAAACTTATAACCTATAACCTCCTTGGTTTAACTATTAAAGGTCATGCTTGCTACTGTGGAGATAGAGTATAGCATACTTCTAAGATAGGAAGGTAACACATGTAACGTTGCCTTAGGGCCCTGTCACACTTAACTTGTGCGTATATTCAAGTGCGCGTGAGTTGCGCATTAACATTCTTTTGGTTTAAGTAAATTTTGCGGAAAGTTGTTTTCCACTTTGACCCACCGTTGTGCAGCCTAGTGATCGAACCTGAGAAATTACTTATTCGGCTGCAAACTTAACCTAAAACAAAAATATTTTAATACGCGACTCATGCGGACTTGTATAATAAGTTTTTGTGTATATACGCACAAGTGTGACAGGGGCTTTAGGGCCCTGTCACACTTGAGCGCACAAACGCCGCGTGTGAGCCGCGCACAGACAAAATACAATACGCAGCCGTACGCACAACAATTGTGGAATTTTTCGATTGTTTTCACGAATGTGTGCCTCGTATTTCGCTATTCACATGTTAGATGTACTAGTACCTCACACACTCATCAAAACAATTGAAAACTATTCATAACGAATAAATTGCGTATTAGCGTAATTTCGTTAATACCCCAAACTATCATACCTACTGGGCCATATTGTGCGTATGGCCGCGTACATAAAACTTACACAAATCGACCGAGATGCGTGTGGTATGCGTATTGTGCGCACGGCGGCGCACGGAAAAATGTCAACGCGCAACTCACACGCAACGGCCACACGCACAAGTGTGACAGGGACTATAGTATGCTGACTAGTCTAGTTAGCTTTTGCTAATCTGGGTACCGTACTCTCTAGAACTTCTTCTGCCAGATGGAGACTATAACTATAGATCTGCTTCGAGATTAATCTAGTAGCCTGTGTTTTATCAAACAATCTTTCGCTGGCCGAGGTTAATGACCTCGTTCCGTAGTTCATCACAGCAGGATGTGATAAATAGAATAAATCTGAACAGGCTCTTAAAACTCAAAGACAAAGGCATCAATCATAACGTAACATCCTGCTATGTAAAGTTACCTTCTGCAGTGCATTATCAGTGCAAATCAACACCCACATGTCGAAAAAGGGGACAATGTACTGACGTTAGCTTACGTCAACCTCTTTTTTTTCTAGCGACGGTTCAAAGCGATACCTATGGACAGCCCAAGCAAGAGGGGAACAATCCAGGGAACAATGTCTTCGCCGGTAAGACTTTCTATTTAATCATGACATTTTGCACTTCACATGTGGACCTAACAAGTAAATACGTAAAGTTAAGACACAGTGACGTTACTGATATTTGTAAATATATAGACCATATCTAACTCTATTTTAATCATTACCCATGAAGAGATACTACACCGAGCATGGGGTTTATAACGGCTATTATAAACGCATATATAAGCTAATAGACTAGATTATTGTAGTTCTAGAAGATCTTGAGTTGCCAACTGAAATGGACAGGTTGGATGGATTGTTATGTTACCTATTTTAAAGGAAAGGGACAAGGTTTATCTGTCTGAAGTAAGGCTTAGTGGAAGTTTTCGTTCGCTTCATACCTTGGGGAACAGGTTAAAACCAGTATACCCAGCGAAGGAATGGAAGACAAACTTTTGAATGAGACACAAGGTTTATCCCTCTGTAGTTAGGGTAAGTAAAAGTTTTCTTTCAGTTCATACCTTGGGGAACAGGTTAAAACCAGTATACCCAGCAAGGAATGGAAGACAAACTTTTGAATGAGACACAAGGTTTATCCCTCTGTAGTTAGGGTTAGTAAAAGTTTTCTTTCAGTTCATACCTTGGGGAACAGGTTTAAAACCAGTATACCCAGCAAGGAATGGAAGACAAACTTTTGAATGAGACACAAGGTTTGTCCCTCTGTAGTTAGGGTTAGTAAAAGTTTTCTTTCAGTTCGTACCTTGGGGAACAGGTTAAAACCAGTATACCCAGCAAGGAATGGAAGACAAACTTTTGAATGAGACACAAGGTTTATCCCTCTGTAGTTAGGGTTAGTAAAAGTTTTCTTTCAGTTCATACCTTGGGGAACAGGTTTAAAACCAGTATACCCAGCAAGGAATGGAAGACAAACTTTTGAATGAGACACAAGGTTTGTCCCTCTGTAGTTAGGGTTAGTAAAAGTTTTCTTTCAGTTCGTACCTTGGGGAACAGGTTTAAAACCAGTATACCCAGCAAGGAATGGAAGACAAACTTTTGAATGAGACACAAGGTTTATCCCTCTGTAGTTAGGGTTAGTAAAAGTTTTCTTTCAGTTCATACCTTGGGGAACAGGTTAAAACCAGTATACCCAGCAAGGAATGGAAGACAAACTTTTGAATGAGACACAAGGTTTATCCCTCTGTAGTTAGGGTTAGTAAAAGTTTTCTTTCAGTTCATACCTTGGGGAACAGGTTTAAAACCAGTATACCCAGCAAGGAATGGAAGACAAACTTTTGAATGAGACACAAGGTTTATCCCTCTGTAGTTAGGGTTAGTAAAAGTTTTCTTTCAGTTCATACCTTGGGGAACAGGTTTAAAACCAGTATACCCAGCAAGGAATGGAAGACAAACTTTTGAATGAGACACAAGGTTTATCCCTCTGTAGTTAGGGTTAGTAAAAGTTTTCTTTCAGTTCATACCTTGGGGAACAGGTTAAAACCAGTATACCCAGCAAGGAATGGAAGACAAACTTTTGAATGAGACACAAGGTTTATCCCTCTGTAGTTAGGGTTAGTAAAAGTCTTCTTTCAGTTCATGCCTTGGGGAACAGGTTAAAACCAGTATACCCAGCAAGGAATGGAAGACAAACTTTTGAATGAGACACAAGGTTTATCCCTCTGTAGTTAGGGTTAGTAAAAGTCTTCTTTCAGTTCATGCCTTGGGGAACAGGTTAAAACCAGTATACCCAGCAAGGAATGGAAGACAAACTTTTGAATGAGACACAAGGTTTATCCCTCTGTAGTTAGGGTTAGTAAAAGTTTTCTTTCAGTTCATACCTTGGGGAACAGGTTTAAAACCAGTATACCCAGCAAGGAATGGAAGACAAACTTTTGAATGAGACACAAGGTTTGTCCCTCTGTAGTTAGGGTTAGTAAAAGTTTTCTTTCAGTTCGTACCTTGGGGAACAGGTTTAAAACCAGTATACCCAGCAAGGAATGGAAGACAAACTTTTGAATGAGACACAAGGTTTATCCCTCTGTAGTTAGGGTTAGTAAAAGTTTTCTTTCAGTTCATACCTTGGGGAACAGGTTAAAACCAGTATACCCAGCAAGGAATGGAAGACAAACTTTTGAATGAGACACAAGGTTTATCCCTCTGTAGTTAGGGTTAGTAAAAGTTTTCTTTCAGTTCATACCTTGGGGAACAGGTTTAAAACCAGTATACCCAGCAAGGAATGGAAGACAAACTTTTGAATGAGACACAAGGTTTATCCCTCTGTAGTTAGGGTTAGTAAAAGTTTTCTTTCAGTTCATACCTTGGGGAACAGGTTAAAACCAGTATACCCAGCAAGGAATGGAAGACAAACTTTTGAATGAGACACAAGGTTTATCCCTCTGTAGTTAGGGTTAGTAAAAGTTTTCTTTCAGTTCATACCTTGGGGAACAGGTTAAAACCAGTATACCCAGCAAGGAATGGAAGACAAACTTTTGAATGAGACACAAGGTTTATCCCTCTGTAGTTAGGGTTAGTAAAAGTTTTCTTTCAGTTCGTACCTTGGGGAACAGGTTTAAAACCAGTATACCCAGCAAGGAATGGAAGACAAACTTTTGAATGAGACACAAGGTTTATCCCTCTGTAGTTAGGGTTAGTAAAAGTTTTCTTTCAGTTCATACCTTGGGGAACAGGTTTAAAACCAGTATACCCAGCAAGGAATGGAAGACAAACTTTTGAATGAGACACAAGGTTTATCCCTCTGTAGTTAGGGTTAGTAAAAGTTTTCTTTCAGTTCATACCTTGGGGAACAGGTTTAAAACCAGTATACCCAGCAAGGAATGGAAGACAAACTTTTGAATGAGACACAAGGTTTATCCCTCTGTAGTTAGGGTTAGTAAAAGTTTTCTTTCAGTTCATACCTTGGGGAACAGGTTTAAAACCAGTATACCCAGCAAGGAATGGAAGACAAACTTTTGAATGAGACACAAGGTTTATCCCTCTGTAGTTAGGGTTAGTAAAAGTCTTCTTTCAGTTCATACCTTGGGGAACAGGTTAAAACCAGTATACCCAGCAAGGAATGGAAGACAAACTTTTGAATGAGACACAAGGTTTATCCCTCTGTAGTTAGGGTTAGTAAAAGTTTTCTTTCAGTTCATACCTTGGGGAACAGGTTAAAACCAGTATACCCAGCGAAGGAATGGAAGACAAACTTTTGAATGAGACACAAGGTTTATCCCTCTGTAGTTAGGGTTAGTAAAAGTTTTCTTTCAGTTCATACCTTGGGGAACAGGTTAAAACCAGTATACCCAGCAAGGAATGGAAGACAAACTTTTGAATGAGACACAAGGTTTATCCCTCTGTAGTTAGGGTTAGTAAAAGTTTTCTTTCAGTTCATACCTTGGGGAACAGGTTAAAACCAGTATACCCAGCAAGGAATGGAAGACAAACTTTTGAATGAGACACAAGGTTTATCCCTCTGTAGTTAGGGTTAGTAAAAGTTTTCTTTCAGTTCATACCTTGGGGAACAGGTTTAAAACCAGTATACCCAGCAAGGAATGGAAGACAAACTTTTGAATGAGACACAAGGTTTATCCCTCTGTAGTTAGGGTTAGTAAAAGTTTTCTTTCAGTTCATACCTTGGGGAACAGGTTTAAAACCAGTATACCCAGCAAGGAATGGAAGACAAACTTTTGAATGAGACACAAGGTTTATCCCTCTGTAGTTAGGGTTAGTAAAAGTTTTCTTTCAGTTCATACCTTGGGGAACAGGTTTAAAACCAGTATACCCAGCAAGGAATGGAAGACAAACTTTTGAATGAGACACAAGGTTTATCCCTCTGTAGTTAGGGTTAGTAAAAGTTTTCTTTCAGTTCGTACCTTGGGGAACAGGTTTAAAACCAGTATACCCAGCAAGGAATGGAAGACAAACTTTTGAATGAGACACAAGGTTTGTCCCTCTGTAGTTAGGGTTAGTAAAAGTTTTCTTTCAGTTCGTACCTTGGGGAACAGGTTTAAAACCAGTATACCCAGCAAGGAATGGAAGACAAACTTTTGAATGAGACACAAGGTTTATCCCTCTGTAGTTAGGGTTAGTAAAAGTTTTCTTTCAGTTCATACCTTGGGGAACAGGTTAAAACCAGTATACCCAGCAAGGAATGGAAGACAAACTTTTGAATGAGACACAAGGTTTATCCCTCTGTAGTTAGGGTTAGTAAAAGTTTTCTTTCAGTTCGTACCAGCATGGTCATCAGTGTTTTTGTTTTCATTCATGCTGAATTAATAATTATTGCAAAGAAGTGATGTAGCCCGCATAGACATTGGTGTTGAATAACTTATGATCGATCTACAGTACTAGGTGAACTTATGGAGAATGCTGCTGAAGAGGAACATCAGTATTTGGACTGGCTACCAGGTAAACAAAATTCATGTGTGAATACTAACTCAATTATCTGTCTACTTAATAGGGACAAGCTGAGATTTTACCCCAAAAATGTAGAACTGAATATTTTATGACTATCTTGAGTTTTTAAAATTTTGCTATTATTAAGACTAGAGCTACATGTAGTTATAAAAAAGGGGCAATTTATTAAATAACCTCTTTTTAAGAGAAATTGTTAATTGGAGATTGTTTTTAGATCGGTTGAAAAACTGTCTCTACTGGCATTAGAGAACCAGGCCATAAGTAAAACATCCCGAATCAACGTTCCGAGAAAATAAATAGATAACATAACATAACATAACATAGTGTTCGGATAGGAGGCATATAAATAAACGGAGGCAATCCTAGAAGGTCAATCGCAGTGGAAAATGAAAGTGATTTTATCTGAGTTTTCACTTGACGATGTTCAAATACATAATAAACTTTCCACTAGTAGCAAAGAAGAAGTCAAACCCAACAAAAATAGCTTCAGGTCAATATAGCATAAGTCATGACAGTAATAGTCTTTATTGCATATTCCTGCCCAGATGAGCTAAATGTACAGGTTACCACATGTGCCGTGTGGTCTAGAAAATGCATAATGTGAAATAACAAAATGAAACATTCTAACATTAAAAAGTACAAACAAACAAAATTCTGGACTATTTTAATCTAATTTTGATAGCCTAATGGTTTCTCTTCTCTCTTTTGAAACACTTGGAAACATAACTTCATACTTTGTCCATTATATGCTCATCTGTACATGATATCATGAATACAGTATGAAAGTGTTCTGCTTTGACATCTTTGTATATTTCTTGTCTAATTCTATTTACTTAAACAGCGATTGGCATCAATCTTGATGATACAAGGAACAATCAATGTGTGTCTCATTTCAACATATAAGTGATCACAGAATTTGCATTTACTTTTACATGGAATTCTGAATTGAAATATGGTATGAAAATATCCTTCAATATCTGTTTTACATGTACAGTACAGTACTGTAGTTCATTTAAATGAGGTGTGTTTGAGTGACCATTTATGTATAGATAGGCAAAACCAGACTCCACTATGGATGCTAGCAGGATGTTTTAGGTGATCTAGTTCTTGGTGTTCAATGCAGGCTTTGGCAGACTACCTGTATATGCACTTTGTTAACTATTCTAACATAGTAACTGTAGATTATGCCTTGAGCCTCTATCAGCAGCAGAAAATGTCCAGTTCCGCTCTACATGTACTATATTCAAAGTTACTGACGTTCCTCTGATGAACTCCAAGGATGTATCTACAGAATTTCAAATGTACAGTTTTTATCAGAGATTTGTCATTCACCAGATTTCGAATCCATGCAATAATATCGGTACATTACATGCGTCAAACAGTTAACAATGTAGTGATACAACAGATCTAGTCTCAAGAATACTTCTGATGGTATCTACTCTGAAGGCTCTCTTTTGACATTTTTCGTGGCAGGTTAAATGTACACCCTGCTATAAACATAACTCCTAGATAACAAAATGATGGAACTATCTATATCTTTTTATTATAGAAATAGGGGTGTGCACAGAAAGGAACAGTTGCATATAGTGTAAGGAACAAGGATACTGGGTATTTTCCATTGTTGTCATACATCTAAATTTATCATTTCACACTGAATGAGAATCATACAAAGGGGGCAAGATTGGACTAGGTTTGATAGCATTAATGTTTTCCTGTTGTCGATCCTTAGATGCAGAGAGCATTTTTCATTGTAGGTAGTCATTGTTTTTTTGACCAGCATCCGTCACCAAATGACATGAGTATGCTTACAGATTAGATCATTATCATCATTCAACACCCTACCTCATCTAGATCTGTGCCTCATTAAATGTTATTCAACTTATTGGGGGGTTATTGCCATCAAGCATCATTTGAGAATTAGCAATGTATCCCAGTTGGGGATACAGGTTACTCAGGAATCGGAAAGTTAGCCTGTGTGGGCATTCAGGCTGGTAATACACTAAAATGTAAATGGTTAACATTTCAGAGAAGAAAGTATTTTACTATGGCTCAGATATCTGTAAGAAAATCACAATCATAATCCAAGGAAGTTTCAATCCTCCTTGATCAGATAAGACCCCTTGAAAAATCCATGCAATAATAGTATTCACAGTATACCCATGTTATTCATGTTTCGTTTGCAGTGGTACTGTTTGTAACCATTCTTTTGCAATAAGATAATTTACTTCATATCTGCATGGTACAAAATCACGAAGGTGTATAATGACTTGTGTGCTGACCAACTGGTTTGCTAATATTCAGGATTCAGGAAGGTCTTGTTTTCGAAATATTGTTGTTTGAGCATTTAGCGACGATTAAGAGCAAGATTAGGAGCATGAAACATATTCAATACAGAATACATATTCTAGCTTTCTATCTCCCTTAACAGAATATCGCTTTCAGCATCAGAACGTCAACAAATTAGGTTTGCAGAGCTTTGTCAAATGATTAAACAATACATACAGTCAAACCTGTATCGTAGCGGTCACCTTTGCATAACGGCCACCTGCCGGTCCCTTGGATTTTTCCCATTGACGTAAGCATTAAGAATTCGTCTATAGCGGTCACTGTTCAACGCGGTCGCGGCCACACGGTTTTCGGTCCCGCGGGTCTGGAAACACTGCCGATAACGGTCCCGGCGCATGGTCGCCGCAAGATTTCTTTCAAATCTCGGCAGAAAAATATTGTCATTATACTTTTTTTTATAGCAGTGTTACCCATGAAAATGTTGCCTATGGTTTTATTTTGCCCCTGGTGAGGGTTTTGAATTTCCAAAACCGCTAAGACGCCAGAAATTTACAGACAAAGAGAGTCTCTTGTGCGCGGTACATGTTGCCGACGCTTTGTTTACTTGGGTTACTTCACTAGTAGCAGCATGGGCGAGCAGTTTGTTATAAATTATACAGACGCCTTTTATCCTCTACAAAAAGGTTTTAAAGTCATCAATTCTTTGTTTATGTGTTCTCTCCATTCAAAGAACTTCTTTGACGAAATATGTTTACATACAGTACTATTTAAACGTAGAGTAAAATCATAACCCACACCTACATTACAGTAGTATATTGTATGCTTGTGGAAAAATCGAGACCGACCGAAAGCAGTCATCTTGTCGGCGATCGTCGTCTTGTGGAAGTGGTCGGTAGACCAAGTTTGACTGGACACTGTACATGTATAGCATGTGAATAAATTGTTTCTCAGTGTGGCACTTATTGCTCGTGGTCAAAATCAACCGTTTCTATAGAGCGGCCACCTGTCCATAGCGGTCAATTTTGGCCAGTCCCTTGAGTGACCGCTATAGGCAGGTTTGACTGTACAAGGGAAGTTGTCTGCTTACAGACTCATCTCTCTTCAACGGGTACAGGTCAGAAATCTAACAGAAAATGATGCAAAAGGCTTCTTTGTGACATGCCGTTAATAGCAGTTAAGTTAGCAGAGAAAGCATTGCTGCCATGTGCGTAGTTAAAGGTCAATGTGCTTTTTTCAATAATCGAGTACTAGACGAAGTAGCCATACTGAGTATATATATATACACTGGTACGATCTGTGTTTTGTTCCTAATTTATTCCCTATTTCCTAATTACAGACTATAGATTACTTGTTGTCTTGAGGTTTTTCAAAAATTCAACTTTGGAAACAAAATCTGTAAGAAAGAGTAGAATACTGTATTGGAATTTGATAATCCTACAGAGGGTTTCTCTCAGTTGAATCTATACTTTTCTATTCTAGTTCAAACGCTTTTGCATTATGGTGCACTACTACAAAAAGTTATGCGCCAGGTTATGTATTTTCTGCAACAGGTGTAATTTCCGTTACCGTTAGCTGGATTCGCAAATTAACCAGTGATTCTCTGAACTGAATTGCTACTTTCTTGGCTGCTTTTTTAATTTTGCATGCCTCCGCAGGTGACAGCCATTTTTTATGACTCTTTAGGCCACCCATTGCCATAACGTCTTCTAAGTCAAAACCCATAGGTGATTTTGTGATGCATTTTTCATGAAACATGATGCTTATTGTGAGAAAATGAGGAGAGCATCGATGGTGCCTGTAATTTGGCTCATATCAAGTCATAAAGGCTGGCGGCAGCAATTTGTACACTCAAATGAGAACGAGCCTAGAGCATCCTGTCAGTGGACACAAATTAAAATGGCTCCATCATGTAAAAGAAATATTTGGTGATTATGGTTAACCTTGCCTATGGAATTACCGTATGATAGCTCTAGCTTAGGGTAAACAGAAAGCATATTTATCTCAATGAAAAACGGAGATATAGTTTTTGGGTGAGTCTGTATGTCTGTCTGTCTGTGTGTTTGTGTTTCCACACTACTGTAGTCAGCATAACTCAAGAACCTCTTGATGGTGAGTTGATATTTGGTATGTGGGCGGGTGTTGTGAAGCCGAGATTCAAGGTCTATTTTGGGCCCCCTGGTATGTGACCTTGGTACTGCAGCAGAACTTCCGTTTTTGTATCTTTTGACTTGGACGTGCCATGATTTTGATTTTTGGGTGGCAGATAGCTTGTGATGTAATAAAGAAGTGGTGTAGGTTTGGGCCCCCTAGTAGCTTGCTATGTAACTGCATAGGGGTTATTGTGAAAATCTTATGAGGAGAATAACAAAGAAGCGACGGATTTCCATGATATTTAGTATGCAGGTAGCTCAGACAGAGACGTACACAATGGAGAACAAATTATGCTAATTGGGACTTAATTTGCAGAACTAAAGAAATTCTATATTTGAAGTGTTTTCCATTATAAGACTCAAATATACATGTAACATATGTACTTTATGGCAAGTGGAGCATTAACAGATACCAATTATGCAAATAAATTCCTAATTTTCAATTAATGCAAAAGTGCCCTAATTCATCTAATTGGAAAATTAACAGAATAGTTCATGGAGATATAAGTCTCCGAACTCTTGTTGTATACTAAAAGATTGTCAAATGTTTATATTCAAACATTTCTTTACCAACTGTCTAAAGATAACTGTAAGTTAAGATTTCACAACCGAATGTTTAAACCAAATACGCAATGGAAAATTATGTATAGTTGCGACAAGAAGTTTATGTTTTGAACGGCATTAGTGTGTGTGTGTTTGCGTACATGATAACCCAGGAATGCCAGGATGTCTTGATACCTAGTAGGTGGGTAGGTTCCTTGAGACCTCGAAATGTTAGATTTCGGCTCCCCTAGAGACTTGCTATGGTACTGCAGCGTAACTTCCGGGTTTGATATCGTGTTCTGGACATGCTAAGGTCATGATTTTTGAGTGGTAGATAGCTCTTGGGAAGGAGTTCAAGTTGTGTAGGTTTGGGCCCTCTAGCAGCTTGTTAAAAGCTGCAGGAGCCGATTCCGTTTCAAAGTTTGAAATGGAAAAAAGTCAAGAGGGGGTTGGTGGTAAGTATGATAGCAAGTCTGCATCAGTAGCTTTCTTGGTGTAATCACGTGACCAATGACGTCATTAATTTGAACCTCACTCTCTGGGGCTAAATTCAAAGGACCAGGAATCAATAAAATTTGGTGAAAATCAGTTTGTTGGCAAAAGATACCACAGGAATTACAAAATGAAAAGATTTTGGTCGATACAATCGCATGTATGAAAAGCAATGAGGTTTAAAAGTTCTTAGAATGAAATAGTCTGGTCCAAGAAGATAAGGAAATTGGAAAGTATATGTTGATACATGCCCTTGTCAATATGGTTTTGTTTGGTTTGGTTCAAACTATTAACTATGTTTTGAGGATTAAGTATATCAGACTCTCCGTCACGAAATTTGTTAGGAATAATATTCCTTGATTTTATTTTCCTATTAAGAAGTTTGTTAATTGTTTTTGACATATCAGAAGATGCAGCTTTAAACTTTTCATTGCAATAATTTCTCTAAGACATGGTTAGCGAATAAGAGAGTGATACTTGTTCCGATAAGTTTTGTAATTGTTGGAGCCTCAATACAGGGCAAGTTGTGACAGCGGGGTAAATGGATACGGCAACCAACTTATGGAACTCTGCGCAGCAGCCGATCTGACCATAGTAAACGGTCGGGTGCCAGGAGATCTATCAGGAAAGTTCATTTGCCACAAAAATAATGGCTCAAATTTAATTGACTATTGCATTGTCAGTTTGGAATTCCTCTCAAAAATTCAATGTTTTAAAGTGAACGATATCTCTATTTTTTCTGACCACTGCCTATATATATAGTGGCATGTTCTATTTCAACCAACTATTCACCTTATGTAAAAACAAGCTAAAGCACAAACACATCCATTACCAACAAAGTATGTTTGGGATGATGACTCCAAAGCCAAATTTGCAGCGACATTGCAAGACCCGTCAATATTGCAGAAGTTGCAAAACTTAACAATTAAGTCCTTCGGTCACGTAGATATCGCAGTAAAGGAATTTTCCGATATAACACACATGTAGCTCACAAGCTGATAAATCTATCCGCAAAATTGTCCACAACAATGGTAAGAAAAAGAATAAGAAAAATAAACCATGGTTCAACCCTTCATGTGCTTCTCTTAAACACAAAATAAAACAGTTTGCCACCCAGTTTTCTAAATGTCCGTGGAAACGTGATATTCGCCACGCATATTTATCTTCGCCGAGTACTATAGTACTCGGAGAAGATTATGTTTTCGGTTGAGCCAGCTGTTTGGTGGGTCTGTATGTATGTCAAGAGCATAACTCAAGAAACCTTCAATGAATCTTTTTGATTTTTGGTAGGTGTGTAGTGGTTGTAAAAAGGAAGGTCAAGTTCGAAAATGGTTCACCTAGTGTTTTTCAACAGTACTGTAGCAGACTTTAAATTTTTGTGTGTTTGTATGTAGGCAAAAAAAGTGACGGAAACGTTGATGGATCTTAATGATTTTTTGTAGGTGTGTAGATGTTGTGAAAACAGAGGTCAAGTTCAAAAATGATTCCCCTGGCATTTTTCATCGGTCCTGCAGCGGGCTTTGTGTGGATGTGTATTTGTATGTGGACAACATAACTCGAGAAGCTGTAGATGGTTCTGTATGATATTTAGTGAATGGGTAGGGTTTACAGAAAGGAAGGTCAAGTTCGATAATGGGCCTTCTAGCGGGTACCTAAGGTACTGCAGTGGAGCTTCAAAATTTTGGGGCATATTTTCTGAAAGTGCTATGGTCATGATTTTTGTGTGGTAGATAGTTCATGCCACAGGAATTAAGTTGTGTAAGTTTGGGCCCCCTGCAGTGGGTGTTTTTGTTTTGACCTTTGGACATGAATTACTTGAGAAGGGGTCAACAGATTGTCGTGAAGTTTTGTATGTGGAGAGCTCAGATGGTGCTTTATGCAATCTGACTAATTATGCAAATTAGAAGCTAATCTGCATAATTAGTAAGGATAGTTTGTAAATCAACTACATTCCAAAATGGGGCCCTTGACAGTGTTCCCGAAACAGGTCAACAGAGGGGCTTGCCTTAAAGTATAAACAAACAGATGGCGCACATAAATAAACAGATGGGGCAGTCTCACTACACTCCAAGCAGATGTGTGGGTCTGGTTGGTTTTTAACTTGTTCAGTTTAGGCATTTTTGTCCAACACACCGTTGGAGACATAATGGAAAGGGGACAGAATAGAAAGCCTGACAAAAACACCTAAAAACATGTGAATAACCAGCCGGACCCACTCCTCTGCTCAGAGAGTACACTGCACCAAAACTGCACCACTGCTAGGTATGGAAAAGTCACATGTACTATGTCTTTCAAAATGTGGATGATATGGAATAAAAATTTATTTCATTAACCATTTCATCATCACTTTCAATATTTTGTCATGACCAGTTATAACATATATCAGCACACTAGACATATATACTAGTCCTGTACCACCAAATGATTTTAACCCTATCTAGACTGGACTCATCCCCCACCCATCAATCATAACTTCCAAACGATATGGTGTATGATCAAATTTGCAGGGGGTGATAAGCATGTAAATATTAATCACTCTCCATAATAAGCCTTGATTATTTGGCGAAGATAATGTGTTCGTGGAAATCTAGTTTTGTAATATAAAATTGTACAAGAAAATTAAAGACTCTTCAAAGAAAGGCAATGGCACAATCTCAGAAAATTTAGTAAGGAAAATCCACAAAAATTTTGGAGAGAAATTAAAATACAAAGGCAGGAAGACAATGATAAACAGAAAGAACAGAATGCCATTAATCCTGAAGAATGAAAGACTCACTTTGAAACTCTTAATCTTGTAGACAGTGATAGGCCCCATAAAAACTTTGTTCAACATGTTGTCCAAGAATGGCCTGACAAATTTGGTATATCAACCAATGGCAATAAAACAACTTCATACACAGGAGATAAAACATACACAGACGACATTCTTAGCACTCTCGAAAACATGGTAGGAAGTTACTAGGAACCCCACTAGATTTTGATATCTCAGAAAAAGAAATTTTGGAATGGAAGGTCTTCGCAATCTAAAAGGAAATAAAGCATGCAGCACAGATTCCATTGTTAATGAGATGTTAAAATGTGGGGATAAACAACTTCTACAACCCTTACAGAAACTTTTCAACGCTACCCTTCTATCAGGAAACTTCCCCAGCATTGGAGTCAGAGCATGTTAGTCCCGACATTTAAAAGTGATAACCCAACTAGCCCATCAAGCTTTAGGGGAATTGCTATCTCTAGTTGCGTTGCAAAATTATTCACGTTTGACATGACTTAAACGCTTTCTTGACAATAACAATATATTGTCTCCATTCCAGTTTAGTTTCGAACAAGTTTTTGCACAAGTGACAACATTTTTGTGCTCAAAACTCTGATAAACATACAAATATCTGCACCAAGGGGTTAACTGTATGCTTGCTTCATTGAATTCAAAAAAGCCTTCGATTCTGTTTGGAGAAATGGGTTGTTCTACAAGCTTTTATCATCAGGTGTAGGGGGAAACGTTAAACAAATCTTTCAGACAATGTACTCTAATATGAAATACTGCGTCAAGACATCAAATGGTTTATCAGCATACTTCAAGTCAACCTGTGGAGTTTGCCAAGGGTGCAATTTAAGCGCACTCCTTATTATCTAGTATTCACAAGTAAATATTCTCAAGACAAATCGTATCGGAGAGAAAGCTGACCCTTATTCTAGCCACCCTATACTCGTCCGTCTCAAGAAATACAACAAGCTAAATATAATAAATATTTCGAACATATCGAGAAACCAAAACATATTGGTAGAACAACCTAAAACTTCATAAAAAGTTCTTGACTTAGAACATGTTCTCTTAAACTACTACAAAATACTATTGTAAGGGGAGAGCTAGGAGTGTTCCCACTAACGTCATATATTGACACTCAAACGCGCCTATCAAATATTGGCTCAGACTACTTGACCTGCCAAACGACAGAATTGTGAAAAAAGCGTATGATGCAGCTGTTGAAGAAGACCATGATTGGGCTATACATGTTCAAGATATGCTAACCAGACATGGATTTCGAAATCTTCGGCTCAATCCCAGTGTTGATACCAAATATTTTGGAAACACATTTAAAGAACACATGAAGGACACATTCCTCTCAGACTGGAGACAACAAATTAGAAATAATAATAAACTCAAAGTATATTCTAAAATCAAAACTACATTTAGTATAGAAAAGTACCTCTTATTCGTTATGTAACACTCAATAATACTTTCAAAGTACTTTAATCTTGTCCAGATTCCTTATCCATCCACATTGACCAATATATTCATGTCACTATATCAAAAACAGAAATTGTACTGTTCCTAAATGACATTTGACGAACGTAAAGTTACAAAGTAGCCTAGAAATATGCAATCAGCAATGTGTTATCTAGAATAGTTCAGTTTAGTTATCACTCTAGATTATATTTGATTTAATATAGTAGTACACTGTAATTAGAATTGCCATACATTGTCACCAATGCAACTATTGTGCAAATAAAATCATTCATCATTCATTCATTTGTAAAACCAAGGAGGTTTCAATTGGTAAAACACTGTCACGCCCACACAAACCTGGGTTTCAGGATAGAACTATAGAGGAATATTATTCTCATATAATTCCACAAGAACAATATTGAACCAACACGTACACTGGAACTATAGCTTATTATCTGTGATCAGTGAAAGAATCTCTAATGCAAACTTAGTCAACATTACATCATAAGTTGGTGTTTTTGTAACTCCTTCAGTCAGTGGTTGTCAGGACAAATGTGTAAGCTTTTCACTAGGAAGGATCAGTGTCCCCCAGGGGGTGACCTAGATACCACAGGCGGGTTGGAAGTGGGGCGAGCTGCATGGGCTGCATGTGTGCTGTTCAAAACAGCTAGATGAATTTTCAGGGAATTTGTTGCTATTTTTCCTTCCTTGATCATCACAAAAACTTGTACATGTACTAACACACACACACACACACATGCAGGGAGAGGTGGTAAAAAAAATCAATCAAATTCCTCCTCCTTGCTGAGAGGGTTAATCAACAACAGGTGTAGACCAGTTAGCATTACACTACTATACAGTGTGGTCAGTCTGTATAGATTATGATGTACATACTGTAGACTAATAAGCTCCAATTTAAAAAGGCATGTTTTGATAAGAGGTGTAAAATAGTTCAACTCAAGGCAACCATTTGTAGAGTCAAGTCTTTGTAGCATAACAATGGTCCCCAGGACCCCTAGCTATCATGTCATCTTCCTTTGCTCTGATTAAGGTCAGCAATGCCAGTTTCTATTTTTTAAGTTTCAAAGCACTGTACTCCAATCAGATTGGAATGGCTCATAAAGTGTACTTGCAAGAAAGTTTTCTGTGCAAGTACTACTGAATAGATAAGCACATTAGATAAAACCACAAGTCAATTACTCATAACTCACAACAAAAACACCATTAGAAATGTAAGAATAGTTCAGCAACATCAGCACAATAATCAAGAGATTGCCAAACAAATGTAGTATTCCAGTAGGTTGAATGAAAAACAAGATTTTAAAATTTTAGTCTTTATAGCGAATGGGACATTTATCAAATAGCAAATAAAAAAAAGCAACGAGAAATCCCTTTACCCATACTATTTTGCAAGCAGATCAGAAACTCACACACACACACACACACATAGATATAATAATAATAATAATAATATCAGGTGTATTTGGAGCCAGTGCCACAGGCAGGTACCCAATGTGTAGGGTAATGAGGCTGTTTAACGTGTTTGAGGCACCTCCTCGTATGACCAAGAACTGACATTCATGAAAGGTCATGAAATAATCAAGCGAGTGTGGGTATCTGTGCTTCATGTTGTTTTTCCACCATAAGACTGTATTTCTTAACAAATACATATGTATCTGTATACAAAGCCATTTGAAGGAAAATGCTCCTCATGCAGCCACTACCTGTAATAATATAGAGCTACAGAAGAACACACAGATAGGGCAGGGACCAAAAAGCCTATATCTGGTAACCTGTGAAACCATGTGATACTCACTAACTAGTAGAGTACCATGACAGACCACCTAACATGCATGTCACATGGTCTGTGGTGGTACTCCACTAGTTAGTCAATTGGGGTGGAAGTCCCACATTTGTTAGCTCAACTGGGGGGAGGGGGGCTTGGTTATTTTTACATTGTGTTTGATGTGGATTACATGTAGTTTGGTATATACTTATAATGAGATTATTGGTCATCATTTGATTTATTATGAAACTGCACTGCATCTAAACATGGTCAGCAAAATGACCTGTAAACAAGCTTCATTAATGTCCTATCTGTTTTAGAAGGTTCTCTTTCCATCATTTATCCCATGGTCTCAAAATGATACATACAGACTTTTGAACTGTGAATTACTAAAGAGTTCTGAATTACTAAAAGTGCTCTTTTTTTCATTAGAGTACTGGTTCAACTGTTTGAGTTGAGAGCATTATGTGTGTTCTTTTCAAAAATCTAAAAAATGTGATTCTTGTTCCCATTTTCCCAACTTTTTTTTATAAACTTTGACTTTCAATTTCAATGCAATAATTGCTTAACTACTGTTGTTATTACTATTGATGCTTGTTTTTTCTGACTTTGTGCCTGTTATTCTTTAAAGATTTGATTCGTATTGACAAGGAGTTTTTTAAACCTCCTTAGTTTTGATACTGAGAAAATATTATTGTGTGGCTGTAAGATAACCATGTCCTCATGTGAATCAAATTAAAACAATAGTAGCAGTATAGTCACATAATAGAAGATTCATTGGTGATTTTAGGGACGGCCAGTCTGAAAGTCTGAAACCAAGATAGCTCAAGTTTACCATAACAGGTGCCTCATGATACTGTAAAAACAAGGGGTAGCTAAAATTTCAGAAATGGTTTTAACTTCGCGCTGAAGAGTTCACTGCAAAAAACAGCAAACATAAAACCACCGCAAACATTTCTGCATAATACAGTAGTGCATGTGCATGGGGGAGGGGGACAAGTAAAGTAATACTAATAGGATGGCAGGTAGGCTACGCAGAGTAGGAAAAAATCCTACCTATGATTTTCCTGCCTGATTTTCCCTGTTGCCAAAGGTTTTCCTCAGGACTGAAGTTACTGTAACGTTAAATGCATTTAAAGTTTGTGTGGTGTTTATTTCACGGTAGGGAGATAATGGAGTGTTCGCAGTGGTTTTAAGTTCTGCTTGAAACAATGATAGTATACAGTATACATGTAGGTGGGCAAAAAGTTTTTTGGTGGTTTTGAGGTCGCACTGAAAGGTCACCACGAAAACTCCAAACTTGAAACCACTGCAAACATTTCTGCATCTACATACAGTAGTAAGTAAATGAAGACATGTTCGCAGTGGTTTCAAGTTTGGAGTTTTCGCAGTGACCTTTCAGTGTGACCTCAAACCACCAAAAAACTTTTTGCCCACCTACATGACATTGTATAATTGACTACCCTCCCTCGCAACCGGACATGTATACAATAAAATAAGTCTGAGTCTGAGTGTTAAATCGAGAGGCTGGTTCGGTCCAGCTTGTTCCCGCTCGAGTGGCCAATTACTTGGGATCTACCGCGCGCATGCGTGCGGCGATCCCATCACACTGCACAGCTATCAGTTTCAAGCCCGAACTTTAGAGGCATGTTAGACCAAATGGCATGTTGGACCAAGAACTTCAACTACATGTAAGAGCTCCTTAGTTGAACCTGCTAGAGAACGGCTTAATTGTGTGGGCTATGGGACCTGCTTGGCTTTCATGTTAGAGATGGAGACAGGGCTGGGTTATCGGGCTAGATTTGTTGCAATAGTGCACAAGACATTGTCAGAGAAACCAAGTACAAAATAGTAAAGACAAACTAGTGTTAAGATGTAGTAGCATGCCTAGTCCAGTGGACTTTAACATTCAGCAAACTGAAGCAGCCTATTGGTTACAGAGACAGTTGGAAGAAGGTTTTAGATAACCTTGCTTTTGGACCAAGAAGCTGAGAGTTAGAATCCCATCTTTGTTTCTCTCCTGACATGCATGCTACTGAACCTGTAGAATCTGTCTTCTCTGTCAGGTCCAGTGGCAGAATAAGCCCTACAGGGAGCTTAACAGGTTCAAGATCACTTTTACTTTTCACTTCCTGAAGAAGGTTTGTAATAATCATTTGTTGTTTCAGAAGCTAGTTCAGCTCTGCTGTGATTACATGTGCTATATGATCCAGTTTGCATGCAAGTGGCTGTAACTAATCAGACCTGACAGGGTGGCTGAAGCAGTGACAGTTTCTGCGTAATTAGACTGACTCCCTACTTATCCCCTCTATCCCTGGTGAGACATATTAAGGCCATGTCTTAATTGAAACCTGAATGAATAATTATACTGTCTTAAGAGCCCCCAAAATATGGTTTTCTATTCCCAAGAAACATCAAACACCCCTTTCCTTTTCAATGTACATGTACATCTGTGCTCTTTGGGAGAGAGGACATATCAGGGTCCTCCTAGAGAATGGATAGTTGATCTTCTACACATAATTAGTCCCATAGATAAGGCTTGGAGGCCTGTTTTCCAGCCAGGTTCTCTTCCTAGAGTGATTGATTAGGAGGAACTATACAGATCCTATACTGGATGTCGTGCCTTAACTGGCGTTGAGGAACTAGGTTCAATGTAGTTCCTCTGAAACAAACACCAGAAGGCCTCAGGCTAGCCTGGGTGCCATCCTATTTCTACCGGGGCTCCTACACATTTTTTGAGGGTAGCGAGTGTAGGAGCCCCGGTAGAAATAGGATGGCACTCAGGCTAGCCTCAGGCAGGGCAAAAAGGCTATGTATACTATACTATGGGAACTAGTTCCTCCTTTCCTGGAACTGGTTCTCCTGGTGTTCATCTATAGTTGAACCCTGAAACCCAGGTTTGTGTGGGCGGCGTTTTATAAAATGGGAAGCCTATGGGGAAAAAAACTGATAAATGAGACCTTATAGCTGCCAAGTCTCTGCTTCTTTAGGCTTACTTATTTACTACTGTTACTACAAGTTACTTTATTCACAGCCATGTCATGAAGCACCTTGAGAGTCACAGTATATTGACGGATTATCAGCATGGGTTCAGAGCCAAGCGATCCACAGAAACACAGCTGATACTAGCCTGAAGTCAATCAAGCCTCTTGTGACTGCTCGCTGTCCTGTAATCACGGGGAGGGGAGAGAAACCCCCGGACAGCTGGAGTTTGCGTTATACAGACTAAGCTGATACTAACAGCTCACGACATAGCTAGTGCACTGAACAATAAACGGCAGGTGGATTTAGCAATACTCGACTTCAACAAAGTCCCCCATAACAGACTTATTTCCAAACTGGAGTACTATGGAATTGAAGGCCTTCCTGACCAACAGGGAACAGACGGTAGTGGTAGAAGGGAAGGCCTCAGCCCCGGTTAGAGTGTCGGAAGTTCCACAAGGAACCGTCCTGGGACCATTGCTCTTCCTGGTGTATTACGCCGAATGGCGGTTATACCGGCTATATAGATACAGATACAGATACTGAAATACTTTGGGTCCACAGTGAAATTCAAGTTTGACATTTTTAGTAGCCAACATAATAATATATAGTGTGGGTAGATTTTCTCTATCATGATATTTATAGTGTGGATAGATATTTTCTCTATAGTATCTATTGTGTGGATAGATATTTTCTCTAATACATGTATCTATCGTGTGGAAAGTCAAATGGGGAAAGATGTTTAGAGATTGGGGGTCAGGTATCCAGGCTAATTGGAGATTAAATCCCAGTGGCGCCTTTGGCTCTATTTGCTACATGCCTTGTGTTTCCTCTTTGGATAGAAAAATAGTGTTCAGTTGTGCAAAAAATGGTAGCTTCCATAGCAGGCTCTCTGGGCTTTTCCTGGCTGATGACTTATTTTTTTGCTGGGTCCTGCAGCCAGCCCGTAATCATAAGCCCTAAAGGTGCAGAGAGCCTGCTATGGAGGCTACAAAAAATGATTAAAAGGGTATCAATAAGGCCTGAGCTGTGCCTCAGGCCTCCAGGCAGACAAAACCCTACATGCCCTTCATATAACATTCCCTCTCTTATCATTATCACCAAGGTGTGAAATTTTGTAGAATCAGACCTATCTCAGACTTTGGCATCGGACAACCACAAAAAACGTCAGGGGGATGTTACGTTTGCAGTCCGCGAGTGCAAGTGCAAGGAGATTAAACCTTCTTGAACGGTGCAAAGTTTGCACCATTCAAAAAGTTTTAAATCTCCTTGCACTTGCACCCGCAGCCAGCAAGTATCGCTTACTAATAGACAATTTCAAAGACATCCTATCCAGAGTGTCTCTCACACATTTTTTTTTGCAACGCTGACAGACATGGGAGAGGAGTTGAGGTATTAGTAGAGGTCTCACAGTGAGATTTGTAAGTGTGAACCATGGAATGCTTAATATGGAGCTCATGATCAGTTTCATGTATGTTGAAACTGCCTTAATGAATATTCTTATCATAGCCATACATCAACAGTCTTTGTAGCCAAATAGTAGTGAAATACCATCTAATAGTGTACATCTTTGATCGTTCTTGTAAATGCATCAAACATCAATCACTTGAGCTGAGTCAGCTAAGATGAACAAGGCAACTATGCAGATGATCTGCATGTACCTCCTACAAATTAACACTTGTTGTTTGCTTGATACACTGTGTTCTATGTTCAATTCACAATACCAGCTTTGCAGTCCTGTTATTTAGGATAATAAGAAGAAAAAGAAAAATCAAGGAAAAATAAAATTCTACTGGATTTTTCATTTTAACGCTGGCACGCATAAGTGTTGGGGTCTCTAGAGTAAGTCATCCATGAAATTAAGATGATATGAGGTCAACATGTAATGTTACATGAGAAACCAGACCCTGCTGCTGTTATGGTGAGCTATCTAGTTGCACAGAAGTATATCAGAAAGTAGGTCACTGATGAGAATTCTTAGTAGTTTGTTATCAGAAACTAAGGAGGAGCACATGAAATGTCCTTGAAATTCTAGACTTCCTCCACCTTTCCCTCCCCTATAAGAATGACAGCTCTTTGGTTTGACTTAGGCTGCAATGGGGCAGAAACTAAAAGTGATGAATAAATAGAGTGTGTCAATTGGCTCTATAGATTTTCTGGGGAGGGGGCATGGTACTGCTAAGTTTTTCAGCCAAGGCGATGATTGATGTAATTAATGAATCTGCTTCAAATAGCCCTTCCACTCAGAGAAATTGTGTAACTAGGTGACTAGAACTCATCAGGAATGACAATAAAGAGGTAACCTGAAGGTGACCTAAAACAAGCCAAAGAGGTTAATGAACCATCAATCATCAATCATAGTGTAAAGTTATTGATATGAAAATTGTATCTTAAAATGTCGGTGTGGCGTCTTATTTTCTCCCAATAACGTTAACTTTGTAAGGTCATGTTGTTGTTGTTGTTGTTGTTGTCGTTGTTGAACATCTATTATATCACTAGTCGTGGTCTCTTGGTGCTGGGTCACGCTTGGTTCAGTTACGAAGCGAATGTCTCTCTAGGTGTACAACATACCCATACTGCAATTTGTTGTGACGGCTGCGATAAATGGTATCATAAAGACTGCATTGAGCTATGTTCTCAGGTGTATACTGCATTAGAAACACACCAATCATACTCGTGGATTTGCTGTGACTGTGGCATACCAAACTTTGCATCAGCTATGTTTGACATAACTGATGATACTTTTCATTCAGTAAACTCATTTGATACACTGAGCTCTAGTGCAAGCTTGACAGATGACTCTCCGGTTGCTACATCCACTCCACTTAGATCTAAGCAGGGTAACCCCAATATGAGGGGTCGTGGTTTCAAAAAGACCAATGGTAAACTCTTACTGGTAAACTGCCAGAGTATTCGAAACAAAAAAGCCGAACTGGCGACTGTAATTGACACGTACAAACCAGATATAATAGCAGGCACAGAGTCATGGCTCAATCAAGACATAGCAAGCAGTGAGATATTCCCTGACAACTACATAGCTCACCGTAAAGATAGACAGACTGGCCCTGGAGGTGGTGTATTCCAGGTTAACAGGGATGATTTGATTGTCACACACAGGCCAGATCTAGACACAGACTGTGAGATCATTTGGACACAGACTCAACTAGCAGGAAAGAAACCACTAATGATTGGTACATACTATAGACCTCCATCGGACCAGGGCAATAGCCTGGATGAACTGGACAAGTCCATAAGTAAGATGGGACCTAAAATTAACTCTGACAATGTGATCATCCTTGGAGACTTTAACACACCTGGTATAAATTGGGATGCTAGCACTACAGATAACACTCAGAGCAATTCAGGACAGGCACAGAAGCTACTGCACTTAGTGGATAACCATGGGTTATTCCAAACAGTTCAAGAGCCCACTAGGAATGGTAATCTTTTGGACCTGGTCTTAGTTAATAACCCAAACATAATCGAAAAGACCACAGTAGTTCCTGGAATAAGTGACCACGACATGGTATTGGTGGATGTCAACCTTGCACCCAAACAAAACAGGAAACCCAAGAGAAAAGTGTACATTCGAACTAAAGCTGATGAACCGGCCATCAAAAGTGACCTAAGTGATTATGCAACGAACTTTAACAAACGAACCGAGGATATGTCCGTGACACAGAAGTGGGATGATTTTAAAGACAAAATAAAGCACACGATGAACTTGCACATCCCTAGTAAAACAACATCAAGCAGATACAACCTGCCTTGGTTCAACAGAAACCTAAGAAGGCATTGTCGTAAGAAACAACGTCTTTACAACAAAGCTAAGAGAACAGGGCGAGAGGAAGACATGAACAAATACAAGAGAGTTAAGAAGGGCGTACAGAAAAGCATAAGAGCAGCACATTCAACATATGTGGCAGACATACTGGGGGAAGCCATAATTGACAAACCCAAAACATTCTGGTCATACATAAAAGGCCTAAGAAGAGACCTTGTCGGCGTAGCCCCTCTAAAGATTGGTAATTCCATTGTCAGTGATAGCGAGAAAAAAGCAGAGGCACTCAGTTCACAGTTTAAAAGTGTGTTCACAGAGGAAGACACAACAAACATGCCAACTCTCGGACAGCCCTGTACCCCTCCCATGGAACACATAGTGATTTCCCCTAATGGTGTCGAAAAAATGCTCCAAGGTCTCAATCCATCTAAAGCATCTGGTCCAGACCAAATACCTCCTTGGTTCCTCAAAATGACAGCCACCGAAATAGCACCTGTGTTAACCAATATTTTCCAACACTCGTTAGACACAGGAGAAATTCCCAAAGACTGGAGGGATGCAAATATATGTGCCATTTTTAAAAAGGGAGATAGAGCTGTCCCCGGCAACTACCGACCTGTATCACTGACCTGTATATCCTGCAAACTACTTGAACACATTATCCATAGTCATGTCATGAAACACTTAGAAAGTTTCAACATATTGACTGACTACCAACATGGATTCAGAGCAAAGCGATCCACAGAAACACAGCTTATATTGACAGCTCATGACATAGCTGGCGCACTGAACAGTAAAAAACAGGTAGATCTAGCAATTCTTGATTTTACTAAAGCTTTCGATAAAGTCCCACATAGCAGACTCATCACTAAACTAGAGTACTACGGAATTCAAGGCACCACACTAAATTGGTTGAAGGCTTTCTTGACCAATAGGGAACAGACGGTAGTGGTAGAAGGCAAGGCCTCAGCTCCAGTTAGAGTTGCGTCAGGCGTACCACAGGGAACTGTTCTGGGACCGTTACTCTTCCTCCTGTACATAAATGACTTACCAGACCAGCTTGATTCAAATGTTAGGTTATTTGCCGATGACTGCCTGTTATATATAGAGTTGTCCACACAGAGTGATTCACAGCTTTTGCAAGAAGATTTGAACACACTCGAAGAATGGCAAAGCAGATGGCTAATGCAGTTTAATCCGGAAAAATGTTACATCATGCATATAACAAACAAACGAAACCCACTTGTAACCACCTACCAGTTCTGTGGACAGGCTCTAGCAACAGCAAAGAGCCACCCGTACCTAGGCGTTACATTAACAACGGGGCTAAAGTGGAACACCCATATCAACAAAGTAACAACTAAGGCTAAACAGACATTGGGAGTGATCAAACGTAATTTGTGGGCATGCCCAGCAAAGGTAAAATCACTTGCATACACGTCTCTAGTAAGACCAAACCTTGAATATGCTGCAACAGTTTGGGATCCATACACAAAGAAGGATATAGATAAACTCGAGAGGGTGCAGAACCAAGCTGCCAGATTCTGCACGAACAACTATGAAAGGGGCGCCAGTGTAACAAAAATGAAAGCAGACCTGCAATGGATGTCACTTGAGGACAGGAGAACAATGTCCAGACTTTGCATGATGTACAAGATGACTAATAAACTTGTGGACGTACCGACTGATAAGTATCTAATGCCAGCTCAGAAGAGGACCAGAAATAGTCATGCTTTTAAGTACCAGAGTTATCAGCCAAGGATTGACGTGTTCAAAAATTCGTATTTCCCGAGAACCATAGTAGAATGGAACTCGTTGTCATCAAGTACTGTAGGAGCTTCATCACTAAGTAGCTTTAAAGAACGGTTGCAGTCAGATATGCAAAGACTAGGTGTAACAGACCGTTCGGTGTAATATGACCAGCTGCTGCCGCGCCGCGTGCCTGCGAAGCTGGTGTGTTACGCCTGATGGCGGTTATACCGGCTATATAGATACAGATACAGATACAGGTGTTTACTCTTGGTGCAAGTTTGGAAACACAGCCTGATGATGACTTCAGTTACTATCATTATTATTATTACTATTGTAATTTACAATAACAATGCATCTGAACATGGTCAGAGATATGTGTGTAACTCATGGCAAGATATATCTGTTGTTATCTAATGCTCATGCAAAGCAAGCATTTTCAATGCAATCTTCTGATGTAACGGCAAGGATGCCATCCCAAACCTGAGTCTATTACTAGGATAATTCTTCATTCTGACTTGCTTGATTCCTGGAGCTGATTCCAACTACTAGCAATTTACAATACACCTTCAGTAACACTAACTAATCAATGTGCATATCTGTAATTGCAGAAATGTTAGAGGTGGTTTTATGTTCACAGTTTTGGTGTTGAACTCTTTATTGCGACCTTAACCCTCATACACCCGATTGGGGTCATTTCTGACCCCGGGATGACCCCGGGATGACCCCGGGCGTGGATTTTGACGTGCTATTTGAACATGTTTGATCTGAAAAAAAATTCCTTCCGTGACTTTGTCAGTAGACATCTTTTCTAACCTCTCCTGATATTCTAGGCAGATGGGCACAATACTGTGGACGTTATATAGGAAAGTCTGTGTTGGGTCCGCTGGGGTCATTTTTGACCCCAGCAAAAATATTGTGCTTTTTTTGAGACCTGCCCTCTGTAACTCCTGAACTACTTATTGTATGACCACCAAATTTTCAGAGGAAGATGCACATGTGAATTAGTATTACCATAACAAATGTCATGTCATAATGACGTAATATGACGTCATTATGACACAATTTTATGGGATTCTATCCGCCATCTTGGATTTTGACGGATGGCGTCATCAAATCAGCATAAAATATCAATGTTGAATCATAAAATTTACATTGGATTACATAAGATGATAACAATGTAAGAAAATATATTTGGCGTACCAACAAAGCCTTGAAACGTCATTGTTTGAACTGAAATTAGCAGATTTTGTAAAATAAGCTTGTCAAAACCCCGTTGCCATGGCAACACGAAAAACGATGAACTTACTTTATCAATTTGAAATTTTTGTTAAGGACATTTTATGAAAAGCCACCATGTTTGGTGGCTCTCGCGTAAGCTGTTCATTAGTTATGCAACATGAAATTTGGCGTGGGCCTCAAAAATCCCCTCCTGGTCTAAATAGGAATAGTTCAAGACATGGTCCTTCTGATCTTTTTGCATAAATCATGATAATGAACGGTAATTATTCATATCTAAATATGCCAAATCATTCCTCTTACATTGATGAAGCAATGTATGGATAACAATCAGCGAAAAAAAAGTGAAAAAAAAGGAGATTTTACTGAACAAAACATTTTGGGGTCATTTTCACCCCGTTGAGTCATTTTAGTCGCAAAAATAGGTTCGGGTGTATGAGGGTTAAAACCACTGCGAAAAGCTTTAACATTGTGTGAATGTAGCGCTACTATTGTTTGAAATGTTAACTCAAAACAACGGTGAATACTCCCCATTTTCTGACCCTACAAAAATCCCTGCATACATCTGTGCATTTGCATTATTACTCCAAGCTTTTGGTGAAGGGGGTGATTCAAAGCATTAGATACAGTACTGGTCTGTGTGTCTGTGTTCCAGACCAAAGGCTTGAGCTGGCAGCCCCTGGATACATGTAGTTCAATCCAGATCAAATGGTCAGAGCTGTTTTTTGTTATTTTGTAGCCAGATGCCAAGTCAACCATGACCACCATGTGTGGAGGAAGCATCACTCTCTCAGATTATGTAGGTGGCTGATGATTTCCTAACAGCTTTCTAATTGACTTGGGAGGGAAACTCATTTGCCAGCCCCACCCCAGGCCTGTTGGCAGTACTGAAGGCTAGGCTTCCCAGGGGGCCATGGGTAATTTGGCCAAGGAGGTTAAAACATTTAGATGTTATTTTAACAACTCCATGATCTGGCCAAGGACAAAACAAACATAGTTAATGAGTCAGGGCTCGAAATAGTGGGTGCATGTGCACCTGTGTGCACCCAAAATTGGAGCTGTGCACCTAATTTTTGACTGTGCACCTAGATATTTTTGTAACTCTTTAGGGTAAAGGTTCTCTTGTACACTAGCATACAGAATATTCTTGAAATGTAAGTATCAGTAAAAGCAATATAATCTTTTGTACTTTATTTGATGTGTTGCTTGGTTGGAATTTGAAATCTGGGTAGAATCAAAGATTGAAGTTCTTAAGAAAGCTGTAGCGTCAAGCTTATGTTTTGGTATCATTCAACTTTATTTTATGTAGTGCACCCAAATTATTTTCTGTGCACCTAATTTTTTAGGTTGGGTGCACCAGTGCACCTATTTCCAAAAATAAATTTCGAGCCCTGTGAGTTAATGACTTCAGAGAAACGTGAGTACCAACGTGACACTCTTAGTTCTGCCATAATATTTGTGCAAACGCACTTAGAAACCAGAAAGGCATCTGCCAAGCAGATATAGAAAGGTGACATAACTCGAGGAGTTCCTAGCAGATCGATATCGAAAGGCCAGAGAACACTCCCGTTGCAGTGTCTTTTCTCTGCCATTGTTGGATAGGTGGAGTGAGAGTCTAGGCCAGAAGTTTAGAAATTCGGTTTGCTGGGGCTCCTATGATCGATTGGTTGTTATTCGAGCTCTGTAGGATGTACAATGTATTTTTGAGGAGCCACTGTTGTTTTTCCGACACCGCACCCCTACCCGTAAAGCGTTCAGTGTAGACAAGCTGTAACCCAAGTTATTTATCGTTCCATTAAAAACTTTGCCTTTCTATATATGCTTGGATTTCCTCAAGCTTTTGTTTTCACAGTGGTCTCTTGGTGGGAGGCATGATGTTCAGCATGTTCTTGTGATAATATATCAACTGGGATGTGCAAACCCTTTTCAAAGCTAGAATACTACATTCGGTGAACCCCCTGACACACTCGATGACAGATGACCTATTTTGTGGTGTCCAATTTCGTACTTGAGCATAACTCAAGAAACCTTTGATGAATCTTTATGATTTTTGGTAGGTGTGTAGTGGTTGTGCAAAGAAAGGTCAAGTTCAAAAATGGTTTACCTTGGGTTTGTCAACAGTACTGCAGCGGACTTTTAATTTTTGTGTGTTTGTATGTAGGCGAAAAAAGTGATGGAAACGTTGATGGATCTTCATGATTTTTCGCAGGTGTGTAGATGTTGTGGAAACAGAGATCAAGTTCAAAAATGGTTCTCCTGGCATTTTCCGTCGGTACTGCAGCGGGCTTTGTGTAGATGTGTAATTCTTGTGGACAACATAACTCAAGAAGCTGTTGATGGATCTGTATGATATTTAGTGGATGGGTATGGTTTACGGAAAGGAAGGTCAAGTTCGATAATGGGCCTTCTAGCGAGTACCTAAGGTACTGCAGCGGAGCTTCAAAATTTATGGCATATTTTCTGAAAGTGCTATGGTCATGATATTTGTGTGGTAGATAGTTCATGCCACAAGAAGTAAGTTCTGTAAGTTTGGGCCCCCTAGCGGCTTGTTTAGAACTGCAGTGGGTGTTTTTGTTTTGACATTCGGACACGTATTACTTGAGAAGGGGTGAAGAGATTGTCGTGAAGTTTTGTTTGTAGAGAGCTCAGATGGTGCTTTACACAATCGATGTCTGATTATAGAAAACAGGAGCTAATCTGCATAATTAGTAGGGATGATTGTAAATCCATTACATTCCATAATGGGGCGTGTGAGAGTGTTCCCGAAACAGGCCAGCAGAAGGCCTTGCCTAGAAGTGTAAATAAACAGATGGTGTACATAAATAAACAAATGGGGCAGTCTCACTACAAGTCAAACAGATGTGTGAGTCCGGTTTTTTTTAAAGTGTTCAGTTTCTGCATTTTTGTCAAACACACTGGAGACATAACGGAAAGGGAACAAAATAGAAAGCCTAACAAAACAACTAAAACATGTGAATAACCAGCCGGACCAACTCCTCTGCTCAGAGAGTACACTGCTAGGTATTACCTAGCACCGTATGGAAAAGCAACATGTACTATGTCTTGCAAAATGTGTATGATATGGAACAAAGATTTATTCTATTCATATATATTGACTGTACCATCTGATTATAACTTTCAATTTTTTTGATGACCAGTTATAACATATATCAGCACGCTATACACATATACTAGTCCTGTACCACCAAATGAGTTTTATCCCTATCTAGACTGGACTCATTCTCCCCCCCCCCCCATCATAACATTCAAACGGTATGGTGTATGATCAAGTTTGCAAGGGTGATAAGCATGTAAATATTATTCACTCTCCACAATAAGCCTTGATTATTTGGCGAAGATAATGTGTTCGTGGAACTCTAGTTTCTAAATGAATTTATCAACATTTTCCTTCACAGATTTTTTTCAATAGCCCACATCTGGTTAGCCAATTCTCACCAACTTTAGAGAGCAGTTTCGGTTCTCTAAAGGTATTGAAAAGTAGAGAACATTGTATAGAACAAAACATACCAGTTTAAGTAGTCCTATTGCTTTAGACATTAAAATTCTTTTTGGTGGGAAGATGGCTGCTAATAACTCCATTTAAACTACATTTTGTATCTTGCAGAACCCCCTACCTCCGTCTCTTGTCTTACTAGTTTTAGCAAACTCAAATACTAGTATGTACATGTTTTGATGTAAGATGTTATGTTATTGTTACCAATGATATTTTAATAATACGACCAGTAATTAGAATCCTTAAATACCAAGGAGGTTTATTCAGCCATCTGTCTGAAGTTATACTGTATGTAATGCATGCAATTGACTCGGCGTCAACTTCATGATATGTACATGATATTTGAAAAAAGTCCATTGTTAGACATGATTTGTGTAACCAAATATGAAAATCCACGATACTCAATCGTTAAATGTGAAATGACAGAAACTTAATCTTGGAATGTGTCATGTTGGTACCAATACATATAGAGTTCTAGATTGCTATTTCTATAGAAATTAATCATCTACATGTATTTGCTAAGCATTCAAATTAGGACTTGTGCATTCCTAGCTTGCTTAAAGTAATATACTACTCATTTTATGAAACAAAATGTTTCCATCAACTCTAATGACAGTCTCTGACTTTCTTCAGTTCTAGGACTACTTGGAAGGACTGCTCTGGTACTTCTGGCTTTCATCTGGGCACAGGACCATCATAAGCAAAATAATGTAGCTGGAATGATGACTTCGTGCATATTGCCCAATGGAGGGGTGTTGTATGTTCAGTATGATCCCACAAGAAAGGTAAAGCATCTGAAAAAGGAGGCCATCAAGAAGTATGAAGAAAACATCTTATCTTCGAAGCATGCTCAGTACAGGCTGGTGCATGACGGATGGACCCTACCTGAAAATGCAATGCTTGCAGATTGTTCAGTTTTTGGAAACAGCACAGTTAACCTAAAATGTCTGATGGAAGGAGGCCAACCCAAAACACCGATTTGTCTGAAGAACACCTGCTTATCCACCCCAGGGCAGTATTCATGCGCTATTGATTCCTTCCTTGAACTTTTCTTCTTCTCCATATACAAGCAGCTTCCAGACTTCAGTCAGTTGACAAACAACCTCGGACCACTACTATCAAAAGTTCTTTCCACCTGCACAGCAAGAGACAAAGCCATCACACCACATGACGTACAAGGAGCTCGCGAAACTACATGGGAATGGGCCATTCAAAATGTCGCAACTTTCGCAGGTAGAACAATGAGAGCTTGTATAGATGAGCTTTTCTCTCACATAACACGTACAGATTGGGAGAAGAAGTATTTTGCACTAACAAAGACTTTCAGTCGGCGTTGCGTCCAATGCAACTGTGCAAAAGAGGACATCAGAGAATACTGTCCACTTGTACCCTCAGCAAGCTGGTTTGATGCGGACAAGAGCATGAATAGTGCAATTAATATGATTCTTAGCAGGGGAGAAGGTGTAGGACACTGCTCCTCATGTGGGGGTCAAAGTGTAAAGTGTGAGTTAAAAGATATTCAGCTTCCTGAATACTTGTTTGTGGAAGTTCCTTATGTCCCACAACATGGAACATTTGACAATCTTTGTGGAATCAGGATTGAACAGCATATCACACTGAGGGAACAGCCCTACAAAGTTGTGGGCGGCATACGTGCCAAACCTGGCCACTTTACTGCCATTGTTTCTAGGGGAGGTCTGCTGTATGAGCTAGATGATTTGTGCCCTGCTCCTGTTAAAGAGGGACATACTCTTGCCAACATTTTTGATCAAGGAGGAGATGTATTGACAACAGCACCGGGTAACCTTCTATACATGATTGTCTACAAGCGAGCTGCAAATATTCTGTCAGATATGATTACAGAAGTAAGTGACAATGATGAAGCTGCAAATATTGTGTCAGTTATGGATACAGAAGTAAGTGACAATGATGAAGCTGCAAATATTGTGTCAGATATGGATACAGAAGTAAGTGACAATGATGAAGCTGCAAATATTGTGTCAGATATGGATACAGAAGTAAGTGACAATGATGAAACAAGAGTTCCACTATCCTCGGTGGAAAACTCAGCTACCAGTGTTTGGAGGCCATGGGCCACATTTGGCAAAAAGTTAGCTCAGACAACAAGCCAAATCATGCCCATGAGAAGAGAATCATCTACAACGACAAGGGATAAAGAAAATGGCCACCTGCTCACACAGAGAGGAAAGTCTGGAGCCCTGAGGAAGGAAGATACCCCCCGTGTCCACTCAGTCGTCAGAAGAACAATTGATGTAAGTGCCACCGTCTCATGTGAAAAGGATAGAAAGTTCAAATCAAAGGTCAACGACCACAAAGGAAGACAAGAAAGACAACAAAACCTTGATGAAAAAGAAAATGTTGTACTGCCAGGCCCAAGGAAAGTAAAGAAATCCCTAGATCTTAAAAAAGGCCCCATGAAGGAGGCCATTTCTGAGAATATAAGGGATAGAAAGAATAATTTCAAATCAGAAGAAAGGATTGAAAGTCCAATTGTGAAGCAATCAATGCTTGAGCAAGTCACTACAGTTGTGGAAGACAACAAAAGCAAAACTGATGGGGAAACCAGTAAGAGATCTGACAAAAAAAAGGGGAAACCCCAAAAGAGTGTTATTGTTGTTGATCCTAAGAAACTTCCAAAAACATGCTACATGAAGTCCGGCTTTCTGAATGAGGAAGTTCAAGGATTCCAAAGCATGAAAAAAAAAAGCATTCAATATTGGTTAAAATCTAACTCTGATTTATGTTTCAACTTAACTGAAACATTAGAAGCTTTGGGATTGAGCAAAGAAATCAATGTCAAAAAAAGAGGATACAAACGAATCTACAATCACATTGTCAATTGTGGATTAGATCTAAGTCAAAACATTATCAAAATCGAAACAGAAGATGGAAAATCAGTGAAAGCAGTGTCATTTGAAGGGTTCTTCTGTTTGTTCTCCTTGCCACCTACAATGTTCCATCAGTACTCAGCGAATAATGGCATAAGAAAACAGTGGGCATCAATTTTGAAAAAACATCTGCTGTCAGAAGTTTTAGATACGAAGAAGAAATCTTCTAAGCATATAGAGGCAATGCAAGAATTTGAAAGCAGACAAACCCAGACTGAAAATGTAAACACTGTTATTGGTTCCCCCTTGAAACGAACATCATCTTATATTTCAGACCTGTATGAAAAGAAACAAAAAGGCAAATACGTTCGATGCACAACACTAGAAAAACGAATTAGGCAACATCAAATTATGACCAAAAGCATAGCAGAAAAAGTACACATGGGGTGCAAAGAGGACTTCCTGAAAGCAATGGCTTATGACATATCCACAAATATAGGAAAAGGTAAAAAAGAATGGCAAGGCGCTTTATGTTTAGAGGACATTGAATATGTTCTAGATATAGCAACTGAAAAGCATACTAGTAAGACTACTGAAAAACAGAAGACTGAATACACAGCTTTGGAAACAGTATCAAAAAAATTCTTTAAGAATAGTTATCAATACAACATAAGTGCACAAGAGCTGATATATTTGGCCGACAATTTCAAAGGCTATGACCTTTTTAACAAACTCCGAGAAAAGATACCATTCATTTTTGCACCACGTAAGGAGGTAGACACATGTAAACAGTCTTATAAAAGTGAGTTTCAGACCATTTTGTGCCCTGAAAGGACTGCCACTGGCTGGAAAATATGTCCTAAGCGACTTTTAGAATGCCTATCATTTTTGTACTACTGGTTACCTAAGACATCTCAAAACTGGAAACTGTATGGTGACGCAAGAACGTATGGGAGAAAGGCAACAGTTATGTTCGGAATGCAAAATGTAGATAATGAACAGCTGACACAAGGCATCAAATATCACAGTACAAAACATTTTTGGCCATTTCAAATATTCTATGGAAAAGACAACCGAATGAACTTAGAAACAAACATTGGTGATGGCCATGGTGGTCCTGGTTATCTGGATAAAAACATCTCTAAGTTGCAAAAAGACATTGATTACAAATTCTATCTTACTGGAGACTCTCCATTTCTGGATTCTGTGTTGGCAGAGAAAGGTCTTGGTGGCACCACTAATGATGGCTACAACATTTACATGTATGATAGTAAGGACGGTAAAGGGGAAGTTTCTGTGCACACTGGTCTAAGGTCTGGTGTTGAAAAAGTGATTAATCGGGTGCATCCAACTTCACTGTTGCCTTCAATACCCATTGAAAGAGTTGTTTTTGACATAGATCATGCTATTACTAGAATTGCTGAAAAGCTTATAACCTTACGAATTATGAAGTCTGTTCAATTATCAAGTATATTCAAGGGGGAGGAAGGAATCCATCTTCGCAATTCCAGTTTGGCTCACCTAACAGCAAATCTGAACTCAAGAGGGGTAAAGTCAGGGCATTTCTCAATTGACCTTGAGTCAAATGGATCACTAAAATATCCTATATCCTTTAACAAAACGGATGCCTATGTCACCATTTGTCCAGTAGAATTCTTTGAAGAATCATTTGTCCCCATATTGGAAGGAGTATCTTCAAAAAAAGCAGAGACAAATACCCTACCTGAAAAGCTCAGAGAAGTGACACAGATGAACTCAACCATAATAACTGAACTTGAAATTGAAACAGCACTGTATTACAACATTGGAATGATGTATATGTTCTTAAGGCATGATTCCAATCCAAAACAGGCACATCATGACAAGCAAGCACAGGAAAATGATGTTTTTGATTTAAAAGTTGGCCTCACTAATGAAGAAATTGAAAAGTATCAGAGATATGCTGACATATTTCATGGACTGTTTTGCCATCTGTATGGAGGAGCAGAGCTCACACCTTATATGATGAAAATGATAGATGTAGTTCCACGTTTAGTACAGAAATTACCATGCAGGTCAATGATGCGATTTTCCACGGAAGGACCAGAGCATGTTCATTATATGCATATGTGTTTCTACTATTCCCACACACCCCGTGGTGGTGGAAGAGGCAAACCAGACACCATATTAATGTTGTTTCAGTGGATGTGGAGGAACCTGCGCTACCTTATTGGTCAACACAAGCACTCTGAAAACCCTGTGGCTGTAGAGGCATCCCGTAACTTCGAAAGGTACATAAAGCTCCATATGTTCTGGAATCGCATAATTGCACATTGTCGAGGATACCTTCAGCGACAAATATATACCACCAAGATCAAAAACAGAAAGCAGGTTGACCAAAAACCTTCATCGAAGAAACCCCTGGAGAACCATACATTTCTCCTAAGTGGTAGAATTCCAGCAAACTGTGGGAAGAAACAGGACTTGTGTGCTATGGTAAGAGAGAATGGGGGCAGAGTCATGGACAAGGTACCACCTCGTGGAGTTGCAGTTGACATTACTGTTCTAACAACGCAGAAAGAAATTGATAAAGGAATGGACAGCTGTAAAAATGCAAGCAGATTGTCAAGTCGTTCGTCAAGAGTTCCTCAACCAAATGATACCATCATAAAAGCTTTTCAGCGGAAATGGAAGATTCTGTCGTTCCAATATGTGCTAGATTGTATCAAACTGACAAGTACTTTGGACAAGCATGACTACTTCCTAAATCTGGAATCGCTTCAAAAAGCACCATCGACATGCCTGGCAAGCATTGAGGAGACATTACCAGAGTCCTTGTATTTCGGGTAAGTATAACTTCTAAGCAGTGTAGCTTATCCTTCTCTGGATGGGACGCCCCACAGAGCAAGGAATTTGCCAGGTATCATATGGATGTAGATGTTTGAAAACAGGTATTATTTTCTAAAACTTAAGATTGTTATATAAACTTTTACGACTAATTTACCTCAGCGTCTTTTACACAACAATCCTTTTCTATTCATCAAAGAATGTACCCCCATACGGACCTGCCTCCAATATACAATGTAATGCAATATATACGTATCAAGGAGGTTTTATATAAAACCTCCTTGTATGCATGGCACAACTATCATATAATGCACCTTTCCACAAAATGACCCATAAATAATAATAAAAATGCGTAAAAAATATTTGCTCTCAATATGAAATCAAAGTGGTCTGCCAGTTTGGACAAACAAATGGCCACATTGAGGATGGTACACAAATTATTCCCTGGAATTTTGATGATTCAGTGTGTTAGGGAAAGTGTGGTGTTTTAGACACATCATCTATGTCTGTATGTACATGTGTATGACTAAGGTGTGTAGTTAACGGTATACATGTATATTGTCTTTTCACAATGCCTGACTGAAACTCAGTTCTTCCTGTCTTCTACTCTAAAATGAAACACCTGCTATCTAGAATAGATTTCTGCTTTTAATTGACATTCTTGACTTACGTGACCTGTACTTTTTTTCAGTAAAGGGCGAAGTGCCATTACACAACTTCGTAGAAAAATGAAAGCAAACAAGAAGCCAAAAGGTAAATAGACTTCAGTAAATACAGTGTATAACGTAACATTACAATTGTTTATTTTTCAAAATAATTTTTACCGGTAGATTGTTTACATCTTTTCCCCCTACCTGAACAGTGTCAACTTTTTTTGATAGAAGAAACAAAATTGTCCTTCATGACACTAAACCTTTCATTCTGAAACAATGTGGTCGTTTGGGATATTTATTGTTCTTTACTTCGTGGAGATAGTGTAACTGCAATTAATTTGCAGAAAGTCTGATTTAGAATCAATGGTATTTCCTGTCATATTTAAATGTCTAGATATTAGTTACTGAATATAGATAACTAAAGATGGCTTTTATCATATGGCAAAAAAAGGCTTGAAGAGAGAAAAACGGCTGGTAAATAGCACTCTACTTGCATTTCATAAAAAAATAAGTTACAGATAACATCTGCTCTCATAATGTCCACCAGGGTAAATAATTCTGCCACCCTGAAAGAAAAAAACATGTCCAAAACGATCTCCAGCCTAATGTCCCCCAGTAAAATGCAGAGTTAAGATACACAAATTTGCATTATGCTTGGAACGCTGGGTACGATCTGTTTGGGCATGTATTTTTTCAGGGTGGCAGAATTATCTACTTTGTACCCTGGTGGAATTATGAGAGTAGATGTTACAATGCTTACATGCCAAAAATGTTACACTGTATTACAAATAGCAGTAGCTTGAATATCAGTCCCTTATTGTTAATAAGGACATCGGTTAAATTATTTGCTTTGTTCTTTTTCTTCTTAACAGTGATGAAAACTAAAAGAAAAGGTACCAAACGGCTTTCAATATGGGCAAGATTCGTCTCAAAGGAATCACAAAAACTAAAGGTGAGAAACTGTACTTATTTCAGACGACGGACATACTTGCATGCAAAGTTAGAAAGCTATAATTGTAAGCAAATGTTACCCATGAATAATGATATGATCACATTTTGCTATCTGATGCAATTTCTATGTTACTAAATAAAGATCAGCTTGCTCTAACTTGTGAGAATAATGCCTCAAAACACATTTTTGATCATGTCAGTGATTCCATTCACAATAGCTGTCCTCAGTACATATATATATATGTGTAGCAGAATTATTTAGTCACATCTTCCTTTCACGTATAAGAAATGCATGGTTAAATCTCATTGGTGCAGACGTTTGCTATTAAAAGCAAAATTGTTCCTTTCTTCAGAAAATACATGCAACGGAGTTTCCATTTTATTTCTTTAGGGGCACATGAAACGAGGCAATTGCATTCAAAACGCGAGAGAAATATCAAGAAGATGGAAAACCTTGACATCGGAGCAAAGAAGAGACTTCACGGAGGAATCGAGGAAGTCCTTTCAGAAAAGACAATTAGAAAAATCAACCGAGTCTCCCAAAGAAGACCATCCAAACAGAAGCCCAGCATATAAAACTGCAATCGCAGGACTATCCCCATTAATGTTGGGGTTAGACCCATTCAATGAAAGATTGTCTGTAGAAAAAGGAGCTCAAGCAGAAGATGGCACTGGCACGCCCACAGTAGTCCCGTTTAACCAGCTTCGTCTAAAGCCAGCAAAAAACACTGCAAAGTCTAAACTGAAGTCACCTGCACGTGCAACAGTACTAGTTAGAGCAAAGAAACGACGAGTTGCCGATAACGCACAGCGTCAACCAGAAGAGGACAGACCAGCCGCCCACGATGACATGGAAGAAAGCAGAGAAACACAGTCTGTGTCAGTGCAAACCACATCTGCCCTGCGTGATGAAATAGATAAACAATCAAGCGAAGTGACTCCTCAGGATCCTCTGCTGCAGTGAGGTGTACACTCTGGCATAAGCGCCAATCTTACTGGTTAAATTGTTATTTAATGCTAATGATACAGTCACCGCTACATTGTGTAAGGCTGAGAGAGGATTGTTGATAGTGTCAGGACCTGTATCACAAGGAAAACGGAAAGTCTTAGCAAAAACGCCCACCAAAATACCTTCTAGATTGGACACGAGTGCATCTCAATGTGGACAACAGCTTATTCAGAATGGAAGAAACATTCTGCCAGACTTCGCTACGATCGAAATATCGCAGGGGCGCAATGGGACATCAAGGTACCAAACACAACAGACACTTCAGCCCATTAATTGTAACTAGTGCATGCCTATGTCTAGATAAAACAAAATGTTTCGTGTGCACTTTAGACTACATCAGTAGTGGAAGACTATTCACCCAAAGTTATTGACATGAAATTGCATTATCTTTACTGTGATTCCTGCACTTGAGATATTGTTTTTAACCTGATAGGTACCAGGTTTAACATTAGTACAAACTTAAAAACCCATGAGTTTGTGAAAGTTGTTATATCTAACCTTAATAGTTTTCCATTGACAGCATACCTGATTTTGGCATATCACTATGTGAATTTTGATACCGCTATCGTCAACATGTAATTAACAGTTACTGTAATCATTGGTCTAATGTTGGCTTTTCTCTGTAAAGTATCAAGTTTTGTGTTGGGAAGATAAATGCCAGCTTATATATATATATAAGATATATTGCCAGCTTATTTTGTCAAACAAGCTTTTTAGGTTGCGCTCTTGTTCCGTTTCGAAATCAAATAAAAGTTATCATGGTGTTGACGTAAATACTGTGTTGTGGCATCTATGTGTTGCATGACTGGAATTCAATTTAATCATTTAGTGTCTTGCACCCCATAAATATTATTTTGACCTGTATACCGGTAATATCTTGTCCATACATGCTAGCATGGTCTAGGTCTAGGATCCAGCATTCTATTTACTAGATCAATTATGAGTAATTACCCCTCTCCAATCTATTCTATTTTGTATGGGAGCGATATCCATACAGAAAAAAGTTTGTCCAAAGTGGTGTACAACCAGAAAGTACTGTGGAGACGTTTTTCTGCTGGCATGACATCTTAATATCAGTGACATCTTATTCGTAAACAGGAAACCCTTTGACAGCGTAATCAGATGGTACTAGTAGTACTAACAGTAGAATATAGAGGGAAAAGACAGACCTTGTAGTGTAGGTAATGTATGCTGGATAAATCGAACACTAGAACTTTAACCCAGCCAGAATGCCTAGTACAAAGCAAACCCAAGTTTAGAACCAACCGCTGTCAATCATAACAATGCAGGGTAGGGTTGTGACATGATATCCTAAGTACTATTATCAAGATCTTGGACAATATGTTCCCGACAGTTCTCAATAACTCAACAGGTGGTCAGCCATCCAGAGTTGAAGCTATAAAAATAATCATTTGTCATAGATTGAAAATTGATAGAAAAAAAAAATCTAGTCAAACATTGCTGCAGTAGGCCCCTGTATTACCCCTGTACATGAAAGTTAAACAGACAAAAAACTCAATCTAAGGAGCTTGTAAAACAGCCATAAACAAGGCACAGGTGAAAATAGTGAGCTTGTCAGGGCACAACATTAATTGTTCTTGGACCACTCTGTACAACTGACCAGAATGAAAGAGTCCCCTTCATATACATGTACAGTACATAGGTTTTCAATGTGTAATGTCCTCTTTCAACTTGTCCTCTTCAAATTTCTAAGAAAATGTGATAACTGAGTGTGTAACCTTTATACCTACAGCCCCATCGGTTGTTCATTTTCATTAAAGTGGATGATGCCTGGTTGATTGGCACTTGGCAGATACTTGCAGTCTCTTCCTCAGTTTTCACTTCCCTACAGAGAAATTGCAAAAGGTGTTGTTTATTGCTTGACCTAGGTAGATGTATTAATATACTCTATAGTTACCCTGTACTTAGCAATTAAATTAGACTTAGCAATTAAATAGGTATTACCGTGTAGATTCATTTAAGATTAAAGTTTGAAGGTAGATTCATATTTTCTTTGTGTAAAGTATCCCATAAAAAAGGCAGCACCAACCTGAAAGTCAGTTGTTTACATGTACTTTCTGTCTCTCCATCTTCCTCTTGAATTTCATCCTCTCTGCAATGCCAGTGACTTTGCACACCTACAGAAATATAACAAAGCATGCAGAAATTGTTTACTTGGTCTTGCCGGAATGTACTTATCCCCAAATTAACTTGGCATAAAGCGCTTGAGACAACATTACCTGTGCAAATAAATACTTTTAACTTTTAGATGGAAATAATATTACAGCAAAACTGTAAAACAATTAAAAAACAAGGTGAACAACAATTTGACGTACCTGGCACACTGGGTGCATACTCTGGTGGGGTGGGAGGCGTGTCATCGGTCTCCCAACACACCAGCGGAAGATGGTTACGGCCCTCAACTTGACTTGTGAAGAGTAGTAAGTAGTACACTTCCACTGACCAGTGTAGAACATAAGAGATCATCTGCCGTTTAATATGGCCTTGTTCTCTGGATGCCATCACCATTACCTTTAAAAGGCAGATGTTAGCTTTTGCAAAGGACAGCCCCAAATAAAAGAGGACAAAGTTACTGTATTGTATTGATAAAACATCCAATGTAATTCAAAATTAACAGTAAATTTGTAAACAGGAACCTAGAAATTAACTTCTTTGATGTTCAAATTAAAGCACAGCTTTTAAAGTGCTATCCATGCACACTTTAGATAGACTAGTGTAGATGCAAATACTCTATTGGACTACAGAGTATGTAGAGGCTCATTAAAAAAATTAGAACAGAAAATCTACAAAAATGCATCTTGTTCAGTATCATAATTCATAACATGTGCACGCCCCTTCCTATGGCTGCCTTCCCTTCTTCTCTTGCTGACTCCCCTAGTACTGTACTACAATTTACAAGCCCATTCACGGTTGAGACTATGCATGTGCAGTGTCAAAGGTACAGGCTCCCGAGACGAAAACAAAACCCGTTGTTATGCAAATCTGGACAATGTGCAGACGAGAACTGTTTACAAGGTAGCACCAAGTAGTGGTAAAAAAATAGTGCGCCCAAAATCTTGAACAGTATGTAAAACGTTCACATGAATGCCAGCGAGGCACAAACTTTACTGTATGGCAGTATGATAAGTGGACTTTTAGATCGTACAAATGATGAGATTGTGAAGTTTTCCCATTCAGCATATAAATGCATGTGACCTTTGCAGCTGCCTGCTGAGGTGAGTCGGCTGCAGTTCCATATGACCCCGCATGACCCCATATCAAAGTGGCCGTGACATTGTTAAAAAACCATATCTTTTTTTAATTTTTCAGTTATGTAGTAGATCGTACCTTCAACTTAAACAGATTCATTTATCGCGATTTTGTAGGGTACCCTACTATGATTTTATCCACATTGATGTCGCTCACTTTGTGGTCCTTTACTTTAGACACCCCCATAGGCGTAAATAAACCAATAATAAAGCAATAGGCCGAAAACCGTGTTCTGCTACCACAAGCCTCAGCGATATCCCTTCAGGGGTTTTTAGAGGGTACTCTAAATGAAGATGAATCAAGCCAGGGGCCTTCACCTTTCGATATGCCTTAACATCTCACCCGAACTCAACCGAACTCACCTGAACCAATCTCGAACTCAACCGAGTTTAAAACGTATGTATGCACGGGGCAAGTACTTTATTTGACGCTCTGGATATATTGTGTATGCAATTATGAATATTTTTAAAATGCAGCAAATCTGAAGTATTAACTAGTTTTTTCATGTTACCCCTCTCGTTCCACAATGAGAAGGAATGTCTGCCCGCCATATTGGATTCTCATTGTTGGGGCCCACTTACTTAGATCCGCTGATACCTTTTTTGTAGTTTGACAGACCGTCGACAGGAGAATAAGGCAAGACGGTGGATGCTGTTTTGATTATAGATTATATTATAGCATTAAATTGTATCGCAATCAACTAAACATCAGTGTGCACAATGTGTTTTTCAGCCTCAAATACAAGCACGTACAGTATATCATGTTACGGTATCATGGAAACTAGCAGAGAAACATACAAAAAGTGGTAATTATTTATTCAAATACTTAAAAGATAAAGATTTTTTATTCATAATTGCATATACAATGTATCCAGAGCGCTATAAAAAGTTCTTGCCCCATGCAAACTGCATATTTGACTCGGATGAGTTTGGGTGAGGTGTTTTATATATTAGGCATACCCTTCACCTTTGACACTGCACATGCGTAAGTAGCAACCGTGAACGAGCTTATTTTGGTCATAATCTCTACTATTTTCCAGCGATCCGCGAGAGCCTGGTAAAGCTAAAGGCTAGCGAAGCAAGTTTCACCTCAGGAAACAAAATTGTTGCCCTGATTAAAAGCGGACCAAAAATAGTTACTCAAACAACTGGATACAATTTTCGTACGGACAGTCCGGCAGACGTTTCTTACGTGTGAGAGCCGGGATAGCACGTCCGCGGTCGCCGCCATCTTGCAAAACTTCAAGATACCGCAGCGTGTACAGTGGGCTCATTTACGACAAAATCGAGCCCGCTTTGTGGTAGTACATAACGAGTTTTACGACAAGCCAGCACAATGCTGACCCTTTGCGGCAATAAGAGGCTGCAATTTCGGAGGCCGACAGAAGCTATTTGCGGAGGCCTAAGACTATTGGCAGGATCATCCTGTCAGCATTAGAAAAATTTGCACTACTGACAGGATGATCCTGACAGCAGTACAATTTTTTCTACCGCTGACAGGATGATCCTGTCAGTAGTGCAGATTTTTCCACTGCTGACAGGATTTTCCTTTTTTTCAAAGAATTGTTGGCATATGTTACTGGCTGTACCAACGGATATTGTTTTACTGAATGTTTTACAATTTTAACTGTGTTCATCTGGGCGTAAATCGAAGCGTGGGACGTATTAAGGGCGATTGTAGTGGGGGTTTGTCTCTAATGTCCTGTTTACCGCCAAATTTCAACTTGCGTTAACGTATGACGCGTTCGAAATCGAACGTCACATCGAGAACATGTCCAGATAACTCCAACCCTAGATTTTGCGCTGAACTTAGCCATGAGTGACGCGTATTTGTACCTATTGCCTTGACGTGCAAGTAACACTTACAGCCGTTCGTTGTCACAACTCGGACTCACTTTGTATGCTGAAAACTGAGTCGCTTAAACCGAGTCTTGAGAAATTAAAAGTACTCACCCCCCTCCCACTGGGTATATTGATTACTGAATCTTTGCCACGTTCAACAAATCCCATGAATTCACAGACACGTGTGATTTTGATCTAAGTAGTATGAATCATTTGTAGTTGTACGTTTCTAACATATGGAGGAATAGAAGGCAAACAATTGCTTTTTATCAGGAAATTTAGATTTTCAAAATGATCCTGTCAGCAGTGGAAAAATATGCACTGCTGTCAGGATGATCCTCTCAGCAGTAGAAATTTTTGCACTGCAGACAGGATGATTTTGTCAGCAGTAGAAAGTAGTAGCAGGGCCAATTTTTCCGCTGCTGACAGGATCATCCTGTCTGCTGTGCAAAAATTTCTACTGCTGAGAGGATCATCCTGACAGTAGCCACAACCTTTGCCGGAGAGGAGACTCGGGAGCTATAGCCTAGGAAATTAGGTTTGGATTCTAGGCTAGGCAGGAAGTGCCTACTGATACCAGAATAGTAGAGAGAAATTTATATTTCTTACAGCTTCGATAAAAGGCTATTGGCAGGATCATCCGATCAGGACCTGATGATCCTGTCAGCAGTAGAAAAAAATTGCACTGCTGACAGGATGATCCTGTCAGTAGTAAAGATTTTTCAACTGCTACTAACAGGATGATCCTGTCAGCAGTGCAATTTTCTCTAATAAAATATAAATTTCTCTCTACTATTCAGGTATCAGTAGCTACTCTCCAAGCAGAGGAGGGGTTTCGGCTGGTTTTTGACGTGTTTCTAGGCGTTTTTGTCGGGCTTTCTACTTTGTCATCTTTTTTTGTATAGCCAACCCACGTGGGTTGGCTTACTTGGCTATACAAAAATAATGTGACAAAGTAGAAAGCCCGACAAAAACGCCTAGAAACACGTGGGTTGGCTAGACAACAAAAAAAAAGATGACAACTTGAGTAGAAAGCCCGACAAAAACGCCTAGAAACACGTCAAAAAAACAGCCGAAACCCCTCCTCTGCTGAGAGTAGCCACTTCCTGCCTAGCCTGTGATCCAAACCGTTATCATAGCTACCGACTACCGAGTCTCCTCTCCGCAAATAGCTTCCTTCCTTCCTTCACGTCAAGTGACACATACAGTAATAATCGGTAAAATCAAGATATCCTTGTGATTCTAACAAGTTAACAAATGTCATTGAATGCACTATTGGAAGCAGACTTTTATCTTAAAACACAATTTATCACGATGTATCACTACTACATTCCAACTCCACGGGTGTCCTGCAATACATCTTGCCGGTGTGTATAATGCCTCCCGACATCTCTGGCCCAGATGTCTACTGATTCAGTAGGAAAAACTGTGTCTAAATTGTATGAAAAGTTCCTTTGTAAATCTATTGCCACTGTCAACAATTAACCAGTAATCGACGGATCTTGCTCGCGTGCCAGTAAGTCGGCGTTAATTGACTACTTTGCATTTGAAAGAAGCAGCTCAGTGGGCGCGCGTCAGTTGACCTCGTTAGAAGTTTAAGTGTCTTAGTTAGTGTCTGTCGCATTCCTACGGGGAAGTCAGTGACAAAAATTAGGTGCAATTATCTCAAGAATCCAAGATTCCGACCAAGAAAACATAACCTCAAATTTTAACCTGTTAATTGTTATGTAGACTGTCACCTTAAAGAATTACGAGAACTTCTATATGGCTCTTCTCCGGTGAAACCCCGGGGTAACATTATTCTCATGTGAAACTTACTAACTAGTTGGCGGGGAATGGGGTCATGGTACTCTAAGTCACATGTAATCTTTTTCATTGACTAAACACACGTGGAAACAAGCACTAATCAGGATTAACACAGTATTTATTTCTAACATATGTACATACATGTCTCTTTCAAGGGTAGATCTCTGGTACAAAAGTCGCTGTGGAGACCCAGAAGAACACACAATATGAAAAATGGTAAACCTTACCACACACATTTAATCTCTAGTCGAGCAAAATGGCCAGGAACACACAGTTCTTTTCTCCGTCTATGTACATTACAGGGAAGATGTTTAACTTGCAAAAGTAGATACTATTGAACTCTAATCTCTGGTACAAAAGTCGCTGTGGAGACCCAGAAGAACACACAATATGAAAAATGGCAAACCTTACCACACACATCTAATCCCAAGTCGAGCAAAATGGCCAGGAACACACAGTTCTTTTCTCAGTCTATGTACATTACAGGGAAGATGTTTACACTTGCAAAAGTAGATACTATTGAACTCTAATCTCTGGTACAAAAGTCGCTGTGGAGACCCAGAAGAACACACAATATGAAAAATGGCAAACCTTACCACAGACACATCTAATCCCAAGTCGAGCAAAATGGCCAGGAACACACAGTTCTTTTCTCAGTCTATGTACATTACAGGGAAGATGTTTACACTTGCAAAAGTAGATACTATTGAACTCTAATCTCTGATACAAAAGTCGCTGTGGAGACCCAGAAGAACACACAATATGAAAAATGGCAAACCTTACCACAGACACATCTAATCCCAAGTCGAGCAAAATGGCCAGGAACACACAGTTCTTTTCTCAGTCTATGTACATTGCAGGGAAGATGTTTACACTTGCAAAAGTAGATACTATTGAACTCTAATCTCTGGTACAAAAGTCGCTGTGGAGACCCAGAAGAACACACAATATGAAAAATGGCAAACCTTACCACACACATCTAATCCCAAGTCGAGCAAAATGGCCAGGAACACACAGTTCTTTTCTCAGTCTATGTACATTACAGGGAAGATGTTTAACTTGCAAAAGTAGATACTATTGAACTCTAATCTCTGATACAAAAGTCGCTGTGGAGACCCAGAATAACACACAATATGAAAAATGGTAAACCTTACCACACACATTTAATCTCTAGTCGAGCAAAATGGCCAGGAACACACAGTTCTTTTCTCAGTCTATGTACATTACAGGGAAGATGTTTAACTTGCAAAAGTAGATACTATTGAACTCTAATCTCTGGTACAAAAGTCGCTGTGGAGACCCAGAAGAACTATCTTTACATATAAAAGAGAAACCAAGGGGTTAGCACCACACGCACTGTACGGGCATTAATGCGAGCTGCAAAGGTATAGCCTCCATTGCAGGCTCTGACGCGGCTTTTTGGGGGGTAAATAATACACTTTTTGCAGCCAGCCCGTAACCATCAGCCAACCCCGTAACTATCGGCTGATAGTTACGGGGTTGGCTGATGGTTACGGGCTGGCTGCAAAAAGTGTATTATTTACCCCCAAAAAGCCGCGTCAGAGCCTGCAATGGAGGCTACAAAGGTACATGTAGCAGCCAAGAGTTAGGCCGGCGGCTTCGCTTCGGCATCGGCCAACAGCCGGATGATTGCACCCAACGTCATCCTATCTGTAGGACGCGCCTGTTTGACGCAGCCGTCAGCGATGGCCTTCACACATGGCCTCTCGGCGACGACTTGTCCTGGGTGATCGTCTACGTTGCCTGCAAGATAGCCGAAGCTGTATACGTCCGAGTACGAGGAGACTGGTCCACCAACAGCTACTTCTGGGGCGATGTGTGAAGACCGGCTGCTGTCAACATCAAAACACGCGGGACGACTCTCCCAGCATGCGTTGCCGAGGTCAATCAGTTTGGCTCTGGCTTTGGCCCTCGGGTCGGCGGTTCTGTAGACCAATACATTGTCAGTCTGAAACAACAAAAGATGAAGAAAAGGTATTGTTTTTTCAGTAATTCTAAAATTCTCAGCCTATACCTACCCAGAGAGAAATAATGATCTTTAACTTAAAGTTCAAGGAAACCATACAGGGGTACCTTTCAATGAACCTTCGCTCAAAGGATTTAGAAAAATGCCGAAGGCTCTCTTGTCTTAATACTCACATCATATCGGCAGTACCATGCTAAGTACACGGGTGCGGTCACGCGTGTGTTTCACAAGGCTCCATTACAATGAATTGCCGTTATAATGAATGAATGAATGAATGAATGAAGACCTTTATTGCACATTTCTGCCACACTTGGCTAAGTACAGGTCACAACAAAAGATAATACAAGTACAGTTAGCGGATACAAAAGAACATGACTATCATTGAATAAATTCTACTTCTCCTCGCTTTTCGGTTATAGTAGATATAAAAGAACAGACGTGTTTTTCAATGGGAGGTTTGTCTAGTCGCATTAGAAATATGAATTTTTGAACAGTACTTAAATGTGTGAAGTAGGGAAATAGGTTTTCTACAAGTTTATACAGTTCATTTCTTTCTTTGGTATATAATACACATTCTACCACAAAATGACATTCGTCTTCTACTCTATTCAAAGTACAATGTTTACATAATCGTTGTTCTAGAAGAGTGCTGGTATGTCTTCCCGTTTCAATATGTAGTTTGTGGCAGCTGATTCTTAGTCTTGTGACTGCATTCCTGACCCTCATATTTGAATTACTTAGATATTTTTCTTCATTATAAGTAGTTTTTAATGAATGAAGACCTTTATTGCACATTTCTGCCACACTTGGCTAAGTACAGGTCACAACAAAAGATAATACAATTATAAACAAACAAACTTCGGAAGGACAAGAGGTGTGAAATGCTCGCGTGCCACGCATATTTAGCATGGTATAGCCATCGGCTCTATTGTCCAGGGTGCACGTGGCACACGAATCGAGGACTCTGGCGGAGGACCAATCAGATAGCTTCTGCCTCGGGGAAGTCACCGACCAAAACCAATCACCAATGACTAACCAATACGGAACGACAGGGTTGCCGACTATCAAAAGAAAGTCCTTTGTTTTCATTTTCGGCTAGTCAGTTCAGAAACTCAATTGGTGTGAAAGATATAAAGTGAAGCCAGATCAGTGTCGATAAAAGTCGGTAACTAGTTGAAAACAAGATGTAGGAGATTTCAAACCTATGGGAGGGAGGTATTCAGAGTTTTGGTGTAAACCTTATGTTCCAACACTCCAATAAAGTCAAAGTCAAGTCAAGTGATGGAGACCATCTACATGATAATGACTACACAATAAAAGCATGGGGCAGATCTAACGGTGGCAAAGACCGTATCCAACTGGCAAAAGGAGTTTTCATAGCCATAAGCGGGACTTTTAACCATGAAAAGGGGGCGGACATACGTCCCCAACATACTCCACACGCTACCTGTATGTATATAGCGTCGGCCGTGTTGAGGTGGAAATGTTGATACAGAAATGGTATCAATTAAGTTGCAGAAGTTTTACCCACCTTGATGTCATTGTGTAGAATGTGTTGAGCGTGTAGATAGTGCACCCCCGTCGCCACCTCATGAAGCACGTTGATGTACTCGTAGTCCTTCATTAGCAGCTCCGTTGGTCTGTCCAAGGCGTCCTGGAGCGTCATGGATGAAGCCTCACCCGGTCTACAGGAGACGAACTCACTGACTAGGAAGTGCACCGATTCCCTTTCCGAGCTCACACCGAACACGTATGTGAACATGGGTCGGTGGCACACCCTAGCCAGGAAGTCCGCCTCCTGTAACAAGTCTGCGCGGACACGGGCGCGTGGTGCAAGCTGTTTTACTGCCACAACGCAGCCCTGGGCACCTGCAAAACACGTGAGATGTCAGAAACAGAAATATGGGTATAGTAACCTATCCATTACAAGCTGCATTGCACTACCACTAGCTAATTGAAAAAGCATAATGCTTCACTTCAATTGAGACTTCAATTGAGGATGACTGCTTTACTTTTCTTTAAACCTATTCGATCCGTTTCAAGACATCCTCACGTGAGGTGAGGCTAATGCTTTTTCAAGTAGCTAGTGGTATAGCCTCCGTTGCAGTCCTTCCCACTTGCGATTTTTTAGTCTTTTTTTTTGCGATTTTATTGGGGGAGGGGGGGCGTATCTGCTTGAGCCCCCGTATCTGCTTGGATCCTGTTACTTGGCTGTGAGCCCGTGATCGCAGCGTGTATGTAGCGGCGAGAAGTAATTCACAGTACCGCGAGAAGCAATTCAAATGTTACGTTGCACAAAGCCCGCGTGAAGTGACGCATGCTTCCTGGATTATCATGTTGTCTTCAAAGTCGCGTTACAAATTTTCTCAAAAGTGGCCTGATGCTTCCTTCCATTGCTGATATCTTCTGTGAATTCAGCCGTCGTATCTTAGAGTGTTTTTATTTTCGAAATAGGAGACAACAAAGGATCAGGGGTTAGATTATGATCGGCCATTGTTTAGCGCGGCGTGCGTGGAGAAAGTATTGCAGCTTTCTCACGCCTTTGTTAGACATGTTTGAGACACGTTTTCTTGCACAAAAAGCACAAGATCATCAGTATAGCAACTTCGATGGATGTGCAAAGGAAAAAAAGCGAAAGGTGCGCTATCTAGGTGTCCGCACGTCCGTCGTGTTTTGAAAAGACATCCCGACAACCGTTAGAACGTTACGAGTCGCTGCTCAAAGGGGCGTGAAGATTTCCATGCGCTGGCCGCGTGTCATTACGGGAAGTTCGCACATCAATGGCAATGGTGATAACTGTTTTTTGACAGGCCTTTGCTGGAAGCGACAAAGGGCCATACAGCGATCACGGGCTCACAGCGGTAACAGGATCCCAAGCAAATACGGGGGCTCAAGCAGATACGCCCCCCCCCCCAAATAAAATCGCTAAAAAATCGCTAAAAAGTCGCTAGTGGGAAGGACTGCAACGGAGGCTACTAGTGGTAGTGCAATGCGGCTTCGCTACAGCTCGCGTATTCGGCCAAGCACAACGGGTCACCCCTACTCTTCTCGATAAGTGTGTTGGGTTCTTTTACGTGCAGAGGTTTGACGCTTGAGGCTAATGCCTGAAGCTCTCTCCATAACTGATAAACAACCGATACGATCTCAGTTCTACTCCCCTTGTGTTTTTAAAGACTGAATCACAATGAGTGGTTATTGTTAAGTGCCAGTGCAAAAAACAAAACAAATAGATAACACAATGTAAACCACCTACAATATACAGGTTAGTGCACTTTGAATGTTAAATACGTAAGAGAAGGTATTACAATATATGGTATTTTATTATGACAGATTTACATTACCTGTACATATTTCCTTTACTGGTCATGTGAGGTTAGATTGACAGGTGGTTACGCCTGTAATGAAACACGTATGGTTAACACTTGTGAACATAACGAAGATTTAGTTAGTACGGGGACAAGACAGTGAATGTAAATGTGTCCATAATTAGTGCCGTGGGTACAACCAATGAGGTTATATGGTACAACATAGAGTAACGAGACAGTTTTTTTGCTTGCTTACAGTCAATTCCAAATTACCTCAAAGGTCGCTATTGTTTAATCCCCAAGCCGATTTTGAGGTGCCAACTCGGCAGACGAAAGAATTTCAGACACACCATGATACCGGAACATATAGACCACACACAAATAAACACACTGAAAGGCAACCGTGTCCATCAGTGAATACAGACAGTAGGGCCAGATTATCACCTATTTTTATGGGGGTAACAACCATAATCTCACACTCGCAAGAATGTTGCAAGTTGATGTACAAAAACAAGCTCTTCACCTGACAATCAAAAACTCATGCAACCGGCCTTGATAAAATCTACTAGTATATATGTACTTGTTTTTTTTTCTTTGAGAGACAACAAAATTAAATGACTGCCACTTACGTCTGAGTTGCTTCAAGCACACCTTGCCAAAAGTTCCCTGTCCCAGACAGATCTCCCCGCCGGGGGGGTCAGAGAGTTCATTGCTGTACATCTTCGGCAGCTTGGGCAGGTTGGGCTGCAGTGCAATGTCGGAAAGTTTCTCTCTAACTTCTTCATCTTTGACCATGATGGTCACGTGCGCCTCTTCCAGCTGACTCCGCACTTGCCCCAACTGACTCTGCGCTTCACTCAACTGGGCCTTCAGCTCGTCCACGCGTTTCTGCATTTTATCTATTTTATCTTTCCTATTCCCTCTCCTGTTTGCTCTCTGTCTCTGCTTGTCGGGCGGCATGGCGGCGGACTCGGTGACTCGGAGGTGTGTACGCGGTACTGAACAGTATCGGTTTCTGAAATGAATTCTGACTCCTCCGCTCTGATCATGGTGAAAAAGTCACGTGTTTTTTATGGTTATGACTGACACTCAAGTCTTGACCAATGGCCTACGAGTACTACGGAAGCTACCAATATTGAGGAAAAAGGAAAAATCAACACAAAATCGTTCTAGGAACACAAACAGCATAAGGCAGATAATCCTTTACACGGCATTAAACACATTGCTTACATATCGGCAGTGTGTCCATGTCCTCTCTCTATTGCCTGCCATACACTTAAAAGCGAACACTTTTTCCCTTGCCACACCCCTGCGCCCACAAAGTCGTCTAAACCATTTGCACGAAATTTGAGGGCATTTCAGTCAAACGCTCAGTTGGCCCAACGCAGCGCCAGCGAGATGATCAACCCCGCCGAAGCCGGTGAAGAGACGAGCGCTTCTTGTGACACACCCTGCATGATGTCTTCCTGCCGGCACTCCACGGCCACCGTGACGACCACTTCTGACACGGAAGACAACCCATTCCCAGGCATTACGCCAGTCACAGAACGGTTCGCGGTTGGCTCACTAATCCAAGCCCCAGACGAAAATTGCGTTTGGAGTAATGGCACAATTTGCATGATTCACAATGATGGGACAATCACAGTGAATTTTGACGGTTGGCGTAATCAGTTCAACAATAGAGTGAATTCTACCGACGTGCGACAGCGCATAGAACCACCACAAGTCACCAAGCGGCGACGACGAATTGACAAGTGTCAGGTTGATGTGGCAAAGATAATTGCCGAAGATACAGTTTGGTTTAGCAAAGATGACCAGGTGAAAAATGGCTGTGTTCTATGGGTAGACCCATTCACCGAAAGGTTGGCTGTCCAAACAGGAGCTGAAGATGGCACTAGCACGCCCACAGTAGTCCCGTTTAACCAGCTTCGTCTAAAGCCTGTGAAGACTAAACGGAAACCACCTGCACGTGCAGCAGTTAGCGCAAAGAAACGACGAGTTACAGAAGAGGACAGACCAGCCGCCCACGATGACATGGAAGAAAGAAGAGAAACACAGTCTGAGTCAGTGCAAACCACATCTGTCCTGCGTGAGATGGATGAACATTTGAGAGAGGATGGCGTCCTTTTCTGCTGCGGTGACGTGTGCTCTTTAGGGCAAGTGCAATTCTTGCTGGATAAGCTTATCCTTAATGATCAGGACACAGTCACTGGTACATTGAAAAAATGCAAAGCTGAGGGGGAGGTGTTGACAGCTGTGGAAGATGATTGCACTTTAACCTGCAATGTCCGCCATTTGGACATCTACAGAGGGAACTCAAAGAACTTTGGCAGACAGTTCAAACTTTTGCGCACGAAAACGAGGCAAGAAGCACTGAACAGAGCTGTAGACTCTAGCACTAAGAATGCTGGCGACCGTGCCTACCAGTTCTTGCTGAGAAAAAACAGCGTCGGGTCTTGCATCAGAAGGGAAGCAGAAAGTCTGAGCAAAAACGCCCGCCGAAAAACCTTTAAGATTGGTCCAGTTCAGCTTAATGTGGACAAGAGCTTATTCGGAATGGACGAAACATTATGCCGGAAGTTCTATATTGGAACAGTTGGGGACTTCGCTATGATCGACAAAATCGCAGGGGCGCAATGGGACATTAAGCTACCAAACACAACGGACACTTCCGCACACTATTTAGTGGTAACTAGTGCATGCTTCCGTCTAGATAAAACAAAATGTCTCGTGTGCACTTTAGACTACATCAGTAGTGGAAGACCATTCACTCAAAGTTATCGACAAGAAATTGCAACATCGACTTTATCTTCAACTTAAACAACTTACTTAACAACAGCGGTGAATAAAAGCTACAGTAACTGAACCAATTGTTCTGATGTAGGCTGTTCCATATGCTCTGTAAAGCATCAAGATTCGTACTTTTTATGGTAAAGACACGTCGATATTTCTTTGTTCGATGATTACTTGGCTTTGAAGCAAAAGTCCAAAAAAGTATTAGAGGTTTTTTTTTTCCATTTGTGCATGAGTCATGAAGATGAAACGAAATGAAGTTATGTTTTAGTGTAAAGGAACGTATGCATCAGAGTTACTAGTGTTAGAGTTTTCTTCTATCTTATAGTACATTATTTGAACATGTGGAGCACATTTATTCTTAACCTTGAACAAACCAAGACTAGTGCTATAGGTTAGACTTGCCTTGCGCAGATTATGTAAACGTGTTGGTAGATGGTTCTTAATAAAACATGTGTACCTGTAAATACGTTGCGTGTTGATTTTGTCATGTTCCGGTACAGATACAAGTCAGAAACCTATTAAAAATTTAGATGAATAAAAAAATGGCCTGGTATACATCTTTCAAGTTTTACTAGTTGTTTTGACTTACCAAGGTCAGAGTAATAAGGGCAAGGAACCTGTCTTGATCCAATTCTTAGAAGAGCAATTTGTTAGACAAAATCAAAGGCTCGTATGTTGACCAATGAAGCCTTATGTTATGAGAAACGTGTGGGAAAAAAAATCTGGACAGCAGCGGCAGATGTATTAGTAAGTCCAGTTCTCTGGGAACGAGACGCTATTGCTAAATATATTGCAAGATAGCTAGCGTCTTAGATTCATAAAAGCCCTAAACACCGGTACCCCAGGAAACTTTGTTTACAGTTTGCGTTACGGAAACTGACAAGCTGATCTAATGAGAGGCCTCCACAACTTGTATATGCATGATCGCATATACACAAAAATAAGCTTTCAAACAATTGAATAGGAAAATTAAAGACACAGAGAAATAATCGCTCACCTTAAATTCTTCCTGAGACCGAATGTGGGACGGCAAATTGCCAAAGACAATTATACCAGTTTCAAATATGCCAATTTTCAAACAATCAACTTCAAAGCTGATCTATCATAAACCTGGTATCCGTTCAAATAGGTCTCAGCTTGCAAGACACCCTGAGCAACAACCGAATCGTTCAGTCCATAAAATAAATCCAAAATTGTGGCCAGATTACAACTATAACTATGGTTAGAGTCATGTATCAAATATGTGCACTTTCAACATGTTAACACTGCACTTTGCAATTTCAATTTAGCTACGAGTAATTTCTGAATGCAGTGCTTTTGTTGTCGGGCCTGTGTTGTTTCTCACTCCATTATAAAGTCCGACAAAAGATCGTAATGCGTGTCGTAGAGCTCCTTCTTCAGTTCAAGTTTCATCTTTCAATGTTTTATTTACCGATCTCAAACATACGTAATAACAAAGAGCAGCTTGAATCCAGCCATCGCACCGATGCGGAGTACTAGAGAAAACGTCAGACTTGTGTGGGCACAGCGCCATCTAGCGATATATACAAGTATTGTTGCTCTCCGTGGCTACTGAGAAGATTAGGGTATAATTCACACCAGGCTGTGAGTCAATAAACCCCGCCTACTTGACGCAATTGGCCTGTTAGGCATTTCCCGGTGCTGAATTGGCTCAGATCGTAATGAATGGAGGCCATCATGATACTTACTTCAAATACATGCCGTCCCTTGTAATATACGAGAGACGGCTTCCGCCACCCTTTTTAATCTACCCGACCCACTAATCTATACAACAAAAGAAACATTTTATTCAAATTAAAGATGTTATTTCTGAGATATTTCATTTATCTTCTTCACAGCCATACTGCCCCTACGGCTGCTGAGCTATGAGTGAGTGAATGCAACCAAATACCAATGGATGAAAGAGCTTACAGTTCAAACAAGGAGGTTCAATTGATTAGAATAAACTAAAGAAAATTCATTTTGGATATGACAATTTTCGTGGGAAATTGAATTACAATATGCTCCTATTGATGAAGATCACATGTAGCTCCTATCTTATTACATTGTATATAACTGATGACTTAGAGGGCTCCAATATCCGCCCATAAAGACGCCTCCCTCCCACGCATACTGATATACCGGTAAATTAATTTCAGTCTGCTTATACAGGCTTTTGTATTACCAAGACCTACCCGACTTGAATTCTATCAGATTTCCACAGTTTTCTGGTAAAATTATTCACTTAAGATCAGACACCACCATGCTGTATTGTACTTATCGGTAAATAGAATTGTTTACCTATGATTAGTATGAATCAGTAAAAGCGGACTTTAGGCACACTTCACAATCACAGAGATTCCTAATTAAATAATTTGCTTTCTAGTCATCTAGGACGGTTCATGGTGAGTTGTAAAATATTGTACTGAACTAAAACAAGAACCTACAAATTTAAGGATGTGAATACCATTCCATCATGTTAGATAAGAATAAGTTTCACAACTAGTAAAATGTCATATTGATTATGATATGATATTAAATATCAAAACTTGTGATACACCAGGAAGATTTCAAAACTCCTTAGGTGGTGTTCATTTGTTGCTGATCAAAGAAATGTCAGAATTGCTGACTCATTAAAGTATTTATGAGCTTCCTCCCACTATGACAATAAAATGGGACAATAAAGAGGAGTCATGCATCATTTATCAGCAGACTCCGTGATTTGTTTTTACCACTTCCCACTGGAATCCTCTAAATAGGTGAAGGAATATCATAGTCTTAAATCAATGAGATTTCATCTTTATATCACAAACGCCATGCCAAACCAAACTGGGGGGAAGGAAAGATAGCAAAGATCACTTATACCCCGATTCCACTTGGACGGCGCTCTCGCCGCGCTCTCTGCGACCTAAATTAAACAGAGCGCTCAACGAATTTCATAGATAAAAACGAATATTCTTAAGCTTTGTGTGTTTTGTTGAATTTTTAGCCATACTTTTTTATTTTGCATAATATTCCAATTATGAAATCAAGGTTTAGACAAATCCGAAATAGGTCGCAGGGCGAGCGCAGCGCCGTCTCGTGGAACGGGGGCCTTTGCACCACTAAACTACAAACTACACGATAAACTACAAAGATTCCCCTGACTTTGAACAATGAAAAAATCTGAAAATATCCTGTAAATGTTTTTTCATAAAATCTTATCTCAGTAATGTGCACTTTTATACATTTCCCAAAGGAGAACTGAAGGGCTGTTTCATGTACATATTTAGGGAGGGTGGGGTGAGATTTTATTGTTTAGTTATTCTTTGTGTAGTATTTACCCTTGCAGTCTTGCTACTACCCTGGGGCATTGTTGCGCCTTCCCATGAAATGTTGTTTCACAGTAAACATCGTGTACATGTAGCAGATGTTTCCCACAGAAAGGTCAGTATTTTGAATAGCAGGGTCAGGTTTACGTGACTGTCTCTGTGTTAGGTGGTATCTTGATTTATAGTTTCTACTTTGTGATCGTGTGAATGCGCTGAAGGGAGGGATCCCTTGAAATTAGTTTGTCAAAGGAATCATCAAACTAGCTTGTAAGTGAAATTTAATGTAACACATACTGGAGTGACAACAAACTGACCTATAGTTTCTACATTCAAACACATGCAATTCCTTTTCCTATGTATACTACCTGTGATAAGTTTATCTGGATTAAATGTGAACTCTCGAGTCTGAACCATGGCTTTTTCCGTACACGTTTGTCTATTACAAACACTTTTAGGTGTTTGTGTACATGTATAGAGCACACTTAGGTACACAGTTAATGTACAGTAACAACAATCTAACTGTATTAAATGGTTATGTGTTGCAGCTTTTTTTGTTGCCATATCCTAATATTACACTTAGGAACTCACTTCGATAGTGTGGAGGTTCTTACAATGAACACCTGTATTTGAAGCGCCTTGGGGGTAGTCCATTACTCCACTGATAGCAGGGTGGGAAAGGGGTGTGTCATAAAACATAAAGTTCAGAGTGTGAGGTGTATTGAAAGCCTTCAAGGCCAACATTCCCTCTGGGCTTAATGACTTGCAGTAAAAAGAATGGCATTAGGTTTTACAGTGAGTTACAGTGATGGGATTCTCTATTTATAACACAGGGGAGATAAATTCCACAGCCTGTTCCTCCTGATGGGGTGTGACAGAACTAGGACAATGTTATCTAGTGCAATAGGCACACTGGTGTGATCTGGGGTCTTAAGAGCCCAAAGCCATTTCTGAGCGTTGGAAGTCGGATTTTCAAAGTCAATTTTCTAGTCCTTTCTATACATAGTAATTATCCCATTACATATCGACCTTCAATGCGATATTTGTGTGATGAGAAGTCATTGAAAAATCTGGGCGCTGATTTTTTGGTGGTGCCTAATTTATAAAGGACTCCTTGTGTGGCTTGTTTCTGAGCTCTTTTTAAACACCCCAAGTATGAAATCATAACAGAAATGTGCAACTAAATGTTGATATCATACAGATTGCCATATCCAGAATATTTCCAGTTTAACGTTCTGAAATTGCTGCTATGGGCGGGCCCTTTAAAGAGTTTAATGAGGTACCAATTATCTTTTCCTTAGCTTTAGCTGCATGCAACATTGTACTGTCTTTGAAAATCTTAGGGAGTCAAATCTTGTTTTTTCTACAAGAGATCAAGACAGTTCAAGAACTATCAGATTTCAATAGGGAAGCTCCAAGGAAAAGCCTCATGGTGCACCTCTTGGCTGGCTGAACCCACATAAACCTTTGCTGAGAAAAGAGAGATATCCATAATACAGCCAGCTCGCCTCTCATAGATGTGTCAGTGATAATGAAACAGTCCAAGGGAGAAGCCGTGCATCCGTGATACAATTTATTGCCCATCTACGATGAACTACCATGAATTAGTCAAAACACCATCTATATGGAAAATATCAAGTATCAATAATAAAGACGCAAATATAATATATAATACAATGTATTCTGGTCAGTGGTCTTCTTTGGTGTTGTGTAATACAGCTTTCAAAAGCATTGTACCAATCTGCATCCAACCATTACAAAATTATACATTCCAACATCATCTATTGCATACAGGCTGACCAGCAACAAGTGTACTAGTATTCTAGACAAATATACAATCTTCACACAATACTATATCATACTGTTGCTATTACCACAATATTTTTCAAAACAAAAATTAATAGAATATGTACAACATGGTCGTAAAATAAGATATATTATCAGTACAATTAGATGCCAACAATTGACTTTCAACTTTGCAACATCCATTCCTATATACACGTATTTACAATAAATATACACAAAGGCACCAAGTCTTAGTTATTTCACACATTAAAGGGCATTCTTCTCCTTTCTTACAGTGTATAACAGTTCTTTACTCCTGGAGAGATCAAGGCTTGGCGAGGTTCCTCATGTCCGGCTGCACAGTCTGTCGGTACCTCTCCTCCAGCTGCTGCATGAACTCCAGATGTTCTCCCACACGGAAGCCTGGGATGGGCTGCTCCTGGGGGATGGAAATAGTCTTTATTGTAGCAGGTCTCCAGAAGCATACTATAGCTTAACTCTGAGGGATCAGTGGCACTGTGACATGTGTTTCATGACCCAGTACATCAAAGAGTTGAAAGATGAGGGGTATTAGCTAGCTGAGGAGATGGGTAGTGATAGGTCCTAACATGTGCATTTTGTAAATCTATGGAATACCACTGTAACAACAGATACAACATATTGTAAAAGTGTGCATGTACCTGTTTCCCCCTCCCTTTCAAGTTTTGATGAATTCAAATAAACAAATTAACAAACTTCAGGTGAACAGCATGTCTGCAAGGGCACCCATGGTGTAAGCTGTTGGTGTCTTGTGTTGGTCATCATGATCATAGAGCTAAACATTTCCTGTCAGTCCAGTGAATCTCAGCTATAAATTCCTTCAGTACCTATCAGTATCTCCTCAGCTAGATTATACCCCCTTATCTTTCAACACTTGGATAGACTGGATCATGGACCACATGTCACTGATCCCCCAGAGTCTAATGTTCCTTAAGTAAAAATAACAACAACTCAATCTGCAGAGTGCACTTTTGAAAGTTGCATGTTTCAGCCCCTCCCTTTTGTTTGGTAAGACTTCCCACAATTCCAACCTGTCAACAGTGACATAATTACTTGGAGACTCAGGTCAGGTGGACTACATGCTGCTCTCAGGACTGAGATTAATCAACTCCCCTGTTTCTACATGTACACTCTCCTGGGGTCTGATGAGGTTTACTTTGTGTAGAGTACATTTATGTCCTCCTCCCCCCTACAGTGAGGTGAAGGGACCACCTGTAACCTGTCAACAGTTGTCTCATTAGTCAATTAGTGACAGCCCAGTGACCTTATGTCTGGTGCAGAAGAACTTCAGGACCTCTAACTAGGCTCAGGTCTGGCCTGTATTTTCTTCCTCATAGTGACCTGACAGTCTGCACTAAAGTCTCTGGCCTCGCATGATCAGATCCAGAACTGGTCACCTCTCTTGTCCATAATCTAACATTTCTTTCAATAAAACGTAATCAAACTGGACTTCTTTTATCCTGCTATAACTAGATGTTCTGATTATCATATTTCTTGGAAATGTCTGCCCTTGCCTGATGATGACGCAAATAAAACTTCACTGCACTGTAAAGGTCAATTCGTAATTTGCCTGTATGACCCAACACTTATGTCATGAAAAACATTACCAGAACACATACATGTAGCCCAATGTGTACACTTTAGGAAATAGCAATAAAGAATCTATCATATGTGAAAAGACTTTAGAAAGTATCTTCAAGGTCTTGATCCATGGAGCACAGTCACAAATTTCATCAGTGTGACTAAACATACAAAGACATAACCATGATTCAAGGTGTAATGTTCAGCTTGCCACACTGTTCAGTTAACAGAATGAAAGTTCCTCTTTTCATTCACTAACCCCTGTGTGCCTCTAAGTAATCCCACCCTAGACACTGTTTGAGAAAGGGGGAAATAGGAGATTTATTGACCTTAATTTGGAAATCTCGCCAGGCAACTGCAGGGTTAGAGAACTACAACTATGTGCGCAAGTGAGATTATTTTAGAAACATGGTACTCATTAGGGCAAAACCTTGCAAGGAAATGAAACTTCATTACGTTTCAGACAAAAGTGTCTCAGACAGGACTGGTTTAAAGGCTCAACTTGCGAAGTGAATGCACCATTCTGATCTAATCAATGTTTGTAAGTCTGACTGGTTCAATGTTAATGATCTATTTGGACAAAAAAGACAGTAAGTCTATCACGACTACAGTATAACTACTAGAATACCATGGGCTAGAATACAATGTTTACTAGTCTATGTACATGTACATAGAAAATGACCAAAAATGCTATCACCCATGTTGGATGGTCCCACAGGATTAACCATACCCCACTGCCAGGGACATGAGGAATTCCTAGCTCTGCAGTGACCTAAAATACTACCAGACTACAAAGTGCTATGTTTACCCAGGTAAGTCTTGACCTGCTTAACCCTGAGAAAACAAACACAGAATTACCCTACAGTCCTGATCATGTTACTTATTAATTCTCAGGATTCAGTACATTTTTCTGAGACAAATATGTTCTTATAGATTATTTTGGCACAGTTCCCGTCCCCATAGAATCTTGGTGGTCTAGCTTTGTTTTACATGTAACTGTAGCAACCTTGGTAGCAGCTTAACTCTACCTGACTTACTTGTCAGTTTGGGCTTTTCCATTAACTACCTTGAGTGGGCAAGAAAAAAACCCTACTCTTTTACTCACTTCTTTCTGAAAACCTATCCCATATGCAGTGTTCATGTATATAATTACATGTATCATTCACAAAACTCCCTTGAAAGTGTTAGTTTTTCAGTAGAATTACTACACAAACTGGCTTCCATTAGCACAGTACTATTTACATCCAAACACAGTATACAGTCAACAAAATATCTCATAGATGGCCATAGACAAGCAACCGCAAGGAATGTCCATTTCCTGTTTGAAAGGATTTTGTCAACATGAAAACTGGTTAGGAAAACAGGACAATACTTTGTACATTTTAAGGTACATCTGAGGATACCCTTCTTTATGTTGCACAGACCAGACATCTGTCCATACACACTTAATTCATATCTTGCCATTACTTATCAACTCAATTGAGCAATAAATCATGAGCATTGGCAGGTCCATCCTTGTTTTCCCAGCATAACTATAATTCACAAAATTTTCTGCATAGCAATGAATTCCCTGGTCCTCAAGGGTTACATAGTTTGTGCTGCCCACAGATAAGTCACAGACCATAGCTTAACTACTGTAAGTCACCATGTATGTCTGTCAGTGTCACAGGGTATCTTAAGAATGCCGCCCCTATTTCATTATCTTTTTAGAGATGCAGAATGTTAAGCCTGCCGTCAGCAGGGGTCAATGGTGAAGATTAAAGGGAGAAAGTCTGCAGAAATATAAGCCAGGTGCAGAAAATAGTACAATCCTATGGAGGGGTATAGGGTATCATGACTGCAACAGGCAAAAATATGACCAGTTCCTTGGTGTGATGAATATCTGTATAAACAGTCGTTCAATATTTCTTGATTCATTGTCTGTGGTTATATAATAACAAATACTGTTAAAAGAAGTTGTTAATATGATTATCAAAAGCACAATTCTTAAGCTCACCAGGGCTTAGAACCAAAAATAGTTATAAAGTTACTGTAGTAAGTGCCACACACTTGAAAAAGTCCTGCATCATCCAAATAAAAATACTGTCATTTTAGTGATCATATCATAGTAGTTAAATTAAACTGAGTTTAAATCAAATGTGTTCATACGAAACATGCAACCCTTCTATCCAAAGGCATACCTGCATGCTTTGCCCTAAAAATATTGCATGCCTTATGAATGAGATATATCTCCATACTTGTACAATAGTGTTTTCCAAACCATTGCACATGTATGATTGTGTACATGTATCAGTCCCCAAGCCAAATTCTGCCAGAGAACCAAGTCTGGAACGCTGCCAATGGGCTTGGTGCCACCCAGGGGGAGCAGTTTTAATTTCTTGGGCAGCGATACAAATTCCAGCCATGAATGCCTGCAGGGTGTAATCAAGTTCAATCCAATACAGCACTGTGGGTTTGCATAGTCTGCGCTGATAACATTAACAGTCTTGTAGCGTCTGGGGGCTTCAGGGTCAAGTCTTACCAGAGGAATGAACAGTACATGTAGCTGCTATTCCAACTTTTTACATTGTACATGGACTTCATATCTTCCTGCCTGCCTTAGTAACTTTGAACTCTTTGTTTTGAAGGTGGTTCCAGGGTACAAAAATGAATGTTTTAAAAAGAGGGCAATACAGCACCATTGGAATTGAAAGGTGCTTAGGATGTTACCTGTCTACCTTACATATGGACAGCTCATCCTTGACCCTTGTTTCATACACAATAAGACAAAAGGGCTAGTCTCTACTTGAAGACGTGTGTTACATGTATAATGACTCATCGTTCTGCATGACCTTGACAGTGACCCCTGTATTGGCTTGCAAAATTTGGCAGGCTATACATCATATCCCACAGTGCTGCAGATCTGCTGGGTCTGAATCATGTCAAACACAGGTCCAGGTGGCACGGCATTCACTGATTTCTCAGGGCACTCATTGAAATTTCTGAAGGTCTTCAAATATCTTGATTGGAAACCTGAAACACTTTTGAATCAATCATACAGACTTTTTGAAAATGAAAAAAAAAATTGTCAGAGTTCGAAAAAACAGCCCACATGTACATTACTGTACACAAGGCACAAATAAGTATTGCGTTAACATAAAATTTTCAAGCCTTTTCTTACTTTCCTACTTACTGTCAAGCTACATCAGGGCTCGAAATTCATCTTTGGGAATAGGTGCACTGGTGCACCCAACTCAAAAAATTGGGTGCACAGAAAGAATTTTGGGTGCACCAGATAAAATAAAGTTGAATGTTCTTCAGAACATAATTACAAAGTTTAACGCTGCTGCCTTTCTTAAGAACTTCAATCTGTAATTCTATAGCTAACTTTGAAATTTCAAACAAATAATACATTGAATCGAGTACAGCAAAAAGTTATCATGCTGTTTTTATAGTTACATTTCAAGAATATTCTGTATACTAGTGTACAATAGTACCTTAACCCTATAGGCTACAAAAATATATAGGTGCACCAGTGCACCCACAGTCAAAAAATAGGTGCACAGCTCCAATTTTGGGTGCACTGGGTGCACATGCACCCACTATTTCGAGCCCTAGGCCTGTACATGATTATAAATCTTCCCTGTACATGTGTATCTTTCATGCACATATGCAATGACACTACACCATTGATTTGCATCAGGCTATGAGCAACAACTATCCACTCCATGCACACTTAATTGCCACAGACGTGGCACCATGGCAACCATAGCTGTACAGGACAAATATGTACTGCTTGTGCAATTTTCGTCTCATATATAGTCATTATCCATGACACACTGCATGGTCCAAAGAACCACATAACAACGGTCTTTGACAGCAGGCCACTCAGTGACAAAAAAAAACAATAACATAAACCTTTTTAAACATTCGTGCCCTGATTCAGTCATCAGATAAATGTAGACTCAGTGTAACAAAGAAAGGTGCGCATTGCAATATGAACAAGAAAGCATAATAAAAGCCTAGTTTATGTTGCCTGCCTGTGTAGTGTCTTAAAAAATGGAGGTTCAAGGTAGAACATTGATTTTTCTGCTCCCGAATTAGTTTTACCTTGCCTCCTCTTGGTGCAGTATTGATTGAGCGGACTGGCAAAGTGACAGGAAATGAAGACCCGCCTTACACTGATAAGGTTTCTAGTGCCTACTTGTCAATACCAACATTTGTACTGCAGACTTCTAATAAGTAGTCGTCATCTGGTGTCTGTAGGGCATTTAGTATCAATTCATACAGTGAATGTGTATATATAGAGAGAAACATTTCAAAAGGAATGGATCGTCAGATGTGTGAAAAAACTTCTGTTATGTTTGTTAAGGATAGTTCTATTTACTAGCTATCATGACTTCCTTATTTTACATCCCATTTCTAGAGCCTTCCTTTCATCATGAGTTTTCCTCCACTCTTTGATTCTAATTACAAGGATTAACCCCTCCTACCCTGATGTTACTGTTAACTGATTCTGATGCAGACTGATGCCAAGTCTGGCTGAAGTTTATAGACTAAGAGTTAAACTAAGTCTGTATCAGACAGTTTTCTTTCATTCATTCCTTCTTGCTAGGCTAACACTGGGAAATTGGTTTCACTAAAAAAACAGAACATGTAAATGTTATTGCAGTAATCACACATGTAGGACACTAAACACAACAACTGCACTGTCTGCACATAGCATTGTTAGCTCTGCAAGCCAATTAACATACTATCATTATCCACCATGTTTGAAATGTGGAGAAGACAGAGAGCATGTCCTAAAACTGTGTTGTCATGTTGTATTGCTGATTGTCTAGCATGGGTGCCATCCTGCAAAGTAACTGCTGGCTCAATCTTTTCAAATGCTAACCACTGTTACTACGGAGGAGGGCATCCTGTCTATTGATTTTCTTCAGTTACTGTACATAATTTATGAGAAAATACCAACAACCTTTTAAGATGTTATATCACCATGTAGGATTAGCAGTAGCAGAAGCAAAAGTTTGACATGTGAATGTACATGTACAATCAAAACACAGAAATAAAAGTATCTCTGAATGTGGTCCTACCTTAAGAAACACCTGCAGGTCCTGGTTCTGCGTGTGCTGCAGGATGTCGTGTGTCAGGTGTCTCAGGATGGCCACGCAGGTATACACCTGATAGTCCACCCCCAGCACGATGCAGGTGCACAGGTAGTGACAGATCTCCAGCCAGTCCAGGTAGTTCCAGAAGCACTGTCGCAGCCAGTGTTGGCAGATCTACGGGAAACAAAAATTCTTTGTTTCTCTCTTTCATCCTCAACACCATAAGATTTGCCCTCTCTGAGTCTCAGGACCCAAAGGAGGAAAGAAAAAGAGATGGACCAAGAGACACCTGGCAGCAGAGGCAGATGTGATGAGGAATCAGCTGAAGAGACGGATACATTGTACATGTACATAATGTATGCCTGTAGAGCCCTATACCCAAAGTTGGATCATGGGGATAAGCGAGTACAAGGCACTATCTATAGGTGATGCCAGAGGTAGTCTTACAGCATGTTTTTTTGTGTGTGCTAATATCCATAAATTTGAAGTCCAGATAAACCTTGTGATGGTTTCACTAAATTACAACAGGGCAAGACAGTCTTGGACTCGTGCATTGAGCCCTACCTTTCTGTCAGAAAATGATGCAGATACTCAGGCATGGAGAGAAAATGTCTTTTACTTACCTGAGAAGGTGTGTAACCAGACATCCTGAAGGCAGAGGCCACAGCTGGCACCTCAGCCTGAAGGATCAGCTCCACATAGTGAGCACTGCAGTAGTACACAGGGTGGATTCCACTCACCGTCAGGGGGACGGGCAGGTGGGCCTGGGGGAGGGACAAGAACTGATACATGACTAACACAGTAGTACACAGGTTAACAAGAACTGATACATGACTAACACAGTAGTACACAGGTTAACAAGAACTGATACATGACTAACACAGTAGTACACAGGTTAACAAGAACTGATACATGACAAACACAGTAGTACACAGGTTAACAAGAACTGACACATGACTAACACAGTAGTACACAGGTTAACAAGAACTGATACATGACTAACACAGTAGTACACAGGTTAGGGGGAGGAGGGACAAGACTTGTGCATGAATAACATCACCAGTTCAAGAGTCAAAAGTGAGTACAAAACCTCTGTTTCATGGAGGGAACTACTGTGTGGTTACAAGGCATGGGAGCTTGTGAATGGTTTGTCTATCAGTGTCATAGAATGATGGTCTTTCTACAAATGTATTTGTAGAGTTATGGAATGCTGTTAATCTGTGAAAAACAGATCAAGCTAGCAATTCAAAGCACAGTAAAGCATATTTTGTGACAGTTTACCTTGTGCCCACATACACATGCAAAAATGTACAGTACATGTATCTTCAATGACTGGCAAATTGACATGTTCAGATCACAAAAGAAACGTAAGGTATAATGAAAAGTGCATAATGGTAATGTCATTGCTATCGACAGTCCCAGTAACTAGGCTCTTTCTATTATCTAGAGATTACACATAAACAAAGGAGGAAAACTACTGACGGAGGCATGTAGCCTGGGCATCCACAGGTATCCCGACGACAGCAGTGTGGAGAACTTGAGTAGGAAGTTCCAGCAGCGTTCAGACTTCCCCATCATCATGAGGAACAGGGTGGAGGTGAACCAGTCATGGCCTACATACTCCCCCTGGAGCAGGCCTGCACTACGTTAAGGCTTTAACTCAAACTGGCACTAACAAGACTTCTGAAAACAGCAGTGGATTTCTCAGTCTAAACAACAAAGGTTCTGGGGTAGTATGATGTGGCAGCATTTCAGATATCAACCAAAGGACATTGTATAAAACTTGAATAAAAAATACTGCAAACCAGAAACTGTAATACTCTGTAAACTGTAATAAACTGAAACACTGTTGCAAAAAAATCAGTGAGGAAAATGCCTCTTCCTTTCCAAATATGTACATGTAGCTTTACCATACTGTATAAATCCAGTACACTTTAATCTGTAGTTATAACAGTCTACTGGCCTGAAATACGAAACATACAACAAAAACACTTTGCTTCCTATCTTTGTTCTGCTTGAATGTGAAGGATACGTAGTTGACAGTCGATGTTCCTCTGCTGCTGGCGTAAGAAGAAGCGCACCTGTTTCAGCAGGTGAGAAAGCTGCTCCTTGGTATCCTTTGAGTTCTTTACTAGATTCAGATGAGTACCATACCTACAGTACATGTAGATGACAATATTGTTTTAAATTCGGTAAGCACAACAAGATATAGAGAGTACAAGCCACATGTACAGCGTATGTTCAAGTCAGCTTTGGCAAACTCGATGTAACAGCTATGACAGTCTTTCTTACTTTCTGTTGAAAATAAACTGGAACAAACTCTTTTTCTTTTCCTATATTTTTAGAGGAAGAGAACAATTCGATGGAAAAAAAGGTAAGAGGACACTTCTTGTCTTCCAGCCAGTTCAGTCTTACCATGTGTTAGTGATAAATTGGGTTGTTCATTCGATCAAGAAAAGTGAGGAAATAAGGTTCACATGCTGTGTACATGTAGGTGATTCTGTACATACGTAGAGGTCTATATAATGTATGAAACTTTGAAAGAAAGGTGGGAAAAGTGAAAATTAACAGAATTAACCAAAACCACATACATGTACATTTGTACATGACTTGTAAAGAAGTTATCGTGATACATGATATACTTTTAAGTGTAAAATGTATGTGTCCTATGGGAACTGCACATCCCACAGCTTGCACAACTGGTCTTTTTCATACCTGATGGTGAGCTGTACTCCCAGCTGCTGTACAGCTGACAGGCTCTGGCTCTTCAGACCCTTGTCACTACCTGGGGAGGGAAGACAAGCATTACTACAACCGCTCAATGAACAACTAGCTCTTATAAGTACATGATTAATAGGCCTTTTTTCTTACTATAGATATTTGGTCTACCCATTACACTAGATCAGTGAGATGTGTTGTAGCACCTGTGTTGCCAACTGGATGTACTCAAGAATCTGTAGTGTTTAAGCTCGTGCACACCTTGATATCAAACCCACCTTAGAATGGCAGTGCACTAATATTCTGCCACAACATTTAATACATTACACATCAGCAGTTTTCCTTTTTTCTGTATATTGAAATCCTTCCTCCTGTATGTATGCTTTGAGCCCTATACATGGTATCATCAGTATTATGCATTTTCAAACCATCACCCAGTGATTGTTAGCACTTTTTGGCACAACCAACATCTACCTAACTGCCTAATGTTTCTTTTGGTCCTATAATAAACTAGCCCATTATTGAGTAAGCCCTGCATGACCACCAGCCGTTAGCGCCACCCTGTAAGTGTTACATGTGATGTACATGTTGTACATGCACGTGTGTGTACATGTAACCCACCATGAACATCACGCCTGTCCCTCGCCATGACTGAAAGGCACACAGTATTCACAACCATTACAGATGGGATGGGAGATGAAAGCAGCAGCAGACATACGATGTAAAAGTCACCAATACTCCTAACATATGGAATAATATGACTAGCCAAGATTGAGAAACTCAAGAACATCTAGTTAAAGGGTGGCATCAAAAATCAACATACCATCTTAAATGGCGAGACTTAATCGATGATACTTATCAAAAGGCTGCTTATTAAAATCTAAAAACTGCAGCTATCTATAATTATAACGACGCTCTGACCTGACATTAGTACATAATGAAACAATTTGCATGACAGATAAAATTGTCCAGATCCCTTGAATTCCTTGCCAACATCCTACAACTGTACACCTATATTTTATAGTATTGCCAGCCCACCACCAATATCAGAAAAAACCTAAGCTCCTTTTCTACATATCTGTGCCAACTGTAACCCTAGGTGATTTTCTTACCTTTGTAGTCCACCTTGGGGAAGATAGTCTCCTCTTGCACCTTGATCTGGCCCTGGACCACCTTCTCTAACATGTCAACCAGAACTGTAGACAACAAGAGGTCGATGCATCATAACACACTTACATGTCTTCTGTTTTCATTTCTCATACCAACCGTCATACTTGAATGGGCCAATCTGTTCATCTTATACCCTGCAGTTGGCCACATCTTCAAGCATGACATAGTCTCAAAGATACTAAAATGTACAAAAATGTATAATGTAAACTCATGCATTTCCTGCATGCAAAATCAAGTCACTAAATAAGACTACCTTTTTTACTCAAAAGTATACTTCTTACATGATACTTACATACACGTAACAGCGTTTGTACAGAACTACATTAGCTACATGTATATAGTACAAACCTGTTAACTCCTTCCAATCCTCTTTGGAAGCAAAGGAGAAAGACACAAGAGACATACATCTGGTTAGCACCCAACGTTATCCTATAATGTCTACTACAGGCTTAACCCAACTTGATGTGTTAAGATTCCAAATAGATAATACCAATAACAGAAATATGTCATAGATTCACATGTTCATAATTCCAAATATTTTAGGCTACTTCACTGGGCAGACATTACATGTGTATCCATATGGAAGGTGATGGAATCATTCTGCTCTTCATCACAGGTTTCTCTAATCTAGCAGCTTTCAGTCTCCTATTCCATCCCAAGTTTTGATCTATAGACCCAAGAACATACCATTGGCTTTAGCCAGGTCTGGTTTGGAGGTGAGTACTTTGCAGAAAGCCTTGCGACACCCGTCCAGCCATGCCTGGTTCTTCTCTGCTGTCTTGGTCTGAGACAGGTACCTGCTCAGTTCACTGTCTGTTGGCGAGAAGGACAACTTAGAAAATGATGTGGACATTCAAAAGGTACAAACTTAACATCTCAGTTTATACCAGTTAAAAGGGAGCAAAATATACTCTCAGCATCCATTCTAAGTATAAATCTAAAGGCCTTGATGTTCATTTGTGGGCACAAATTCACCAATCAATGCAGCCTTTAGCACACTAACATCACAGAGAAACAGAGCAAGGGTCAGATCTGGTGTGTTACACCTAAAAGCAATCGATTGGTCATACCAAACAAACAAACAAACATGTCATACCAAGTCTATCCTGTACAACTCAAACACATAGGCAAAAGTAATATCTGCTTTTGTTACTGTTCAAATCATGATTCAAATAACTGCTTTACTGATCCATTGAAGCGTGCAGTTAAACGAATAAGGAGAAAAGAAATGAGAGTCTCTAATTACCTTGTTTCATGGCTGATCTCCCTGCCATTGTAGTAGGGTAGGATTTAGGGATGGGGAAAGAAGAGAACAGAGGAAAGGGGTATGGGTCCCTCCCATCCTAAACAGAAAGACACACATTTCAATATTAAGTTATAGCTAGTAGCATTTCTATCTAATTTCGTCTCTGTGCATAGCTACCTTTCTACATACCCCAGTAACAAACACCATGTGTACATCATGTCTATCAAAATGGCATCAACTACAAGTACATGTAAGTAGCAGATGTAAACCTTATAATAAGCAAGCTGGAAAAATTTTACTTCATGTAAAAATCAGGTTTTCAAAACTCTACAGTTAAGAGAACTATCACCTTAGATTGATATTGGATAATATAAGTTATAACTAATATGTGTACTGCAATTAGCCTACGGGCAGAATTTGCAATAAACTTTCACAAATACTTGTACATGAACACGCAAATCTCATAGCAAAATTCCATCTGCACCTCAAGCAGCACTCTGGGAGGCAGTTTCCTCTCCGATGGACCACCAATGAGGTAAGTCCTGACCAGAACATGGTTCCTCTCCACAGACAGGGCATCAATGATCAGCTCATTGCTGAAAGAAGATACGTAAGACACTTGCTCATCTATATCGCTACACTTGTGCTCATCTCAAGTTTTCATTTCAAGTAAATGTTCAAGTCCTTTAGACAAAAAATGAACACTTTCATTTGGGATCTTTCTATCAAGAACAATCTTGTACATGCAAGATGTTTCTACATACATTAATACAGCTAACCTATAGCATTTCTGGCAATGCCTGAGGGTCAGAGCTGTTAGTTTAGTTCCATGTTCGTCTTTGCAAATATTGTAGGAATTCCTCGAATGTATTCCCTAGGGAATTCGTTTTTGGCTACACATTGTTGTTACTAATAGCTGTTGAACGATAGGTGATGTACAACAAGCAGTAGCAACATGAGGAGGTTGACTGACCTCTCCTCCTTAACATTCTCTGCCTGACAGCCGAGCAGAGACTCCTGCACCTTGTACTGAGTCTCAAGCAGCAGGAAGGTGTCCAGACAGGAGCACATCACACTCAGCACGCGCAGCCCGAACGTGTGCGACTGCTCGTAGTTGAACAGGGCGTGCATCTTGGCAGGTGTGTCCACGAGGATCAACCTCTCAATCAAACCCTGAAACAAATGCAGTAATCATATTGAATCCTTTATTGACCCAACAAAAGAACAGTCTGTGACTATCGTCTTTGCTGCAAGGAAATGAAACCAACGCTTACAGCATGCCACAGTTATCAATTGCTATTAGCAACTCCTATAGCAGTGGTCAACACCTAAAGAAGTAATTCTGTGATAGATGCACAGTGCTGTAGGATAGCAGGATTACAAATGTATCATAAATTACATTTTTCTCTAAAAACAAAGAGTTCTATCTGCTAACAACACCTTTAGACGGTCTTCAATGTCTGTACAAGTCATGAAGTCAGTAAAATCTGTCCCCTCTATCCTGATAAGAATAAAAGACTGACCCCCATGTCGTTAGGCATATCCCTGAAGGTGTACGACTCGGCGTTCTGCAGCTTCTGCTCAGCGAGGGCCTCGTACACAGCAGGGAAGGACGACAGCAGGTTCAGCACAGCGGTGAAGGACTGAACAAACAACAGGTCAAGTCAGTTCACCAGATACCAGTAGTACTCTAACTGGACATATATTCAGTTTCAATTTAGTGCCACGTGGAAGTTTTGAGCACAAATAATTCTCAAAAAGTACTATACTTAGGGTAACTCCAAAGCCAGCATCACTCTGTCACTGATTTTTTGTCAAATTTGTTGATCACCAGATGGTTGCCAAATCTTAACATTGCTAATGAGTCTGGCATATTTTTCTATCCTATAGAGCTTAAAAGCTCACAGACTTGCCAGGCGAGCTATTTTTCTGTTGTGTGATGCCAGCTTAATCAAGAGCAAGTAAAGAAGACTCCATGAACAGGTGTCTGTAAACCAGACACAGCAGTACATGTAAGTGCCCCACCTTGTGTGCAGTCCTGTCAATGGGGTCTACTGGGATAGGGGTGGGCCTGATGACTCTGACATCATCCCTCCCACACTCCAACTGGGTCCACAGCTCGTTCACAAGGGCCTTGATAAAACCTACATGTGGAGAAAAGGGGCTCTTATTGGCAACATGAAGATGACTGGAAATACATGTACATGTAAATGTACATGTTTGCTGACAATAAATTTAGTAAACATAAAGCAATTTGGAAATACTGAATCAAAAATTTTCGGAAAAACATTTATTCACTCACTTATCTGACTAGTGACTTATATACTATTCCCCAGATTTCTCATAAAGTCTTAGCTACAAAAAATGTTAACTGTTATTTCAACATGCTCCTGATATGAAGAAACAGTTACATGATACAAACATCGCTATACATGAAAGCTACATATACATGAAATATGAAAACCTAACGATCCCATGTGACATGCCATGACCTTAACCGACCTGTACTTTGCAAGGCCACCATGCCCGGTGCTGTAGCTGCCACCTGAGTCACCATGACCCCATAGCCAAACTTCTCATGCTTGCTGACTTGGAGTTTCTTGGCGTAACGAGCGTACATGTAATCCACACACTCGTTGATGTGTCCAGTCTGTTGTAACAGCAGTAGACCCTAAACATAAGACAACAGATGATAAAGCATTGAATTATAAGAATCAACAGTACAATTATACATGTACATGTATGGTAAAGGCCAATGCATACATGTAGTTGATTGTGTACAGAAGGTATGAACTCTATATCCATACTAATGAAAAGAAAATACATGTACATCCTAAAACTTTGTTAATGACATCTTCGATAATCTGATACATTCCCAATACCCAGAGCCTATGCACAAATGTAAGGAAACTACTGAATATTGATCACATTCCTTCTGCTCCCTATTTCTATTTCAGGTCCTATTTATAAATTTTTTGTGTTTACATTGATAAGTAGCACTTCTAAATTCTACTTTTTTTTTAGGTACCCAAACGATGGAAGTTAACTGTATGGGTAAACATTAGCTAAGTGTGTCAGTACACTGGAGGCCCCACCTTAGGTGTAGCAGCAAAGTTGAGCAGGTTGTCTATGAGGCTCTCCTCCCACAGTAGGACACGTCGGGAATCTGTCTGGTCACCTTCTACTGCAGGCAGCGGGGTGGTGGCAATGTCAGCCTCGTGACTCGCCTGAACGTAGCAAACACAGAATGAAACATTGCCTTGAATGAAATTACGCTATCCATACCATTGGCTAGTACATAATCATAATCCAGAAATTACCCATCTCCATGTGAACATGTACAAAATTTAATGTACATTCACTTCAATGACATGATGATTCTCTCATCACGTTACATGCATGCCACCTAGCAGAAGACAATGGTACTGCATACTGCAGAATTCCAAATTGATAGAGCAGTAAGTCCAAGGTATCAAAAGACTTGATGCTGTTCATGCTTTCACAAAAGCTTGATCTGATGTTTCAAGAGAAAAGATCTAAGTCTTTCACATTTAAAATAAACATAGAATTGTTACTTACCATTCTCCATGCCTCGGCTATACAGGCGTGCAGTTTGTAGCTGTGCATGACAGAGAGACCCTCACAGGTGCTGTACAGCTGCCTGCACACAAACACGTACGCACCCACCACCTCATAGGACGGGGACGACTCTTCTGACGGGAGGGTGGAGCTCAGGGCACGGGTCGCAAACTCCACTATGGTGTGGGCAGCAGTGGAGCTGCTAAACACAGGATTTATAGCATTTTAAATTCTAGACTTCTATTAGATCATTGGAGAATATTAAAGAACAATGTACGTTTCAGGGACAAAACCTTGTTTTAAGTATAGTTAACACATATTACAGTCAAAGTACAGATTCACAATCTGTTGCACTACAGTTGTGTAACAATCACAGAATACATTGCATACAGTAAGCAATAAAGATTACACACAATATGCACGTGAGACAGTGTTTTACAACAAGGTACAAGCATAATTAAACACCAATGAATGTTTTGAGGATGCTATGAGGATACAGTAACATTACATTGACAACTTGTCCACCTACATGTTCCTGTTGGGTTTGCCTGCCTTGTTGCCGGCCTCTCCGTACAGTAACATCCTCCTGCCTGTCTGTGAGGAGGCCAGACAGGACAGGATGTCAGCGATGTGCAGCAGGGTCGCCTCTCCTGCAGCCTTCTTACCCTGCAGGGGGACAGCAACAGGTGTTAATCACAACAACAAACAAAAACTTCTTAGAATTTTTCAATAATACTAAAGAGATCACATTTCTCCTCTGGTATGTAAGGTTTCCTTTGAACCTGAATGGAACATTACAATACATGATAAACTAGCATGGAAAGTGGATACTGTTTTGGACTGTTCAAGTTTTAGTACTGGTTTACTGTACATTTTAAGTTCACAGGTTCTTGATTTTGCACAAAGCACAGATCAGGAGGCAGTTACCATGGAAACAATACAGTAGTACAGTTAGTAAAACAGAGCAAATGTTCAGTGTGATGAGTTTGTAGTGAGCTCTCAGCAAACAAAAAACTACTTCAAATGTTTCGAGATTTACAGTAATCAAACTTGATTAACATAACATGGGTGACACTGTCTAAGTAACAAGCCTGACATGGATTACAACAGCTTGCTGACCTTGGTGGGCATTAGCCTGGCCTTCACAGGTTCCAGCAGCACACTGACCACCGCATCCTTACACAGACACTCCACCAGCGCAGCCTCACAGCCTGCAATCATCTTCAGAACATCTGCCACCAGAGAGGCAGCGTCCAAACCTAGCAAACACCAAATACACAATCATTGCTGCTGCAATGGCGCTAAGTTGCATTTGTGACAGATGACTGCAGCATGAAGACAGCATTATGTATAAAATACTTAGTGTGAAACTTATAAGACATGTCAGACCTGTCATCTGTTCAGAAATTCAAGTTCAAAGGACATAATCTGCATACACATGCAGTGTACCTACTGTTCATTTGTAACAGTCTGGGATGTATATCTACGTATGATATCTTATGAATCAGATATTTTAAAAATTGTCATTGTCACCTGTGTATGGCCTAGTGCTTTGGTTGGGAAGTGACAACAGCTGCACAAAGGACACCAGCAGATCTGTCACTTTCACTGTAGAAGAATATACATGTACATTAACAATACAAACTTTTTAAACTTTGAAATTTTATTCTCTAAGTGCAACTTTGCAGACGCTGTGTCTTAATTGTGTTGACTTTTTACAGGTTGTATTATAAACACATTTAAAAATTGTGTTTTTACACTTTTACAAGTAAGGCACTGAAATAATGCTACAGGATGTTCAAATCATATTTCTCAATACATCAGAAAGTCACCTGTACTTCCAAGCCGCTGACTTGGTGGTTTTCGCCCAAATAAAAGTTCTATGACAGAAATGGCATGACCCTGACCTTCTTTGTCCTTGACCTTGATAGGGAAGAAGGCACGGCCTTTGGAGTACAGCAGCATCCTTCCCAGCATGCACAGGGAGTGGATGAAGTAGATGTACTCCAGCTCTGGGCCTGCATATGTTGTCCTCTTCCCTTCACCTACTACAGATGACAAAACAGGCTCATTATTCTGTGCTTTTCTCCCTTCTCAGTTGTTCCTAGAGCAAGATCTTTCCTCCTAATATTGGCTGTTGGACAAGGGTAGTACTTGTTGTATTCTATTGTTAAACAACACTCATTAGTTAATGCTTAATGTATTCAAGCCATAGAATACCATGCAATAAGCTATATCTAAGGAAACCAAAGAGAGAGTAAGCAAACGTGACATACCGTTTGGCAGCTGGCTGTCCGTACTGATGCTTTCTCTCTGTAGAGCGCTGGTGACCTCGTCCAGGAGACTGTGAGGTTGTTTTCTGGACTCACAGAACTCCAGGCTCTTCTTAACGGCATTGTCAATCTGGTATGGTAAAGAAATGAAATGTTTCTGAGGCTTCTTCAGCCAACAATGGCCTAATGGTATACAGAGGAATGCGATATGGATACAAGACGCAAGCACAAATAATCTTCAATGGGAGAAAAACTTGAATTACTTCAGGCATTTTTTCATTGGAACAGAATTACAGGGAACATGTACATTTTCCAGACACTGTTAACGTTGGGTAACATAAATTCGGGATTTTTCCGATAATGGTTGACTGAAATCAATCTAGCAGAACAATAAACCATCCTTTTTTTCTATTATTCTGTCAGTATCATGTACTATCTTTGCACTAATCATACATATGGTAGATTTTGTCTCTAGTCGTGCTGACACCATAATATTTCAACTTGAAACTACCGTCCGCCGCACGCACAATGACGGTGCTGTCGGACAGGGGTGAACATTAATTCGGGAGAGAAGATTCGTCTTGAATATCTTACCGCTAATTACATTTTATACAGCAGCTATTCGTTCCATCCTTGGCTTGAGGAGAGTGCTATGGATATAGACGTGTCCAAGTAAAAAAAATACACGAAAAAACGGCCGTACCGGACACATCAAGCCTCTGGGAACGACCCGTGTGTTGAGTCGGTAGAACGTTACTCAAAGTCGATCCCCACCGTCATAGAAATTTGTACATTATTCATCGGGGCGTTAGCTGGATGCCGTAGAAATGGTAATACTACTATGTCCATGTGTTTCTGCTTGTGCTAAGAGCAAACTTTGAGGAAAATATCGCCATCAGTCCACTATCACACACAACATTTGGACAAAAAAGTGTTCCTCGCAAACGTTTGTCGTCTGCCGAATAGCAGGATTCTGGGTAACGAATATGGCGGCGGGAAAATTCACCGTAGTGCCGTAGCCATTGGTTGTAGCAACAAAGAGGCGTTTTGATGATTAATCACACTTAGAGTCCAGTTGTAGGTTAGCAAAAGAGATTCTAATAAGTTGTATTGTAAATAATTGTGTTGAGCAGGAAGCGGATGTGACATTTGTCTTATAAACCAGCGAACAACTATGTAGAATAATTCTCCCACGAAGCCTCAGACTGTGACAATAAGGGATTGAGAGTTTTTGACGTAGCCAACTTCTATTGCATGGTTATCGAAGCTTTTCAGACAGTGTTCTGAATACGTTAGTCTGTCAAGTTTGCATTTCTAGCGGTATTACTGATGTTGCATCTAGCACATATCCCTAAATACCCCGTTTTCGAAAAATCCCGAATTTAAGTACCCCGCGAATTTATGTTACCCAACGTTACACTAACTGACTTGAAGAAATCTGTTAAATTTCCCAGTCTATACAGTGATTAAGGGGATTTGTTCTTATCATCCCAGAATCAAAGAATGTTTTACGAGCAGCAATAATTTTGGTAAAAATGATGCTGATTCCATCATACAGTCATGCAGCACCTTTTTCCAGTGAATCACTGGCAATACATGCACACCTCCTAGCAGCTGAGAGCAGTACTGCAAGACAGATCTTTTCTGTACGATGGGTGTCGTTCATTTGAGGAAATAAATATTAGAGGCACTTACTAAGGCCCTGTATTTCTCTTTCAGCATCCTAAGCACAACAGTGCGGCTGTAGTTCCCGTGCTGAAGCACAAAAATGTTCACAATATTATCATATGATAGCAAAGAAGGTAAATGTGTATACAAAACTGTAAAAGCTGCTGACTGAGATTTAATTTGACAAACCTGTTCCAGTGGCAGGCATACAATCAAATGTATGGGAATGGTAAAGTATGAATCTAATTTCAAACAAGTCAACCAACCTTTTATATGATACAATATTCTATATACAGTCAAACCTGCCTAGGCGACCACCTTTTCAACGCGACCACCTGGCCATGGCGACCGCTTTTTCTCGGTCCCGAAAATTTTCCCCATAGGCACAAGCATTAAGCTGCCTGCCCAAGGCGACCACCCGTCCAACGCGACCGCGACCGCCAAGAATTGGGACCGCACAGAGCACAATCCCTGTCCATGGCGGTCGCCTAATTTTCAAGCGTGTGGTGACATCAGATCATTTTGCTGTCGGATTTCACGGAAATGTTTTCAAGACTTTAAAGGACAAAAATAAGATCAAAAATATATGGAGTAGCAATGTTATACCATCGATTCCTCCATGAAGTGTTTTAATAAAACGTTCCCCCTATAAACATTGTAAAGACAAATGTTTGTGATGTTGTTGTGCCTATCGTAATCTTATAGTTTAACGTGAACTCAGTTCCGTTTAAACTCAATTTTCAAAACGAATACGTAGTGCATTGCGTCAAAAAGTCAGATTTCACAGAAATTACTATCTATTTCTTGTATTTTCAACAAAAATGTGTCTGTGTCTTGCTAAATTCCGCCGAAAAATGACTTCGCGGCGGGCAAAACATCAGGCGAGAAATGTTGTTCCTTGGTCCCGACGCCATCTTGGATTTCGGGCGGCCCGGATTTGGCGTACCGCTGACCTTTCTAAAACACGATGATTTTGTGTATGAACATTTACGAATACTCTAGTTATTGGTGAAAATCAAAATTCTTATTTTCTTTTTATTTCCATGAATCTCACAAACCTTTATTGGACGCTGTGCGTTCTGCTGCACTGACTTACCCTTCGATGCGGTGGCACAGAGCTTCGCGGCGCGGCGCGACGAAATCACGCGTTCCGTTTTCATCTTTTAGTTGTCAGATCGAAATTTTTTGACCCTTTCATCCAGCGGTCGGCGACCCAAAAAAGGCTGGGACCAGCAGGCGTTTTCTAGGGATCTGTCTTAGGCCTTAAAACTTCGATGATGTGCGTGTGTGTGTGTACTATTCAATGTAACGTGTGAATGCCGGAGGGCGCTGCGAGATCATCGAGGCAACCATCGTTTTGTAGTCAAAATTATGACGAAAATTTGTACACAATGTAGCGGTATACAATATTACAGCGATAACGGAAAATGTAATTTTTGTAGGATCTTTCTGTCAGTGAGAATTGAACCTGGTGAGGGTCATGCTGTCTAAATTCACATAATTTTCCATCATTTACGTACTGTATTTGAAAACCTCGACCTGGAAACATGTGAGTGGAATCCTCTTCATGGCGACCACCTGTCCATCGCGACCGTTTTTGCTCGGTCCGCCGGGTGGTCGCCTTGGGCAGGTTTGACTGTATATACAAATATCATTGGTAAATTTTGTACAGACTGTACTGACCATCCACTTTTTGAACCAGCCGGCCTTCTTGTCAAGCATGGCCAGGTAGTGTACAGGTGTGAGAGGTTCCGCCCCACCCAGGGCCTTGGTGGGGTGGGTGTGTAACAGGTACAAGGTACTGTCAATCACTTCTTCTAGAAATCTGCAAAAAAGAAGTGTGACAGAGATGTGTGAATGTAACAACAAAAGCCTGAGGTGCAAAAAATACCCTATGTTTACTTTTAGAAATGGCATTTTTACATCACTATGACTTATCAATGACTATAAATCATGAAAAGAAATCCATTACTGTCATAAATGGTTAATGAACTAGTGGCATGTACTGACTTGTCAGGACAGCGGATCCAGTAGGAAGGTACCACACACATGAACTCATTCATCAGACGGAACTGCACAAGGAAAAAAAATGTATATCATTAACAAGACTGTAAATAATGATAATTATTGTTGAAACTTCATCACTGAAATAAAAAGAGAATTCTCTCATTCAGCCCTCACCCTGCGGAGTAGTCTACAAGCACTTGGACTTGTGACGTCCAGCCCTGTCTTTAGGTCTCCCTTTTGTCCCTTGTAGGTGAACTGCATGTTCAAGTGCTCCACTATAAAACACAAACAGTACTTATGTTATGTACATGACATTGCATATCAAAGAATACATACAGTTGGTTTACCTTAAGTAAGAGGAGCAATGATGTACTAGTAAAGAATTTTGAATCCTTTACCTAGACTTGTGTAGACCTCTCTGTTCATACTGTGTTGGGAGGATGAGAACATGCGAGCATGTAGCTTCAGACTCTTGTCCTGAAACAAAATACATTTAGAAACATGAATGATCATTGCTTTTGTCAGGGAAAATGAAAGTTGCCAACAAAATCTGTCTCATCTGCATAACGTGACGTCACAGAAGCAGTGGATGGTTCATTCCTTGAAAAAGACTGTAGCTGTTCAGTCAAAAATTTGGGTAAGTCCAATTTATTGTGTTGGCTTTTACAGTTTAAACTCCTTTCAGAAAATATAAATATACTGATGTTTTCATTGATAAAGGCAAACTAGTTTGACAAAAGAAAGCTTTTGTTGGACAAGAACAAATGAACATGAGATGTTTACAATTCATACACAGATCTAGATCCCACATCTGATATACATGTAGCTGGAATTATTGGTGAGAAACAAAGTAAAGACAGGAGGGTACAAAATCAAAGAACAAACCGCCAGCTGCTCGTTGGCATCGCCCAGAGCATCCATCAGACCCTTCTTGAGCTGACTCCAGTTGTCACTAGACAACACCTCTGTAGGTGGGATACGACCAAGCTGCTCAATGGCTTCTATTCTGGTCTGTGAAAAACACAACAAATACAAGTTCAACTGTTAAGTTCATCCCATACTGATAGTTGTAATGCCATGAGTGACACGAGCATGTTAATTTGCATCATATGTCTTCTTTTACTATACAAGAATACTCTTGAACCAAGGCTGCAGGAAATGAATATCTGTATACAAGACAAAGTCAAAATAACTGCCTTTACCTCTACAGGCTGTCGTTGGTCCATTTTTTCTCCAATCTGCTCAAATTCCTTTTGGTTGGGGAACATAAAGTCACTCTGCAAAATGGTGAAAACAAGTCATGTGTTACATTGTTGGGCAGCATCAAAGTGGCACTGCAAAATCAGAGTCTAACTGATGCTCAAAGAAACAGAGACAGGATGACTACATAGCAGAATTGTCAAGCTAATTGTAGATCCAGATTAAGTCAAGTCAAGAAACACAAAGCTCTAGTTTCCTTGTTCACATTGCACTTGACTGAATGTGACAATAAATCTGCTTGTGTACTAAAAACGAATATCAAGCAGTTTTATATCCCCACATCTACATGTGTTCCTCTTTTAATATCTAGTTCCAGTAACTGTACAATCATGTATTTCGAAAATTTATAAATGATAATCTTTTGAACTAGTATATGTAGGAACTAGGATTAAACCTACGTTATTCAGCGAGGACCCACAGGAGTCGTTATCACTAGACTGGCTGAGGTAGCCAAAGCTGGGTGCCCTGCGGAAGCCGGGGCCCTCCACTCGACTCTCCAGCGCCTGCTGGGCCTCCTGCTCCTCCTGGAACTCCCTCGTCAGGTTGTCCACAGCCGACTTCGTCTCGACCATCAGCTGTTGGGTCAGGTTGCTGTATCTACAGTCAGGGGACATAAACTTTAACTTGGGAGATCTACACAGTGTCCACAATTGTTACAGGATGCGTCCTGAATCAGGCCATAAACAAATGGATGTTACTGAAAAAAAAAGATTTTTGTTTAACTTTTTAAAAAGTTATATTTCTGTGACAACTGCTTTATCATGAGTTTATGGGTTTCTTCCTATAACTATAGTACAAAAGGCTAAATATTACCAAGGATACGAATCTACAAAACAAACCCCAAAAATGATTTGGCATCTAAACAACAATGCAGATGTGAGTGTGTACTCACGCAGGTGAGTTGACCAGGTGTGCTACCATGGTCTGCACCACGGTGTCCTGTCCTGTGTCGTACGCCTGCCCACTCCTTGCATACTTCTCTATCTCTTCATCCATCAGGGGACCCAGAGACTCCTCTATGTTACTTCGAATGAGCTTCACAAACTCATACCTGACAGGGAAGAAACAACAGAATAGGGGCATTTATACAATATCTTTTTTGTGATGAACAATTCTTACTTAGTGACTCTACTTAGTAGTTGTAGACGACGGAATCTTCAGAAATTTCAGAACAAATCATAGCCTGTAGTCTCCATAGTCATTGTAATCTATATTGAGTAAAGTTTGGTTCCTGGTAATGTTGACCTATACCACAGTGGCACTTCATAGGTGCCTTGATACTTGAGCTACATGTTTATACACACATGTACCAATATCCTACAAAGTGACACCACAAACCACCTGAACAACTGCTGAGCAAATAAACAAGTCCAACATGTCATCATTTGTACATTTGTGCCTCTTGCCCCCAAATCAATTTCTTCATTCCAACAGCGGTTTGATTAGTATAAAGAAGAAGTATTACCTACTCATTACATGCATATTCATACTAGTGCAATAGATTACACTTTGAGTTTGACCAAGTGATATTTAGATCTAGATCCACCGTTAACCTGACCACACCTGTGGAAGGACGGGTCCCTCTCCTCCAGGTGTAACATGAGGTCCTCAGCAGCGTCCATGGAGCCCGATGCCCGGATGTTGGGCTCCAGGTTCTTCATCATCTGTCTGAGCGCAGGCAGGACGTCCTGGGCCTTCAGGGACGACATTCCCGACGAGGAGGCAGGGGTCGACATGGTGGATCAAATCTTTATCCTCTTTCCACCAGAATCAACAATCTACAGGAAAAAGGAAAGAAAAGAATCATCATAAACAAATATATGTAAACAAAGTACATTTGAAATGATTTTCCCAGCCAAAAGTTATTATGTTGTGTCTGTCTGATTCTTCTTCCTACGAAATACAATTATTCCTTTGCAATAAGGTAACTCTTTATAAAAGAAAATATTCATATCTATTTTCGTTGGATTTTTACTGTTCCTATAATGCACAGGAACCCGAAGATCTACTTGGACACATACTTAGTACTCTGCCCCCCTCCCCCTTTCCATCGCAAGCCATCTTCCCGAACAGAAGTTTCACACAAACAAGAAAAGAAACAGCAAACTTGCAACAAAGACAAGATCTCCAGAACGTTAAGATTGAAGGAAAATGATAGAAAAGACTATCTAAGACCTACCCTTCTCTTCTTGTGTACGGAACAACGAGTTAAGAGCAGCAAGCTGCACAATTCTACATGGTTTGGTTTGTCTCAGTTGTCAACACAACAACCTCCATCTTGGAATGTCATGGGGCCTGTTATACAGGGGAGCCTGATGTGAATATTCTGAATGCCTAAAAAATAAATCACCGTATTATTCAATATATTGCTTAAAAGTTAATAATTCTTTAAAGATTTTCCAATCAAAATGTTTTATTTTTTTTAAGTTTATCTTTGTTGTATTGACTTATTGATTGGTGGTCTATTCATGTTATCTTATTTACAGGCAGTTAATTCGGTACTTTGACCACCTAAATCATTTATCATTTGAGAAGGAAGAAAATGGCGGTCGATTCGATCTTGTTTTTGTGTAACGACGACTAAGAAATGTGTGAAAACTTCACAAAATGGACCCTTACTTGGACCAGAAGTTCGATGAACTGTAAGTTGATACATAATCTTATGGCTGTTGTTGTAATTACGCTTGTGTAATAACGTGCGTTAGTTGTAGAACCGTTCTTCTTTTCGTCAAAGAATAAAACGTACAACCAAGGAGGTTAAAATATTCTAACCTCCTTGGTGCAACTTCAACTTTAATAGATCTGTGTGCAAGTGTATGAAACTCCGCGACTTCATATATATTTTAACGTTATATACGCACCTCTGCAGGTACAGCCAGTGTGAGCAATTCAGGCAGCATAAGCAGAATCTACAGCAATTAAAGCTGAAGGTGAAGAAACTAAAAAAGGCAGGCAAACACAAGGAGAAACGTTTCTCTGGGTCACTGACCTCACATGACCAGGACCGGTCAGGAGTTTCAGATGTAAATCCGGCTGTTAGTGATGACTGTGAACCCAGGCTTGATGACAGGGAGATGAGGGACGATGCAAAAATGACTTGTCAGGAAGAGGATATTTGGTAAGTATTTTGTACTGAGTGGTGATGATATATGAAGAAAGTTTATTTGCATCTCTGAAATATGATGCATTTATATTATAGTGACCAATTAGCACCAAGGACAGCATCAGTAGTGACCAATCAGCACCAAGGATAGCAACAGTAGGACCAATCAATACCAAGGACAGCATCAGTAGTGCAAGTTATGATTTATGATTACAAAATATACCATTAGGCCATGTAGCAAGTCAGTTCTATGGATTCTTTTTACCTTTTCATGTTTCCTGTCCTGTGCATACAGCATGGAGCATGATGTTAGTGAGGAAGACGATGAAGAAGTGATTTCATTGCTGGAAGACGGCATCATGGATGATACCAGCACGCGTATGACGAACCTGTCTGCTCATTTACTCGGACTTGGGCATCAAACATTACCTTCTAAAACAAGCAGGACCCTAAAAATAAGACTGCAAGAACCACTAGAACAGTTGCCTCAGTCTGCAAATGGCCTGAGAGACCAGAATAAGGTCCTGCCACTGTTCTGTGACCCAGCAGAACACTTTGGAGGAGTGTGGCAGTCCATCGTTGTTGAGAAAGATGAAGGCCCATGTGATGGTATGGTAGAGTAGACTATATATTTAGATATCCATGTGCAATTTGCAGAAAAGGAAATCAAGGTAAGAATATAATATATAAACAAATTGCTATTTTGTAGGCTGATTACAATTAGTATGAGTTACAATTTTTAGCTAGATATGCAGTGGTGTTGTAAAGTTTTGGTCACTTGCAGCTCGTGAAGATTTGTACTGTAGTTCTGAAAGATTTGGACAATGTCACCTTACAAAATAGATAAAAGCCAGGAGGTTATAGGCAGAAGGAGTCTCACCTTGATATTAAACCTTGATATAACTTTAAATCTATAGTTGTATTAGCAGGTTCCTTTCATGTACAAGATACCCTCGTGAAGAATAGTTCTTCACTTCACAACAAAAGTGCTACTGTATGTTCATTGATATTGATTTCATTCATCAGGGGATAAATTTTAACACTTTAAATTGAATACCTTTATGTACAGTGTACTATAAAATTCAGAACTTTTAACCTGTTGTCATGTATCGAATATGAAAAATTAGCACCTTAAACCAGTAAATTCTACCCTAACTTTCCAACGTTTACAGACAAGGAGAAAAAAACCTCCCAGACATCACAGAACAGAGGGATTGACAGACCTCAGCTCGGTGAAGAAGCTATACATAAGTTTATACATGTATATTAAGTACTTCATTCAGTTGATAAAAGCTGAGCTTGATCAAAATAAACTCTCAGGATAGCCTCAGGTCATTTACATATATTGTGTGTGCAACTTCTAGTATATGGGTGGTACTGGTCAAGGAGCTTTTGATAAAAGCTTCTTGGACTGGTAAGAAGTAAAAGAGATTCTTGATTGAACCAAGTCATTAAAAATGTCTTTTCGTGCCATTTTGTTCCTTTTGGTGATCATTGCAGTATGGTCAGGTAAAAAGAGAGCCTGACGTACCAAATTACGCATAACAATCAATCAATGCCCCTGGCCACGGCTAGCTGAGCCATTAGCCTGACTACACTAGTCATGTAGATTGCGCTCCTATCAGCCGCCTGACGGATACCGCCTCCTTGGGGAGGAGTCATTAACCCCAGCCAGTGAGAGATTGTGTAAACACAGGCTAGCTGAGCCATGAGGCAAATGATAATCACTTATAATCAGGGTGCGAAATACCTGGTTGCACGTTGCACAGTGCAACAAGATTTCGGTTGGTGCAAGTTAATTCGAAACCCAGGTAGCGCAGTGTGCAACCTTATATTTTGAACCAAAGATTTCAATCGGAGCCCTGGAAGCTCACAAAAACACAGTGTCACTCTCATAAAATTCTGTAAATCTTCAATTGAAATAAAGAAATCAACACTTTTTCGTTTTAAACCATCCAAAACCCTTCATAGATCGTGGAATTTGAGCTGAAAAAGACGAAAACACACTGCCCTCAGCTAAACAAGATGTTGTTAGGTCAATGGGAACACAATACTATCTAATATATATTTTGAAATGTTAGTAGTATTATACGCTACATACGAGCTTGATTTGAAGAAATCGGTGAATGTTGCTGGAGCAACCTGAAATTTGGATGTGCAACCTAGCATTTGCCCTTGGTTGCAACATGGGCAACCTGGCTCAAAAAAGTATTTCGCACCCTGCTTATAATTGATTCTCGAGGATATAAGTAGCGTACGTGATTAGGTTGTCACATTGATTGATGGGAGAAAGTATGGAATATGTGTCTGCTGGTAAAATCTTTTTATATAAAGACTATAGTAACCTTTTCAGGAAGGACAAAAATTATCCTGTTCTTAACACCAAAGGCAGGTGAAAGTCTTGTAAAATGATTCCTAAATTTTGTTATAAGCCAATTTGACAAGAACTGCCAAAAGACCTATCAATAAAATGGACAAATAACAATTTTTCAGAAGAAGGGAAGATAATAGTTTCTGTTCAAAGGTATTAATAAGTGTTAGCAACTGTACACAAAAAAATTGTTTTGAATTTCAGGAATGGTTCTTTAAACTACATTGTCTACAACATCAACATTACTTAGACTCAATGATATATTTCCAGTCTAACTTCCCTGGAAATTTGAGACGTTTTGAAATGTGTATGACCGACTTATGTGATAGCTCTTATAATACATTGGATGCCTTGGCCCGTCTTATTATTATTAGGTCAGTAGAGCGCGATAGAACTGACTGATCAAGGAGGTGACTGGTCATAGGGATGGGGACCATGACCTCCTTAGTCCGAAATGTGACTAAATGTTATTGAGTCTATGTACAAATGGGTTGGGTTCTTCATAACTGACAGACAATTAAAAGTGACTCTGTCTTCAGAAGTTCAGTATTATATTTCTATTTCACCACCAGAATAAGCGTGAAAACTGAATTTTCACTCTTTTTCATAAGACAAGTACTGTACAGCAAACATTTGCATGATAAATGACAGTGAATACATATGTACATTACATCCCATCACTTGTCTGCCCTGTCGGCTCATTCTGGCATTCTGCACACTAGGGCAGACACGTCTCCATAACTCCCTCTCAGGTATGTGTTTCTAACACAATGATTCCTTGCTCCAATATATTTGTACTTTTTTTTTACACGGAGCCATTAGGCCAGATGGCTTTAATGAAAATGTGACCATATTTCACTTTTGACTGTACATGTAAATGTATTCTGAGCCTGAATTTATTTAGATGCTTGTACAGATTTGTAGTCTATCATACAGTAGACAAGGATTGTACTGCCTAGCTCATCTGATGAAGGTCATGCTGTCTGTATGCTGAGTACCATACTTCAGATGGGCATGATCTGATGCCTCCTAACCATCCTAAACTGTAACAAACCTCCCCATCATGTTCATGCCCCTGAAACTCCTTCCTATCAGAAACTGCAAAGGATAGAAAGTGGGTCATGGAGTTATTTTTAGTTCATAGGAGTGTTTGAAATGTTAGCCAGCAGGAAATTCCAATAGGACTGTCTCCAGTTCCTGGCACTCTATTACAGACAGAATTTCTTTAGCTACTATATGTAGTCACATCCTGTCCATTCACGTTCCTAAAGCTCTATGGGGCAAGAGACATACACTGTAGGTGTACAAAGGATGCTGTTGCGCATTGTGTGTGCTGTGTCTGTTGGTAAGTGGATAAGTATGATGTTGAAATTTGTAATTACAGTACTCCGTGAAGGAGGGATGACCTGATGGAGGGAATGTTTTTGTTTGCACATTCGCAGCTGGAACTCACGATCCCGTTGTCGCATTGGTGTGTAACTTAGGGTTGTAACTTGGCATATCGTTTGCTAGGTTGATTGTGATGATGCACAATGTCTTTTTATACCGTAACTGCTTTTATCGTCAATGTAGTATCATAATTACACCCCAATATTGACTCGCATGTGGAACAGTCCTCCCATTCAGCACATGTTTAATTTCGGTCCGATCTCGGGTGTTTTCGTAAGCAGATATAGGGTGATATTTTGTGCCACTTGCTGTGATCGTTTAGTCACTGTTACGGTGTAAAATAGACAATGTGCATCACCACATGCAACCTATAGCTAGCAGACGATATGCCAAGTTACATACCAATGCAGCGACAGGATCGTGAGTTTTAGCTTTAAACGTGTGCAGGAGAACCCTATCATTTATCGGGGTCCCCCGAAAGTACAAAATGGAACGAAATGGAACGAAATGGAACATATGTAACATTATGAAATGAAATACCAGTAGATAGCGAAATATAAGGAACGTTGTAACATTCACAGTAGACGGGAACAGGAAGCAAATACATAATATAACGTGTTTTATTTCTTGAATCTGTTTGATAATAGTAAATACAACGATTTTGCCGCGTTTGTGTGGCTAGATTCTTCCCTGAAAATGGGTGAAAAGTTATCCACCGCTCTTCCTTTGTGTTTACCAACGATCTGCAAATGAACTGCTGAAAATAGCAGGGAAAACAAGCAAACGGAACTGAGTATCGAAGTAAGGACTAGATTATACAGAAGTTGGTGGTAACATTGCATCTCGTAATTCAACAAGAGGGCATGAGGCAAGCGTAATCTTATTATTTATACAGCGTGTTTGCGTGTTGAAAATGGAGCCCCGCATGCAAATGAACCGCCAATGTTGCCAGCGCATCGGAACTGTGTACGTGGGCGTGCTACCGACAGGTTGAATCAAACTCCGACTTCCAAGTTTTATTTACATACGGTTTAGTCCATAACTAGTACGTAGCATATGCATATCTCCGCAACAACGATTTTTTTCAACCAATTGTTCGCATATGCTGGTCGGCTGTCGGAGAATGGACCCCTCCTCTAATGATATGCAAATGCAGCTCTGCGCTGCGTCAACAATGTAAAATTTCATACTCCATTCAACCACGGACGTGGGCTGAGAACTACCTCTGGGGATTTCTGCCGTTCCTTGTTCACGACAAAACAAAGGGAGGGTGTGAACGAGCAGGACATGTATTTCACAGGTCACACAACACGCAAACACGCTGTTTAAATAATGAAATTACATTTGCCTCATGCCCTCTTGGTGAATTACGAGATGCAATGTTACCACCAACTTCTGTATAATCTAGTCCTTACTTCGATACTCACTTCCGTTTGCTGGTTTTCCCTGCTATTTGCAGTAGTTCATTTGCAGTAAAATCAAGGAGGAGCGGCCGAGCGCTTTGCACACGGCGCTCCCTTTTTCAGGGAAGAATCGAGCCACACAAACGCGGCAAAAACATTGTATTTGATATTATCAAATAGATTCAAGAAATAAAACACGTTATATTTGCTTCCTGTTCCGGTCTACTGTGAATGTTGCAACGTTCCTTATATTTCGCTATCTACTGGTATTTCATTTCATAATGTTACATATGTTCCATTTCGTTCCATTTCGTTCCATTTCGCACTTTCGGGGGACCGATTTATTGGACCAACGTGCCCTCGGGAAGGATGGTGACCTGAAAAGACTCCTGATGGTGTAATTTAGAAATGATGTTGTTTGCACGTTTGCAGCTAATTTTGGGTGCACACAGGTGCACATGCACCCAGTATTTTGAGACCTGACCTGTGTATAGTTATCAAACCAGGTGACCTTGGCTGTCCCACTAACTTAAGTTTATCCAGTCATAATTATTGTCTGTGGGCCTTCACATGCTTCAGTCAGAGCTGTTTTGGATGGAGCCTGTTGTGCCTCTACCGTTGGACCTATCTACCTTGGATAGCCTGACTCAGTCAGCAAAGGACTATGCAGTTCTAAATGGGCTCACTTATCTGACAGGTGGTCAGAACGACACCTCTGACCTTGTCAGCTTTGCTCCATTTGCACTTCTACCATCACCAGTTCCGAGGTATGTACCACTTTGTAAGATAGGAAGACTAAGTATCTTCTGACTCTGATGAGGAACCTTTAAGCATCACATTTCAATGTTTAGCAACATTAGGACAGTAATTTTTGTTGTTGTTCTTTGTCTTACATGTATGTATGTATAGCATTCCATCCGTCCTATTGCTCATGGATGTAGACTTGTGTGATTTTTTTAAAAACATTTAATACCATGCTCCCCTAATCATAAATTGTTGTTAGATGTTCATTTATAACACAACCCGCAATTGTATTCCAGGGCCCTATTTGACCAAGCTAGAGCAGTGCAGAAGGACTTCAACCTACTGGTTCACAGGGTGAGCCATGACAGGGCGTTCCTGAGCCGATGCCTCAGCAGGTCAGACTCATTATAACAGAACAAACTCGTCTTTCCAGTTTTGATGCCAATTTTGCATGTAAAAGAGCTGTCCTTTATGTGACACTGGATGACTGCGTAAATTCATATAATTTTGCAGTGGTGTTATTTTGCAGTAGGAGGGAAAGGAGATTTTGCAGTGTTTTAGATTAATTTTGGAGTTGAAACAATTCTGTAGTACAGTAGTCATATTCACTGTGTCATGATTTTGCAGTGGAGAGATCACCACAAGTACAAAACCTCAGAGAAAGTTTCCAGATTTACAGTATACATTTGTATCTAGCATCTATTGCAGTGACATTAGCCTAATTTGTTGTAACTGTAACAGGAATGTGTTACCAAGGATTCTGATGAAGCAGATGTTGATGCTATAATTCTGTTGTTCCAATGCAGTGTTGTGAAGGTGGACAACTTTACAGCTAGTCTGTTCCACATATATGAACAGGTGCAGGAGGAAGGTGTGACTCAGGTGGGTCATTTTTTCACCTACACGTTTGAGTTAAAATTCATCGCATAATATAATGCTACACTTTGTCAATTAGTAAACCTTATATTAGATTCTGCCTAGTAGACAAAGAAAAGGTTTAAGCTTAGGGGCCATATTCTTTCCAAAGACTACAAAATTTTCTGTTTTCTGGAAAGGTCACCGCAGGGCTCGAAATAGTGGGTGCATGTGCACCCAGTGCACCCAAAATTGGAGCTGTGCACCTAATTTTTGACTGTGGGTGCACTGGTGCACCTATATATTTTTGTAGCCTATAGGGTTAAGGTATCATTGTACACTAGTATACAGAATATTCTTGAAATGTAAGTATTAAAACAGCATGATAACTTTTTGCTGTACTTTATTTAATGTATTATTTGTTTGAAATTTTAAAGTTAGCTATAGAATTACAGATTGAAGATCTTAAGAAAGGCAGCAGCGTTAAACTTTGTAATTATGTTCTGAAGAACATTCAACTTTATTTTATCTGGTGCACCCAAAATTCTTTCTGTGCACCCAATTTTTTGAGTTGGGTGCACCAGTGCACCTATTCCCAAAGATGAATTTCGAGCCCTGTCACCTGTTTCGGTGGTAAATGTAATATACACTGAATCTACGTGCATATGGCCTTTTACTAGCTTTCCTTCACATAACACAATCACTTAACACATTCCAGGGTGGCTGAAAGTTTAGAAATGGAAAGAGTCATGTGGGTCATGCATGGTGAGACGTTGACCTACCATGATAATGAAAATGAGAGAATCACAAATGTTGGGAATTTCCCAATGCCTATCTTTTCTGTGGCACTCTGCATTAAAAATGGAGTTTGACATGGCATATTAAAGATGAACAATTTTTGTGTGTATACAGCCCATCTGCCTAGGGCTCCACAGATCAGACTACCTGTTGGACACCACCACCAATAATGATGGCGTGGGAACAAATGGAGTAACTGCCTGCAGACAGCTCCAGCTCAAGCAGACAGAGATCAACACTATTGCTGCTGCTGGAGCCGGCTTTGGGGAAAAGATAGCCCGTGTGCACAAGTATGGGCATCACATGTTTTGATGCAGTGGTAGAAATACTTTTTTCCAGTGTTATGCAATATTGTAGAATGTCAAAATTTTGTTCTGCAATTTGAAAATATTTTCTGCAAATACACAAGCCTCCATATTACAACCTTCTCAACCTAATAATGTCTATATTTACATCATATATAACTTTGCAACATTGATGTAGCTCTTTATTCTCTCACTCTATCTTTAATTTTTACAAGCAAACTTTGAAACAGGAAAAAAAGAATGTTTGTGAAAAATAATTCAATGAAAAGCAAATCTACTTTTGAAATGGCAACAGCAAAACATATTTGCTCCATCAATCAAATAACTTTTTTAATGATTTCAGTTCTGATAAGGAGGAAAAAGGACTATCCTTGGGGGGAATAAGTATTCTGATGCAATTAGGTTGCACAACCTGTGACAATCACAGCCACGGCTCACGGAAAAGACGGAAATTAACAAATTTTCATTCTGCAAAATTGCAGATTGTTTGATTTTTCTACCCCAGATATGAATATCTTCATCCAAATCATTAGGCATGAGCCAGCCCTAGGTGTATACAATACGTTCCTTTATATAGCTTTTTTTTTCATCTTATTGTTCAATGTAGACATGTGCTGAATCTTCTGGGTGTGGCTGATGCCTACAAGCATGTAAGTATATTTAGTACATGTATCATGACTTTTGCAAACAAACAGATATCAGTCTATCCTGAGAATATTAGCTCCAATGTTGTAAGACTATATGTTTAGATTCGAGCACATCCTTATAAGTCTTGCTTATCCCCAGATTCCAGAGAACAGAGCTATGGACTCCCAGCTGGATGGGTTTGTGGCAGCATGGGAGCAGTATGGATCACAGAAGTAAGTCCTTACGCTATAATACTATATGTAGCAAGTGTGTAGGGAGATATGGTAGAATGTCAACGCTTTCCTGTGAAATGATGCTGAGGTAAGATATGCATGATGTGTCAAGTCTTTCATCTGACTTAAACAATCAAATACCGGTAGTCACTCTAACTTATATCCCCACTCCTCTCGTTAGTACAAACATTAACTTTTGTATTGACAACTGCATTAAAGAATTTTGTTTCAGACATTAAGGTAAAGTGATGGGGCTAACAGTGATGTACATTGATACTATCATTTTGATGCATATGCTTCATATATTTTTAGAGGTACTTTTGATTTCTCTTTTGAATTAGCAAAACTTATTTTTCCACCAGGGCCATCATAGTGTTTGTACATGTAGTAGAGGAGGAGAGATGTAGAAATGTATTTGGGCAGAGACTGTTGGAGTTTACAGTAATGGAAAGGTGAGTAAAAATGTTAACATCAACAGGTTCATCAGTATAACACCGCTGCAACCTATGAAAAGAAGAAATTGCACTTTTTCATCATCATCATCTGCACTTTTTAAACTAATAGGTAGAATGTTACAAGTGTGTTTCATCCATTTATCTACCAAACAGATTTTGTACATTTTCTAATATACTGTTGACATGTCCCAAGACAACCTGGCTTAGTAGTGAAGAGATACAGTTTGAGACAGATTGCAGAGGATGCTGAGCTGAAATCGGACAAGACACTTTTCATGTAAGTGTTATGGCTAATGCTCCTGATAGATTTAACAATGCTCTAGAAGAAATTTCATCAATGAATACATTGCTATTGCAGCAGCATGAAACTGTATTGAAAGTATCACAAATGTCATACATTGCATATAGTTTGAGACAATGTATTACTAAGCACTCATAATTTTTTACTGTTTTCAGACATGGATCCGAAGTTGCTGTGGTCTACTTTAGAGCCGGATATTCACCTGCCAACTATCCAACTGAAAAGGTGAGGTACATTTCCTACATTTGTATTTAAGTTATATTAGGTTGTGGGAAAGACCCATCATCCACATGTGGGACTGAGTAAATTTGCATTATTGTGTTACATAGGAATGGAGTGCCCGCCTGAAGATTGAGAGGTCCAGGGCCATCAAGTGCCCATGTATTTCCTACCATCTCGCTGGGACTAAGAAGGTCCAACAGGAGTTAGCCCAGCCTGGTGTACTGGAAAGGTTCCTGGAAGACCCAAAGGCAGTGAGCAGAGTTAGGGCTACCTTTGCTGGACAACACACACTGGAAATGGTAGGCAAAACAGACCGTTTGATGAAACTTGTGTTACCGGTGATACTGTGATTTCAAATATTGGAACTAGATGCTTTTGCCAGTGTTTTAAAGACAAGATACATCTTACTCATGATTCAGAACAACAAAGCTGTGAATCTTTCTTTGTTCTTCAGGGTTTGGAAGGAGATCGGACAGTACAGATGGTCATGAGAAGTCCTGAAGATTACGTCATGAAGCCACAAAGAGAAGGGGGCGGTAAGTCCAGTCATCACCAAGAAATTAGTCGCAATTTCTACGTTGGGCACTGGTTTTTAGAATGAAATTATGGTGTTCTTTGACTCTGTATATCAAGAGTAAACACTTGTTCCTGTTGCTAACTAGGTAACAACATTTATGGAGAGGACATCAGGACCGTCCTGAATGAACTGAAGGACTTTGAAGAGAGAACAGCCTACATCGTCATGGACCTGATCTGCCCTGCCGTGGTACAAAACTACTTCATAAGACCTGGAGATTGGCCGCAGCTTCAGGATTCTTCATGTGAGCTGGGCATCTATGGAGTCTTCATGGCGTAGGTGTACTCTTTTGCACACTTTCATATTTCTTTTATCCTTTTATTTAAATCTCAGCAGTTTAACACTTCTTGACTGCTTGGAATTTTTGAGCATACAGCATACGTGAAGACTGAGTCAGACATAATTCCACCATGGTACATAATTCTGCCACCCTGAAAATATCCAAACAGATCTCCAATCCAGTATAATACACCCCTGTATATCTAAACTTTGTTGTGCTGCTGGTGCTACACTAGAGATATCTCGAACCCACTGTTTTTCAAAGTGACGGATTTATGTAACCCGTCAGATTAAATTGTTAATGGAGGTTACATGCCTGGTTTTTGTTTGTTCTTTAGTGAAGGGGACCAAGTATTTCACAACAAGCAGGGTGGACACTACCTGAGGACCAACGGTTCATCAGGAGGAGATGGAGGAGTTTATGTTGGGAATGCTGTCCTGGACAGCCCCTATCTTGTCTGATGGACCCTGACAACTGTAAATGCATTTAAGTTTGCATGGTTTTAATTTCATGGAGTGTTCATGGAGTGTTCCCGGTGGTTTTAACTTCGTGTTTGAAACAATAATAGTGCCAAAGAAACACCGGCAAAAAGTTTTTGTGGTGGTTTTAAGTTCGTGACGAAGAGCCTACTGCAAAAACTGTGAATATAAAACCATGCCAAACATTTCTGCATTTACAGTACTTTGTCCCACACCAAATTTAATTTGTTGATTGTCGGAATCACATATCAAAAATATACACCACCCCCATTTAGGACCTTTTTACTCGCTTACTATGGAGATTACTATCTTTACCCCAGCCCTATTGCAATTTTTTTTTGCCCTGTCAAAAAAAGGAAAAAAATCTGAATTTTTAAAAAAATCTGAGAACCATCGAATGAAATTGGTGTGGCCTTAGAATACATGTTTCATCAATTTACACTTTCATGTTGCAAACCTTTGTATCTAAATGATTTATGTAAATTCCTCTTCACATTTATTTTGGTAAAAATGGGTGATGTATGTTCACGATATAAAACTTGGAACAAAATGGTAAAGGGGATCTCTAGTTGAGGAGAATCGTAGTGACGGCATACATGTATATTTATTCAACACAACATGTCCAAGAAGGTTACATGGCAGGTCTTGCAGTAGTGCATTCACAATTATTGCAGATGACTTTGCTGTCATTTGGTAACATGTTGAATAATTGATTGTGTAAATATTCTTTTGAACAATGCATGTACTATTTCTGTGTGAAGCAATTTTAGGAGAAATTATTTCGGAAATGGCATACATACATACATTCATACACACATTGTGCATTGTACAACAAATAAACATCACATATGCAACTCTAATTGTTATACTGCTGTTTCGTCCCCTTGCATGCCTACTGTACAGTGAACAAGTTTCTCAACAATACCTGGTCCAGCATAACCATCAGCCAGTATAAAAGAAACACCAATAGCATACAATCGCCAATATTGCAGCAATTAATCTTAAATCTCATGAAAACATCAACACAATTGGGAATGTGATAGCAGCACATTCCCCAAGTATCTTGTACAATTTGTGCATTCAAACACAAGCCAAAGTTGTTTCACAACTATGGACAGCATATGGTATTATGACCTTTAAATTGATCTCAAAGTCTGCACATAACATCCAATGCCTTCATAACAATGTGTCTTGTCTTTTGCTATTGTAATAATAGTGTCGAGATTAAAGTATAAGATGCTCAATACAATCTGTGCTCATGACAGAGAACTCAACTGGTGGAACACTTCCGTCATGGCTGAACTGATGAGATATACTTATCATGAATAAACAAAGGTTCAAACAAACAAATACTGATTTGAGCAAAAGATCCCGTCTGTAGTGATCATTTTAACTGTTCCCAACAAGGCACAAAAGACTCTCATTGCTGTGCAGCCAAATATATGTATATATGAATCCACAATTGATGAGCAGTTAGACTATGTGCACCAAGTCCCCCACTACATGTTTGTAATTAATAACAACTGTCAACAAACAATCAAGGTTTATATGTAACATCTTTAGTAATTACTTCTACTTATATTAAAATTAGAAATTTATAAAAATTTGTGCAAAGAATAGAATTTTCATTTTTCTGCTTTGGCCTCTCTCAACCTTCCACGTACCTTTGTCTTTGTAAGTACAAACATGCATACATACTAAATACAGTGACATGTCACTGACAATCTGGATTCAGTATACAGTCCTTCCATTTGCTTACCTTAATACAAGTTCCTTTTTTTGGTATCGACTAAAAACTAATTTCTTTAAAGGGAATAGAATCGAGGTTATAAGCAGCTTTTTTTTCCAACAGCGTGTCCAAAAAAACATCAAACTTTAATATGATAATAAAAAACAATAATAATATCAAGTCAACTTGTGATAAATCTTAACCTTCATTCTTATAAGGCACCAGTAATAACAGTTTGGTCCATAGATGCTCCCTGCATGCCCAGCGGGAAGTAACACTGCCCCTTAGCAGGGGGCATTTGGAGAAAGCTCACCCAGTCTTTCTTTATTCTGTACTAAGCAACATCCCATCTTAGCAGCCAGGACTGATATGCTTTACAATGCAACACCTAACTAACAAATGAATTTCTTTGAAGTCTAGCTAGTCTAACCTTATAAATTTGAATACATGTATTCTACGTGTAGGACAATGTCTTTCTGACTTGATGTAGGTGTAATGTTCCATGTTCAAATGGATAAGCTTAAATACCACCTTGTACCAAATAATCATTGACGCTATGACTAAATCAGTTAAATATGACTCTTCTTAGAATAGATGAAAATGTGGACCAGCTCCAGGAACTATATCAAACAATGTTTTGAATGGGTGTCATGAAATGCAAGCATCTCATTTTAGCCTTGGCCTATTCATCTTTAAGTATACAGGATATCAAGGATGGTCCATCATTGGGACTCCTGCAAGTTCGTCCAAGTACTTTTCCGGATGGAACTGTCCCGAGGCCCAGTCTATGTCCTTTGCCAGCTGGTCCATGTCTGGAGTTCCAAACACCAGATTGCGCACAGCCAACCCACTCATCAGTAGACTGTACAAAAGGTCATAAATAACACAAATGAATACAATTTCCATTCAATAATGCTGCTTTGCTTTGCCTCTAAACAAACTTCAGCTACTGTCTTTTATGGAGACATACCATGCCTACAGATGTGATGCACAATCAGAATTCCTCAAGTTGCGGACAAAACCATATTTTTACCAAGTCTTAATGTATTTGGATGTACACATCCCTCCTAGTCTGGTAATGCCAGTACCATATTTTTTGGTGTGTAATAGCAACACCACTGAAATAAAGCCCCAACTTACTGGTGAAGCAAGATAATTTACATGAACAATATGCTGTTCTCACCAGTCCAGTTCTGTAATTCCTTCATCTGAAACGTTACACAACCATATTGTTGCAGCATTGTCTCACCTGCGTCTGAAGGTGAAGTACTTCTTAAATCCCCACACCTTGAAGTAGTCCAGTGGGGACAGAGTCTTCCAGCGTTCCCTCCTCTTTTTCCTCTCTGCAACTTTTTGGTATTTCTGTATCAGGGGGTCGTCTGAGCTCTCATTGACTGTACAACGGGGAAAAACAAGATGCCTCTGGTGGGATCAATTTGGTTCAAGACATCCGCGAGTCTCACATTAGGATGAGGTAATGTCCTTGCAGAAACATACTGATTACAAAACAGAACTCATTTGTCACTTTGAGCATAAACAAGTGTATGTCAGACTCTACAGACAATACACAGTTAAACATATAATTTGTTTTTGTTATCTGGTTACGATGTGTAGTACATTGTACCTGTTCCTGAGTTCCCATCTGTACTGGAGGCAGATGTGTTTTGTCTCTCCAGGTATTCGGTCAGGTTCTTGTTGAATTCCACCTCTGATTGGTTGGTGGAGATGTAGAAGTAGCAGGATGGAGATTCTGATGTGGTCAGGACATTGTGGAACTCTCCAGAAGGAATCTAAGACAAGAAGATATTTGGTTTGCATATAGAATCATACTACAGAGCACCTCTCAGATATACACACACATAAAAAAACATTGGATTAGTGGCAAATGTGCTACATCGGCAACTAAATCCATAGTGTGTTTTTTGGTACACTTATTAGACAGATTAGCCGAAGAGGCTCTGTGGGCGTCACTCCACCGTCATGGTAGGAATATCATGTAAAGTGACTTTCCCAAAGGGCACAACATCTGGGCATGGTGAGTATTGAACCCAGGACCTGCGTCCAATGCTCTAACCGTTGCGCCACACCAACGCCATACAGTAATACAATGTATGTTGATTGTGAAGAAAAAGTTAAAAGTCCTTCATCATCTGACCTCCAGTTTGTCGTCTTTCTTCAAGGTGACATTCTTCAGACTTTCGTTGTTCTCCTTGCCCCTGAACTCCACCCTGACCTCTCCGTACAGAACCGTCAGGGAGACGTTATCAAAGTCGGGATTGATGTAGTTTTCCAACTCAAGACCTGCAGTACGTTCAGACAAAGGAAGAGTCAGTCTGGGATCAAAGTTGGCCAACCATTTCTCTTTGTCATAATGAATGCATCTACACTGAGGCTGTTCTTACAAGACTATAACTTATAGCCATATCTTAAGACATAAGTAGGCAGTAATCTACAGAACCTACACTACTATCTATTTGGGCTGCTAAATCATTCTAGGACATTAACCTAGTCCCCTATCATCATTTACATACATTGATAAATGCAATACATGAACTGATGACCTTGACAAAAACGTCTAGTGCTACTTTATAGGAATGGTACATAACACTATTTAAGAACACAACAGTACTAACCAAAACATTTACTATTAGGATACCTGATAACGATTAAACATATACATTGTACATACCAGGAAAGTCTGCCACAAATACCACATCAGTCTCATTTGCCATTGTTTCTTCAATCTCCTTAAACTTTTCCCTCCACGGTGTGAGGTCGACCAATAGTGGCATCATCCAGGAGGAGGGTTTGAACGGAGACCAGTCAGCTGTGACAATGTCCACTCGAGGGTCCACCATCCTGAAGGGGGGAGCAGACAGAGTCAAAGAAAATTAGCATTGAATTTTTCAATATTGGATTCAATTTCCTATGAAAATGACACCTCTATTTCATGATCACAGTCCCTGGGAGGAACGCAGGTTGACGACTGACCTCTGCTGGAACCTGTTGTTCATGGACTTCCAGATGTCGAAGTAGAACTGTGGCTGTGCGATGTTGTGTTCCTGCAGTCTCTGCTTCAGACAGCTGGCATACTGCTTCAGCATGTCGGGATGGCTGCTCCAACGGTTCGACTCAGTAAACACCTGGTGCAGAGAACAACAAGATTCAATCCTGTGTTTTTGGACCATTTTCTTTGGAGCATAAATGTTGCAAATCTCTATCAAAATATTTAATGTCAAAGCCAGTATAATTAGTGATATGTAAAGTGTGTAGATATAAAACAGCTGAAGCAACAAGAAATGGCTTTAAAAGTTAAATTCTGAAATATTGTAAATACATTTAAGTTTGCGTGGTTTTATTTCACAGTAGGGAATAATGGAGTGTTTGCGGTGGTTTTAAGTTCGCGCTTGATTATAGTAACGCTACAGTTATGGGTGGGGAAAAAGTTTCCCAGTGGTTTTAAGTTTGCGGCAAAGACTTCAGAGCGACAAGCACAAACATAAAACCACCGCAAATATTCATGCATTTACAGTACTCTTGTGGTACCAATGATTTATTCAAGACAAGACGAAGTACATACCCCAGGCCTAAGGAAGCCATACTCTCCTGTGGCTGCATCCACGTACTTGACCTTTATGTGTTGGACTGACCAGGTGTGGACCATCATGTCCCAGGAGTACCCATACAGCCCCTGTGTCCACGAGTTGTAACCCTGCAGAGTGAAACGACTTCAGTCATATGACTGCCAGTTGCCTGATGCCATAAAAACTATATGTACATGTAGATTGTAAAACAACTGAACCTCTTTCCACATGTATAGCAACTACACACAACTACAGGTAAACAATGTTGCATTTCTCTTGGATTTAGCATTGTTCATTAGGTAGATTATGTAAACTGTCCCTACCTGTGTGATGAAGTGTGAGTAAGGCAGAAACAGCTGTTCTGACATGTACAGCAGTACAAAGACTGCAGACAGGTGGTGGATCAGTCTCATCTGTGGCTTCTTCTGTTTACCTGTCTTTGCCTGTGGTTCCTCCTTCAGAAGGAGTTAAGTCAAGAAAATGTATAAATCTTTAAGAAAGAAATTTTGTTCTTTTTCCATTATACAATCCTATTCACCATCACCAATCCTGTAGGAAAACAAAACCCATAGAAAATCTTGTATAACATTTGTATAACATATGTAAGACAAAGGACATTATAGTGTCAGTGATGATTATATTTGTAGTGATGAGACCTACCATAGAGATGTTTACCGAGATAAAGTTAGCACTTCTAATTACTTAAATGTGTGCTTTGTACAACTTTCTCTCACCAAATGATGATTTTGTGAAAAGACAGGACTGTAGGCAGTTTTGTTTCTCATCTTGTTTCCATCTTGCCAGCCTTTGTGTTCAGGGTAAGGGATACAATCGTATATAGCACCCTATTATACAACTTTTCCCATGAAATATGTTCACCTCCTTAACATCCTTAGTGTACAGACACCTCCTGCTGTCCTGTGCAGGTGTCTCCAGTGGCAGGATAATCTTCATCCTGTCAGGACACTTGTGTACCAGTCTTTTAGGCCAGTCCTGGGAGGAGAACAAGGGCAGGGTGGCCAACATGGTGTAGGAGAACATGCCTGAGAAGAGGGCACAAGCACTTCTGGTTAATCACAGCTCTAGCTTTACAAAGTTATACTGAACTCTGAAAGGAATGGACAGAGGTCCCTAGTGGTCTGCCATGAAGCCAAGACATCAATATGCAAGTACGTCTAACCCTCAAGAGATGGGGAACAACAGACTATAGACCTCATAGTGAGTGTGAGAGAGTTAAACATCTCTACAGACTCATAATCTAAGGTCAACTTGATCTAGATAGCTTTCAGCTGTAACAACCACAACATTTTCCAATGTGACGGCTATTTATGATTGTAGATACATGCATACATTCAGATAAAAGCTTTCCTTAAAAAGCTTTCCATAAAGCATAAACGACTTCATTGAATCCTATTTTCACTCCACTATTTGAAACTTATCTGATGAAACTGCATCTAGACTTATATATACATGTGTGATTTCTCTCCCTTTCAATTAGCTCATACTTTTGTACAGATAATGATATTATATAATAATGGTTATTGCAAATATATTCAAAACAGAAAAGCTAAATAAATGTCTAGGCCAGTGAACTGACCTATGTGGAAGAGCTGTGAGTTCATGGCATGGAAGGATCCCCCAAAGAAGAAGGCTATTGGTCTGGTGAAGTCAAAGAACAGGAGATACCCCATGGACAGGTCGATGATCAGTCCTCCCATGTGAACTATCCACTGGCTCACAAACTCCTCTGAGAAAAACATCCTACATCCAGAGATACAAAGATATCATTTTTTTCTTTTTTCTTTTTGTAGATACCACCATAAACATTATCTACTGGTAACATCAAAGAGGCACTCATGTACAAAATGACTAATAAACTTGTGGACGTGCCGACTGATGAGTATCTAATACCAGATCAGAAAAAGACAAGAAATAGTCAAGCCTTTAAGTACCAGAGTTATCAACCAAGGATTGATATGTTCAAAAACTTGTATTTTCCGAGAACCATAGTACATTATAGAAGGGAACTCGTTGTCATCAAATACTGTAGGAGCATCCTCACTGAATAGATATAAAGAACAGTTGCAGTCAGATGTGCAAAAGCTAGGTGTGACAGGCTCTGTTCGGTGTAATATAGCCAGCTGCTGCTGTGCTATGTGCCTGCGAAGCTGATGTGGTACACCAAAGGGTGGTTATACCAGCTATACAGAATACAGATACAGAAGAGAACTCAACTACAATGTATGTACATCCCAAATATACTATTCTCTAACCATTTGCACTAAAAATGGCATGATGTAAAAGAGACTTAGTATACGTGAATGGTGAGAAGACCCAGTGTTTGGAGATCCTGGTCATGGAGTGTCCTGTCACCCAGTCTTCATCCAGCTTCTTCAGTCCAGCAAGGAAATAAACAATGAAAATCTGGACAAAAAAAGAAGCAAATTGAATGAAACTATTAAAATATGTACCAAAGAAATATGATTGGCAAGGCCATTGCTGTTATGTACCTGTCATGTCAAAGCCTTGTAGAATTGCCTTTATCCACACAAAATCATTCGCCTAAAATGAGAATCATAACTTCCCTCATAAGAAAGTTTTTTTTCTATATACAACAGCTATTTCATTAATGACATGGCTGTTATGGAACGTTGATAGGTACCTGGAAGCGGAGTAATGTGTAGTTCCATAGAGGCACGTGGGAGTTCCGCAGCTTTTTGTTCAATAAACCATCAACTGACCTGAAAAAGGACATGTATGATGGACTGGTGAGCTCTAGATTACAAATGGCATCGCCAAGTCCCCTTTCTCAAGTGATGAATAACCTGAATCGACTTCAGACATGTGATTGGTCTGCAGGAAACTGTCAGCAAAAATACTTGGACAGAGTAGCTTAATGCAGCTTCTATGAACTGGTAACTGTATCATGTGGTTCATGTGACTGTTACTTTTCATTCTTTAAAAACAATCTAGAAATATCCTGTTATTAGCTCTTTAAAAAAATCAAAAGTCCTTTTTACGAAAATATTTACCAGTATCTGTTTGCATCTGACAACAGCAGGAGGAATGAAGTCAGTCCATACAAGTAGGAGTGGTTGTTCCATGCCGTCTTGTCCAAGAAGAAGATGAACCAGTACGGCCCCAGGAAACAGAGGCAGCTCAGTCGGAAACAGAACCCCAGCATGATACCTATTGCACCTGTAGAGATAAAACTCCGGTGAGGTACCTTTTGTACAAACAGAAATAAAACCTCAGCATGGTATCTCTGTCACTTATGAAAACAAAACCAAAGTATAACGCAGGAACATAAATAATACACTAGTGGAATATCAACTCTCATCTGCAAATACTACAGCTATTCATCATGTGCTATGAAAATAAGATGAGTACCTATCAACATGACCAGATAAATAATGTAGAGCCAGTCGATGTAGGGTGGTTGGAGGAAGTTGAAGAGAGGGAAGAAGCATGTATCTGGGTTCAAAAACCGCATGTCCAAGCTGGACATTCCACGTTCCTGCATGATGTCCAGCACCATCAGGAACCCTGAGCAACGGAATGGAGAAAGAGGTAACACACTGATAACTATGATGCTTCATTAACATTCAAGTCTATGATCTGAAAAAAAAAGTAGTATCTAAATTGTAACCATGAAAAAAAGAGCAAGATACAAATACAATAAATGTAGCTCAGAATTCTTTCAAGTCTTTCAAGCATGTTTTTGCTTTACCAATTGAACAAAATTAATTTGATTGGAGGCGAAAGGAGAAATTAAGTTTTGTGTGTCATGGTGTGTTTTTGTGTGTGTACATCAGTAAAAGTCATTTTAAAAAGTACATCACACTGTATATAGTATACTATCATTTCTACAGGTATTAGGAAATTGTGTGAGGAAATCAAGAATCTTAGTGCATCTTACCAAAGAGAAGACGGAGCACCCCCAGATTTGCTGGGTCTGCAGGTCGATTGAGCAGCTGGACAAACCCTGACCATGACTGCAGCTCCTCAAGGTCGAAGCCAAACAACCTCCTGAACCTGGTTTCCTTGGTAACGGCTTCCTGGGGTGGCGGCTGGACAAAGTCACCACTCCCATCATGAGGGGGGTCTTTTTTCCTGCGTCGCACTGATGAATTTAAGTATAATAAACATTTGCAAAAACTACTTGTGAATGCTGACATAACATCTTCATAATGAATATTTTCACAAACATCTATTCCAATACACCATAACTATAGTGTATTGACCTTAAGATTTTGTTTTGTTATTTTTGTTTCAAGTCTGGGGCGACGCCCCCTAAATAAACTATTAACAAACTCCCAAAACATTTGCCTTACAAAATACAGAAAGTAGCATTTCAGAGAGTTGAAAATAACATAGTTCTCTCCAAAAACTGGTCAACTTTGTGTTTTATCACCTTCTCCATATTTGTATACAAAATAAAGAGCCTTCAACATTTGCGGCTTGACCTTTGACATTATGTCCACATAAAATGATGAGGTACTTTAATCACCTGATAACTGATGATAAGGCTACACCAAGTAATTTTTATGGATGACGTCCGCGCGCGCATTGATTTTGGTCTGTTCCCAGAAAAAAAACAAGAAATTCCGCTTCCTTACACTATGACCAAAGAGTTCCTTTTTGATATATGTTTCTACAGGCCTGCAAAATCAATGGGATATGGAAAGGACAACAACTGCTGTTCAACTTCAACTGATTTATTCAAATTATTGCTGTTTTCATGATGAATAAAAGAATTCTTAGTTGTTACACCGTGTTCTCTCATTCAATTTGTGTCCTAACATGTGTCGTCGACTATTATATTTCAAATCTAGGCATCTTGTTTTTTTGGCCCTTCTTGTTTTGTTTTTTTGCGCTCTCGTATTAGATTTAGGGTCTCCAAAGGACGTCATCCATAAAAATTACTTGGTGTAGCCTAAACTGTATAACATGGAGATATGGGGACAGGGAAATATCATACGATACTAGATAGATTCAAACAATGCTTGGACTTACATTTGTAGATACACAAAGGTTAGGTCAACAGGTTAAAATTTCAATGTAGCACTAGCAAATTTACGCTTTACAAGTTGTGATGAGCTTTAAACTAGTTTACCCAACTTCTCGACTTTATCTTCTTGCGCTTATATGGTGCTAGGTACCATATAAGTACCTCAGAGTTGTAAAATCATCCTTAAAGTATGTCATATGGAATCATGACTAACTTTCCTGCCCCCCTCCCCCTCTCAGGTTGTTCGACGTCGCGACAGGGTTACATAATGTCTGGTTGATCAGATCATTAAAAGAGTAATTTAGCTGTTAATCGTCTTGTGAACACTGTGTCGAGACCTCTACAATCTAAACTACTGTTAGATTATAGTACCATGCAAAATGGAGCAATTACAGACCAAGAACACGACAGAATATGGAACCAAACGACACGTACCTCCCTTTCTGTCCGGAGCCGCCATTTTTTTACCCAGGATGCCGTGCGTGAAAATAAACTTCGCCAAAGTTTTGGCCGTGTTCCATGTATGTGAGAGTCACGCACTGAATATACAGCTTTCATTAACAAGGCTTAAACAGCTTATAAATACACCAGGCAGTGAACATTCATATTTACAATGTATCATCCTTTTCATAGCTACATTTTGTCGATGTTACAGAGATATGACCAAAGTTAACAGGTGTCCAGATCAGGCTCTGGTAAAAGTTATTTCGTAATTTCTAGTGCAAAGATCCTCAAATTCTAGATGATGTATTGAGACATTTAATCCTAAATGTCATTGAACACAAACAAATATTTCGGTGTTTCTACACACATTCCAATGAAAATATTACGAATATTGCTCAATACTCCAATCAGTCAGAACAATTCTCGATTCCTCGATGAAGGTTTTAGACATCCAGGTAATAAGAGTACGCAAGAAAACAGTTACTCAAGCAACTGGATTGGAAAATCTGCAATCCGTTCGGTTACTTGAGTAATTATTTTTCTTGGGTATTCTCAATTCCTTTGTCATGAACTTTTTCAAGATTTGATTGAAGTGTCAATATAATTCAGTTATACAGAGGCATCTTAGTGCAACGATGCATGTAGATAGGATCATGTGACAACGGACGGGACGTTAGAGTTACCGTCAGCATCTAGAATGGCAGAAAATTAATCACTTTTAATTTCAGCTTTAAGTCATGATTATCTTCATGACATTACAATGATTGATACATCAAATACAGTGAGACGTATGTCAAAGTACAGGGAACATTCATGACTTTTATTCGAATAGGACACCTTTTAACAAAAATGCAAAGCATTGCTAGTTTTTTTTTTTTGTAGTAACTACAGTTGTGCCATGTGATATAACAACATGCAGGGTTCCATTATGATTCTACTGGGCTAAAGTCTACATTACAGTTTATATATAAGGCTAATTTTTACCAGTTCAAGTTGCTTTTTATAGCTTTGATTCTACTGGGCTAAAGTCTACATTACAGTTTATATATAAGGCTAATTTTTACCAGTTCAAGTTGCTTTTTATAGCTTTGTAGACTTTGTAATGCAGTTAATAAGTTACAACGGCAAGATCAAAATTCATTCATAATTTCTAAGATTCTAGCGGAAATCGGTCCCGGCAACATTTGATGCTATACAAATGTATTTCGTTCTAAATTTACTTATGTGACACTTTCTAAGCAATTTAATGGCGAAGCTTAACATCTGAAGATGTTATGCAATGGATTCATTGAGACACACAGCACAAAACTATATATTATCCAGTGACTAGCTACATCATTGATTACTTAATGAGTTAAAATCATACATCTGCTTACATGTGCCAACATTACACACAAAAAGTGAAGAACGATTGAATAGACAACTTTTAACACATCGTGCTCATTAAAGAAGTCACAGAATAAGGTTATTACAAGACGAAATATTTTTGATAATTTGACACTTTATCTAGCAATTGTGCAAGAATGCTACGCAGACGAACTATCGGTCTACATGCACATGCAACACACGCGGGTGTTTCTTTACCACTAGTCTGTATTTCCTCTGTGGATTGTGATGATCCCCTCGGAGTGCAACTTCTCAAGCATGAGGTGCTCAAAGTCGGAGTCGTGCACCCCTGTGGCCTTGTGGTACGCTCCGTGGTAAGACGAGTCCGGGACCCAGTAGTGGTTCCAGTTTCCATGTTTGTTTGGTCCGAACCCGTACAGGTCCACCTGACGTAAACATATCATGACAAAATAACAATATTCAAATGTGTGGCCTCCCAGAGAAGAAAGTCGGAAACGTATCAATATTATTGGCAACATTGCCGCGCAATATTAATATCTATGATCCACCAGAAAAGTAAATAATGCCGATAGAGTTTCATACAATTCAACATCTCGTGAAAAATAAAGACTTCAATTTATTCCTTACCTCATCACACACGTGTACTGCAAACAGGACCACTAAGCTGCCTGTGGAGGAATATCTCCCATGATGCTCTGTCCACTTGTCATGAACATACTTGAAGAAAGCCGGATTGTACACCAGAATCTGTGTAAGGTCACCATTTGTTTTTATTTGATTGTTATGTTTGAGACAAGTCACACATCAAGTCAATGTGAGTGGCAAGTAAAACATTTTAACATGGAGGACATTGCTAATACATGTAGATCATGCGTTCACTGACAAACTTTCAGAACTTGATCACTTATGATTAGGTAAAGCTCAATGTCTGCCTTCGCCTTTCTAGAATTGTCGACAAAACTGCCGAATCTGTGAACATTTGTTTAACTTACCTTTGATGTATTCGTCTGAATTCTACCTTTTACGCTCGTCCATGTCCTGAAAGAAAAAGATAATCAAATGGGCAAAATATCAATAGCCAAGGGTACTTAATGGCAACCGTAGTCTAGGCACAAGCATGATCATGTATGGCTGAAGTACATACAAGATTACTTACCGTTAAGGAGTGGAGGAAATGGCATTGCATGGGGCATGATGAGAGAGCCATACAGTGTAAAGACATCTAACGTCTTATTTGAAGCCCCCTAAAATGTTTAGGAGGATGCCCAATGTGACATGTCAAAGTCTATCCAACGTCCTTACCGAGTAATGGACCCGTCCGTGACGGCTGTCCTCATCCATTTGATATCTAGAGGTTTGAAGTTCAGCAGGACGAAGCTGACGTCATATGCCAAGTCCATTGCGCTCTCTGGATACATGAAACTGTGCGTAGTTTTGTTGCCAACATCCTTCTCCCAGCCCTTTATAGGAGCCCCATTCATTCTGTAAACAGAGCAAACAGATAAGTACATTTTTGTAGGATGACAATAATGAAGACCACCCATGTAATATGTACGTATATTGCCCCTAAACGTTACCATATGCAATGTAACTCTTCAAAAAAATGTAATTCTTCCTGCTAAGAAATGTTTACCCTCACCTGAAGATCAAGTCATATCCATCGATCTCTTCCCCATAGTTGGACTGCCTCAGGTTACCAGAGTTCCCCACCACAGCACAGCGGAGACACCCTGTGAGGTTATGGGTGGCCCACGGGTCGACATCTGGCGCTCCCATGTCAAATAACGCCGCCAGGAGAGGGGCGGGGTCCTCGCCTTGGTTGCCCTGGAGACTCTGCAGCGATGATCAGGGCAGCATGAGAGTAGCACACATTACAACACACTGGTAAGTTTTCCACAAGACCCAAGGAGATGGAGATTATCCTAACAACGCTTAACATTCAAAGTAACTATTGAATTGGAAAGGTTGAAAAAGCCACTCTTTTCCTCCCCATATAAATACTCGATAGAATTATCTGTTCATCAACGCCAGAATTCGTGATTCCAAAACGTGATCTAATGTTATATAAATCACTGCAGAAAAATGACACGCTGGCACATTTGCAACCATGCCGTGACTGAATGCAGCAAACATACGGCCTGTAGTAATGCAAAGAAACCATCCTTACCATCCACCACTTTCTGGCGTCAGCAGGCAGCTCTATGTTAGCCCGTGACCAGACAGGCCTGATGTCGTCATCAAACCTGCTATCAAACCAAGACGACCGTCCCTTCTGCCATATCCTCTTACATGTCGGCTGTACCGAGGTGGGCAATGCTGGACTTTTGTCGACTGGTAATGTTCCTTCGTCTTCCTCTAACTCTCTTGACAACAGGTTGTTACTCTTTTTATCAACGACAGGGGGCGTAGTTACCTTAGTGCTTCGCGCAATCGGTGATTTCCAAGGTTGCACGTAAGAGTACGTTGCGCCTACTACAATCAGTATGAACACTATCATAGGGCCGAAGAACCTTGAATGCATCCTTAACATGTCTGCGTCAAGTCAAGAATGTTGGATGTGTGTTACAGAACCAGTGCAAATGGAGAGTCGACGGGGAACTCTAAAGCTTCCGGGATTCCAAAGTCGTCCGTAATTTTGGAATTTTCCTCACTTTGTAGTTCTTCCAATATCCTTAGTTGGAATACAGTGTCCTGTAGACGAAACGAAGAATGATATGATATGGCAAAAGGTTGCTCTGTGCACCCATTCAAGGTCTACTCATACGTGTACAAACTGGCCCTGTAAGGTCAATAACATGGTGGAACATGTTTTGCCATTCATACTCGTGCAATTTTCAAATGAAGTTGGTCTCAGTTCTTAAATGTTCATATCCCCACAAGCGTCTTCGGCAAAGACCAAAGTACATGAAGTTTTACGTACCTGACATTAGTTGAAGTGGTACAGTACAGTGTTGTTGTATCAACCTTGTTGAGAGGCCCTTTGAGTTACAGCTCGGTTATGGGCCCGGGGTCATCTTGTAATGAATAAAGTTGGAGGGTGTTTCATGTACGTTACAATCTGAAGTGGTAAGTCCGGTTGGATGGCTTCAGTGTAAACACGCTATCATTGAAAGCCTTGGCATGGGGTTAGAAGATTTTCAAGTATATGTGTCAATAAAGCAACTTTCGAACTTAGAAAGTCAATCAATCAGCATGCAATATTACCATATTTCAAACGGAAGGAGGCACAAAGTTCAAGGCTACGCGCGGTATCATTAGGTCTATATAGGACCCAGGGGAAATGTGGGGTTGGTCTAGGTCGTCATTACCTGTAATTAATCCATTCATTAAGCCCCTTTGACACATAGCCGACCATGGTCTCCCGACCTTCTCCAGACCATGGTTGGGAGTAAATCGTGAGCAAATCACGGTGGTCAAAAAGGCCTTGATTTTTTTCTAACTTGTAAAGCATGTATATTGATGAGGAATCGATGTCAATCACCTCTGTCACTACTGGCAACAGTAGCTGATTGGTTTACGCCTTTGCAGGCGGGAACTAGATTTATTTTGGTCACACCAAGCTGAGCAGAATTTTGCCCGCGAACGAGTGTCGTTTTCAAATGCACGCCTTGCCTCCGCTCCCATTGTTTTACGGTTAGCACATCAACAATGCCCCAGTTTTCATTCCAATCATCCCCACGCTCAAGTGCCATACTAACACCACCGTTTTGATTCTTTCTCAGCTGTATCTTAGTCTATCCAGTTTAGTCTATCCTACCACACAAAACACCAAAACTAAGGCCATCTAGAAATCGCAGTTTTCGTCATAACTCACCGTAATTCCCGGCCGAGAGTGCTAGATTCTACGCGAAACCGCCGGGGACGCCGCAGAACCCGCCGATATGATAAACATAACCTCGGCCTTTACTACGTACATTATCTGCGACTTTCTTAAACACACAGACACTCAGAATTAACAAATAGAATTCGAATAGTTCATTGATGAAGTAGAATATTTCCATTGTAGACGAATCCACGGAATTTTACCACATACTGATACCCCAAAACGTAGCACTCACCTTGATACATTTGCGTCTTTGACAAGAACTTGTGTAGCGACGTGTCTGGCCCTGTCCTACACAGCGACACAATAATCACAACCTACGTTTTCCGATTTAAAAACGCATTCTTTCTAATAACAAACTCCTTCTCGTCATTCTAGTAATAGAAGAACGCGGTCTAAAGACCGTAATTCAATACGCATGGTAACAGCGCACACGCCAGGGTTTGATGTGCCGAATAGAAACTTCCTGGCAGCTTTGACTGGTAGAAAAAAGGTGCCTTCCTATACTGAGGAGATGTGCGTTGCATAAAAATACACATTTAGTAAATCAACTCCTGGGGAAATACGGAAGAGATCAGAGTGTTATTATTCGACAGCAGAACTGGATTTTCTTTGTTTACAAACCGACGCCATGTTCTGGTTTCTTCAGATAACACACTTGCGGGTCTCATTCGTGTATCTATTATTTTACGCACGTGTATTTCAATCCCCCAATGTACCATTCAGGTGTATTTTGCCTAGAAATTGAAACTCTCCCGGCTTGGTCGATACAATGTTTCAATTTCTCGTGCTGAGATAAAATTTTGACGAAATTTAATTGCACCGATCAAGGACATTAGCTCCGATGTAAGGTACTTTTTGACGATGGCATAAGTCTTACGCGATCTTTTCTAAAGTACTAGCGAGAAACTTGAAAAATATACGATCTTTTGATGCTCCTTTTTTTGAGAGGACTAGATGAGAATTTGTACACAAAGCTTGTTCAGTTGTTGGCAGTTGAAAATCCCGGGTAATTATCTCGCTTGGTCCGGGCGACGAATTCAAGTATTTCTCACTCATTTGCATCTGTTTTAACCGCCTCATAACAGACGCTAGCGAAGCACTGTGATCTTCACCGACAAGCTCATTATACTTCCAGACCATAACCATTCTTCAACGTGAAATTCTGAATAAAGTATTTTGGGCGATATCTCCCGATACCAACGCTAGACTTCGACAAAAAAAACAGCCGTCCGAAAGACAAATATCTAGCCGCCATCTTGAAAAAAAAAATCAAGATATGTATGTATTTTAATCAGTATGCCATTTGACCTATTAAAGCTACAGGACGATTGGGTGGTTGGAATATTTCAGGCAATGGCATTTACTTGACTACAATGATGTTGTGACCCATGAATCCCGTTGTGTTTTGAAGAGAGTGGCTCTGAGAGGATTGTTGTAATTACCTTATCAAAAACCAAGAAGGGAGCGTTTGTGGTTTTATTTGCGTGGCATCTGATATAATCTTTATTTTCAGGGAGAACAAGTACATATCGGATGACATTAAAAATTTCAAATACACGATCATGCTGCTAATGCTTGTTTGAAAAACAGTCTTCATTCAAATCTCTTTGAAAAAATTCATCAAAACAATGAACGCAAAGTTAAACTTAATACACAACACATATCCTGGGCTTTTGTGATACGCAACAACTTATCGAGTTGATATCTTAATCCTGCTTGTAGTTACATATGCAAATATTGCACACAAATAGGCAACAATAGTCTACTGGACATTTCTGACAACACGTACGTTGTGCCTGGTTCCGTTTAAGTAACCACACAGTTAGGTAATGACTAATTTCTTATCATAAAGCTGAGCAAAAAAGCTACATACATCATCTAGCTAGCAGAACCAAAGGCAGGAAGGTTATATCACACATGAGTATCTTTTTACTAGTGATTTGCATTGCCTCTGTGGATTTTTATGATCCCCTCCGACTGCAGTTTCTCCAGGAGTAGTTGTTCAAATGAGGTGTCGTGCCTCCCTGACTGTCCGGGGTACGACGTATTCCAGTAGTGGTTCCAGATCCCCTGTTTGTCAGCTCCATAACCATACACGTCCACCTGAAGTAACACCGGGTAGAAAATAAGAATGTACAAAAGCCTCCCAGAGTCACGAGTCAAACTAGAAAAATGGGTATTGCTCTTTCACCAACAGCTTTTCATAATCTCTCACTGTTCCTTCCTCAAATAGGTACACAAACATTTCCTTTAAACGTCTATACGAACACCTACAAGGATAACTGACATCTTTACCTAACAATCCCTTTATAACATGATGAACGTACATGTAACATATATACGTGACAATGCATATTTCTGCAATAGCACTACAGCCATTAATTCAGCCTCGTTCATTCAACCCATACCTGGCTCATCATATTTCTAATGCACCATGTACACGTGCTGCCCAGTGAAATTAAGTGTAATCCAATTGCAACATTCAGGGCAAAACATCGCTTTCAAGAATGTTTCCCTTACCTCATCACAAACGTGTATTGCAAACAGGACCACTAAACTGCCTGTGGAGGGCCATGACGAATGATGCTCTGTCCACATGTCATGGATATACTTGACAAAATCAGGATTGTACACCCGAATCTGTGAAGGTAATCATGCACATGTTTATTTCCATATGGACACTACAGAAGTATATTAATTTTCATGCTGGAAACTTAGTTTACCAGTGTATGAATATTCTCTATACATCAAGTGAATATGAAGGGTAAATGAAGCATTTTTCAATGCAGCATAATTTTTTTCTTTTGCGATTTAGCACAGCTTTTAAGCAATTTTTCTTCATTTGCCCGACATATGTTTAGATGTACTGAACTAGATAATGAAAGAGCTCGAGTCCTTCATGATTTCTCATTAGGTAAACCATAATCTATATTTGGTGTACAATAGATAATAGTCTGACATTGTCTTCCAGTTTGGACAGGAGGGGTTTATCGGTTGAAATAACCTGAGAAAAAACATGATAACACTTGAACTTATTGAACATTCTTTACCTTTGATTTATTCGTCTGAATTCTACTTTTCAGCGCCCTATATGTCCTGAAAGAAAGAGTATATAGTTAAAAGACTTGCCACCAGTGAGAAACAATGTGCGAGCAGTAATATCCTTAAGCTTATCGTATGCATAAACGGATATGCCTGAAATAAACATATCCATGATGAAAAGAGAAGGACTTATTTTGTTAAAGACTGACAGAAATGACCTTGTATGGTGCAAGAGGAAGATATAATGCAGTACGAAGACTTCCAACATCTTGTCTCGAGTCCGCACTAAATCTTTTCGTGAGACAACGTACCGAGTAATGGACCCGTCTGTGAGAGCGGTTCTCATCCATTTCAGATCTAGAGGTTTGAAGTTCAGCAGGACGAAGCTGACATCATCTGGCAAGTTTATGGCGCTCTCTGGGTACATGAAATGGTGGGTGGTTCTGTGGCCGACATCCTTCTCCCAGCCCTTAGTAGGAGCATCGTTCATTCTGTAAACAGAGCAAAGAGTTAGGTAGCCTGGAATCCAAACCTATTATAGCTCCCGAGTCTCCTCTCCGCAAATAGACTCGGGAGCTATAATAGGTTTGGATTACATGGCTAACAGTTAGGAGATCATTATAGACCACTATTAATGGATTTTTGTATGTGTTTCTGAACCCAAAACTGTTACAAAACTGAATTCAAGCCTTTCTCGTTAATCATCATCATTCACTAAATGCTACCGAGAACACTAGTGTCTCTACGACACGATATGGTCTAGGGTGATTTTGCATCTTGCAAGGGGCATTTTGCAAATTAGGCCCATATTTGCACGATTGGTATCTGCTAATGTCCCACCTGCCATAACTTACATATGTTACATGTATCAAGTCATATTAACGACGAAATCATTAAGTCCTCATTTGCATGATTTTATTGCGTACACTTTTTGTCCAAGCTATCTGCATGCTGATGATAAAAAAAAATACGTTATTCCTTTCTCGAGGATTTTAACAAAACGCCCCTGTGGTTCCAGAACAAGCTGCATGCTAGGTACAGTCACTTATTTCAGAACACCAGAGCTATCCACCACCCAAATGTCGTGACCATAACTTGTCCAGGACATGAGATATCAAAACCGGTAGTTCTGCTGCAGTACCAATGTCTCACATCAGGGGGCTTAAAATCAACCTTGACCTTTGTCTTTCCAACACCTACCCACAAAACAAATACCAGATATCATTACAATCCACCCAGGGCCGTCCCCACGGAACACAGACAAACACACCAAAGAAGACAAACCTCCAGTTTCCATGTCCATAATAACAATCTTGTTCAGGAAGCAATATTAAACATAATTGCTAAGTATTCATGTAAAGGAAACCACACCTGAAGATCAAATCATATCCGTCGATCTCTTCCCCATAGTTGGACTGCCTCAGGTTACCAGAGTTCCCCACCACAGCACAGCGGAGACACCCTGTGAGGTCACGGGTGGCCCACGGGTCGACATCTGGCGCTCCAATTTCGAATAATGCATTCAGGAGGGGGGCGGGGTCCTCGTCCTTTTGGCGCTGGAGACTCTGCGGCATAATATGGCATATTTTATGGTAATGATCACAGCATAGTATGAGAACAGCACACATCACCCTTTTTGTCTGGTAAATTTCTTCCAGCTCAAAGGAGCTTGGGCTAATCTTTGCTTCGCTTCTTATTCTGTTCAGAAACTTTAAAGTAGGAGAAAGTCATTGTCCTTCTCCCCATACTCGGTAGATTCATCCGTTTATTAACGCTAGCATTTAATTTGAATCAGTCATGCACAACAAAACAGCCCCAAAGTAAAGTTACACAGAAGAATACGTACAACCTGTTCTATCAAGATGCAAAGAGACCATCCTTACCGTCCACCACGTCCTGGCGTCAGCAGGCAGCTCTATGTTAGCCCGGGACCAGACAGGCCTGATGTTCTCATCAAACCTGCTATCAAACCATGCCGACCGTCCCTTCTGCCAGACCCTCTTACATGTGGGCTGTACTGGGGTGGGCAATGCTGCACTTTTGTCGACTGATAATGTTTCTTCGTCTCTCTGTAACTCTCTTGACAACTGGTTGTTACTCCCTTTTTCAACAGCAGGGGGCGCAATTATTTTAGTGCTTCGTGCAAGGGGTGGTTTCCGGTATTGCACGAAAGAGTACATTGCGCCTACCACAATCAGTACGAACACTATCATGGGAGCGAAGAACCTCCAATACATCCTCAACATGTCTGCGTCAAGTTAGAAGTTGGGATGTATGTTACAGAACCAATGCAAATGGAGAGTCGATGGGAAGTCTATAGCTAGATTACGAGATTCCAAAGTGCATACACAATATGTGCATGTTCTGCAATCTTGGAATTCTCCTTACTTTGTAGCTCTTCCAATATCCTTAGCAGGAATACAGTGTTCTCTAGACGAAACGAATAATGATATGACAAAGGTTACTCTGTGCACCAATGCAAGGTCTACTCACTTATCTATTCATTAATCTTAAGGGTGGTACGTGTGAAAACTGACCCCCAAAGGTCAATAAAATGGCAAAATATTTTTGCTGTTCATACTCTTGTTATTGTTTTGTTTTATAAGGTTGTTCTTAACTTTTTATATCCCCTTAAGTGTCTGGCGGCAAAGACCAAAATACATGAGGTTCTACGTACCTGTCATTTGTTTAAGTGGTAAAGTGCAGTGTTGTTGTATCAACCTTGTTGAGAGGCCCTTTGAGTTACAGCACAGTTTTGGGCCCGGGGTCATCTGAAGTGGTAAGTCCGGTTGAATGACTTCAGTGTAAACACGCTATCATTGAAAGCCTTGGCATGGGTTCAGAAGATTACTGACTAAGTGTGCATGTCAATTAAACGATTTTTGAAAGTTGAAAGTCAATCAATTAGCAATGCACCATATTGTAAACGGAATGAGGGACAAAGTTCAAGGCTTTGAAGTCTGATTTGATATTCTGATATACGTTTTTATTTTCAGGCTGAACAAATATATGGATGGATGACATTCAAATACGCGTATACGGTATCATGCTGCTGGTGCTTGTTTGAATAACAGTTTTGATTTAATTCAAATCTATATCAAAACTATACGCAACACACACCCCGTGCCTTTATAAGGCTGATTGCAACAACACATGTACATGTATTAGAATCATCCGTTTTGTCATTGAAGAATTTCACAGTTTAACCGTGACACGTAACAAACACCAGCTTAAATTGAATAGTGTATGTCTTTTTTAAATTTTCTTATTAAGTTGATAGCATAATTCTGCTTGCAGTTACACATGCAATTATTATATACGGATATGCAAAATAACATTTCTCACAACACGTACGTAGTGTCTGATTCGGTTGAAGTGACCACCTAGTTAGGTAATGACTAATTAATTTCTGATTATACAGCTATGTAAAATAATTTTCTACATCTAGCTAGCAGAGCCAACAGCAGCAATATTACGAGTATCTCTTTACTAGCGATTTGCATTGCCTCTGTGGATTTTTATGATCCCCTCCGACTGCAGTTTCTCAAGGAGTAGTTGTTCAAATGAGGTGTCGTGCACCCCTATGGACTGTCCAGGGTACGACGTACTCCAGTAGTGGTTCCAGATCCCCCGTTTGTCAGCTCCATAACCATAGACGTCCACCTGAAGTAACACGTAGCAAAAAAAAGCAATGTTCAAAAACAGTCACCAGTCAATATAGGAAAAAAAATGCCCTTTCACCAGTACTGCAATATCTTTTTATAATATTTCACGGTTCAAGCATTTCGTGGGCACACAGACCGACACACCTTGACTTCACAACCACTTAATGAAACATGTACGCAACATGTATACCTTTCGTGACAATGCAGATCTCCACATTATCACTACAGCCTTTAGTTTAACCTCATTCCTTCAACCCATACCTGGCTCATCATATTTCTAATATACTCCTTGTATGTAGTGCTAGTGAAATTAAGTGGAGTCCAACATTCAGGGCAAAACATTGCTTTCAATAATGTTTCCCTCACCTCATCACAAACGTGTATTGCAAACTGGACCACTAAACTGCCTGTGGAGGGCCATTTCGCATGATGCTCTGTCCACATGTCATGGATATACTTAACAAAAGCAGGACTGTACACCAGAATCTGTGGTAGGCAATCATGTACATGTTGATTTCAATGTAGAGACGACAGAAGTATGCTGATTCTTATGCTAACCAGGGCATGAAGGATTCCCAGTTTGAAAGAGAGAATAATTCTGAAAAAAATTTCATTCACCATACATGAAATGAATGTGATTGGTGAATGAAGGATTTTTTTAATGTAAAATTTTTCTTTTGCGATTTAGCATTATAGCTTATAATAATACCCACTTGTACAAGCATATATTTCTTCATTCGCCTAACATATGTGTAAGCTGATGAACTAGATAATGAAAGAACTTGAATCCTTCATCATCAGGTAAAGCATAATTCATATTGATTGTACCATAAAAATGAAGGTCTTCGGCGAAATCTATCTTCCGGATTGGACTGAAGGAGTTCATCGGATAAAATAATATGAGAAAAAAATATGATAACCATGAGTTGAACATTTCTTACCTTTGATTTATTCGTCTTAATTCTACCTTTCACTCCGGTCCATGTCCTGAAACAAAGAGAATTATATGGTCGGAAATGACGTTATATGTTGTAATATGAAGGGGTGTATTGTAGAACGAAGACTTCCAATATATCTTGTTTCGAATCCCCGCTAAATTTTTAATTTACCGAGTAATGGACCCGTCTGTGAGAGCGGTTTTCATCCATTTCAGATCTAAAGGTTTGAAGTTCATCAGGACGAAGCTGACGTCATCTGCCAAGTCCATGGCGCTCTCTGGGTACATGAAATGATGGGTGGTTCTGTTGCCGACATCCTTCTCCCAGCCCTCAGTAGGAGCCCCGTTCATTCTGTAAACAGAGTAAACAGTCAGGAGGTCATTCTAGACCACTTTCAATGGCTGTGTGTATGTGTTTGTGAACTCTGTTATGAAACACAATACAAGCGTTTCTCCTTAATTTTCACCATTCACTAAGTGCTAAAGTAAAGTAAACACAGTATTACAACAGAGTGATTATTGTCATTTATGTATACTTTGTCTTGACGTGCAATTAGAAGATAACAATCATATTAAAGAAGCAATATCAAACACGCGATGATTGCTTAGTACACACCTGAAGATCAAATCATATCCGTCGATCTCTTCCCCATAGTTGGACTGCCTCAGGTTACCAGAGTTCCCCACCACAGCACAGCGGAGACACCCTGTGAGGTCACGGGTGGCCCACGGGTCGACGTCTGGCGCTCCCAAGTCAAATAACGCCGTCAGGAGAGGGGCGGGGTTCTCATCCTTGCTGTTCACGAGAGTCTGAAGAACAAGTGGAGACATATAGTATTGGCCATAAAGCTTAACAACAGCACACGATATCCTCTTAGGACTGGTACTACTGAATTTCCTTCCAGATCAAGGGAGATTCACTTCTTGTTATGTTCAGGTACTGCTGAACTTAAAAGTAGGAGAAAGCGATCGTCTTGATTCCTCCTGACTCGATAGGTTCATCCATTCCTCATGTATTTGAATTTCACGTCCCTTACTCCATCACATTTGTAACCATACAGCCACATACAGAATTCGAAGTGTACGAATAACAAAGGAGCTTTAACAGTAAAGATCCTTTGTACAACCTGTTCTATCAAAATGCAAAGAAACCATCCTTACCATCCACCACTTCCTGGCGTTAGCAGGCAGCTCTATGTTAGTCCGTGACCAGACAGGCCTGATGTTCTCATCAAACCTGCTATCAAACCATGACGACAGTCCCTTCTGCCAGACTCTCTTACATGTGTGCTGTACTGGGGTGGGCAATGCTGGACTTTTGTCGATTGTTTCTTCGTCTCCCTGGAACCCTCTTGACAACTGGTTGTTACTCTCTTTTTCTACATCAGGGGGCTCAATTTTCTCCGTACTTCGTGCAGAGGGTGATTTCGGAGATTGTACGAAAGAGTACATTGCGCCTACCACAATCAGTACGAACACTATCGTGGCAGCTGTGTGCTTTAAATGTATCCTCAACATGTCAAGGCCGGGCTCGGGGCCAAGATAGAAGTTTGTAACGTGTTCAGTTACAAAACCACTGGACTACGGAGTCAATGGGGGAAGTCTGTAGCTAGACCCTGGGATTCCAAAGTGGTCTATGGTTTTGGAATTTCATTACCGTTGCAGCTCTAACAATATCTGTGTTCTGTAGACGAATAACAATGTGACAAATCAATGGCACTTTGCAGCCATTCAATCAAAGTTTATGTATACATGAACAGAGTGACCCCAAACAGGTCAATAACATCATGCGCGGAGAGACCTTTGTTTTTATTCGTATCAATGGCAATGCAATTTAGAAAATAGTGCATGTTAATCTCTGTGTTTGTCAAATTACAAAAATACTCAAGGTTTTACGTACCTGGTATTTCTGGAAGTGATACAGTAGTACTGTATTGTCGTGTTAGACTTGGTCCGGATGTGTTCCTGCGTGAGGTCACCAGAACTGGTAATTCCGGTTTGGGGACACATACGGCCATTGAACGGTCTGGGCATAGGCATCGAAGATTTCTGACTGAGTTTACATTAGGATAATTTTGCATTCGTACATTTTTCAATCATCAGACAATTTGCACCATATCTGGAACATGATGGGAGATAAACGCTACCGTCAAGGCCAGGCGGGAATAGCACGATCCTCAGCTCGTACAGAGCTCATGTGAAAATGTTCGGTTGGTTTAGTGGGCAAAAGTGAATCATGCTGCACACTCTGAACCAATCAGTCACTGAATACAGTAAAAAAATCACCCGCTTTCAGCCTGAAAGAATGTTTACGTCTGTAAGTAACGTTCGTACCTTTGAAATTTTGCACTTTTGTGCTCGTCGCATTTTGCACCCATTGCATCGAGTGTCGTGAATTCGAAATTACATGTACTACTAGCTTACAACTTATAACCAGAGTAATAGAAACAATCTTATACGGTGCAAATTCTATAATACTAGTAGCATTATGATATACTTGTAGCATTAGCATTACGTAACAAGACCTGAATGTCACTTGAAGGTTACTGGTTACAAACATAGAACTGAAGCAGCTTCTCTTCTCCCTATTAAAGTCATAAACATCAATATGCCCCGAGACAAGCACGACTCACCGAAATTGAGGACAAAACTGACCCAATGGAAGCACGGGTTACGAAGGCTCTCCTCAAACGTTAACACTGGGCCTCCGTTTTACATAAGAGGACGTGACACCCCTTACTAAGCGATAGATATACCTGAGTAAGTAGTGTAAAGGGCCTTTCCAAAGCGCACATCATCGGTACCTGTCAGGAATGTGAACCCAGAACCTCTCGATTTTTAAGGTCAAACACTTAACAAGGTCAGACGACCCCATGCGGTACAAATCATTCAATAACAGACACATTTACCTACATTTTGTACACGGAAAAGATGACAGTGTGACGGATATCGATCCAACCTTCGACGTATGCTTGAATGTATAATTTTTAAAGTACAGTCAAATCTGTCATAAGCAACCACTCAAGGGACTGAGCAAAAAACAAAAATGGTTGCTGAGGACAGGTGGTTGCTCCTGACAAGTTGGTCGGGTGATTGATGCGAGTATGGTAAATTGGTAATCCTGGCTTATGCAAGTACATGCGATACTAAGTTACAATCACATATCAAACCCCAAACAAAAGAAGCCCAATGTAACTGTGCCGGCAGAAATCCTCATTCAAAATTGCTACTAGCTGCTGTCAATCATTTTTTAGTTGTTGAGTGGAGGGCGAATGCCCCTTTGGAACTGGAAAATTTGTTTCCTGGTTGAGTAAGACGGTTGTTCGCTTGGAAGAGGGTCTTAACTATGTAAAAATGGGCGGGACTGTATCAATGTGTCCTCTGACGGCACGTGGTTGCTCTGCCAGGTTTGTATGTACTACGTATTCAATATGTATTTCATTCAGTTTGCGTGACTTGGGACATGAGGGATGATTGCTTAAAATATATCAGGCTTTGACTGGTTAGAATCAATCATGTTATGACTCATGAATCCCGCGGGGGACTGAAGAGAGTTGCCAAGAGGACATCTTGTGGCGTGTACATCTCGGGCTTATCTTATCTTAGTTCAACTTATAGGTCCTCCTTGCTGTCTTATTGTTAGCCAATAGACCTTTCTCACGCGGCGGACACGATAGAATGAAAACGAGGCCCTTGTGGCAAACATTAGACCGATCCTAACTGTCAATCACAATTAGTTGTTTAGCCAATGATTACCTGATCTATGGGATCGGTCAACGAAGCTCTAAGTTTCTGCATCGTTTTTGTGCATTACATTAGTTATAATATTGATACTTGGATATTATATTTTAAAACTTAATGTGATTTAGGAGGAAAACTAAATCTGTTCATTATTTTTGCTTCTTTGCCACATTGGCCTCGTCTTCATTCTATCATGTCCGCCGCGTGAGAAAGGTGTATGTGGTCATTTTCATGTGCAGTTTTGCAACATATCTGAAGATTCTGCGCCAATTGCCATGGCATTTGGTTAGTAGGTCTGATTTTCGGATATTTGTTTGATGCAACACTCAGTGAGCGGTTTTGTCCTGAACATATTGTCATGGTTTTCGGTGGTGTAGATGATATTTGTGCTTGGAATCTTAAGGAGGCTCAGCCCCCTGGTAGATCTCGTAATAACTGCAGTGGCGATTTTGTTGAAAACATAGAACAGGACACCAGCACGATGCGATGGAATGGGTTTGTTTTCATGAGGTTTTGTACAAATGTATGCATATGTATAAATCTTAGGTGGAGGTAAACATATTAGATGAAAATTAGCATTTCATGCACGGAAGTAAGTCTAGTGGGGGGTGCGATTAATGTGATATGTTATACTCGATACTTCATTCTGAAATTGCTGTTACTATGTCATACATTGAACAAGTTGTAGGCATTTTGAATGTTGCACTGCCATGATGGATATGCTTCCAGTTGTCTGTCACAGGAGTACATGTTCTTAGCTGGCAGTTTGTACCTTTCTTGTATAGCAATATCTATGTACTAAACTAAACCCCTTTCAACTATGCTGTCTGCCAATAGCTCCAACAGCTTCACAGTCACGTCCTGGCTAACACACCAATTCTCATTTTCAGCTGAAACAAGAAATAATAGAGGTCAATTTCATGCAGAGGTATAACAAATTATACAGGTGAGATTTTGACAACAGGCAGGCCATGAAAATTATTCAGCAGGATTGTGAAGTAAAATCAATCTCAGAAAATCAAGAGGAAATAACCTTTAATTTCACTTTTCAGTCATGATTATCTTGACAACATGTACAGCAAATTTAGCGATAAGTATTCCTTTCACATACATGAAGGAGACTTACTTAGAGCAGAGTTTCTGCTCAGCAATAAGGGCATCCCTAAATGTTTGGTTGAAACTACAGTGGTGACATTTAATACAATGCAAAGCTTCCATTTTGATCCTTCTGTATATATGTATAAGACCAGTTGATATTATTTACTACAGCTTATAGACTTGGTGAAGTAGTGTTTGTAGGCTGTAAATACATTGTCATGCTAGCGCTGATCCACATCAGTCAGCTTCTTACCAGTCAGTATAGAGGTATATAAAGGTAAAAAGGTAACAAAGATAAGAAAATAAAATGAAACCTTTACAGGCTTGATGTCATTTACAAAATTGAATGAAACAAGGAGGGTTGTAAGATGTATAATATATAATTACATTGTGAATCATTCTATATTGCAAAACACTGCATGCATAGATACATGCAATGGTGACCCTTATGCTTCATTGTAACACTGGTTATACATGTAGATGTGCATGCTACATTTGTGCTACAACAGCCATCATATTTGTGACTAGAAGAGCATTGCCCTGAAAGCTGAAGTACTGTAAACTGTATTCTGTGCTGCTGTCAACACCATGCACATTCAATTTGAGATTACATTTACAGTGACTTGCCGTGTATACAGGGTCAAGGTACATGTATGATGTCAGTCATTCTGACACACAGTCATTGTACTGTTCACCATTGTCTAATCATTCCACATTACAATCTTGATTTCCTACAAATCAGTGTGAGCAAATCTATCAAAATCATGAAACTGAAAGCACTGTAAAGTAACACACTGTGAGCTATCATAAGGCTCTCTACGATAAGCATTAAAAAGTGATTTTCCAGTATGCATAACAAAAATTTACATCTGTGGCAGTTGAGATAGAAGCAATTCAATTTCAATCACGTACATGTAGTTGGTCATATTATTTTCATTCAATAATTTCATTGTGACACACAACACAAAACTAGTGATCTTCAGTGGCTACCTTCTTGGTTTATATTAGTACTTGATAAGGTAAAATCAAATGACTGATCAAAGTCACAAGCCGCAAAATTACACACAAATAATCATCAAGAATCTAGATATACAATTTTTGATTGTGTCTAATACTTCTGTTTAAAGAAGCCACACAATTAGGTGATTACTAAATGGAGAAGTGGAGTAATTCTGATTGAGAAGCTGTGCAGGAAGGCTACTTGTAAAGGGTGCCTCTTTACTTGTTGGCTGCATTGCCTCTGTGGATTTTGATGATGCCCTCCGACTGCAGTTTCTCCAGGAGTTTGCGCTCAAATTCGGAGTCGTGCACCCCTGTGGACCGGTGGGCTGCTCCAGAGTAACGGGTGGTCCAGTAGTGGTTCCAGTTTCCAAGTTTGTCAGCTCCATAACCATATACGTCTACCTGAAGTGAGAGATAAGGAATACAATATTTTTGATTTCCCTCATATGTTAGCAAAGTTGATGCTGTCAAGACATTTGCACAGAAGCCCAGTGGACTATTCCATTTTTTTCATTGTGAGGTTGGGTGAAAGTTATGATACTGAACTTACAAGGTTACATGACTTTTTTTACCTCTATCATCGTGGCACAGGTGAAAATATACATTTATAAAAGTATGACTAAAAATATTCATGTACATCAAGCAGATTTGACTGATTCGGCCCATTCTGGAAGACTGTTGGTTAACCTTCACCCTACTGCCTAACCCCATAGCCAATAGAGAACTGGTAGCCAAATGGCTACGTACTTCAATGTGCTAAAGGTTAGACTGGAACAAGAACAAGGAGAAGAACCCAACATGAGCAAGAAGAATATTTTTTCCATTCCTCCATACAGGGTATACAGGTATATGTAAGGAAATATGATACTGCAAATGCAGAAATTTTTGCGGTGGTTTTATGTTTGCGGTTTTTGCAGCGACCGTTTCACCACGAACTTAAAACCACCACGAACATTTTTGTCCAATACTGTAGCAGTATGTAACTATAGCGCTGCCGCGAACTTGAAACCACCGTGAACACTCCATTTTCGCCTTAGCGCGAAATAAAAACCATGCAAACTTAAATGCATTTACAGTAATACAGATTAAATTTGAGGTCTTCCAAAGTCCCAAGTCAGTAAAGTAACAAACCCTAGAGGGGGTTAAAGAGAAAGAAAACAATTGCCATAGCAGCCACCAGCACTGCCACCACAAGCACAAATGTTAGAAGGCTGGACAGTAAACCTGGGTCCCTTCTGTGTACTCTCAATATCCCTTCTGATCCCAACTTGGCCAGGAGAGTGGCCTCATAACTGGTATGGTGGACACTTGAGGCCTCTACATGAGAGGTTTCATAGTAATGATTCCAGTGTCCATTCACATCTGCTCCAAATCCATACACGTCCACCTGGAGACAGATATACATTGGAGGGGCAACTGTCAAACATTTCCTTGTCTGTAGTCACAGAAATATGGTGGACATAAATGCTCCCACTTCCAAGATAGGGCTACTGAAATTGATGGCCTGTTCATAAACAAAATTGCTGTGGTATTGTAGCCTTTTAGTGTTACATATGTGCATGTTCCATGCACCGAACCTTCCCCTACAAAGGGCCCAACCACGTGCCATGTGACTGTTGTATATAACAGAAGTTAGCAGGCAGAGGGTTAAAGTGCACACAACCAAGACCAAGGGAAAGTAAGCTTCACTGTATGGTGGCAGTGCAGAAATGTTTGCGGTGGTTTTACGTTCGCTGGTTTCGCAGTAAGCTATTTGCCACCAACTTAAAATCACCGCTAATTTTTTGCCATCCTACCCCCTTGTCTATTTATTGTTTCAAACGCAAACTTAAAACCACCGAGCACTCTCCATTTTCTTCCTACTGCGAAATTAAAACCACACAAACTTAAATACATTTACAGTACCTTCATTTATCAGGCTTTTCTACTTGTGTTGATATCATGCCAAACACATTAGTCATCTGAAACCTTAAGAACCTTCTCAAAAATTAATCACCACCAACTTGAACACCTTTTCAATCAGGTACTTCCCCCAATGAAGAAAAAGAACTTGAAGTGTGGAAATCAGTGGGAATGTTAAATGTTCAATTTCAATGCAAAACATAACCAAGACAGACTTGACCACTGCATGCACCAACATACACGATCAAATAGTGTATTATAACCACTTAAGTCATAATCTACTTATCATTCGGGGAAAGCATACTGCTTCAACTTAGATGTTTTCTTTACCTCATCACACACGTGTACTGCAAACAGGATCACTAAGCTGCCTGTGGAGGAATATCTCCCATGATGCTCTGTCCATTTGTCGTTTACATACTTGAAGAAAGCAGGATTGTACACCAGAATCTGTGAAAAGTAAAATAACCGTGTTAATTTTTCTACCATAAAACACAATGAAATATAATAAAACACTAAGGATTATGTAAGATTATGAGGTGAGAAAAATTCTAGAAAAAAAAAATCATCCATGCACTGTACACGTAAAGCAGAAATAAATGGCATTAAGCATTTTTCAAGGCAGAGAAATATTTTCTTTTATGAATTAGCATAGTCTATATCCAATAAAGCATGACAGTCTGTGATGCTGCAGCCCACTACATGTATTTCGGTCAAATTTTGTGGGCCTTGAGCCATGAAATTGTATAGCAAATACAAGTCAGTCCCGATCTAATATTCGACTTCTAAGTTGATTGTACTAAAACCTTGATTGGATATTATATCCCTGAAGAATATGCAAAAACATTTCTGACCTTTGTCTTGTCCGTCTTAATTCTACCTTTTACATTTGTCCATGTCCTGAAACAACAAGAGAATTAAATGGTGAAAAGACTGGTGGAACAATAGTAACTACCAATAGTAATATACTAGTAACCTCATTGTAGGCATTAAACATGTATGTCTGATTTAAACATAACGGTCGGCCTATTTTCTTGGAACATCAAGGAAAAATAACCTCATCAGTTACATGAACAAGGAATCATTCTGATTTTCAATGATAATGATGATCTTATTTGGAGTCCCCTTGAAAATTTTCAGGGACAAGCCCATTTCACCCCCTTACCGAGTAATGGACCCATCTGTGAGTGCGGTTTTCATCCATTTCAGATCTAGAGGTTTGAAGTTCAGCAGGACGAAGCTGACGTCATCTGGCAAGTTTATGGCACTCTCTGGGTACATGAAATGGTGGGTGGTTCTGTGGCCAACATCCTTCTCCCAGCCCTTAGTAGGAGCATCGTTCATTCTGGAAACAGAGTAAACAAATTATAGGCAATTCTTACACCAATGTAGACCAACAACTGTTACAATGCCTGATGGTATGTACTGCAACATTTTACCTTTATTACTGCTAATTATGATCTATACATGTCTGGGCAAATTTGTTACAGATCTATAAGTCTATGTTATGTGAGGCATATTTCTAAGTACATGTATTGCCTAACCCTGTATGCATGTTTTATGCTAAATAATTGAAACCACACCTGAAGATCAAATCATATCCATCAATCTCATCCCCATAGTTGGACTGCTTCAGGTTACCAGAGTTCCCCACCACAGCACAGCGGAGACACCCTGTGAGGTTATGGATGGCCCATGGGTCGACATCTGGCGCTCCCATGTCAAATAATGCATTCAGGAGGGGGGCGGGGTCCTCGTCCTTTTTGCTCTGGAGACTCTGCAGCAAAAGATATTTCATGGTCATGATCATACAGCATGAGAATAGCACGCAATGTAATAATCTTTTCAGACTGTTCAGTTTTCATACTGATCTATGGTGCTAGATCTTATCTTCAACAGTTTAAATTATATTGCACCTTCAATCTTTAAAAAATACTCAAATCTAAAACTCTGGCAAAATCTTTTGTCCTCCTTCCTGTACTTGAATAATTTTGCAACCTGCTTTTCGTGTGAAAAGTTGCAATTCTGGATGAACTATGAAATAAATCTCAACTTTTACCCTGATATTTGATTGTATTAACCTATCTGTTTACCACTTATATTATGATTTAGTACTATTCCGCAGTTGTATTTTTCCTAGCTTTGCTGAAATTTCCAAAATGTGAAGGGGGTGGATAATTTGCATGCAACTGTAGATTTATGAAATTCACTATCATACAAACTTACTAGTAGTATAAACATGATCCAGGGCAATTTACGTAAATGATTGCAATTTTCATAAGTCTGTTTACAAAAACAGCGCTGGATGTATTACACTGTTTAACCACACATCAAATTGCACTGAAGCAAACATACGGCCTGTAGTAATGCAAAGAGACCATCCTTACCATCCACCACTTCCTGGCGTCAGCAGGCAGCTCTATGTTAGCCCGTGACCAGACAGGCCTGATGTTCTCATCAAACCTGCTATCAAACCATGACGACCGTCCCTTCTGCCAGACTCTCTTACATGCCGGCTGTTCTGGTGCAGTAGCCACAGTTGCACTGTTGTTCGCCTGCACTGGTTCTCCATCTCCCTGGAACCTTCGCCACCATCTTGACAACTGACTGTTGTTCTCCACCTCTTCACCAGGAGGCACCGTAACCCCAGTAGTGCTACGTGCGAGTGGAGATTTCCCAGGTTGTACGAAATGGTACATCGCTCCCACCATGATCAGTACGAACACTATCGCGGTCACGAAGAGCTTTACAGTCATCCTTATCATATTTAGATCAACTTTAGGGGTCTTCAAAATGTATTACGCAAATAATGACGAGTCAGTGGTGAAGTATTGTGAGGTTCTGTCAGCAGCCAGGTTCCTGGAGTGGTCAGTCAGTTTGGAATGTTAACTAAGTTATGGCTTCTCCATACCCCCAAATAATTTTGGTGCACAACGAGGGCCCTGTTGATGAAAGAAAAAACAAACATGAAATAATTTACTAAAGTGCATCCATCCAGTACCCGTAAGCATAAACTGATCCCGATCAATCACAGAAGACGAGTTCTTGATATTCATGACTAAATGAGAAGCATGTATAACGTACACAACATGTCTGACATTGTCTAACAAATTGTCAAAGAAAGGACGCACACCTGCGGGTATATGTGTTACGCTTGGATACCATAATCATATCGTGTCTTTCTAGGTATATGGGCCATATGGGAACTCATAGGGACCCATATGGCCCATGTATTGAACCACAAAATACAAGAGATGGGCCGTCATTTCGAAAAGGAAGCCTATGTCTTACCTAACGATGGAATTCCAGCTTCTTTGGTGCTGTTAGTTTTGATGGTATTGAAAGTCGGCCATTTTCTTGTCTGTGAGCTTTGATGACGTGTTTTGGAACAGTCGACTACATAATGGGGAGTATGTTCCAATTAAATCTTTTATGATTGGGAAGACAAACACTTTTTACGGGATTATTAGTAAATAATACATTATTTTATATTATATCAAACGTTCAATCATAGTACGCTCTTATGATTAAGACTATATGATATAACGTTAACTCCAAGGGTTAAAGTGTCACCCCTCCTTTGAAAGTGGTTGGTAGCCATAATTTTGGACTATACTACTCTATTAATTGTGTCTAACATAGGGGTGCATTGCAAAACCAGAGAAACCACTTATAACCGCCATTACATAGCAGATGGTTGCAAAAGATGATATCATTTACCAGAAATATGAAGTTACCACTTGCTAAAAATCTGTTGACAGCATTCAGTATCTTATTTCGCATATTTCTCAATTCATTACAGTAAGTGGAATAATCCACTACTTCATTATAGGGGAACCAAGAAAGCCAGCGTCTGGCATGTGTCTGGTTGAAAAGTTACCTCCAGCTGCAATGGTAATTTTGAAGACATGAGGAGACCTTGGACAGCGATCGTACTGACATGTCAGAACGTAGACAGTGCCCATGCCTACCAAGATGGTATGATGTTGCTTTCGTTGTTTTCACTTTCACTCGACTATACTTGTGTACGTTACTTCAAATTATGGTAACGTTACGTTAGAACTGATTATAGGGACCACCTTAAAGATTCATAAAATATTATAAAATAAGTAAACGCTGTATGCTCTATCGGAGAATATCGCAGACTCAGATCTTACACTAAGACGTCTCCACTCTCTACGTCTTGGATTTAATACAAGTGTACTTGATAAATCATTAAATTAAATGTAAACAATAAAAACAATAACAACGGAAACGCGGTGAAATCAAGAAGTCTTCAATTGTTAGTTGACCTGTTTTGGGTTTGAAGCTAGATGTCTGTGGAGTCTTCTGCTGCATGTTTGCTGTCAACGATTGAGATAACAGGACAACCGATTTGTTTATTTATTCTTTGTACCAATGATACATAAACATAAACAATATTTGCTATGTCAGCATCATATGATGACCGTCATGACTGTCATGGTAGCAACTTTAGATTGTTATGTTCTACAGGCGCATCAGAATGGTTGCTCCTTTATCTAGTACCTAGACTTGCAATCATAATCTGTCAACAACGTTAACATTGTGAAAAGCTGTTGTGCTTTCATATTTTCAGAGCTCACCTTACGACAGAGGAAAGGCCTGATCCCCCCTGACACCCTGCTGCTGACTGTGGAGGACCCCAAAGCTCATGTTGGCAGTGGGGGGGCCACGCTGAATGCTCTACTCATCGTAGCTGAACACCTCAGTGCCAGGAATCACTTTACAGTAATTATGATATCTAACTTTTAAGTATCTAACTGACGTTATGACGTTTGTGGTCGCTAACAATTATGAATTATGATTATATTTATATATAGTAATATTACAAGTAGAACGCTAATCCATTCCTTTTATTGAAAAGGACTTAAGTACTAGTCGGAATCACTGTAATGTCAGGGTAATTAAAAACAACAAATACTTTTGAAAGAAAACATTTTTAAAATGTTGAATAATTAATGATGGCAAGTGTACCTGCAGATCACACATTGTTTGCAGGATTCTTGTTATCCATGATGTATAGAAGATGATTATGATTGTTGCAACTCTGTGTGTTTTTCATCTCACTTTCAGGTTGTGAATTCAGATGTGCTTAGTGATGCTTACATCCTCATCATGCACATGGTATGTATGTATGGGCAATCCTAGTAGTGTAACAGCGTCACTTTCCCCATTATATGTATGTACATATACCTAAATCATTATAACCCTGACCCTCTCTGGCTCTGCTGCTATGACTTCTCTTCACCAGTGTATGTGGTTTCTCCATTATGTCCATTGCTCAAGTACAATTTCATATTGCTTGATGATGATTTTCATGTTTTGTCAGGGCCGTGACTTCCCATACAATCCATGTGGGAAGGCCTTTACGACCCTACCAGCCACCCTGACTGCCGACACTGCTGTTGGATATGATGGCTTGTTCTGTAACCTGGACAGTCTGCTGGACACTATGACCAGGAAGGTGGGTTTGTAATGACTAGAGGGTTTCTTCAGTATTACTGGTACCCTTTGTAACATACACTGGTGCACTGCTCATTGATGCATTGTTGAAAATGTTGACATTCCATGCAATTATTACGTTTAAGATTTATGATGTCTTTCATCAGTATACAACTTACAAGGAGACAATGACTTGAAACAAAAATCAGAAAACCATTGTTTGCACTTCCAGATCTCACCTGGGTCTCCCCCTGGAGTTTGGGTTTGCAGTACAGATATGCTGCTGACGGTTCCCAACATTCTAGGTCAGGATGGACTTTTATCTATATCTTGAGTTTCATATGCATCAATTTTGTATATTTTTGATAAAACTGTTCTGATTAGAATAGATAAATGTGTAATGCCTCTAAAGGATTTGTAAAATCATTGCCTGTTTGGTTGCAGAGGTGGACTGGACAGATTTTGATGGGGTCTGTGCAGTAACAGTGGCTGCAGATGTAACCTATGCCAGGAACCATGGTGTTTTTAAGGTTGATGCTGAGGTAGGAAATTACAAGTCTGATGATAGTATTAAACTCAGCTTTCAACCTACATTGTAATGGTGCATCATTTCTTTTGATGAGTTTTGATAGTTTTGTCTTCCATAGCTGTCAGAGAAAAGTTGACTATCATTACATATGATTATTCATGCAGTTCAGTCAGGACTGGTACAATTACATCCTGCCATGAAGAACTATTTTTGTATACATGGACATGAATATGTGTATCTGATGTTGTCATACATGATGTGCATATCTTATCTATAGACAGATTATAAAGTGCTATGTTACCTACAGTACAGTATGCCATTGTTATAGCAATGTTGTGTCAGTTGTCTGATTTGTTCTTCCCAGGGCACAGTTGAAGACATAGTGTACAAACCATCCAATGTTGGTATGCAGGAGCTGGTTACTGCAGAAGGAACTGTTCACCTGGTAGGTTCTCTGGCTTTTATCATAATTTCTGTGTTTGTCTCGGTATGCCTATATGGCAGTAATCACACTGATGGTAATATAAGCAACCTTGCTATGCCATGTTACCCTCAGGCCTCATGTGCTATCTGATGACGTAGGCTCAGTCTTTTTTAGTCATTAAGACCAACGTTCCTTCATGATATCGTGTTTTTAAAGGTGGCAGGTGTGGTGTTCCTGTCAAGTAGTACAGCTGAACGGCTGTTGACTGTACATGTCACACCCCCACTGGATGCCTGCACTTACCTGGGATTGGACAGTGGGGCTGAGCCTATTAAGGTATGTGTATTTTGTAATTTCTAAAAGTGCCAAAATAACATCCCGGTTCATCTTTTACGTTTCAGGTCGCAAGTTCAGTTGTTTTCTATTCGAAACATATTAAATGTTACATCTAACATTTCATTCTACCACACTGGTTATTCTGAAAAAGATGGTTGCCATACATCTGATAACTAACAAATTCTCTGCTGTTGTATTATTTCTAGCTGTCCCTGTTCTTTGACATTCTGCTGTGTATGGCTACTTTGGTGACAGAAGAGGCCTTTGTGTCAGGTGATCGTAGCGGTCAGTATGGCGGAACGCCGAGGCCAAGAAATGAGCGAGAGGTCATGACCATGAGAAACGCCAGAGCTCTGCTATGGAAAACTCTACGAGGAATCAATGTGAAAGCTGGTTTGTTGGACTTTGTATATTAGTTCGAACAGATGTACTAGTGCGCACTTTTGGTTTTAGCATAAAATACACTGATTCATTCACAGTTGATTTTATTGAATGTATGTATTTATGATCCCCTTCTTGTTGTATTTTAGAAGAGGACGAGTAAGCAAGGAAAGACTAGAATGATTGATCATAATATACACATGCCTTGACTTGACTTGAGTTTGAGTTTATTTGTCAGAAGAAATGCTTTCCAACATTGCATTATAACCCATTCTAAACTGGATTTTTGTTGAATGTTTGATATTTCCAGTGTGCATACCAGATGGCCGCCATGACTACATGACGGAAGATGCTTCGGTACACCTTCAGCATTTAGTAAAGTGCCCGTTGCAACTGGACCCAATCTGCAACCTAACCTGGGCTCCCATCACACATTCCACAATACAGGTGAATACACTGCTACAGTAGGCTTATCAGTCACCAAGTCATATTTACAAGTTACAACACATCAGTGCTCTGTCCCATTTAAAACTGTGATTACTGTTGTTCATTGAAACTATAAGCCTGAAAGATTCTTTTGAGGTCCTCTTTATTTTATTCCTTGATGTTCCAGGAGGACTGTACAGTTGAAGCTGGCAGTGTGATTGTGAATTCTGTGTTAGAAGGAGGAGTCTGTGTGAGCTCTGGGTCTGCAGTCAGTCACTGTCACCTCAAGGTCAGTTGTTGACTTGTTGCTTTTTGAATGCGGTGGTGTGGAAAAGGCAAACATGTTGATGTGGTTTCCTCTTTACAAATATTGTGTTAATCTTCAATGCTGAGGTGTCGTTTGGCATAAAATTTGTACATTGTATTGGTTTGTATTAGGTTGTGTTAAGTATTATTTTCCAACAGTCGGTTTTCTTGCAGTCCACTGAATTGCTGTCACAAGACAATGTTCCTCACAAAGCTGCCTTTTATTTTCAGGGCCACATTTGTATCCCCAAGGGGTGCTACCTTCATGCCCTGGGCGAGGAGGTGTCTCAGGTACATAATACTTGAATGTCTTTTCTGCAGTGACTATCAACAGATACATTGTGCTGCATTTTATATTGGCTAAAACATCCATGTACATGTAAGTCATGTACTGCATATGACAGTACAGTAACTGTAAAAACGTAATTAAGGACAATTAGTATCGTATAATATAGTAGGCTGCCAATGCTTGAGTGCTGTTCTTGACTGCTTAAGGATGTTATATACATTGTAGCACAAGGAGTTCAATGATATTTAGATCATTGTAATGTCATATCACACTTCAGGTTCTACAAGCAACCAAGCTTGTACCCCACACAGTACTGCAGTGCTTCCACGTCAAACTGTTTGGAACAAATAAAGCCAAAGTTTACACTGTCTTTGGAACCAAGGATGAACTGCAGGTACCTATCATTATTACGTTACTGTCATAATTATTTTTCATTGACTCTTTGATTTCCAGGAGTCTATGATACGGTAATAGGTTATACTAATACTGAAGGTTGTAACTGTTAGCACTATTGTTTAAAATAATTAGGAATGTAGAATATGATTAAAAAGAAGTGATGTCATGATCATCTTGCACTAAATATTTTATCAGACATAATTGTCTACTCTGTTTATATATGTTCATCTTCATCTTCAACCAAATCAAATTATTTACCATAGTTTTGTTGTATTTCAGTGCATGTACATGTATATTGATGTTCTTGTAATGTTGGACAGAATGGAAAGTGAATTTGGCAGTTGTTTACTTTATGGCATTTATGAATTTGAGATTAATATTTTAAACATTGTGACACTTTTACTTGTTTAGGCAACTGTTGGACAAGGCAACACCTTTTGCAATGAATCCTGGGATGTGTTCTTCCAGAGAACAGGAATTCTACATGGAGATCTATGGGGTCCACACATGGTAGGAAAGTTTTTAGTGTAGGGAAAGCAAAATTGTACAGAATGATTTTCTGATCATGACTTAACTTTTGGCAATTTTTAGCCGTTCCCTTGGTAATGATGACTCTTAACTGATTGATCAGTCTGTTATTTTTCTTCATTCATCCCACTTCAATATTTTAACAATGGTGATCACAAATAATTCATAATGCTAAAGGTTGAAATGAGATAGGATAGAATGTCAGCTCAGTATGAAACTGTTAGATTTTATGCATGAAATCTGCTTTAGAATTGTTTTTTTTTCCAGCCAGCAGATGAATGCTGTTTGATGAATGCTAAGCTGTTCCCAGTGTTCCACCCTACCGAGCCAGTGGGCATTGCTGAAGTCTTATGGCTACTCCACAGTTCTAAAGACATCTCCCTGTTGGACAGGTTGTTGGTCTTTAACATGCTAATATATTTACCTTGCATGTGATGAATTGGAGATTGTCATCAAGCATAGCCCAGAGGTTTCATTGTTTTGTGTTTTTTTTTAAAACAGATAAATAAAACGGCTTTTTTTAACCGTCACTCCCACAAGTATAGTAAATTACTATTGTGAAATGCCCCTAAATGGCACTGCAATTGTTGTAATCAAGTCTAAAGTGGTAGCTTTAAATGCCATCTATTTCTTACTCATCTTTAAGAATGTAAAAGCCTGGACTTACAGAAATGTCTGTGTGCAGGTGGAGGGGATCCTGGAGACTCAGTCTTCAGGAGGTGTTGTGCAGCGTGGACCACTCTGCTGAGTTCATGTGGAGAAGGTCAGTAACAGTTAGCAGGTGCTCTTTACCCTCATATAAACACTCCTCAGCAGAACACGAACCAGAACTTTCCTACAGATGATGATGTCAATAGACTGTGCATCTTTCTTCTCTGCTACAGTATTTACAGCAATGCCAAAGCATCAATGGAATTCATTAATAATGCATCATCATGTAGTTTACTCTGTAGTCTTCATTGTCAGAAATATTTATAGTAACTGCCACATGCATATCGTCAATAGCTGTGTACAGAGAAAAATTAGGTTAACATGAATAATAAATAAACCATATTACCTTATACTCCACCAGTCTTATTGTTTTGAGAGAAACAGTGATCTGAGGAATATTCCATCCTTAAGTTAATGGGGACAGACAATTTTCAGATACATTCTTCAATGTTCCTTCCAATTTTCTCTCCACACTCTTTCACTTCTTACTTCCTTTCCCTTCCCCATCTTAACTAATTATAGATGTGAATGCGGATATTTTGAATATGAACATTCCTGTTTGTGACTGTTTCCTCTGTAGAGATCTGTTCTACAGTGTAGGGCAGCATCATGTGCGGAAGGTACTACTGAGTGGGAGGGGGGATTGCCTCCTGCCATTCTTCAAGTCTGCAGCAGTGGAAAGCTACCACAGACAGGTGTTGGTTACACTGGACCAAGGTAGGCTTCAAACAAAGAAGAGAACGGAATGCATAATTGCAATGATGCGAGTGGAAAAAAATAACTATGACAGATACTTGCGTGACTGTCTGTTGCCAAATTATTGAACTCAGAGCTCAGTGTATTTTTCCAGATTCTTTGATTTGAACATGGTGTACATTTTCAAGTATTGCCATCAAATATCATGTCTTTTCAGATCAGGTAAAGTTGATATGTCATATAGACATTCATAAAGACTTGTTTGATTTGCATTAACAGTTACTGTATCTTTTTTTTAAATTATTGTATGTATAATTGTGTAGTTTTCAATCACAATTCTACAAATCACATATAACAAACCAACAGTGGTGGTATAAACACATTCATTAAAATCATTAACATATTAACAACCCATTCACTTTTACTGCACCTTTACTTTGTAGCACATGATTGTATACTTCACAAGAAATGTATGTTGAAGTTTTGTCTTTTATCAAGGTTTCAGTATAATTGGGATGTAAGGATTGGTGTTTTCTCCTTCCACACTTACAGTGGCTTTGGAAGCATGTCCACAGGGTAAGGAATGTTTTACACAATTAATTATTTTAGAGTACTAGTGCTGAAGAACTTAAACCCTTCGGTTCATTTCTCACTAATGTCTTGTATTTCCCCACATATGGCTGGATATTTGTCGTCTTTTAGGTTTCTTTTGTGATTCACTTTTTAAAAGCTTTCTTTCCAAAGGTTAGATAGGGCTTAATAATGCATTTTTCTTGAGGAGAAAGGTTCACTTTGGCCATACTTAAGACATTTTGATGAATGTAATTAAAACATGTGTGCATGTATTATGCCATAAGTTGTAGAATGCAAACTACCAACCAAGAGTAAATTACCCAAAAGTTGAAAATTGCAGTTGAAGCGATCCCTTATTCAAAGATTTATTATTGATTTTGCATTTCTGTAACCCATAAGAAAATGTCAGAATGTCACTCCATTTGTTACAACTCCATTTGTTACAAATCCTTGAGTGTGTTTCTGTGTAGTTGTGAGCAGGACGGCCACCCCGGGCGTGACAGCTCGTACGCTGGCCTGTATCCCTGACGTACTGGGCAGTCTGGCGGGGGGGCAGTGGGGGCTCAGGAGTGGACCTGCCGCCAACAAGATGTGGCAACCCGCGTACCAGCTTCTAGAGGTCATCATCATATTTTGTCGCTCCAGTTCTGTTTCCATTATCGGGCTGTCTGATCACCATAGATCACAGTTTGTACATGTTGGGCCAAGTTTACAGTTCTGTAGAAGGTGCTGTATGGTTTGGGGGTCTTCCCTGCATGGGGCAGGCTGCACTTGTAGCCTTGCCCAAACTCAGCATGTTGTCGCCAGTCCTTGCAACCTTGGATCTGGCTCTGTTGAGAGTGAACCAGTCTCTCCTTGGTAGGTTTGCTCCCAGGGGAAGTGACTCGCTTGGAGCGAGGAGGTTTTATCTGGTTAAAAGCTCCTTGCTAGGAGGTGGTAATGATAACATTACTTCAAACTTCCACATTTGCTATTCTCACATAATGTGGCAACAGAATGGTTCTCTTTTTGCAAAGTGAGGGAATCAAAAACATTTTGTGCAAAGTTACAATCAGGTTTTTGTTTGTTTGTTTGTTTGTTTATTTTGAAACACCTGGGTAGCCTATTCAGTGCCAATACACTGGTTTTCGATAGGGCCCAGTTTCACATATACATACATGGAAAATAAAAAACAACTTACAGAGAGAAAAGTAGACATACACGTCGGAACATATGGGTACAACTGAAACATGAAAGACAGATAACTCAAAATCATAATCCAATCCAAAGGTCAACAGTTTGGAGGTCAGAGGTCACTACTCAGTACTGAGACTATGTTAGGTCTTTCAAAGCTGACTTAAATGTATTCAGGCTTGGAACTTGCTTAATGTAGGCTGGTGTTCATGGTTATCATGGTTGTGTATAAAACAGATTGCCATATCTCTATCTTCTCAAACTGTTAGAGTTACATTGTTAATAAAAAAATAAATGTCTGAAATGAGAAAATGAGTCCTATGTCCTGACTTGACATTGTAGCAAACAAATTCTACAGCTGCATTATATTGTATTCCTCTTTAAAACTTTCTTCTGACAGGCAGGGGAATATGCAGCTGGTGTACAGGCACTGGCGCTGGAGAGAGAATGCTGGCTAGACAGGTATGTTCTTGATATACATTGTATATTTTAACCTTCTTTACATTGTTTTCTGTGCTTTGATCAGATGCAAATTATGGTAAAACCTTTTTTCTCCCCAAGCTCTCGACCAGACTTCCTGATCAGAGCAGCCCGGCACTACGAGGGAGCTGAGCAGATCCTCAGGAGACAAACAGTCATGACGGCAAAACAGGTACTGAGCCCTTTTCTGTGAACATATCATATACTTACCTTTTCTAACTTAGTAAGTATATAACTGTGTGTGGTATACCTGTAGCTTGAGGCAGCTGAAATGTTCCTTACATGATAATATAGTCATGGACATGTTTACAATAGAGATGTGTTCATGCATAGACTTACATAGATGTTATGTTCTGTTGGGACCTTTTCAACATGCTTCATAGAGAGGTTGATCCAGTCTTTGTTCTTTTCATCTGCTTCCTTAGTTTATCCACACTCAGCAAAGCGCTGTTCCTGGTGTGGGACAGTGGGTAGTGGCAGAGTGCCCTGCTAGAATAGACCTGTCCGGAGGATGGAGCGACACACCACCCATCACCTACGAGCACGGAGGCTCTGTCACGAACGTCGCTCTTCTCATCGATGGCAAGAAACCCATCGGGGCAAAAGCAAGGAGAATACAAGAGTACACACTGCATTCTATTCTTTTTATGGGTCTCATTGTAGTGCAGCTAGTACAGAAATTATTGTTTCATATATTGATGCTAATATTCCCCAAACCATGTGCCATTTGTAAATTAGCAATTAGAGATAGGCAAGTGCTGTATTAATAACTTTGATATACTGTAAATCTGTTTGGGGTGGTTTTATTTTCCCGATTTTCCCTATGAGCTCTTACCGCAAAATCATGACATGACAAATTTGTGGTTTGTATTTCTACTGCACTACAGAATTGTTTCAATTGCGATTTTCTTTCTTCTCTTATCGCAAAATTGAGTCCCTACAAAAATAACTGAATAATGAGTAGTTACATGTAGGTCCTATTGGATATTAGGTTAACGCATTGCCAAGCACAATGAAGATTCTTCCTTTCATAATGTACAGAAATGACTGAATGAAGTTTACAGTTTTACAGTACTTTACATTTTGCTCCAAGCCACATAACTGTACCAAGAGAATTCTCTGCACACATTCTGTTCTGTGTGTTGAAGAGTCTGATGAGTTTGTGTTATTCCATGACCAGGCCAGAGCTTGTTCTGGTGATTGACAGTAACCTTGACAACAGCAGCGTGCGGCTCACCTGCACAGAACTGTCTGACATGGAAACCTACTGCCAGCCCCATGCACCAGGTAACTGTTATTATATGTTGTTGTGCCAGCAAATGATAGAATAGAAGGTGCTTTGGATGTTACATTGTATTCTTAAGTAGAAATCACTATGACTTAGTGATTTCTACTTAAGAATACAATGTAACATCCAAAGCACCATCTATTTTGTCATTTGCTGGCAAGGATATCTTACCATAGGCACTGCCATTCAGTCTTCACAGGGGTATAAAGTCTTAAAGAGTTCATACCCCTGTGAAGACTGAATGGCAGTGCCTACACATGTATGGTAAGATATCCTTGAAAACATTTTTCCATAGATCATTACCAAAATTTCTATGCTTGCAAGCCTGCTCACAAGAAAAGTACAGAAATGTATTCATAAAATTTGTCAGTGGAGATAATTACGTTCACAATCATCACTCCAACCTGCTTGTGTTCCCTGTAGGAGCCCTGCTGAAAGCCTGCGTTGTGTGTGCAGACCTGCTCACCCTCCCCTCACCCTCCAGTCTAAGGGAACAGCTGCAGACCAGGCATGGGTGTGGTTTTGAGCTGCACACATGGTCGGATATCCCTCATGGTTCAGGGCTGGGTACAAGCAGTATCCTTGCAGGGGCCATCCTGGCAGTACTGTACAAGGTTACAGGTCAGTTAAGACTTTGAAAAAACTAACATGAATAATGTTAATTGAGTGTACTGTTATAGAGAACAATGCAGTAACACAGAGACTATGGGAATCATATTACCTGGTCAGGCAACCACCTGGCACAGGAAACCAGCTCCAGTCAATAGCCACATGGAACAGTACTAGTACATGTACTGTCCATTTTTACATAGTTAACCCCACCCTGTCCTGAGCAACCACATGTCATCAATAACCATTTTCCTCCATCCCTTGAGTTTGACTGTACTTCCAAACTTAGTTATAACATACAAGACTTGGCAATGTCCACATGACGTCAATAATCATATGATGACATTTATGACTGATTTTTACTAGACCACTGAATGTCGTTTTCATAATGTACCTTTATGTAATTTCCAGGGCTGGAGGCTGACAATCTTTCCCTCATGCACGGTGTTCTGTATGTGGAACAACTCCTTACTTCTGGGGGAGGCTGGCAGGACCAAGTTGGGGGTGAGTTCTACATGTACATCATGGAAGCTTGAACAAAGAAGTTGCATTATTTAATATGACCTTAGTTTTTAGTGTTCGACGCAACCTGAGGGTCACAAGAGCCACCTGGTGGGTGTATGCAGAATATAGAACTCTATGGAGAACAATATTTACAGCCACTGTGCATCAATAATGATGCCCACGGTTGATTGATTGATTAGTTTTTGCTTTATGTATTAAAAGGACAGAAGGAAAGCTAGCAATGCCATGTAGAGTTGAATCAATTGCAGAATATTGGAGAAGGAAATCTAGTTTTGGTGGTATAAGCAGAGTCACTGTGATTGTGTTTTTCTTCATATCTGTTTTATTTTTCTCAAAAATAGAGTATCTAAAATGTATATCAAAAATAGTGAGTTAATCAGATGTGTTATCGTGGTTCAGGTCTTGATCCTGCAGTGAAAATTGGTCGCTGCAGACCACAGGTTCCAGTGAAGGTGGAGGTTGAACACGTTTCGATTAGTGACGAGTTTCTTCAGGCGCTGAACAGCCGGTTGGTTCTGGTTTACACCGGCAAAACCAGACTTGCACGGAACCTGCTACAAGATGTGGTCAGGAATTGGTAAGAAATTTCTTCAAGGTTACAAGCTATGCATTACTCATGTCCAGTCTGGGCTTTTGGCATTTTGGCAGTTTGGACGGTGCTTGGTTCATCCTTAAACTTGGATTTCAGTTTTGATTGTGAACATTGGTTTCAAAGGATATACTAGTATATAGAATTCAGGTAAAGCTATTGGCATGTTATAACGGCATGTAGCCATGATAAGTTAAAAGAAATAGTAACTATTAAGATGACACACTTAGAATAGCAAAGCCTCTTGCCTTTCTCCTTTCTAAGTCATCTAAGATACACATACAATCATGTATTCTGTCATGCATCACCCTACTTGTACATGTAGGTATGCTAGGCTGCCTGAAGTGGTAGCTAACTGTGATGACTTGGTGACCAATGCAGAAGAGTGTGCCAAGGCATTTAGAGAAGGTTTGTGTACATCAAATACCTTTGCTTCCTTTTTCATAACATTATATGTAGTTATAACTACACATTAGATATCATTTGTTTTTGCAATTTTTGGGCAAGGCATGCATGTTGGACACCTAAAAAGAGGGAAGTTACATAATCAAGGACTTCTGTATCATTGTTATGTGGTCTGTTGGTATCACAGGTGACTTAAGTACCGTAGGAGCCTGTATGGACAGGTACTGGGAACAGAAGAAGAAGATGGCACCAGGATGTGAGCCAGTGGCTGTGAGGAAGATGATGACAGCTCTCAAACCCCATGTCTATGGACAGGTCAGTGTGATTGACAGTCACACTTTGTAGTATCCATTATTCAGATATGTTTATTCTTATTTTTAGTAACATGTTTCACAGCCAATCTGGAAGACGTTTTTTTGCGTGTTTTCAGAAAATTGCACTTTGTTGTTGATTGCATGTAATAATACTGAAGATTAATCATATTTCATACTAATACGCCCATGTACATGTAGGTACTTGCCGGAGCAGGGGGTGGGGGGTTCATGTGTGTGCTGACTAAGGAACCCGGTGGTCTCCAGCTGGTCAGGAAAGTTCTGCAGACAGCAGGGGTGAGTTTTCCATTACCGTTTTTAGTTTCTGATAGTTTTTCAATAACTGTTATGTCTGGGCATATTATTAAGAAAAGTAAAAATGATGAAAGGTGTATCTAAAGAACAGAAAATCCTTAACAACCTTTCTCTTTTAATTCTGATGCAAGCTTTGTTTACATTGCATTTTCATTGTTGGAAATCAAAAGGACACAAAGGATATTCCTTTAAGTTATAATTATCACATCTAGTCTATATATAATGTATGCAGCATATGTGTATATCATATGGAGCAATTTAACCTTAACGTTTCTTTTTACAAAGGGTTGTTCTTAACTTACACAGATTTAATTTTAATCTTCAGGTTGGAGAGGATGTTAGTATCCACACAGCTCAGGTGGACACATCAGGGATCACTGTGACTACTTTGGAATAGACCACTTGTTATTATCTTATCAAGACTGGCACCATGTACATTGTACAGTAAAACTGTACCTAGAAGACCACTCTGGACGGATAAAATCTGGTCTATGTGGAACGGTGGTCACTATAGACAGGATTCTTCATGCTTGTTTCAATGGCAAATTTATCTAAGGGATCACCAAAAGAGTGGTGACATTGGCCAGATGGTCCTGATGTAGAGGTGGTCACTTTGATTGTGCAGCAGCAGGTTTGACTGTATGATGTTATCATTTAGATACTGAGAAGCAATTATTGTTAGGTCTTACACCTGCAGGTGTGTCTTCCATTCAGTGGAAGCCCCACTGGAAGCCAAGGTCTATATTAGACAAAAAGGGTACATAGCCCTGTTTGATAGTTGCAGAACACGGCTTGTTACATAAGTGAAAGATGTACTAGAAATGTACACATGTATTCAAAATGTATTACGTAATTTGGCATCTTTGTAATTGTTATGTCTAGCTACTCTAATATATGTTTGAATGGTAGCCTTCCCATTGTCCAATACTATCAAGATACATCATTTAATTCATCAAAGCCTGCTATACATGTGCAAATGTAATGAATATGTCAAATGAAAGTTGAGTATTAACTAAGCAACTTACATCTTTTAATGAAATTGGTGCTATTTTAATCTTAGGAGATTGCTATCAGCCATATGTGTCTGTAAATGCAATGTCAATATCCAAAGCATGCATGTAATAAAAGACATAATGTATACACAAAGGTCTCTCTTGAGCTTACGTTTATTTAGATATAAAATTAATATGTTTAAGCATGAAAATCAAGGCAATGAAAGTGTTATCATGATTCTGCTGAAGGCTAGATTTGGATTTGGATTGGAGCCTTCTCTTCATATTCCTTACCAAATTAGGGCAGTCGAGCTTATTCTCCAAGCAGAGGTTTCGGTCGAGTAGGGTAGGAGTGTCCGGGATTTTTAACGTCTCTCTCCCTTCCATACTCGACCGAAACCTCTGCTTGGAGAATAAGTCGTGCTCACTTCCGTCAACAAAACATCATGCTGGGGATGGTGCTTTGATATTAGTAGGATGAAACGTCGCCCTAGGCAAGGCTGATTGCATACTTGTCAACGATTACACAACCTACTCAGACTAGTCTCCACTAGACCTCCCGGTTGGGTTGAAAAATAAGATATTATTAGTACCCTCTGACAACCCTGAGAGTTGATTTATGCAACATGAAGACTTGGTGGTGGTGCGGTTTCCAAAACAGTTACGAGATTTGACGTTTCCGTAGGGCTCACTATAACTTCAATTTTTTGGGGGGACTCTGATGTGTACAAGCATCAAAAAGGACATTTTTCTTTTTTTCCCCGTGAAGCAAGTCTCAATCAATGAATCAACGAATGGTATTCATAATGTAACTTTGACAATTTGTCCACAATCGAGAGTATCTTAAAACAAGTGAATTATAAATACAGTCATCACAAAACAAACAAGAGTTCCGCGACCTCAAATCTCCATGAACAATTCTATTTATGCAAATGACTTACACATTTACATGATATATGCTTAATCATAAACACCTTTATCTTACTTACACATGTCCTATAATTTTCCAATTTGATGAATTTCGGTGTTTTTGCATTAATTATGCAAATCAGGATTTTATTTGCATAATTGGTATCTGGTGATGCTCCACTTTCCATGAACTACATATGTTACATGTATTTGAGTCTATAATGGAAAACCCTGCAAACATAGATTTTCCTCATTATCTATGCAAATTAAGTGCCAATTAGCATAATTTGCACTTCATTGTGTATATCTCTGTCTAAGCTACCTGTGTACTAAATATCATGGAAATCCGTTGTTCCTTTGTTCAGTTATTCTCCTTAGAAGATTTTCACAATAACGCCCCTGCAGTTCCAGAGCAAGCTGCTAGGGGGCCCAAACCTACACTATTTCTTAATTACATCACAAGCTATCTGCCACCAAAAAACCAAGCCCATAGCACGTCCAGGTCAAAAGATACAAAAATTGCAGTTCTGCTGCAGTACCAAGGTCACATACCAGGAGGCCCAAAATCGTCCTTGAATTTTTGGCTTCACAACACCCCCCCACATACCAAATATCATTGTAATCCATCCAGAGGTTCTTGAGTTATGCTGACTACAATAGTCCGGAAACACACACACACACACAGACACGCCAAAAACAATATCTCCATTTTTCATGGAGATAAATATAAGAAATTCCAACAAAGTTCCACAATCGATGGGTTACGGCTGGGACCTTGTCTTATTGTGCTTGTATTTCATATGATCATGAGAGTCACGCCGTATTCTACCTGGTATGGTACGCCTGGTCTAGGGTTCTTCCGTTAGGCCGTTGGCCATAACAAGGAGATTAGTCTATAAGTCTCAGGAAGAAGTGTTCACCACAGCCTGTGGGCATTGGCCTCGCCATACGCCACAGGTTTCTCTGTAAGTAGAAGAGGCGAACAGAAGAGGCAAGGCCACGCTGACAGCGCCACGCTGAGTGAGAAGGGAACATTGACTACAAATGCAGACGGCCTGTCGACTAACAGGTGGGTGGTTTTGATGGTAAAGAAGAAGAAAAAAGTAAGTTACAGATCAATTACAATTTCCATGTGATAGTACAGGAGATGTAGACAATGACTCTTAGAAAGGGTTCCATCACTGTTATGTTATTGCCATTTTGTATAACCCTGATAACTACGTGCACAGCATCAGCTAGCCAATGTTTCCCTCAGTGTAGGAGAGCCAACCGCTTCGACTGCATTACCCTGGATAACACGCCCTACGGTGTGGCACAACTTGGGGCGTGTATCATTTGTAAATCCCAGGAAGAGAATGCGGTCACTGTCAGCAATGCTTCCTCTCTAGCCTGCCCACTTCCCAATCATAAAGTTGTCACAATTAGAGGCTATCCATTTAGTGTTTTTTCAACAAGACATCTACAGGTCACTAACCACCATGGGTTAATCGGTTTGAGTCTCATTGATGGTAGACTCACAGATGTGGAGGAAAATACCTTGAGTGGGTTTCGGAATTTGAACAGATTGCACCTAGATTTCAACAGGTTGATACATGTGAAACAGGGTTGGTTCACTGGTTTAAAGCGGCTCTCTGTGCTGACCTTGTCCAATAACAGAATAGCACAGATTGACCCTGGTTGCTTCAGGGACCAGAGGATACTTTTTGTCCTGAACCTAGAGTACAATCTCTTGCATTTCGTGGACCCTACCTGGTTTCGTGAACAGACCGCGGTTGGACAAATGTACTTGGGAAACAATGAAATTGAAAGCATTCCACCGAGTGCTTTCAAAGGCATTCGTATCTCTAAAATTTACCTTCAGAGAATTGCTCTGTCTTGTCTGGATTGGGAGGTGTCACGGGGGCTGAAGGATCTGTCAATTTTCCATGTTGGTGGTAACAGGTTGATGACAGTGCATGATGAAATGCCACATAGAATGACGTGGAGCCTTGCCATCTACAATAACGTTATCCCGCGCAAACAGATCGTATCTATTGAGGTGCCCAACTTCCATTTCTGTGTAACAAATGATCCAGAAAAGAGCAAGAAGTCTTTTACATGGATGTTTGATTCGGCAGAGACTGTATCTCGCCATGAGATACAAGATACCCCTCGCTTATGTCTGTCCTTGGATAGCTCTGTGAGAAAGGTGACCACTCAGACACCCTTTGTTGTCATTGCGACCAATGACTCCCTAACCGAACGGGCCCTTCACTATCCGGATAAGTGCAGACAGGTGTGGGAGCATGATCTAGGCATTACGGTGTCCATGAAGGGTAACTCAACCTTGCAACTGGTTTCTATGGGTGTAAGAAATACCACCATGGCAACTGTGGCCATAAAAGTTGAGAACACACAAGATACAGAGACACCTGATTCAGACATCCTTGCTAACAGCACCCATGCACGCACTACGTATACAAGGAACATAACCTGCATCTTGCTCTCCAAACAAACCCCATCCCCCTTGTTTTTCAACATCCCATCGAAGCTTAGTAAAACACGTACTCTGTGCAAAACTGACGAAGACCGAGCAAGCTTTCTGACCCCCGCAGCACCCAGCCCACAAAGTCGACCTCAAACTAAAGAGGCTTACAGGTCTTTGGCATCGAGTGACCAGACGGCAGTGGTTTTGATGTCCACAGTCCCGGTCAGGACCAGTCCTGAGCCAATCGCCTCAGCACCGGTGCATCCAGCTCTTCCAATCCCGGCTGTTGTTTCCATATCGACAGGGTTTCTGTTCTTCTTACTTTTGTTTCTACTGAAGAAAAACCTACTGAAATCAAGGTTTTTACAGGCCAACATTGATCCTAGTGATGCACACGTTTGGATTATCCCAGGTGTTACTTTGCCTGGTCTGGTTGGGTCTGCTTCCCTCCCTGCCCTTTCACACACAAACAGGCCTAGGGAGGTTCAGGAGGACACCCACTCCTGTAGGTCACTGCCAGCAGTCCTAAGTTCCATTCAGCCCACTTACAGTGCAATCCCAGATCATGTAGCTGCTGCTCAGCGGCCTCTGCCTGCCCTCCCTCACAATAAGAGAGAGATCCCAGATCATGTAGCTGCTGCTCAGCGGCCTCTGCCTGCCTTACCTAATAATCAGAGAGGGATCCCAGATTATGTAGCTGCTGCTCAGCGGCCTCTGCCTGCCTTACCTAATAATCAGAGAGGGATCCCAGATCATGTAGCTGCTGCTCAGCGGCCTCTGCCTGCCTTACCTAATAATCAGAGAGGGATCCCAGATCATGTAGCTGCTTCTCAGCGGCCTCTGCCTGCCCTCCCTCACAATCAGAGAGAGATCCCAGATTATGTAGCTGCTGCTCAGCGGCCTCTGCCTGCCTTACCTAATAATCAGAGAGGGATCCCAGATCATGTAGCTGCTGCTCAGCGGCCTCTGCCTGCCCTCCCTCACAATCAGAGAGAGATCCCAGATCATGTAGCTGCTGCTCAGCGGCCTCTGCCTGCCTTACCTAATAATCAGAGAGAGATCCCGGATCATGTATCTGCTGCTCAGCTGCCTCTGCCTGCCCTACCTGGCGGTCACCGGGAGATCCCAGGTAATACCGTTTCAGGTGTGGCCGTGATGTCAGACTCGGGTCACACCGAGTATTACACGCTTCCTGATGTACCTACACACAAGGAGGGCCAAAGTGTTGCTGGGGAGGCTTCTGTATACAACCACCAGCTCACGCCTGGCAGGCTTCTTGCTGCATCTGAATTAATGCGACAAACCAGATACCACTGTGCTGCCACCAATAGAAGCACTGACATCCGTTGGCCATTAAGAATAGCAAGAGAGGGAGCGCGAAGGCGAGCATCATTGACTGTCCTTACTAACACTTATTGGCCATTGGAGACCCCATGGGAGGAATCCCTAAACACAGCATTCCAAGGTCCTTTGGCAACTTTACCAAACACCTACTGGCAATGGGAGATCCTTGGCTATAGAGAGGGAACCCGTAACATGCCTAGTCGAGGATCCCTGACACTCACATCGCCTGATACTTACTGGCCATGGGAGATCTCCGGGGAGGGAACCCGTAACACTCGACGACGAGGATCCCTCCCAATTCTCCCTAACACCTACTGGCCATGGGATATCCCAGGGGAGGGGACTCAAACCTTCCCTACCCTCCCTGATACGTACTAGTATTGGGCCACCCCGGCGGAAGGCTCCCGTAACATCCTTCACTATCATCTCTCGTCATCATCATTTGTCGGCCCTGGGGGTTGTTGTCTAATGCCTTTAATATCTCTAATGTCCTCTAGCTTTGGGAATTCCCTGGGTGTCAGAAACGTTTACGTTGGTTCTCACACTACGAGATACCTAACTGCGGACTCCAGAATCTCCGCACTACATGTACTTAATGCCTAAAACCAAATGGAAAGAGAAATAGTATAGAAGATAACGTTTCCTCGACATTCGTTGGATTTAGTACTCTAGCTGCGTGATGTATGAAGTGTAATATGGAATGGTAGCATGGAAGTCATGTGATTGAAACAATAGTTTGCTGTCGTGTGCATAGTCAGAGTGAACGTGGAGATTGGTGGCAAAATGATGCAGGTAAACATGTATGCCAAATATTTGGTGAAAATAGAGCCTCTATCATGTTCAAACAAAACTGATGTGTGCCTGTTATCATAACATACCATATAGGCACAAAGATTCCAAAAGGAGTTTGGTGACCCCGCCAAGAAAGGCCCCCAAAACGTTCTATTGGCCAGGAAAGTGGCACCTTTCACGTTGGAAGATTGACGTGTGGTAGCGACTAGCTCAAGGGGCAGGTGAAAAATCGAAAGTATTTGACTTTGTTTAAAGTTGCAGTTGTTCACTCTTAAAACTAACTACTAATCCAGAGGTGGGCCCCGACTTTTTATTCCTCCAGAGATTCGAAGGACGAGAAGGCAGTCACCACATAACCGGCGGGGATCTCTGTCTGGAAACAGGTGATCTGCCGACCCGGGGGTTGCGCCCCGGGCTTTACCGTTACAGGTGCTGAGGCCGCTGCGAGTGTAGCTGGGCGGCCAGGCCGAGGAGATCTCCCCGATGGGAGGGCTAGGGTGAGCCAACAACGAGACATTAAAGCTCCCCAGCCTCCTCGGAGCGCGACACGTACTGTTAAGTGTGTATCTCACTGGACTGCACCCAATTGCATTCACAACTGACCGGCGCCAATCGGAAAATGGCGTAAATGGCCGCAAAGCTACAAATTTATGAAATTGATGAAACTTATTCATTGTACATTATCTTTTAAGTCAGTTTTAACACTGCGATTTTCAATACGTGGAGAAAAGTTGCAACGGTGCCGCAATAACATTGCGCAATTAGGCGCAGTCCAGTGAGATACCAGCTTTGACGATTTTAACAACATCAACGGAGTGAGTAGCATTATGTGAAACGCAATGCACGCAAGAAGGGCCATAACCAGTAGAATTGGCCAGGACTATGTCGATCTACCGGCACTACACTGAACCACTAGTATTTGACTTGCCATTTATGCTCAAGTTCGAGATTACTCAGGCATCCGCAAGAAGAGTCCGACAGGGTCAGGACAGGTAACTCGACAATCTACTGAGAGCCAAGAAGGCACAATGGATAAGTGTAGGACATTGTACTAGTTGGTGGGTGTTTTGGAGAGCGTGCTTTCTTCGTCTTATCCTTTGCAATGCTGGACCCACAGAAACACAACTAGAGCAGCGGTATGCTTTAGTCCATCTCAGACGATTCAATCTGAAAGAAGAGATAAAGCAGCAGGTTTATGCGCATACATAAGAGCGTCAGCTTGCCCATCCCGTAATGCCGCAGTGAAACAACTGCTCAGCTCAGACAGAGGTTGCTGCGTGAAGAGAAATACCACAAGGTCCTAGTAGCCGACAAAGGTGCACTAGGGAGAGGTATGACTTAAAGCGGCGGCGACCGTAAGAAGCCCCTCTCATGATTCGTTTCTCTCCGAGAACTGGGGATGAGGCACGGGGATGTGAAACGCATACCCTTCTGAAACTGTCGCTAGTGACCTGCTAATGAAATGCTTCTCTCGTCTGATTGTTACTACTACCATGGGTCCCCAAAATGTGGAAAATAAGGCTTATCAACACGCTGTACCGATACATCCCCTAACTCGCCGACGTCTGAAACCCAGTCCATACGCCATGCTGCTCTCAGTGTTTTTGTCGAGTAACAAATCCCTATTTAGGGCTGTCCAAGCAAAATCATCTGCCCGACACTTCATGCGATGCACGAGCATGATATCTTAATACTGGTGGGTTTGCTTATTCAAAAAATATTTTAATTGATTTGCTTATAGATGTCTATTCAATGTCTATGTATGTAATCAAGAATCTATATGCTGTAAGTCTTAAATGTAGTAATGTTGTTGTACGAGGTAGAGAAATGCATTGTAAATGGAGGTTCAGAAACACTTAAGTTCAGAATTAATTGTTTGTTTGAAGCTGGGTTGATTGTATACCTATTACATATAGCGAAAACATAGCCCCACTATATAATATGTTTATGGATTCGTTCATTCATTCATCTCTCAAATACATGACAGCGTCCTCAGCGCAGCAGAGGACGCTGAATTGCGTACTTTAGGCGTACATATATTAGCCTGAGTACCAACCTCCGTAGTGACCGCTGGCTCAATAGAATTCGCTTGCTAACCACGTGGTTAGCAAGCGAATTCTATTGAGCCAGCGGTCACTACGGAGGTTGGTACTCAGGCTATACATATATTACATTTAACAAAATCTAACTCAAATTTAAACAACTAACTATTCAAAATCTAAATCAAAACAACTAGTAATGTATTATACAAGCAACTAGTACTGCACAAGGTGAAATAAGAGATACTATAGCAAGAAAGAGAAAACGTATCGTACGAGGAATTGAAGAAACCAAATAAGGAATTCTCATCGTACAAATGATAAAAGAAGAAACATGGTTTATCTTCAAACTGTAAACTAAATAAATCAACATCGGGAGACGTTATCAGGTGTATGTAACGGTGGAAATTCCTTTCCTACAACCAAACTGGTTAGGATCCAGTACATTGGCCACGTCCTGGAGAACCCATTTCGTGACAAATGATTCAAATGCTTTGATGAGAACTGAGGTTAGGGAGATGGGCCGTAGATTATCAAGTGGGGCTGGCGACTTTTTTGGAATCAGACTGAGAGTGATGACTGCCTGTTTCCATTGTCTTGGAATGTAGCCTTCCTCTAAATAGGAGTTGAAAATATGAGTGAGGACATATAGTAGAAGTGTTTGCATTGGGCCTACATAACGATAAGAGAACATCACATGTTGAGATGTCTCCTTCAAAACTGCCATTGGCCAAAATACCTGTGGTGCACTCTGTGGTCGATTAACGGACGCCTTCTCATTGTAAGGCTATTACAACTAAATCTAGAACTTACATTGTGAAGCCTTACACTGAACATGTAGAATTTATGCCATCCACAATGCTGTAGTTTTGTTGCCATTTAATGTATACTGTAGGGAAACAAAATCCAGCGTTGGCCTCCTTTCTGCCTCTGCTTGCATTGATATAGCGGAAACTGGCAAAAGCCATATTGGTTATATGTACGTGAGAACATTAATGCCTTGCCTAGGCCGGGGAGCAGTTTCCGGCAACCTTGGCGAGAGATGGTGCCTGGAGGCCTGGAGCGGTACAGCAACTCCTGAAGGACAAAACGCCGCAAGACTTCCCTTACATATTAACTGCACCATGGCCAACAGACGGGGGTTTACATGCGCGATATGCATAAAAACGGGGGATGGACAATTTATGAAGGTCCAGACATATTACAACTTCTGGATAAAACACAATTTATTTCTAGTTGTTGCATGGCCTAATCACTCTACAGGTTCAACAAAACAACCTAATGTCATTAAATGGAGATATAAATAAAAACAAATACCAACTTTCAGGAGCTAATACTAGTAACATCTAAACTATTACTTCATCTACTAATAAGTAATGCCTTTTATACAGGCAGTGCCTGACCACACCTGCTAAAATTCTTTACAAGACAGATGTAAACATATTCTTCTGCTGTAAAAGAAAAGGTCCGAAAAGACATTAACTTAAAAAGTTCATCACTAAGTTATATATCTTATGATTCTTAAAGTCCTTATGATTTCGCCTAAAGTATTTGATGTAGAGCTGTGTACCTAAACAAATTTTAGGTACAGGTACTCAGGTTTAGGTACAGGTCCGGACCTGAACCTGAACTAAATGGTAGATTGTCAATAAGGACAAAGGCATGTTTGAATTGGTAACAACATAATATCAAATTGTGCTAGGCATTATTTTTATGAAGACTCCAGCCTTGCAAATGTGTTTTATGTACTGGAGTATAGTATGGATGTGGCTTTAATGCACAGTTATTTCATAGTAATTTTTTCTGTCACAGTGGCCATCCCCTGAGTCAGGCTTGACCTGATTAGTACCGGTCCAGTACCGGTCCAGCAGGGTTCAGGTATTTTGGACCTGTACCTAATTGATTGTACCCGGTACTACTGTATCACTATCAGTACCGTACACAGCTCTAATTTGATTGTGAGTTCTAATTTGATGCACATGTACACGTACAAAAATGTACACCTCATAATGATAACATCCATTGTTACCAACTTACTTTTTTGTGCATGAACTTCATCTATCAAGACAAAGTAGACTGTTCTGTAGCGAGATGAAGTAGTAGTAGACTCTCCTCCAAACCATGCGCACTTCTCACTATCCTGTCAAGTCATGTTCCCTGACCAAGTGGATTTCCAAAATATGCTGCAAAATAGTCTCACTGACCACGCTTTGCAAGATTTTGCTTCTTCCTGAGTTCTCAAATTGTCAGCAAACATCATACTCAACTAATCACAGCATGTACATGACTTTCACCAACATCTTTCATTAGATGTTTGCTCGAAATGGATCAGTCTTCAATAGCCGAGTCACAATACAAGCCCAATGGTATTTTTCTCTTCTGTCATTTCTAAATGTTGGGTCAGATGGGAACTTAAAATATGAATGTCAGTACAGCACTATACACACTCCTGTACTTTTTTCACCAGTGTGTTTTGCTGCATATAATGTCCAATCTACATGGTATAGTCACAAAGATCACACTAGGTTACACCAGTGTATGACTTCTCATTTGTTGGCACAGAGCACACCAACATATGTAGAGTACCTCAGTATTGTTTTGCTGGATACTGTTTGTACAAATTTGATTTCTGTGCTGTAGGAATAGTCACAATAGTCACGTGTATGGCTGTACGATTGTATGAGTTCTCATGTGCTGGGATAAGTTAGACCTTTGAGCAGTCCTGTATCCACACTTGTCACACATGTAGGGTTTCTCTCCAGTGTGTTTTGTCAGATGGTACTTCAAAGTGGATTTGTGTGCTGCAGAATAGTCACACCAGTCACACTTGTATGGCTTTTCTCCTGTATGCCTTCTCATGTGCAGGGATAAGTTGGACTTTAGAGCTGCCCTGTACCCACATTCCCCACACATGTAAGGTTTCTCACCAGTGTGTTTAGATAAATGATGTCTGTTCAAATTGGCTTTCAGTGCTGAAGAATAGTCACACTGGTCACACTTGTATGGCTTGTTCCCTGAATGAGTTTTCATGTGCCTGGATAAGCTAGTCTGTACAGCTGTCTTGTATTCACACTCTCCACACATGTAGGGTTTTTCTCCTGAGGCTCCAGAATGTTTTGCTTTGAGATGGTAGTTCAATGCTGATTTGTACAAAGCAGAATAGTCACATTGGTGACACTTGTAGGGTTTTTCCCCTGTGTGAGTTTTGATATGATGGGATAGGTGAAACCGACTAGCTGTCTTGTAGCCACACTCCCCACACATGTAGGGTTTTTCACTATTGTGTTTAGCTAGCAGATGTTGGTCCAAGTTGGATTTCTGTGCTGAAGAATAGTCACACTGGTCACACTTGTATGGCTTTTCTCCTGTATGAGTCCTCATGTGTTTGGAAAGGTGAGACTTTCCAGCTGTCTTGTATCCACACTCCCCACACACGTAGGGTCTCTCACCAGTGTGTTTTGCCAGGTGGAAGTCCAAAGTGGATTTATGCAAAGCAGAATAGTCACATTGGTGACACTTGAAGGGTTTTTCCCCTGTATGAGTTTTCATATGATGAGATAGGTTAGACCGTTTAGCTGTCTTGTAGCCACACTCCCCACACATGTAAGGTTTCCCACTAGTGTGTTTAGTTAGCTGGTGTTGGTCCAAATGTTGTTTCTGTGTTGCAGAATAGTCACACTGGTTACATTTATAGGGTTTTTCTCCTGTATGAGTCCTCATATGTTTTGAAAGTTGAGACTTTCCAGTTGTCTTGTAACCACATTCCTCACACACATAGGGTTTTTCTCCAGAGTGTTTTGCTTTGACGTGGTAGCACAAAGCAGATTTATGCAAAGCAGAATAGTCACACTGGTGACACTTGTGGGGTTTTTCCCCTGTGTGAGTTTTCATATGATGGGATAGGTAAGACCGGTAAGCTGTCTTGTAGCCACACTCCCCACACATGTAGGGTTTTTCACTATTGTGTTTAGCTAGCAGATGTTGGTCCAAATTGGATTTCTGTGTTGCAGAATAGTCACACTGGTCACACTTGTACGGCTTTTCTCCTGTATGGATTCTCATATGTGTGGAAAGACGAGACCTTTGAGCTGCCCTGTATCCACACTCCTCACACATGTAGGGTCTCTCACCAGTGTGTTTTGCCAGGTGGAAGTCCAAAGTGGATTTATGCAAAGCAGAATAGTCACATTGGTGACACTTGAAGGGTTTTTTCCCTGTATGAGCTTTCATATGATGAGATAGGTTAGACCGTTTAGCTGTCTTGTAGCCACACTCCTCACACATGTAGGGTTTCTCACTAGTGTGTTTAGCTAGCTGATGTTGGTCCAAATGTTGTTTCTGTGTTGCAGAATAGTCACACTGGTTACATCTATAGGGTTTTTCTCCTGTATGAGTCCTCATATGTTTTGAAAGTTGAGACTTTCCAGTTGTCTTGTAACCACATTCCTCACACACATAGGGTTTTTCTCCAGAGTGTTTTGCTTTGACGTGGTAGCACAAAGCAGATTTATGCAAAGCAGAATAGTCACACTGGTGACACTTGTGGGGTTTTTCTCCTGTGTGAGTTTTCATATGATGGGATAGGTAAGACCGGTAAGCTGTCTTGTAGCCACACTCTCCACACATGTAGGGTTTTTCACTATTGTGTTCAGTTAGCTGATGTTGGTCCAAATTGGATTTCTGTGCTGCAGAATAGTCACACTGGCTACACTTGTACGGCTTTTCTCCTGTATGGATTCTCATATGTGTGGAAAGACGAGACCTTTGAGCTGCCCTGTATCCACACTCCTCACACATGTAGGGTCTCTCAACAGTGAGTTTTGGTATGTGTTGTCCAAAGCTGGAATTTTCCATCTCTTGATTTACTGTTCCTTCTCTTCTTCTGTTACTGTTAGAAAGAAAGATATAAAAAAATATGATGAAAAAAATGATGATGTTAACTCACTATCTGGGCAATCTATTCAAGGAAACAAAAACAACTTTTAATTTTGCATTTGAAAAAAAAAAGTTGTTTGGTAGATTTTGCCTTACCTATGATATTGTAGGTAACAGAAAAGAGGTACATGTGTATTTTGAACTCACATTACACTGACACCTGAGCTAAAAGAATGAACTGTCGACTAAAAACAAATCAACATCTGCTTCAAATTGAAGATAAGCCTAGAGGGCCCCGCTGTTTAGAGTAGACAAAGGGAGCACTAATAACTAGCAGATTTGCTCCCAGTACACGTGTCCTTTATAAATATTTATGCTGCGAAAACCTGAAAACTTGCCAAGGCATTTACACAGATTCTCAATTTCTGCAGCAAATGTGAATTCCAGTAATGGCCACATACAGTGATATACCCAAGGATATCTAGATTGATTATGCCCGTGATTCATTTACGGTATTAGTTTTGATACTTGAATACATGCAAATTCATCAACCGTTACTGATAGATCTACTGTCGGTTTTCTGTATTTTCCGATCGGCCTTACCGTTGAAGCCACTCGATCTTTACCCTCCCACGTCATTGACATGTTTCAAGGACTTGGACCAGCAATTTAAGAAACCAGTGATGGAATTTGATGGCACCCAGACATCACTAAACATTCAAAAATTATTTTATATTTTTACGTCGATGGGGATCATTTCAAAACATACCTCAAACTTGGGCTGTCGCGCCAGGAACGTTACCGACTCAATCAAGGAGGTCCTTGTCCAAATCAAACCTTTGAGTGCGAAGAAATGTTCTCTGTGGTAATGTAATAGTGTTGCAAAAGTTACTAAAACATAAACTTGGACCAAATTACGAGATTTCAAAAACTTCCTTTTCCTTTTTGCTGTGTCAACACGCCCGATGATGCCAAGATTTCCCAAGGAAAATGGACCGTTAGAACAGAATAGGGGGGTGTAGGAAGGACATGATGTTGATGGGGCGGGGGCCGGGTGGGTCTAATAAATGGGATAGTGGGGCATAGGAGCATATAATATAGGGGTGAGTAAGGAATGTACACAGGGGTTGTTCTGGACGGTGGTATATGACATTTAGGAGTGAAAAACAAACGGGTGCAAGGCAAATCAACCTCCCCAGATTTTCATTTTGTGGAATAGCCCAAAACAACATTTCCCACATTGCATCGCGCACGGCTTGTGTAAACTGGGTCAACTCAAAACTTTCTCGGTAAGTCATGCTTTTTATTTTCCTCAACTCGCCCTTGAAATAAACCGTAGGCGCATTCGCAATGATATAAGCTTATACAACGCCAACTGTATATCCACATAGGGGATCATGTGGTTAGTTTGTGACGGTGTAGTTAGATGGACGTGTGTGCATGTATATGGGGAGGGGGGGGTGGTGGGTGGGGGCACAAGTAACTTTGGTTGGTTTGGGCCCCCTAGCAGCTTTATAATACTATGGAACTGCAGGACCCTGAGGGGTGTTTCTGTAGCAGTATCTTTAGGTTGATAACTGACCAAAGAGACGATGGAATGAGATGCAAATTGATAATAAATAATGATAATTAATAATTAACGAGGAAATTCTATATTCCGTTATAATACATGTAACTGATATAATTTATGACAGGTGGAACATTAACAGATGCCATTTATGCAAATGAGACTAATTTGCATAATTAATTTGAAAGTGCCTTAATTCCTTAGTGGTAGATTATGCATGGAAATCAATAATTAATACTAGAAAGGCAACATTTGCGAGCAAATACAGCATGTTTAGCCATACTCCTCGCCATGCCAAAAATGGGCTGTCCCCAAATAACAATGGACCATTCTAAAATACTTCCACTAAAAAAAAATGGATCGCCCCAGTCCAAAATTGAGTTTAAAAACAATTAGTCTCTCCATAATACATAGGAACTGGAGAGGTGTATCTTTGTTAAAAAAAAAGTGAACAAAGCCATGTAAGCACATGTCCTACGCATTCCAATACCAAATTTGGTATGAATACCAGCACACCTGCGCCAGGAATGCAATATAACTTAATTAACTCAATTGGCCAATCAGGTGGTTGCAATGGTCACAGGCAGGCCAGGTGCGGTTGGGGTCACTGACCTTTAGGTCATATGAGGAAAATACCCAATGTTCTCCCCAAAATACCCTGCAAAATCGTATTTTGAAGTGATGTATGCCAAAAGTGCGAATGGGGTTCTTTGAAAGTTTGACTATTTCATTTGTTCAATGTACCCCCATAGCAAATTTCAGGTCATTTGGATGTATTTCCAGAGCACAGGAGGCCAAAATGTACGTATTTGGTCAGCAAAACCTCAATAAAATAACTTTCAAGGTCAATATCGAAAAAATAAAAAAACGGCTGAGGGTATTTGCCAACACTACCTTTGTACCAAATTTCAGGTCATTTGGTCAAAAAATGACAGAGATGAATCGATTTGAAGATTTGACAGGAGAAGAAGAAGAAGGAGGAGAAGAAACCTGAGTAAAAACAATATGTTCAGCCATACTAGGTATGGCTAAACATGATGAAAGTGCCGTAATTCCTTAGTGGTAGATTATGGAAATTACATACTTTTGACATGTGTAACTTTAAAGGCATACATCATTGTGCATAGGGGTGTGAAGAAATGTCTGTGCATTTCCTTTGGCAGAATTTGATATCTTCTTCTTCCGGTAATGTCCAGTAGCCGAGGAATCGGCCATCATAGACATATCTACATTTCATCATAAATCATGCAAATGACTTGTACATTTACATATAATATATATGTAATTTTGGTAGAGAAAACTATCAATTAGAATAGATTATGCTAATTACAGCCCTATTTGCATATTCAATGAGAAAAGATAAAACAGTAAACCTTCAAAGGCTCTAAATATTACATGAGGTATGGGGTCTCTGAACTCTTGTTTGAAGAGGGTCTTCAAACAGACAATGGTTTAGGTATCCCATATAGTTGTGCCGTTTTTTTTTTCTACTCTTGATACTGTAAAAAATTTTCCCCAGTTACTACATATGAATATATTGCAAGGAGAGCCTTCATTTTGATATGATCAGATACAGGGCACAATTGTGCTTGCTTCCCTTTCAAAAATCACAATTCTATGTTCTGAGCAATTTTTCCTTCTCTCTATGTAGCAATGGATGGCAGTTCTGAAGTTGCAGACGACCATTATGCTGCTTGGTTCTTCAAGCGGTTGCAGGAGCTGAAGTGTGGGGAGGGAAAGGAGATCCCCTGTCATCGCCTGGTTCTGTCTGTTTGCACCGACTACTTTAAGGCCATGTTCAGTGGAAGCCACAGTGAGAGTAAGAAGGACAAGATAGAAATAGGTGGGGTGAATGGAGAGACTCTAGAAATGTTGGTTGACTATGCCTACACATCCAAGCTCAACATCACCACTGACAACATCCAGCACCTATTTGAAGCAGCAAACATGCTTCAAGTTGAGCCTGTCGAATGTCGCTGTGAAGACTTTTTAAATGAGCACTTATGTCCGGAGACATGTTTGGCAACCTGGGCACTGGCAGACAAGGTGTCGAAAACACATTTGTCTGGGCTGGCAAGAAGCTTTGCCCTTAAGAACTTTGAAGACGTTTGCAGGACTGAGGAGTTCCTTCAGCTACCTGTTGACTTTCTAGTAGAATACATCTCACATAATGGCCTTCATGCTGAGAAAGAGGAGCGAGTGTTGGAGGCAGTCATGCATTGGGCAAGGTACAATCTAGAGGAAAGAGAAAAACACCTCAGGCACCTCATGGAATTTGTCTGTTTCACATGTATGGACCAAGACTACCTGCAGAACATCATGGAGACAGACAAGGTGTTTGCTGGGATTGATGACATCAACTTTCTCTTAAAGGATGAATCTATACCTCGCCAAATCTTCAAAGAAGAAATTCTAGTGTTTGGGGGTGGTGCAGGATACTATGGGACAGAAAAGAACCGTTTTATGTACAGGCTTAACCTCCACTGTGACTTTGTCGATATGTCTCTATTGCCAACATCCCTTCAGAAAACAACAGGCAGTGCAGTATGTGTTGTTAAAAATGATGTAATAGTGACAGGGGGTGACATGACTCTGTGTAAAGCATGGCGGTATAAGACATCTCTGAATTCTTGGTTTAGGTTGGGTCCTCTGAAGAGAGGAAGACTTCGGCATGGAATGACAGCTCTGAATGGACGGGTGTATGTTGTTGGGGGAACGTCAGGTGGTGAAAAAAAGCTTAAGCTACCTGTTGTTGAGATGTACAGCAAGAAAGCTAAGTGTTGGAAGAAAAAGGCAGATCTGAAGCTGGCAGTCAGCAATTTTGGCATAGCAACCTGTTGTGAAAAAGTGTATGTTTTTGGTGGTATGTCTGGCTTTGGGAAAACCACAGATGCTCTTCAGTGCTATGATCCCACCCAAAATGTGTGGACTCTTGCAACACCATTGCCAAGAGCGATACAGGGTATATCAGCATGCACAGTTGGTTTTAGGATCTATTTGGTTGGTGGACAGTTAGACCGTGTCCTGTGCTACAATCCTCAGGAAGATTGTTACATGGAGTTGGCTAGTAGTGAGGCCCCATGGGAGCACAGCAGTGCAACTGTGTGTGGGTCTGAGATATATATCACTGGTGGTCGTGATCATGATTATGATCTATACATGCCCGCTTCTACCCAGGCAACAGTTCAGTGCTACGATGTGAGTAGTGATACCCTGATGTTGTGTCATTTAAAGGATCTACCAGTTTCACTATGTGAACACAACATTAGTCTTGTAACATTATCAAAATACAAAGCTCCCCACATCCCCACTGACTCGCCTATGATGTTTGAACAAGACATTGAGCTACATTGGACTGACACGGGGTCGTATGTTGAAATCTTGGATGAATGATGTTTCAGTTCTCAATACATCTGTCCCCAGTTCATTGTGACTTCTAGTTACAAGTTCTCCTCTTGGTGATCCTCACGTGAAGGAAATTATGTCTTTATTGTTTGTAGTGAGTTTCCACCCAAGCCTTTGGAAAAAGTATCTGACCACTTTTTCTATTTACTTACTTTACTTTTTGTACTGGCAAACTCTATCTAGGATTGTATTCCCATGGAAATGTTCAAGGGAACTGGCTACACTGAGCGTGCAAGAAAATAGGTTAATTTTGAACTTTTCTGCCTGGTTTATCTTATGTTTCCTTACACATCTGATTCTAAGATACATGTATAATGAATGATGATCTCTGGATGTATGATGATAATGAATGAAGCTTTGTTAGCAAATTGTTACGGTTTAGATGATTAAGGAATTTTCTACCGGCTAAATGATCAGCTTACTTTTGGCAAAACAAAATTGTAACTTCATGGAGATTCTTTCAACTTGAATTGTGTTATCATATTGCAGAGGAGAGATGCTTTAAAGTTTATTCACTCCTTAGACTAGTGTTCATTTTGATCAGCTTACTTTTGGCAAAACAAAATTGTAACTTCATGGAGATTCTTTCAACTTGAATTGTGTTATTATGTTGCAGAGGAGAGATGCTTTAAAGTTTATTCCCTCCTTAGACTGGTGTTCATTTGGGATAGGTATATATCATTAGTAACAGGTGTCATGTAGACATGTAAGCCATTGTAATGTATACTTTATAGTTGTGATGCACACCTATCTTTGTAAATGTAAGTTGACAGGAACCTCATGTACACTTCTACATATACTAGTAGTAAGTGTAAATGTTGTAACAGTTATTTGCTGACTTAGAAGATTAGCCATTTACGGTGTACACATGTATAAAGATGTACTTGGTGTACACATGTATAAAGATGTACTTCTTACTACATGTACCTGGTAGTGTCAAACTTTCTGTAAAACAGCCTCATATGATCAAAGGTGTTAGATATTGAATAAAGGTACATACATTTCAAATTCAAAAGGTGTGATAACAACTTATTGATTTGTAAACCTTCTTAATTCAATTAAAGAATAAACCTTAGCCTTTAATTGTATTGGCTCTTTTGAGGAAATGTTATGGTAGAGTCGATTCCACATTACCGAGAGGGTGTTTGTTGCCTTTTGTTCTAACATTTGCAAAACCTTTGTAACAATCTAAGGGAGGTAAGTGACTGTTTAGAACAATTTCCAACATTCATGTGATGTTCTAAATAGTTTCTGCTGTGTTCCAACATGTTAGACAAATTTCTAACATTACACATGTTATTTGTATTATTTTCGAAACTGTTGGAAAATAGGTTGATCATTTGTTCCTGTATGTTCCAACATTATAACAACATGGTATAACTGGGTCAGTGGGATGGGAACAGGGCAATTCACACATCCCTTCAAAGTATAGGGGATTAGGCCTGGGTGCCATGCATATAGACACCTCAAGACAAAGGTCCAGACGTGAAATCTAAAAATATACAGAGGCAGACAATAGAGTGCGATTAGCACCTACTTTTATGGGGGCAATAACCCAAATCTACCATTTGAAAAATGATGCAAATTGTTCCAACATGTTCAAACAGTGAAACAATCGCATAGATGTTTGAAAATTGTTCTGAATAAAGAGACATTTGTGCAATTACTTTCCAAATAGTTCCAACATATATAAATAAGTTCAAACATGTTCAAACTTTAATTCTTGATTGTTTGAACAATTTAGAACATTACGACTGGAATAGTCTTTTACCTAAAATTGTTTGAACTCACTAGCAATATTATCTGAAAACCCTCTCGGTGACATGGAATTGACTCTAATTATCACTTTGTAGAAGTCCATCTAAAATGAGCAATACAGTGCTACAGACATACTACATTGGAATGTCAAAAGAAGGATGATATCTGACACTTTGCCACTTACGTACTTGTCAAACTGACAGGCAAAAAGGATCTGCCACACTGTACAACCCCCACCCCCTAATCAGGTTAATGGCCCCGCCCATTGACCTCACCTGTATAGGTCATTTAGTGTAGATGTATTGACTTTCTTCGGACAGGCCATCAACACGTAAAAAGATATATTGGCTTGATCAAGGGCTGAAAGATCACCACTGAGTTACTAAACAGTTAACGTTACTACATTGCTGATATAGCAGAGGTGTGTCTGTCTTCCTGAGGTGAGTGGAACAACTTTGAGTCACCTTTGCGAAAAACACTTCTCGGTGCGTATTATATTTAGGACAACTGTTTGCCTAACGAGTAAGCCGTTACTCACGTTACACGAACTAACAAAGGCTGCTTGGGGCCAGGGGAACAGGTGATGCACTGGGGCAGTGATCTGAGCTAAGATTGCAGAAGAAGATCTGCTTTTCGGAGATAAAGGTTGTTATTGCTCGGGTATAGAACGTTGATTATCCTGCAGCTGGAAGGTGAATTAAAGTTGAAAAGGTGTGTTCCTCGGTGTTCTAAATTAACTAGCGTGAATGACAACACTTTGCATAGCTGCTGACGTGACCTAATTACTAGTTATTTTCAGAGACTGACGTAGATGATACAGTGCACACGTTTCAATCATCGGATACTCCATGTATCGAATATGAAGCTGTAAGATACTATCATGTTGAAAATGCCCCATTTCATATAATATATTGATAGAGCTAAGTAGCTTTAAAATTTGGTATATTTCCGTTTATGTACCACCCTGTCATTTGATGTGGCTCTCCGTTTCCATTCCAGCAGACATGTCAGACAGCGAAGAGCATCCAGTGGTCACCACGGTCAGCGGCAAGGTGCGAGGAACGGTGCAGTACACAAACGACCTGCCGGACAGACCTGTCTACACCTTCAAGGGCATCCCGTACGCAGCGCCCCCTGTCGGAGACCTGCGGTTCCGCGCCCCGAAGCCAGCCGTTCAAGGCCGTGGGAGGGAATCAGGGATGCCACTGAGCCAGGCTGCTTCTGTCAACAGGACGGCTCTATCTTCAAGCATATGCGTTTTAAAATAGTCGTCAGTTTCAGCGAAGACAGTCTGACACTGAATGTCTTCACGCCCACATTGGCAAAGGATGCTGGACTTGCGGTATATGGATATTGTGACGCATAGAGTACCAATATCACGATACTATCAAACGTTTCATCTTTCTCTAAAAAGCGAAAAGCTCTTAATGAGTAAAAAGATTTTATTGTGCATCAATTGGTAACATTGACCATATAAAAGTAGCACATGTACAGCGTGTTAGATGATTATTTTAAAATAATCAATAATGACTAATCACCCAGGTACTGCTGTGGATTCACGGCGGGGGTCTCATGGCTGGCGGAGGGGATACAACACCCTTCACGTCACTAGCGGCTCACCAGGATGTTGTCGTGGTAACGATCAACTACCGCCTTGGGCCGTTCGGCTTCCTCAGCACTGGGGACGAGAACGCGCCTGGCAACTCCGGCTTCCTGGATCAGGTATTTCATATCAAATTTCTTACAGCCTCTCTCACAAAAGTAGATACACTGTACAACGAAGGGATACATACGTTCGATGAAGGTTAGTCATCCAGGTAATAAGATACGCCAAAAGACAGTTAATCAAGCAACTGGATAAAATTTCGAAGAGATACGAAGTAAATGCAAACTTCTTGTTCAGTGCTTTATTTTAGAATGCTGAACCTTGTCATTACTAGGCTTAAATGTAAGGCGTCTTCGTTCATCAGTCCATGGCACCATAGACATGCTATTATGTAAGGCTTATGTATATAATACATGAATTTTCTGTATCAAACGACAGATCCAGGCGATGGTTTGGGTCCAAGAAAACATCAGAGTCTTTGGAGGAGACGCGAAACGGGTTACGATCTTCGGTGAGTCTGCCGGTGGCACGAGTGCCTGTTACCAGGTGGTGTCTCCTCTCAGTAAGGGTCTGTTCCAGCGGGCCATCTCTCAGAGCGGGGTGTGTGACACGATAGATGTCAATCCCATGATCCGTGATGTTAGCAGAGGAACTCAACTGCGACACTAGGACACCGCAAGCATGATGGCCTGCCTCAGACAAAAGTCTGCTGACGACATCGTCGCAGCTCATCAGCGTTTGGCCGCGAAACTTAGCGTGGAGGGGATTCTGATGCCCTTTACCCCCTCTGTCGACGGCGTGTTCCTTCCTGCGCACCCCAATGTCCTTCTAGAGAAGGGCCAAGTAAACACGGGGTCCTACCTGCTCGGTGTGAACAACCACGAGTACGGGTTCCATTTGCCATCTGCAACTTTACCAAACTTTGGACAAGGAATGGGCCATGATACCTTTCTCCTTATGATGAAGAGACTTGTGCGGCGACTCTATCCGGTGAGCAAGGACATTTTTTATGTGCATTTGAGTGCATCTGGGATATTATAAAAGATAAAAGTAAAACATAAACGTCAACTTAGCTTTACTCTCTCTTGTTTCAAGCAATCTTCATTGACCATTCTTTGAATTTTTGTTATCTAAAACAGGGTTCAAGCGAAGACGGCATTGTGTCAGTCCTTCGCAAGGAGTACCTGGATAACTCGAAAGACCCAATGGCCACACTGTACCAGTTCACACATGTCTACGGAGACCAGATGTTCGTCGCTCCAACGGTCTTCGTCGCAGATAAGATCGGCGGTGAGTCAACGGTCATAAAATGCATGACATGGCAAGTCTTAAATCGTATGTTATAAAATGGAAATGCTCTTATCGATCGACTCATTCTCATTCTCATGCTGAAGCATATTTCTTACCAGTCTTTCACCCAGGTTTTGTGGTCGCTAGATGCACAGATAACCTTTATGTGATATTTTCCACATGTTTCAGCCTCTGGACAGGTGTACCTATATGAGAACCAGTACGCCCCGTCCTTTGTAAGGACTGCCCGGCCAGACTGGGTTGGGTGTGACCACGCAGACGACTTGCTGATCATGACTGGGGTCGCCATGTTGGACAGACCCTTGAAGGACGGAGGCTTTATGCCATTTTCCGAGGAAGATAAAAACACCAGTCTGGATTTCATGGCTTACTGGGCCAACTTCGCCCGAACAGGGTAGGGCTTTATGATGTTTAATTCTGCCCATGTGCACATTATTTAGATAGTTGTGCTACGTCACAGACACAAACTTTAAAGTCTTACTACAATCAACTATTTCTCAAATGACGTTTTCATTTTTGTTGTAACTTTGATTGTAAGTAATTATTGAGACATTCATTGTTTGTCACTTTTTGTGCTTTACACATTGTTCTATATTCGTCTCTTTATGAAACACTACTTTATATCTATAGAGTCTTTTTTTTTTGGTCCCAGGAACCCGTCTGACTGTACCGGCGGCCCAGCTGACAGCCCCACGGTACCAGAGTGGCCCCAGTACACACCTGACAACCCCGCCTACATGAAGCTGGATCTGACGTCATCTGCTGACGTAGGGTTTCATCCTGACAGGATGGCCCTGTGGAATGACGTCATCCCAAAACTCGCAGCATCTTCTGAAAGATGAACTATATAATAATGACGTTTTGTCACAGCTGTAAATATTTTCATAGACTACCACCAATAAAAGCTCTGTGTGGTGCATAATAGTATGCCCTGGTCTTGAAGACGTTTGATATGTGCATCTTGTTACGACAATTAAGAAGTTTCATGATACGGATCAGCACCATGCTTGCATGGACGACTTATTTCCATAGTTGATTCGTTGAAGATGGAGTAATCGCGTGAAATGAATGATGGATTCCACCTCGGAAAACCGATTTGTCAAACGCTGGATGTCGCTTCTGCAAGTGTCTAAAATATCATTTTCTTGTCATCCTTTATTCGATTGATCAAGTTGTATACATAACTCCGATCGAAGACCGCTATCCTGGCAGCATAGTTCCTCCATATGATCCACATTGAATTTGTTGTAATGTGTGTTTTTCAGTAGTATAAAATGATTTCAGAGTGTTTTGGGAGTTGTCTTTTTACTTTTCTGATGATGCAAAAGTACACTATATTGATAAAACGATAATAAAGGATCACTGGCCCCGGCAATAGATTCAGATGACGTTATTTCCAAAATTCTATTCACTTCTTCCTCGGTCAAAAATCAGTTTGGCCGAACCTCTTGAGAGAGTTGATCGATCATGCTCCAGCTTTATATCATAGTCATCACCGATTTTGACCTAGGCTATGTTCACGCAATAAGGTTTAAATCAAAGCTTTGAATCTCTCTGGTTCTAAATGGCAACTTCACCTAGGTCTCTGACCCATGCAGTGCCAACCACCTATTTCTGTTGTGGTGTAATATAGAGCATTGCTAATATCTTCCTGTCTCCCATGGGTACAATTAAGCAATTGTTGACTCATGAACAGTATATGTAGAGCTCTTCTTCCAGTCTGAGCAACCAATAGTAATACCCCTATAATCGAATGCACTGGTCCATATATACGTGGTTGTGCCTACTATATCCAGGGGTGTTTTTCTGAAAATATCTTATTTTTTCTCGATGTATTGCTCACGACAAACATATGATATTCATATTTTATAACATTATTTTGATTTTTATTTGTAATGGCCACTTTGAATCTTATCGGGCAAATATGTCAAACAATTACCTTTTTTTCCATTGTCGTCCCCTGTTTTGAGTAGCATCGTTCATTGACCTCCCTGTGACCCACACGTGAGCAAAGTTGACAAAGTCCACTTGCGATTGATTGTTTCCAAACTCATGTAGCCAGTCTGACGCCATAAAACTGCGCCTTATGAGATGCGGTAAGTGTGCAAGATAAGTTCAACGACTTGAGAAACTTCAGCTGTAACGTTAAAAAGATACTGTAGAAGTTACATTTTCATAATTTTTGGCCAGTCTGTAGCGCAAACTTCGCTCTCCGACCGCGACCGTTATATTCGTAGCTAATCGGCCCCTCCTCGCGCCCGCTACTCAAATGGAAGTATATATTAAGTTCTATGACATATCATCATCATGAAGAGTGCTTTCTTTTGCAGCTGACAATAGCAACCATGGTGGTCCCTGTTGTATCCACGGCCAGCGGCAAGGTGCGAGGAACGGTGCAGTACACAAACGACCTGCCGGACAAACCTGTCTACACCTTCGTCGGCATCCCGTACGCAGCGCCCCCTGTCGGAGACCTACGGTTCCGGTCTCCCAAGCCAGCCGTTTCGTGGGAGGGAGTCAGAGATGCTACTGAACTGGGCGCCTACTGTCCTCAGGATCAAGATGCCTTCAGCTTCTACCCCATTCAGCTCAAACACTACAAATTCGATGAAGACTGCCTAACACTGAACATTGAAACACCAACAGTGGCAAAAGAGGCTGGACTACCCGTAAGTTTTAAACTTGGCAGGGACATTTCAATGAAAGGGAAGTTTCACACTGAAGACATTAAAGTTAATAGACAGATGATGTCATCTTCACCTCTTCGACCTCATGTTGTTGTTCTTTAGTGTGACTGTAACTAAATGGCCAATGGCATAATCCTTCCCAATACATCAAAAGCAATAATGAATGGAAGTAGATTGGATTTCTTATAATGATAGTCACATAACAAGCTACATGATCATACATTCTCTCTATGTCAAATTCAAAACATTGAATTTGCAATATTTCTACATTCTATCTGTGAATCATGTGTTGTAGGTGCTGCTTTGGATCCATGGTGGTGGGTTTGTAACAGGGCTGGGGCATCAGGTGCCCTTCTTGTCCCTGTCTGCCCACCAAGATGTAGTCGTCGTGACCTTCAACTACCGCCTCGGTGCCCTTGGCTTCCTCAGCACTGGGGACGAGAATGCTCCTGGGAATGTCGCTTTCCTCGATCAGGTCAGATAATTTGTCTGTTGTCTATAATAAGCTATTGATAATCTCAAGGATAGCTTAATATGAATGACAAGGGTATGGTATTCTGGGATGATCAAATAAAAGAGCATAGCATGTGCTTATTATCATCTCATCTGACATGTAACATTGACAGTGACATACAATAGACAACAGTAGAAGAATATGTCTGTAAAAAACATACAACACTACATGATTGTCATATGCAATTTCCATTGTTCTCCTTAGATCCAGGCAATGGTTTGGGTCCAACAGAACATCCGGAACTTTGGAGGAGATCCAGGCCGGGTTACAATATTCGGTTTGTCCGCTGGGGGTACTAGTGTCTGTTACCACCTGGTTTCACCTCTCAGTAAGGGTCTGTTCCAGCGGGCTATCTCTCAGAGTGGGGTCTGTCAGACACTGGATGTCGTTTCAAATCCACAGGAGAGAGCAGTTATGTTGGCAGAAGAATTGGGATGTGACACAAAGAATATAGCCAGCATGGTAGAGGGCCTTAGGGAGAAGCCAGTAGACCAAATTGTCACCTGTAGCAAACGTCTTTTGAAGAAGCTAGGTTCCAAAGGGGAACTTATGGCTTTTGGCCCTGTTGTTGATGGGAAATTTCTTCCAGCAAGCCCTTCTGATGTGTTTGATCTGGGGAGGGCACACACTGTGGACTATCTTCTAGGCGTGGGCAACCACGAGTATGGGTTTCAGCTGCCATCCGAACTTATCCGAGGTTTTGGACGAGGAATAACCGAAGAAAGGTTTCTTCTCAGGCTGAAAAAGAGGATGGGTGCAGTCTATCCGGTAAGTTTAGCACCTGTGTTTTGTTATACCTTTTTTCCTTCTTTTTGGTCTCTTTAACATTAACCTTTGCTTTACAGATGTTAGTTCGATTAATAATACAGTATGTTTATTTCTTACAGAAGTCCAACCTGAACAACATCACTTCAGCCATACGCAGGACCTACAGAGAAGGTGACAACCCAGATGACCCACATGCTTTAGAGTACCAGTTCACCCAGGCCTTTGGAGATCAAATGTTTGTTGCTCCGACTGTCCTCGCTGCAAGCAAACATGCTGGTGAGTCCATTTCTTTTATTGGTCAGAAGTTACCTGTGCAATGGTAGTCTTTCTAGTGCTGAATTGGTGCCGGGTTTACAATTGCATAATACATATGGGCAACAGGTACATATTTGCTCCACACTTGCATTTTGTAGAACTGTCGCAAGGGAATGCCTTTCAGCACCAGAGGGTGACCTCAATACTCTTTTCAAGAATGACAAAATAAAATCTTGTTTTGTACTTTACCTCATTTCATTGGGAAGTAAGATATTTGTCTGGTCCAAATAGTATAGAAGATGCATCCTCAATATGACAAAATCATTTTCCAGCTGCTGGACAGAAAGTCTACCTGTATGAGAACCAGTATGCGCCCTCTAGCGCCGCGGCTGTTCGGCCAGACTGGGTGGGGTGCGACCATTCAGATGATGTCATGATGGTGTCCGGCGCTGCCTTCCTGGACGTGCCTTTGAAAGTTGGTGCTCTGTTGCCGTTCTCCTCTGATGACAAGCAGGTCAGCATGGGCATGATGGCTTACTGGGCTAACTTTGCTAGAACAGGGTAAGTGTTTGCTTTACGCTTAATTAATCACTGTATTTTAAATGGCACTTCATAAAATGGATTCCTTTCAATTTGTCTTTCTTCCTAGTTAATGCATATCATTTTCTTATCAGTCCATTCCTTTAATAGTGGCATCGTGTTAGCATAATGGTTAGCGTGCTTCAATTCAAATTCCCTGACATGCCAGCGATGTTGTGCCCTTGGGAAATGGACTTTATACAACTTGTTTCACTCAAACCAGGTGTAAAAATGGGTACCTGACTTCAGTTGGGGAGGTAAAAGGTGGTGGAAGGAGGGAGTTGGGCTCTGCCTTCCAAAACCTTAGCCTAGACACAGTGGATAATAACTCATGCCACCTTTACCCTTTACCATTCCTTTCATTCAGCTCTTATACTACAACAGATCATGGGCTGTGATCTTTGTAGGATGAAAATGTACTAAATTCAAAGTATTCCTCCATCCCAGGAACCCGTCTGACCGTACCGGCGGGCCAGCTGACAGCCCCACGGTACCAGAGTGGCCCCAGTACACACCTGACAACCCCGCCTACATGAAGCTGGGTCTGACGTCATCTGCTGACGTAGAACTGAAGTCGGAGAAGATGAAACTGTGGAATGACATCATCCCCAAGCTGGCAGCATCTTCCAGGTTGTGATGTTCAGGATAATGAGTTAGTGTTTCTATTAAATCAATAGAATTTTAATTGAATTCATCTATTCTTACTTGGTGCTTAATGTTATATGGAACAGTTTTTATGTACATGTACTTGACAGTGTTGGCTATACCAAAGTACAGGTCTACTCAAGTTGAATTATGAGACCAAAATATGTAGAAATTTTAGAAAAAACCCTTTATGATTCAGGAACATGCCTTAATTATTTGCTTCTGTAGGATGTGTGTTTTGAACCATAATGTAACATGTACCAGAATGTTTGGAAGGGGGTGGGATTCCTTGAACATACATGGAAAACCTGTTATGAGGCATTTGTGATAGGCTCACTAATTTATTTGGTCTAATCAGTTGAAGACAATTTACAAGGTCTGCTCACTTAAAACCGTCATTTGTTACCCTATATCATTTCTAGTCAAAGCAAGGAACTCTTGTAAAACTGATGAATTGAAAAAATAAAAACACTGTCCTAGAATATACCAGCATTCCCTGTCGATACTGAACAATAGTTAGAACATGACCTTCACCACACTAATAAAGTCACGTTCCCTGGAAGAACAAAAGAGTTGAAAAATGAATCTTTGGGTGTGACTTTAACAGGGCATGATTTCAGGGAACAGTTTCTGGAGCTATATACATTGTACAATGTATATGTCCAAGTGGAATCGGTGATTCTTCCGGTAGAGATCCCACATCTTATTCAATGGATTGACTAGAAATTCAGGATTTTTAAATGTGAGACCATGATAACACATTCCTAGTCTCGTGATGGGAATCTCTGTCGACAAACACTCTGATCAGGTTTTCTACTGGCAGAATCAGCAGTACTGCCAGATTGGAATCTCTACCATGACAAATATATTGCCACACACAGGTATATGTTTTTAAAAAATTCCCCGCTGGGGCGCATAGGCTTCATACACGTACACAGACTCTGACAAAGTTGATCCCTAATGCCATTAAAATCATTGCAAGCTTGCACGTCTTTTATAAATGCTACAAACCGTTCGAAATGCTCAAACTGTTCTATATGGTACAGTTTGATTGTCACAAATTGATTTTTAAATGGAACATGGTTCTAAAGTTATAAATTGATCTGGACGTTACAAACTGTTCCTAAGTGTTTCATTTTTTTCTTCTAAATGTTACAAACCATTTTAATTGTTACAAATTGCTCTGAATGCTACAAACTGTTCTAATTGGTGCAAGTCTCTTTCTACATATTATACCATTCTGAATGCTACAAACTTATGTAAATAATACAAATTATATATGCTAACTATTGCAAAGTGTTTTGATTGATTAAAATAATCTAGGATAGACAGATAGTTTCACCAATTGTTTTGTACGCAGTCCTCATTAGCTTAAATGGTCATAAAACATCCATTTTCCTCAGCCTCGACCTTTCTTGATTCAATGCAGTTTTGAATGATCTACATCACAATAACTAGTTCTCGTCAGTGGAAAACCTCACAATAGGAATCGCAATGATCAATCCAAACACATACAGGAAGAGACAGAGACGGTCCAGGACCTTAGCGAGCTGGCCGTAGTCCGTCTTCACAGCCTCATCTTCCGTTGCCTTGGTGGTTTGGGGTTGGCCCGAGGCAGCAAAGGACTCCACGGCATCACTAAGATTATTGACGGAATCCTTGAGAGACAGCAGGACTTCAAGAAGGTGTCTTGGCTCAGTTTCACTTGGTTTACTAATAGAAATAGGACAACATAGGAAATGAAGTTCATAATGAAAAATGCCAAATTTGAAGAAAAAGCAAACACAAGCTGGACATGAATGGCTAATGTTCATGTACATGTGTGCACACAAAAGCAGAGATGTCAGCATATAAGATACTTAGAATATACTGAAGTCGCTATGATGGTTCATCTTGTCAATCCCAAAGCAACTGCAGTAGACGAAGTGAACTTTTGACTTAATGGCTTTGATTATGGAAACAACAGGCTGCAGGAAGAGCAGGTTCATAGAGACTACTTTTTGGATCTACTGGGGCAGCTGGAAACGGCCAACTGAACTCCATGTCAAATTAACTCCTCTGGCATTTTATCTGTCTGTTTGGCCAATTTCAACTCTAGCCTGGTGGAGGCTAGGTGGCGACACACTCAAGTAGTAGACTTATTATCATATGAAACTATCTTTCCTGTAGCGCCCCGATGGCGATAAAACTTACCTGTCCTTTCCCTTCATGCCTTCCATCATCTCAAAGTCGTCCACTTTCAGGACAGTATGACCATGTTTCCTCTGGGTCAGGTCCCCCAGGAACACGAGGCGAGCGACATACCGGAGAAACACCTTCTTCACTAGGGGTGGGAGGTTTTTGTCCTGCATGCATGTGGAACAAAACTCAGCCTAAAAGCGGGTATTATCTCACTGAAGCTGCGGCACGTTGGTGGCATCGCTGCGTCCTAAATTGGATTTGTGTTACCGTAATGACTTTATTTATAAAGGAAATATCATTCAAAACGTACAAGTGTGACTAAAAAGACAACAAAACACACAAAGCGTAAAAGTTTTCTTTTCTATCGATGAAATTCGTTAAGCGCTCTGTCAAATCGGTCGCAGCGAGGTTGTCAACGTGCAGCGGGTCCAGTGAGATACCCGCTTAACTAAATATGTAAATATACGACTATGTACATCGTGTTCGTTGTTACACGTATTTCGTTTTTTATCAAAATCGCCTTTATTACTTGCGTATAGTTACATACTATAATACTACAATTAAAGCATAGCAAATATTATGATTCTTGTTAAATGATTGAAAACTTTCGGGGTCCCGACCCGAGATGTATATGGTGACGTAAGGCGTGAGCGGTTACCTCATTAAAAAAAAGTAATATACTGCATCTTTCGCGTCGCTCTCTCGGTGGTATATTTGACGTTAACATCATTATCATATAGCCGATTCCAACTAACACAGACATGCATGACAGGCACAAACCATGGCTGTTGCGATTGGCCTCATCAATATCAAATGCGGTATCCTGATTGGTCTATCGATTGAGGCTATGTGATAATGTAATCAAGAGACTCACGCTTGAGCTGACCCTGATGATCATTACGGTGACGATCAAGAAGAACCCCATCATGCACATGTACACAATGATCAGGATGGCTAAGATGGAGATACGTATTTTAAGTTCTTCTCATCATTGATACAAAGTGTTGACGTAGGCCATGGCTTCGCATTTTAGTTTTCGTAACTATTGCATTACCCTGCCAAAAGTGGCTGGATATTTCAAACGATTTATCTAACATGCAAGAGTATACTATTAGGCAATTTGGCAGTTTTGATATTATCAAAAGAGCGACCATAGATATTCTTTGCATTCTTTCTGAGCGTAGACAAGGCAACTCTCTCACCTACAACAGGCATAGAGCCCTTGGCCGGCAGGACGTCCGTGATGAAAACCAGAGATACCACCATGGACAACAAAATCGTCATCCCGAAGGAAAGACGGTCTCCCTATCAAAAACAATTGATCATTGATTGTTATTGATATCACCCAGGAATGTTTTCTTGATTCAGAGAGAGTCAGAAATACAGAAAATTTGCATCACAACTTGGATTCTATTTTGAATTTTCATCACTCAGATATCAGATCGATTTTTTTTATGTCCGTCGTTAGAGATCGACCGAAAACAGGGCTAGGGTCGGCAGCTTTTTACTAGGGTCGGTCGAGTCACCGGAACCACAACATTTTTTCCTATGCCCGCCCTCCTCCAGCAGGGTTAAATCGATCGGCATCAAGCCTCCCAGCATCAACCCTGCTCTTCTGACCCAAGGTTTTAACTATTGGTGACGTTCCTGGCAGTTGCTCTTTAAATAATTAGCCTTATTTGGCAAAAACAGCCGTTAGCTGCTCATAAATAATTAATGCAGAGCGATTCAACCTTGTCAATCGGCAGCACGAAGGTGATGCACATGAGCAGGGTGAGAATGATGGCGGGGAACAGCGTGGTGCAGAGATGAAACGTCGGGATGCGGTCAAACTTCATGATGATGCAGCCCTTCTTCTCGGTCACGTTAATCTATTAGAAGGAGGAGTTGTTAAAAGGAATCTGTAAATAGGAAGACCTGATACTTGCAACCTTGCATGGATGATTACAACTTTGCATGGATGATTACCATTTAGCAAATAAACTCAGCTGAGACATGTAGCTACACTTTTTATTATCATATATATAATGGCGTCGCGGTGGCGTCGCGGTAGCGTCGCGGTGGCGCAGTGGCAGAGTGTTTGGCCCAGAACCAAGAGGTCCTGGATTCCGATCCGGGGTCCTCTGATTTGTGCCGTTGACGTTGTGCCCTTGGAAAAGGCATTTCACGTGACACGACTTTCCTCAACTCACTCAGGTGAAAATGAGTACCAAAAGAGCCACACCTCGAGCACATAAAAGAACCCACCAATCTAGATATATCGAAAAGAGTAGGGGTCATTTCCGGTGTGAGCGGATCACATAAATCTGTCCGGATATGCAGCTTGGACTCTTCAGTACAAACCTGAGCAATTGTACAAATCAATAGCAAACACATACCGTCCATCGTGCGTTCCACTGATTTGCCTTGTCGACATCCCCCTCTCCACATGCCTTGAAACCTTTGATGTTGGATTGGGGCTCAGCAACAAATATTTCCTCACTGCTTATGTTACAGTAAAACCTTTCCCCAGTTCTTCCTCCCAGACACACCGGACACTCCATGGAATCAAAGGGAAAGAGAGCCGGCTCTGTAGATAAAAGAGGCATCTTAGTAGTTGAGACACCTGCTTTAGTGTTTTTAGTGGGTTTTTTTTCAAACGTCTTGCTTCATTCGATACTTAAATATACAGAAATAGTTATTCACATTCAGGCATGTTGTTATTGACAACTTACTGAGGTTGCAAGTTGTCGTTACGAGATCAATGATATCCCATGTCACTAGCCCATCACTGGTGACTGTCACGGGGGCATCGGGGAAGTCGCCAAACCTGGCGTCGCCACTGCAACAATCGACATACATGTAGTTACCGTCAGTGAGGTTTGGGGCCTTCATCATTATCAAAGATGGTCGCCAACGGTAAAAAAAGTGACGTGACGAGTCTGACGAATGTTTCCCAAATGATATCTTTAAGTCGTAGTCTTGGTGGAACAAGGAGGTTCATAGAGCAGCTATTAGTAGGAATAATAAATATGTGTCTCTAGTGAGAAATAGAATATATTTACTTTCGTTGAAGATAGACTTTTGGTATCCATACATCCGTCGTTTCCATAACAAGCTCAGAGAGGTCACCGTACTTATAAGGGATCCAGGACAGGCGGCTGTCCATCCATTGCTAGAACAAAGAAAAACAGCAATCCTAATACATGTTTAAACGCTTTCTTGACTACCTGAGAGGACTTCAGATCATACACCACGTCACATTTGGAACACATAATTGCACTTTCATAAATCTTTAATACCTCTATTAAAGACACTTTTTCAGATTAGGAACCACCAAAATACTCACCAGTCTGAAGGAGATCGATGCAAACATGTTCTCATTTTTTTCGTCCTAAAACAAACAAAGACGGTTCAGACAGACTATAGTTGAAAGCAACGCCAACTAGAAATCATATTGAGTAAAGGATTTTAAAACCAACACTCACGGCTATAAGTTAAAAGCTACACACACACACACACACATACATACACACTATAGCCCAAAACCATACCCCCATTTTTTATGTGGTAATGATACTACTTACAGCGTCGATTATCTCCTCCAAGTTAGCTCGAAAGACGACACTGACCTCGTGGCTATGGGGTGCCAGTTTCCTGGAATAACTTCCCGAAGCAAGCAGTGCATTTTGAAGCCGCAACCTCTGGTTCACTGGATAAAGGGTTGAGGGACATGACAAAGGTGAACTAGTTTATTTGATAACACTCTTTGAAGTACATCATTGTAGCACTAGTCAGAGCTAAATTACAGATGTACACTACGTACTAGAACCACAATTATGTAATTATGTTAAAAACTCGGCTGAATGCCTATGGTAATATCATAATCTAAAAGACAGTCACTCACCGACACACTGTAATTCTGTCGTACTCCATGTTCCATCTCCGGTGCATGATATCCACATGACCTCAATGGTGTAGCCTTTATCACAGCGGATGAAAACTTTTTCTCCTGTCTTGTAGAAATTTTGAACTGGACTTCTGCTTCCCGATCTCACAACAGGGGGAGGTCCGCAACCGCGTTCTGGCAAGAGGGGAGAATAAGCTGCTTCACCGTTTGAACGGCGCATGTTCAGTGCGATGCATTGTGGGTGATGTGTCACAGATGAAGGCCTCTACCCATGCAAATCACCCACAATGCATCACGCTGCACATGCGCGACCAAACTGTGAAATAGCTATTGTATGTAAATGTTTGTAAAGCTATTCTGTCAAATTTACTTGTGAGGATTGCTCTGATGTGACAAGGAAGCTGTCTTTCAGAAATACCCTTTTTTTGTTATAACGGTACCTCAATACCGAGAACATAGTAGAAACCCCCTACCACCGCAAGGCTTCAAACCACACGTCTCAGGTAAGTGTGGGTGTCCATCCATCGTGTCCATTGTCACAACACAGAAGGGTTCTGAAAAATAGTCTGCAAAAGGAAGACAGACACACAAAAAAAGTTGTCACTTTTGGTCTAACCATAATGCATTTGCAAAGGATAAAACGAGATGTCTTATCTACTTAATATGTGGATATAGAAGTTTCGGAAAGATCGAAGCATATATACGGACCGACCTGGCGACAAATTCCGACAGTAGTTCTCCCGTAGATCAGCCCAATCGAAGAACGTGTACCTTGACCCCAGCGCCTCGGTCCAATTATGGCACGTCTTTCCCCCTTCCACCGGTAGAGTCCCCGTGCCTCTGTAGTTTACTCCATTACCGTAATAGCAATCTGTGCAGCGGTTAAAATGCCAATATGTATGTTGATATTTCTTCTTTGTTGGTACGCGTACGCGTGCTCTACATTCATACCCGGGCCGCGATATCCTTCGATACGGTTGTTCGGACAGGTCCGTATTTTACGATACAGCCAGGGCTCCCCTAGTTCGATTCGAACGATTCGAACTCGCTTCGAACTCGATGTCGAAAATGCGAATACCGGATTCGGACGTTGGTATCGTTGTTGTTACCATTTTTTTGCTCGAAGACACAAAACTCTCAACTTCTGGCGTATTTCACATTGAAATGTTTTTTTTTTCCGGGTGGTTATGACATAAACACGGTGCACTCCGCATCACCCTTGTTCCCGGCCATACCGCGGGTCGGATCGCCTGACGCCGTGACGGCCGAAGAATCCGACCGACGGGCGAGACGGTACCTCGGGTGATACGGAATACACCGTGTTGTATGCACCGACTTGCACATGCCTACAGCACCGAATATTGAAGGTCCTATACAGACCTACACAGACTACAAGGTATAAAATCTGCTTCACTTGTTGCTACTAAAAGTGTTCCAACTTAAGTTAACAAGTTTCAATGAGTAATCGAGTTTTGACCTTGGGGAGATCTCAAGTTGACGCATCTAGTGGGAGGAAGACTCTCGCAGGCGATGGCCTCAAATAAAGACCCGTTGATGACTCTTGATGAACAGGAAGATCGTACCTCCCAGCACCATGACTGACAGGGCAGCCCATCCTGCCTAATGTGATTTTGCCGAGGAAATAAGGTTTATCTGTAATATTTCATATCGGTGCGTCAAAAAAATCAAAGTCGGGCACTACCTTGGTTTCAGACGATTCATCCCCCCCCCCAAAGACCAAAGGCTTAACCTCAAATATGTTTTTCTTATGACACGGACCACAGTTTATACGGCTTTTTCTTCGTAGAATGCTACTAAAGTGGTAGTTGGTGATACATTACAAGTACAGTCAGTGAACAGATAAAGTCATATTACCTTCGGAATCCTGCAATCAGTAGTGAACAGGGAAAGGGTCGGATCTGCGGATGACAGGACGTGTTGGCCGTCTTCATCTCCTGCCATTGCCGTGAAGCCAAAATCTCCTCAACACTTCTGTGGCCGTAAAAGTTGGGGATAGTTACCGAGGAGAAGTCCAGGTTTGGGTCTTTGCAATGGGCCTTAAACTCAGGAGGGGTGGGTTGGGATATGTCAGGAAGCATTCCTGAAGAATGATACAAAGAAGAACGATCAAGCCACCTCCTTCGAAGATACAATGGTTGGCAGAAGGTTAGTTAGATGGATGTGATCCAGTGGAAAGGTATCTATGTTTACCTTCACAGATATGGGAACCATAATGTTTTTGCTACGTTTCTTCTTCCGTTCCAAACCGTTGAATATAAGGTTGACGACTTGAACCGGTTACTGCATGTAGTAAAGTAGCAGACGCCCTGTGGTGTTCGATTACATGATATAGCGACCAGCATTACAGAGTTGGACCGGCTGGTCATCATATATATCAATGTGTTTCAGTAAGAATAAACAGAGCAGCAGTTTGTAAGGCTAGATCATCTGAAGGTAACCATTATGTATTTGCCTGCAAATTTGACCATTCTAGTATCAGTGTCCGTCTGATGTGATAGTATATCATAGGATATCATATCATATCATATTGAATAGGCACCTATGTATGTTGTAACATCAATAGGACAAGCCCGATTTTCTTGACACCCATTACCAGCTACTTGACATAATCTTACCTGTCACTGCATCACCGGTCGCTGTATACACCTGTACTTCACACAGAGACAGGTAGTCCTCCCGGCCGATCAGCTGAACAGACACCCACCTCCCTGAGATGGGCTCGGCACACCGCACGTCGATGGTCTGCCCATCCGACGGAGTTGCCGAGTAGATGCTCCCGCATGGTGTGTTTTCACGGATCTCCTCAAATAGACCGACTCGTACCATGAAATTTCGCAGTCGCTCTCCTGTAAAAATGTGTATTATATCTGACATTATACATTTAGGCTCAACAGAAATGGAATTTAGGCTAAACAGAAGTGCCATTCATCATTGAAAACATCAAAGTCCGGCCAGGATTGCTAATATTGTTGGAACATACACACATGTATGTATGTAGTACTTTACTGTCGGCATGTAAGTGAACGGGAATCAATATGGCAGGTCTGCACTTTTTACAATTGATGGAATAAGAATACGCGCATAAAGTCAAGCACATTAATGATATAAAGTGACATATACTTAGGGTTATCTCAAATTGAGAAGGTTCAGATGACTAACCGATAGCTAGAACAAATTCAGATAAGAATTTTCTCTGAATTATGTACGGAAATAACGTTGAAAATGTTTGTATGTAGTTTTTTTACTCTTCTCACCACAGCAGTCCCCGCGGTTGATGACTGTCACCTGACCGATGACGTAAGTGTCTCCAAGATCAACCTTCCACCACGGCTCGTACTCCAGGCCCGTATGCGTGCATTCCTGTCGAGGGTACAGAATGGTTCCTGTGTTCCCGTCCACAGCTCGTTCCGCGGGATATTCCGATCGAAGCAAACTGCTCTGTGAAGCCCGTTTGTGCAGCGCAACATTTATCTCTGCTGTAAATACAACGTCTGTTACTTACGACTCTTCAAATCCAAGAAAAATACATGTTTCAAAGCAAAGACCTCCATGGTAAGAAAATAGTCAATGGTTAGTTGTGTCAACTTGTCGCATGTTACCATGGCGTAGTTTATGTCTTTCAGGGGGTTTTGCGATTTATTTTCATGATATAATGAAAGCGGAAAGGTTGAGTGTGGGCCAATATATTTTGAGTCACATGGATCCCATATTATTGTTAACTATGTAAATATCATGCAGATGTTCCAAAGGAGAAATTTGGTCCAGGTTCCTTTCACATTTGAAGGTGATTGGCCCCACCAAATTTGAGAATCATGCGCGATTGTCCATGTAGCTCTGTATAACCACTATTTAATCAGACCAAAAGTGCATCTCAACATGCATATTAAAACAAACCATGGATAGATAAAGTGTATCACCTGAAAGCGCTCCCGTGCTGTGGTTTGCCCAGTATCTTGCAGAGAATCCAGAAAATGTCGCAGAAGAGTCTGATATGAAAACTACTGACATATTATTGGAACTGGATTCTATCTCTGGTGGCATTGCGTTCCCGCAGAACTTTCCTAAAGAAGTTAAAGAAGACATTTAATGCCATCCTGACTAATGCCGACTGAAGCTGCGGCACGTTAACACGTTGGCGACTTCGCTGTGGCTGAGCGATTTGACATTGCGCGTGCGCTCAACGAATTTCATCGAAAAAAAACGATTTTTTTTACGCTGTGTGTATTTTTCCATTCTAATTATACTTGAACATTTTGCATTATTTTCCCATCATGATGAATTATGTAAAGTCAAAGCTAACACAAATCCAATTTAAGACGCAATGAGACCTCTAGCGTGCCGCAGTCCAGTGAGATACCTGCTTAAGGCATCTTCAATTTCCTGTTTGTGCTTCCAATGGTTGTAAAAGCTCGTGATCCCACACTACACACACTTGTATTAGGTAGATTAGCCTTATAGAACTGTAGGTAAGTACCAGTAGATGCCACTCTTGTATTAGGTAGATTAGCCTTATAGAACTGTAGGTAAGTACCAGTAGATGCCATACTTTGTTCCTTGTACAATTGCTGTGCAATAACGTTATATATGATATATGAATAAACAGGGCCGTGATACTGGGCAAGGAATTTATTCTGAATTTGAATTAAAGAGTAAACTGAAAGTGCATTTAATTTACCTTTTACATTATTGATACCGTCGTACACAGCGACATAATCCCAGACACAGTCCGGTTCCTCTTCCAGCTCAAAATGGTCGAACTCCAAGTGGACCACATTATCGCCTGGGAGGCTGTGGTTAACGGCAACCCTCCACGTTATACTCATGTCATCTGCAATGAAAAGAGTGATGATTTGATCAGTCTACTGCGTTTGCCGATTGTTTAGAACGAAGACGACATAAACCACAGGAGCACGCATAATAAGTGACAGTATGTTGTCCATCGTTGCAGAAAAAAAAAATACGGTGCTATATCCTCCGACCTCAATGATTTAAGTAGTTTAAGATGACAGGCTTTCATTTTTACAATATCATCAAGTCCTGGCCACAATTTCTGGTGGAACAAATGTTGCGAAAGGAAGGAGGATTTTTCAATTTCAATATGTCTTCCAACCAAAATTCTTTCATAGTCGATCACTTACTCATACCAACACAACCACTAAGAAAGTTAAGCCTAAGAAGAAGAAGAAGAAGAAGAAGAAGAAGAAGAAGAAACGTATTTCTGCAACATTTTCTACGGTGGTATCAGATTACAAAATGTCCCTACTTGGGTACGGATTGTCTGGATACCCAGGACTGCTGATCCGGCGTTTTTCACGGTCGGCCAGTAGGAGGATGACCTGACCTGACTGGGCTGTGGCGCTCTCTGTGGCGCCCTCTGTCGGTCGCGTCGAAGTTGTATTTTGCTGGCCGCAAACAAAGGCGACTGAAGCAAGTAGGATCACAAAGAGCGCGACAATACGTCGCCTATCCATTCTCTCTGGCCTACAAAAAAGACAAAACAAAATCGAATGGTGGAGAATATGATTATTAGAAATGTTTCTAATAAACAGCGTTACCGCTGATCAGGCAAATTCAATGGAAGGCAAGAGTTCTTCAAAGTTGAATGTCTTTTCACTTGCATTATATAATATCCTTGCGCAACAGGTCATCAACCTATTCAAGGTTTCAGGACTGAAAGAGGGCGTCGAACCAGTCCATGAACAATGTGTGATCAAGCATGCCCAGTGGCATGCTTTTCATTAAATGCATGCATGCATGAATTATAATGACCTTTTTTTTCAGATCAACGTAGTTGTTTGACCTTCCACACGCTGGGATCACCGAATTACGACAATCAGTTCAGTTCAGTTCATCATCTGTGAGGTAACACCATTGTCTTCACAATGTCCCTGCCGAGCATAACAGAGCACATCAATTATCAAAATCTATTCATAACTTGCGTCAAGGCATCAACAAAATATAAGAGTCATATCAAGTAAAATCGTTTTTTGTCGTTGTTATTACCCTCACTAAGAATGCTTAACACATTGTAGTTGAAAATAAGAAGTAGGAGCACTAACTGTTCCCAAATAGGCAGGTTTCAGGTTCAGGTGTTCCCTGATGAAATACTCAGTACTAGTATTTCACGAAATGAATTCTGAATACGCAATACACAGTATTTCATCAGGAAAGACGCGTACGGCAGCAAGAAAGCCGGACAGTTGGTCGAGGTGAAACTTTTACGGTTCACTACAAGAAATAATCGTCCCGCGAAAAGCTGGTAGGTTATGCACTTTGACAGGAGGGCGTCAATGCTGGTAGTGATGGTATTTCAATAGCAGAGACTGGAATGTTTTAACGATGTCACGGTTTAGAACTACGTTGAAGCACATTCGTTCCACATATTCATTCCAACCACCACAGTGAGTAAGATATGACTTCTATTACTTTTTAAATTTAGAATTAGTGCCAGTGTTCCGTAACTCTAAAGCGCCGGTACACTGTCAGCGACCCTCGGCCGGCGAATTTGTTGATCTCCAGAAGGTCGCCAAATGTCGCGCCGAGAGCGCTTTTCGCCTGAATATCCACCCTGTTACATGGAGAGCATGAAAGCCTTTGTCCACTCCCCGTAAAAAGTTATTCTAGTCTTTTCAAACAGTTAGCAGCCATGCTTTCTAGTATGAAAAAAGGTGTAATATCTTTCTACGTAGAATGGCAACCCTTCCTTAGATATATAGAATTTGTACAAGGAATCTGTTCCTACCTGTTAGGCACACATTAGACAGCAATGTTAGAGATATCTCAGTGCTGATCTGCCACGGAATCACTCAAGCATGCGTGAAATGAAGTCTAACCTGTATGTTCACAGATTAAGCTTATTGTGAGTCAAACAATTGGAGTGTCAAAGATTCACCTCTAACATGGGGGTAGCGATAAATAACCATCATTATGGTTTGTTTTTAAAGGGAAGCTAAACTTAAAATTGAAAACCTATTGTACTATGCTAAACATAACCCAAAGTCAAGTTCTCACTTGTTTTAGATAAGACCATGTTGATTTGATTATATGGATGACCTCCGCGCGCATCAATTTTGTTCTTTTTTCAAATAAAGAAAAGTTCTCCACCAATCGTACAAAACAGCTGCAAAATACCAACTGTATACCATGAATTGCAAAATGATATTTCAGGAAACGGATAGTGATATGTCGTAGTAAGCAAAGAAAATTCAAAAGTCAAAGAAGAGGATGTAAAATAAAAACAAAAGAAGATTGTAAACCCATATTGTTCGGTAGACCATACTCTTTTTGCCATTTTTTTTTTCATTTGCACACTGGCATCAGTTTTGGGAGAGGATGTCATTCGTATAGACACACCAACATGAACTGAGTACGTCATAGTTCAGGGCTCTCCCACCGTTTGAAATTCGCGCCCTCCTAACGGCTACTCGACTGACTGATTGAATTTTGTGACGTCAGGAATTAAGCGGCATGTCCCAATCAGTTCTGATAACGTTATATATGAATAGGGCTTTTCGAGCTGGCTTTCCCGAGGATGGATTAATTTGAGTAATTTCTCTCGATTAAGACCCTGTTCACACGGTAAAATCTACGCGAATCAATTCGCCTAAAGGGCCAATTGTTGTTTTCTACGTCACTGATTGAGATGAAAGGCTTAACAGAGGAATGTTTTGTCAAGGACCTGGCCGTTGGCGACCTTCTGACATGTTGTTTTGGCCACGGCAAGTATATCTTATGAATGGCACTGATTGATTCGCATAGATTTTGCCAAGTGTGAGCAGGGCATAAGGAAACCACAATTGGTCTTTGCATTCAACAACACTTAATGAAAGTAATACTTTCGCAGTCCTTTACAGTACGTGTACATTGGTTAGAGCTAAGATGCCCTAGTGTCAGTTTCAAGGCCAATCACCCTCCAGACTTTCACCAAGGGACTGACTAGAATGTTTCATCTCTTTGGAATAGAGGAATTTTTACCTTCGCCAAGAAGGTTATGTTTTGCCAAGCGTGTGTCTATGTGTGTGCGTAATGAACACGATAACTCGAGAATGCCTGGGCGGATTGTCGTGATATTTAGTATGACGGTAGGTCTTGATAAAACCTCGAAATGATTATATTTTTGGCCCCCTAATTTTCATGATTAATGAGGACATTTTATAAATCCGCTATGTTGCATGATAAGACTCTCAAACATGTGGCACCTAACACCTGTTAGTTGACACACTGGGGCAAATATTCCGCTGCTGGCAGGACCTGCCCCCAGGGGCCCTACAGCTAGTGGATAGCACCTAGGGGAAAACACAAATGGATAGCTAGAACCTGTATACAACTTGTTTTGATAGCTAAAGTGATGCTTGACATAATAAATGGTAATTATGCAAATCAGAAACTTCCGAAAATAATTTCATCAGGTTGGTAGAATATAGGATATAGGAGGTTCTTTGTACACAACCAGGTACAGTTCTCACCTGCTGACGTTTCGGTGTCTATCAGACACCTTCTTCAGAGCTTCTGACTGGAGTGCTGTTTCTCACCGCTATAAGTAGCCGATGTAGGTGGCGCTTTTGCGGTGAGAACACTGTCCCAAATGCGGCTGAGTTTGTATGCCCCCTCGTCTCGGTTCAGCACTCCAGTCAGAAGCTCTGAAGAAGGTGTCTGATAGACACCGAAACGTCAGCAGGTGAGAACTGTACCTGGTTGTGTACAAAGAACCTCCTATATCCTAAATCAGAAACTTGTTTGCATACTCAACTAGGACATCTTATTAACTATCTGCATTACATGATAGGACTATTGAAAATGTAACATTATGTTCCTGAGAAATAGAGGAAATTGATAGATAAAAGTTATGGAAATGAAGACCAGATTTACATAATCAATGAGGAAATATTATAAATCCATATTGGTAAATAACTAGAATTATTTCATACTTGTGGCATTTGAAACTTATGTGAAGGTGAACATGGTTGAATATTGATTATGCAAACGAGTGCCTAATTTGCATAGTTGATTAGAAAATGCTAGAATAGCCTTCTTTGTTAAGATAACGCTGTCATACTTAAGACAGCTTCTGCTATTTTGGTGGAGAAGATGATCATCTGATTTAATCGACGCAAATGATGACCTTATATGCATGATAAATGAGAAACACTCATAATAAGATCTGTCGAAAAAGTTAAAATCATTTGGCAAAGGCAGGAGGTCGTGGAACTCTAGTTTTTATTTGATGTCGTGTTATATCAATCCAAGTTCAAGCCAAACACCAAAAACAGTAGGCGAAATATTACCGTTTTAAGTACAAATCTTTCCCTTTTATTTCAAATCATATGTGGAAATCTGTAACGGCACTAGCGGTCGGGGGCGTTCGACCCGGCACACGTGAAGCCGATAGTCACGTACTCCACCGACTCGTGCCACTCGCCCTCGCTGTTTTTCCGCAGGACGTTCAGCTCGTAGTCGATCGGGAGGCAGGCGAGGTCGGCCCGAGGCGCCCCCGTGGCAGGGTCGCGGCACCGGGAACCCGTGTACTCCTTCACAGCGACCTTCAGCGTCGACGGGAAACGGTTCGGCTGAACGTTGTCTTCATACCTAGTAAATAGAGACATAATATTGCTGTTGTGTTGGCCCATGAGAATGTACATGTGCACACATAGTACATTGTACGTGTAAATGAACAGTGTAGGTTTCAACCTTGAACGATGTTTGCTTTGCTATACAGTGTTTATGCACTGAGGCACTGAACCATGGGAAGCGCGTTATCTTGATCGTGAGATTTTTGCTAGTCGAAGTACAACGTTTATCTGCATGTGCTCGTCCACATTCATACTATATATTTGCATAGAAATAGCCGTTACCTCCATTTGCACATGGACCGTCCGTTGTCTCTGTCGTTGACAGGTACGGGTGGTTGGGAGAGGTACCGTGCGTGGTGGCGGGGAGGTTGGGCGGGGGAAGAGGCCAGGGCCGATACCAGTACCGGTCTGTCACGTTGTTTCAGACCATACCGCGGCCGGTGGCGTATCGTTCCGAGTGCTGACAGAAACCCAGAAGTGCCGCCTTGCTTGCCAGCACGAGGAAGTGGTTTTCCTTGTGTTGGTCGCAGGATGTCAGGTAATGAAGCGACCACGATCAAGATTACGACCACCCTCACCTAAAAACAATTGGCCAGGAATTAAAATAAGCTGAATACAAACTAGGGTTGCAAATGTAAAAGACAGGTGAAGTGAGGTAGAAAAACTAGCGTAATCCAGGGGATCCCCGGCCCCAAACTACGTGGTTGTGAAAAAGACGACTAACAAATTGTCGGATTTACCCACAGGAAATGACCCATAGCTGATATCATCTTAATCTCTAGATCCTACTTGTATCAGACAAAGAAACCCTCAAAAACAGGAACTATATTTACAGTGGAGTCCATGTCGTTGTTGTGTCCTTCCTACAAAGACCTTATGTGAGGAAGTGGACAATCGCAATGTTATATGGCAAGAATGACTAAACTCGTTCCAGGTAGAGTTTTGCAATTCATATCGTTGCAAGTATGAGTAGATTTTTACCAGGTAGCGTCTTGTTCGTAATGGTTTCTTTGACCTTAAGATAAGTCGAAAAAGTGTATCTTTTCCCGGTAAGATCTCTGTGCGGTGTCGCCTGTGACTGTGAGGGAAACTGAGCCTGAGGATATATACACTTAATTGCCTCCCGTTCTGCGTATACGCAAACTTCCTCGTCACGAATTTAAAGAAGAGGAAGAAAGCTATATCAAAGAAAATGATTACTCAAAAGAATTGTGTAATACTATTTCAAAATTCTGTGAAATCATAGAGGAGTAGACCAAGTTAGTGACATGTTTCTGATTTACTGAAAATGAACAAAAACATAAACATTAACTGACACTGAATTCAGGCAGTTGTGCCATGTTTTCAGCTCCAGTATGCCCGTAAGGCCCTGTACTAGGTTGTGTCAGCCGAGCGATTTCACGTACGCTTGGACAAACTTTAAGTGTTCGATAATTATGTCGGTCGATGAACTGTAGCATATCAAATTACACATTGTAAGTGTTTGACTCGATCGCGCGAGCACGTGAAAAGGCACTACAACGGCCTCAGATGGGTACCTACTGGATGTACTTCAGACAAATGAATGAATGAACGAACGAACGAAAAACGAACGAACGAATTAATCTTTTGGTTAACGGAGTCTTGACGGGCAGCGTTTTATGCTTGAATGTATGATGTGGTATACGACCTTGCCCTCAGGAGGACACTAGGGGGACAACTTATGATATAGCCGTGACGACTACAGAAAGGCGTTTTTGCTTGTTATTACATCATAGCTGCCCTTCAGGTATACTGTGAATGCATTTAAGTTCGCGTGGTTTTTATTTCGCGCTAAGGCTAAAATGGAGTGTTTGCGTTGCTTTTAGATTTGCGGCAGCGCCATTGTCATATAATCGACCATGAATTTCGGCTCCACAACACCCGCCCACATACCAAATATCTTGAGTTATGCTGACTACAATAGTCCGGAAACACACACACACACACACACACACACAGACAGACAGACAGACACACAGACACGCCAAAAACAATATCTCCATAATATAATAACAAGCATATACGGCCTTCTGCAGTCGCCACGCCTACTTGTGATACTACACGTAGATGCCACCATCCAAGAGGCGTTCTGGCCAATTTTTCGGAATACTGTACTTCTGTACAACGCGTCGGCAACAAGAAGTGTCTGAATTCGCGAGGATGTAAACGTTACGTATACGCTATGATACCAAAACTTCTTGTCCACCCAATTTCAAATAGAACGGTCCAATGACCTCTTGACCTTTGTACACACTAAATATGTTGTCAAAACACCGCTCGTGACAAAGCAAAGTCCACAAAGGCCGTGGAATTAGACGCAAACGACTGTCTACCTTCTCCTGTTCACAATTTCTTCACTACTGTGGTAACGACTGTTTGGTGTCGAAGGTGAGTACTACATTGAGTACATGGGGACTGGGAACTGGACTCTTATTTTATACCTGCACCAGAAGAATGATAATATAATGGCTGTCATACATGTGATGTCTATGTTGTGATGTCTATGTTGTCATATATGTGATGTCTATGTTGTCATATACTAGTATGTGATGTCTATGTTGATTGCAAGGTTTCCCTTCCCCTACAATAGCAACCATGGTGGTCCCTGTTGTATCCACGGCCAGCGGCAAGGTACGAGGAGCGGTGCAGTACACAAACGACCTGCCGGACAAACCTGTCTACACCTTCCTCGGCATCCCGTACGCAGCGCCCCCTGTCGGAGACCTGCGGTTCCGCGCCCCTCAGCCTGCTGCTCCGTGGGAAGGAGTTAGAGATGCTACTGAACTGGGCCCCTACTGTCCTCAAGACACAGCCTTTCTTCACAACATGGTAGTGAAACAACAACATTACAACTTGGACGAAGACTGTCTGACATTGAACATCGAAACACCAACGATAGCGAAGGATGCTGGGCTACCGGTAGATAGCGCATTTTTTTCTGCTACATGCATATGTTTATCAATAGAATACAACATATGTCCACTTTCTGCACCGTATTATGCATAAGTACATAAAACTCTGTCATCTTGTCGAGATGCAGTGTGTGTAATCATTTTTAACATTCAATGGCATATTACTTTGTCTTTGTTCTAGGTACTGCTGTGGATCCACGGCGGAGGCCTGTATGCTGGCGCCGGGTACTTCCTGCCCTACACGTCCCTGGCAGCTCATCAAGACGTGGTAGTCGTCACCTTCAACTACCGTCTGGGCGTGCTGGGCTTCTTCAGCACTGGGGACGAGAACGCCCCTGGGAACTTCGGCTTCCTGGATCAGGTCAGTAATGTCGCTAAATGTCGGGCTCGAAACTAATAAGAAACAACCAGATATTCAAACAGCTGAGCAATATAGAACATGTCTCTTCAACTGAATTTATTAACCATACTGAAAAGCAAAACTTAAGATTGATCTCAAGGTAGCACAACAACGTCTCTTGTTGATTATCAAGTCAAGTCAAGTCAAGTCAAAGCCTTTATTTTCCTTCCAATGCTTGTTCGGCCACACAGGTCGCTTTTCAACAAGGTCGAAGTGGATCCGGAGGGGGAGGAGGCACGGATAAAGTGACTCCCCCTCATACATGTATTATAACTTTGACCATGTGTGACAGCTTGTTTCTTTATTCGAAATTGATACATGCTGATACTCTATTACATATATGGTACAGTGTCTGATGCTTGTTCTGTCTGTAGGTCCAGGCGATGGTTTGGGTCCAAGAGAACATCCGAAACTTCGGAGGTGACCCAAATCAGGTTACCATCTTTGGCGAGTCAGCTGGTGGAGCAAGTGTCTGTTATCACGTGGTCTCTCCTCTCAGCAAGGGTCTGTTCCAGCGGGCCATCTCTCAGAGCGGGGTGTCTCAGACGTGCGACACCTTCTCAAAGCCTCTGGAGAGGGCGGTGATGTTGGCAGAAGAACTGGGCTGCGACACAAGGGATACGGCAAACATGGTGGCCTGTCTTCGGCAGAAGTCGACAGATGAACTGAACTCCGGCACTCTAGAGGTGCTGAAGAAGCTTATCCGTCAGGGCGCGTCACTGCCAACACAGCCTTTCTCCCCTGCAATTGATGGACATTTTCTTCCCGCGGAACCGGCTGTTATATTCGATACGGGCCGAGCAAACGCCGTGGACTACCTTCTAGGCGTGAATAACCACGAGTTCGGATTCTTGCTTCCCATGACGTTGATTCCAGGTTATGGTCGGGGAATGACGGAGGACAAGTACCTCCGCAGTATGAAGAGACGGGTTGACGCCCTTTACCCGGTAAACGTTGCGTTTCTAGTTATTCGTGGCTTCATATTATAATGCTTTGAATATGTTGCTTTACTCAAAAAACAAAGATAATACATGTATTGGAAGGAAGGCTGAAAAAGGAGGGATGGGTGTAGTAATGTCCAATCAAGATAACAGATTTCCAATTCTAATAAAGCTCACAAGACTGCAATGACAATTCCAGGGTTTCAACCTCAACAACATGGTAGCAGAAATCCGCAAGTTGTACCGCGACTGTTACAGCGGGGACGACCCGATGTCTCTTCAGTACCAGTTCACCCAGGCGTGCGGGGACCACGTCTTCGTGGCTCCTACGGTTTCCGTCGCGAACAAACACTCAGGTGAGTTATCTTGTACCATGTTTCACTGAATCCGACAGACTTCCAGTTACATTTTATGGCTTTCTTGGCCTTGTATTGAACTATTTTTAAACACTTCTTGAATTTCAGGTTCTGGACAGAAAGTCTACCTGTATGACAACCACTACGTGCCGTCACGGTTTGCCGCTGGCCGGCCGGACTGGGTGGGGTGTGACCATGGCGACGAGTTGTTCGTCATGTCGGGCGTGGCCTTCGTGGATGTACCTATGACCTCCGGACGTTTGCTGCGATTTTCTGCAGACGACAAGAAAGCCAGTTTGGATATGATGGCTTACTGGGCCAACTTCGCTCGAACTGGGTGAGTGCTTCCTTCAGCCTTGTATATTGTCCATTCTATGATGGCTGTCCCGGATGTCTTGTTAAGAAGAATAAATACATTTTTATTTCTCCCACGCTTGTGACATTCTCAGAGTCACCAATTTCTAAAACTTGCAATCGTTGTCGGTGTTTTCAGGAACCCGTCTGACTGTGCCGGCGGCCCAGCTGACAGCCCCACGGTACCAGAGTGGCCCCAGTACACACCTGACAACCCCGCCTACATGAAGCTGGATCTGATGTCATCAGCCGACGTAGGGTTGCATCCTGACAGGATGGCTCTGTGGAATGACGTCATCCCCAAGCTGGCAGCACCTTCCAAGTTGTAATTTTAAGGGAGCATGTTTTCATAGCACATTTGCTTCTCACCAGCCTTTAAGTGATGATCTGCTGACATTGACTTCAATTTAGGGAATCTCAGGGAAACAGAAATGTGTCAAAATTGTCCAGGCATCTGTATATGCTATAATCCACCAGTTCTATCCCAAGCAATATGCACACTATTTTATCACATAGATTGTGAAGATTCAGATGTGTATACATCTTTTATCATCAGAGGCAATAAGTTATTGATGACTACAAACAAGATTTTATGGAAGCTCGAAAATATAAAAACATTTGTACCCTGTATGAAAACGGTCCCAGATTTCTTAGAACTCAAGCTCGACCATGTAAAGAGCGAATAACGGTTTATTTCACAAGCTTGACTACAAGATCGGTACGCTAGACGAAATGACGTACGTGGTGAAACCTTTACAAATTGAAATCTTTCTGGTTTAACAGTATGACCAAGGAGGGTTGATCCCTTGGCATTACTGACTGGGTAATGTATGTACACAAAGTACTGGCGTCTGTGCGACCTAGTGGTCTTTGACCTACAGTCATATCCTCGGTATCAAAGTCAATACTGCAAATATATGCACATCTCTATCATTTTATCGAATAACCAATGTAACGTTATATTTCATAAATTCCATCTCATTTGATGTTTGTTTCCGTTGCTTCATTACGTGAACTAACAAACTAACGAACGAACGTTTGACGTTGAGATAAGACATACGCATCCAGAATTCTCATCATCGGGAGCGAGCTGCTCCGTATTTGTAAGTTTATCTTCAAATGTAACTTTCTATATAACGTTACTGTAAATAACATGAGGCTAGAAGACCACCTGTTGATCATAATGGTATCGTCCTATGACCCCGCGGACCTTTTAGAGACTGTCGTGCCTCTCCAAAAACCGACTTAAGTCCTGTGTTTACTGGGATATTTTCTGTGACAGAGACGTTGACTTTATATAAAACATGCCGTCTGAAGCACACACTGTAGCGGCCCCGAGCCTGTTGTTGTTGTTACTTCATTTATCTAGTGTTGTGCCAGGTGAGTCGACAACTGCTCATTGTTAAAGAATATATTATAATGTTAGCGCAGGTATTCATGCACAGGTCTAGGGTGACCAGAAGAAAGTATAGCCAACTTAAGTGCGTAGGCTTTCACTGTAAGATCTCACTGAGTGAATGCAGCACCACCTAGTTACCCATGTCATGATTTTAACCTTTGTGCGCGACGCCTTCTAGACCATAGCAACACATACGTTACCCATGCATGCCATTGTGTCTTAGCACGCTGACCTAACATCATACATGTTCTCAGCACGTTGACCTCACGTTGAAGTTTTAAATGATGCGCCACACTACTGCACACAAATGAGACTCCGGCTCTGTTTTTATTACTGCTAAGGTTTAGAATCGAAAGTTGGAAATATATTACGTTTCCCAACTGTCAAGCATATCTGGCATGAACGGTTCAAGCTGGTCACAGCGTTTGTTTGGTGATCTGTCAATAATGGCATCGTCCAATGACTCATAGTTCTACTTTTAGTCAATCCCTTTGAACAGTAACGCGTCAGGCAACACGCGCCGTTGTACATTGTCGAACTTAAAGGTATCAAGTGCAGAGCACGGCGTTTACCGTGTCCGCCTGTCGTCAGTTTTCGGTGACCAGAAGCAGTTGTGATTTTTGCACCATGCCTTACGTACTACACAGTATGGCATCCGCGAGTGTACTCTTGTTGACACTTCATGTATGGTGTGTACTAACTACAAAGTGAGTTTGCACTGATTATCCCGGATGGCGGGCAGGTAGAAAGTGTATATATTGTCTCACCTGCGATCCTCTTCCGACGATCGAGACTAGGTCTACATGTATTTTTATTTGGACGTCACAAGAAGTTGCAACGTTGCATGACATAACTGACATGAACTAACATGGTTCGCCACAGGTACTGATAGAAGAATACATCGTGCCCAGACAAGAACATGTGCATTGTGCATCTATAGAAGGGACGTCAGAGTTAGCATATTGTTCTCATGTATCATTTCTTAGCGACTGCCGACAATGGCGAGGGTGTCCCTGTTGTATCCACGGCCGGCGGCAAGGTGCGAGGAACGGTGCAGTACACAAACGACCTGCCGAACAAACCTGTCTACACCTTCAAGGGCATCCCGTACGCAGCGCCCCCTGTCGGAGACCTGCGGTTCCGCGCCCCTCAGCCTGCTGCTCCGTGGGAAGGAGTCAGGGATGCCAGTGCAGTAGGCCCCCATTGTCCACAGGACCCAGGATTTTTCGCCTTCTGGCCCACCAAACTTCCGCACAACGATACTGACGAAGACTGTCTTACGTTAAGTGTCGAAACACCGAGATTGGAGAAGGATGCTAAACTGCCGGTACTGAACTTTCAGAGTGATTATCTTGGTGCTATTGATTCGACCACTTGTTTAACAGCAGTGATTATAAATTCATTGTAATTGGTTACGAATTTGAGTTTCTAGCCGATTTTTATGTCTCCTATTCCGTTATGCATAATACGTGTAGCAACATCATACCTAGTAAGTAAGTCCTAATTTTGTCTGAGGAGTGTTTACCAGACAGAATCGAAGATCAGATCAGTTCCTTACATGTATACAAACCCTATATATGTGAAACATGGTTTTAGCACCCGGCCTTTGCCATTGCTTTACATAAAATGATCCTACAAATATTCAATTAACGTGCTAGGTACTTCTCTGGATCCATGGTGGTGGGCTGTCGGTTGGAGTAGGATATTTTGTGCCTTTCACGTCCCTGTCTGCCCACCAAGATGTGGTGGTCGTCACCTTCAACTATCGCATCGGTGCCCTGGGTTTCTTCAGCACTGGGGACGAGAACGCACCTGGGAACTTCGGCTTTCTTGATCAGGTCAGAGGTTAATATTTGGGATCTTCTGAAAAAAGCAGTGTTACTGTAATTTTGTTTCCCCGGTTATCATTTGTACTGTCTGGCTTATAGAACTCTGACCTACGCACTACCTCAATAGGAAAACAATGCTAATTCTATAGATTTTATGTTTTCTTTTGGATGGGATATAAAGAACTTTTATTGCTGTGATAAGACAAATGGGATGTATTGAACGCATCGCTAGGCAATATACTACACAGAACTTGATACCGCTTGTGTTCTCCACCCCTAATTTAGATTCAGGCAATGGTTTGGGTCCAGGAGAACAAATGATCCGAAACTTTGGAGGAGACCCAGACCTGGTTACGATATTCGGTGAGTCTGCCGGTGGTTCGAGTGTCTGTTACCAGGTGGCGTCTCCTCTCAGTAAGGGTCTGTTCCAGCGGGCCATCTCTCAGAGCGGCGGATGTCAGTCAATCGACGTCAACCCGAAGCCGCTAGAAAGAGCAGTGACGCTGGCGGAAGACCTCGGCTGTGATGTGAAGGACACGGCAGCCATGGTTGACTGCCTTCGGAAGAAGCCAGCAGACGACTTTGCCCCTGCTGTCCAGCGTATGATAATGACACTTGCTGCCCAGGGTCACATGTTTGCTTTCCCGCCCGTTGTTGACGGGGCGTTCCTCCCAGCGCACCCTCATGAACTTTTCGACGCGAACCAGGCAAACCCAGTGGACTATCTCCTGGGCGCGAACAATCACGAGTACGGGTACATCTTCACATCGTACATGGTCCCAGGCTACGAGCAAGGAATGACTGAAGACACGTTTGTCATGATGCTGAGGATGTTAGTGGGACGACTCTACCCGGTAAGGACTAAGGACCAACCTTGTTTTCGAATGACGGGTATCTATCAAGGAGACCTGTCCGTACACTATCCACAGGTCTGTACCGCTTTGTTGAATGTTTTTCTGAAAAACGTTTTCCATCTACGTTTTGTGGGGACTAATATTGACTCTGATCTCTTGTGCTGTCTGCGCCAGGGCGGTAACCAGGACAGCATGGTGGCCGCTCTACGCCAGGTGTATCGTGACGATGAGAACCCGGACGACCCAATGGCCATCCTCAAGCAGTTCACTTTTGCGTACGGAGACCAGTGGTATATGGCTCCTACTGTACTGGTCGCAAACAAGCTTGCGGGTAAGTAGACTCTTTTTTAAAACGAAGACTGTTCGCCGTCTCATGCTAACAAACGAATATCTTTAGAACGAATATCCTTAGAAAAACCTAACGTTATTGTTTTACAGGTGTCGGGCAAAGGGTCTACCTTTATGAGAACCAGTATGGACCATCTCATCTGACCGCCAACAGACCGGACTGGGTGGGGTGTGACCATGCCGACGACGTGTATATCGTGCCCGGCATGGCCTTCATAGACGTATTTTTTAGGGACGGAGGCCTAATTCCGTTTTCGACAGACGACAAAAAGGTCACCCTAGACATGATGGCCTTCTGGGGCAACTTTGCCCGTACCGGGTAAAAGTTTTCTTTTACATTCATCGATGTCTTGCGTTGTTGGAATATGTGACAGTTATGTTGGGCATGCAGATTGGTTTTACCTGTAGGTACCGCATTTTTTTCTGATAATCAATTTACATGTATCAGAGCCATTCACTCACACAGCTGGTTTTATACTTACATTCATATTCTGGACGTCTGGACATGTATGTTCTAAGCCAATGTGACAATTCGTCATCTTTCCTACCCCAGGAACCCGTCTGACCGTACCGGCGGCCCAGCTGACAGCCCCATGGTACCAGAGTGGCCCCAGTACACACCTGACAACCCCGCCTTCATGAAGCTGGGTCTGACGTCATCAGCTGACGTAGGGCTGAATCCCGAAAGGATGCAACTGTGGAATGACGTCATCCCTAAACTCGCTGCATCTTCAGGGAAGGAAGAACTATAGTGGTCGAAACAGTTTCTTAGAATTAAACATTTTAAACGATTGTATTGTTGGAAAAAAATATAGCACTTCACTTGTGAATGACGGTAACCGCATTTCAAGAGTGTGATGTCAATGTTGCATGATATTCTTTATCGAACCTTTTTGCGGTTGTCTGTTGCACGTCATCAACTATGTTCACTTTGATGTTGTATGTGTTTCTGGGGTGAGAGCTAGAAAATGCGTTACCACCTGTTCTCTCACCCCATGCACATGTGTGTGGGGAATTTCAACAAACAAATAAACAAAAATAAATAAAATTTAGCATCAGGAACTAGAGTTCCACGACCTCATACCTTCGCCAAATGATTTTAACCTTTATTACTGACGTATTAGGGGTGTTTCTCATCAATCATAAATCATACCAGTTGATTGTCTTAAAATGTAACATGTCCAAAGTATGAGCTTGACAAATTATGAGCTTAACAAAGAAGGCTATGCTAATATTTATTATCAATTATGCAAATGAGGTCCTTATTAGCATAATTTGATTCAACCATGTGTACATTCACATAACTTCCCGATGCCACAAAAAGGATTAAATGTATGATATTGCAGTCATTTGCCAGCGTGGAATAATAGAAGTTACTCATTAGGTATGCAAATAAGGCCCACATTTGCATATTTTCTATCTGTTCCATAGCACGTCCAGAACACGAGATATCAAAACAGGAAGGTCAGCTGCAGTACCGTAAGAAGCCGCTAGGGGGCCCAAAATCTAATCGTTTTTAGGTCTCATCAAAACCTACCAACATACCAAATATCAAGACAATCCATCCGGCCAGGCATTCTTGAGTTATGGTGGTCCACTACAGACAAACGCTACCCTCTGCATAACCTTCTCGGCGAAGGTAACTACAAAAGAGTACAAGGATAGAAGATGATCATAATGACTGTTAATTCTTTATCTATCTGGTTACTTTGGACGTGAATAAAGAGATATACCGTCTACTTTGAGACAATGTCCAGAGTTATACATGTAAAATTCCGCACGACACTTCACCCCTTGGCACATAGTGGGGTAACCCAATGACCTGGTAACCTATTGGACTGTTGACCCCGTGTTCTTCACTGGTCACCGAATACACTCGCACGGCACGTCGTCCGTTCAATGAAATACTATTTTCTACTAAAGATGATAACAGTTAGATTAGTCCAAATGTTTCTGCTGGCCTTAATCGCGATGTGGCTGGGTGCAGCATGTGAGTACACGTCTAGATTCGGTGAAACCCTGAGTTACATATTAACATCACTGGACTCTTCACCGGCCCCGCTGCCAAACTGGTGCAGCTAACAATATCAGAGTACCGTTCCTACATCATATCTACTGCATTTTCTTTCACAACATATTGTGTTTTCCTGAATGTAAAAACATGTAGCGCTTTTCTCCTAATCATGCATTGGAAATTATCTGTTCATTTCTTTTAGAATGATGGATTGAAGTAAATGTCTTAAACCATGTTGTTGGTAATGATTACTGTCTTGTAGTGAAATTTGGTACGTCATTTGAAAATGATGCCAGCTAAGATAACGCCGAAACTAAACACCAGTCCAGCACAAGCAAAAAGAACCTTCTGTCAATGGCGTTGCAATAGTGATGTCAGTGGTGTTTTTTTTATTAATATCATTGTTCTCAGTGGCGTCGTGATGAACTAAAAAAAATCAGATATCTACAGAACCTGAATCATCAAGTGCAGCTGTCAGGCAGAAATGATTTCATCGCCAAAGTTGATAACTTGAGCAAGGTACTTTCGATCAAGGAGGTTGTTTCGATGAATTAAAGTGCTTCTATTTCTAGAAGAGTATTACCGGAGTACAGACTCTTGGTACGGAAAGTGTGTTTTATTCCCTTCTATTCTACTGTTCAGCGTCTAGTCATAGTGACGATGTTTCTCCTGTGGTCACCACGGCCAGCGGCAAGGTGCGAGGAACGGTGCAGTACACAAACGACCTGCCGGACAAACCTGTCTACACCTTCAAGGGCATCCCGTACGCAGCGCCCCCTGTCGGAGACCTGCGGTTCCGCGCCCCTCAGCCTGCTGCTCCGTGGGAAGGAGTCAGGGATGCTAGTCAACTGGGTCCCTACTGTCCTCAAGACGACGCGATGCTAAAAGGGTTCCCCGTTCACTATCATCACGCCACTTTTAACGAAGACTGTCTGACCTTGAACATCGAAACACCTTCGCTTCATAACAACGTGATTCTGCCGGTAAGTACACAAGACAGCGAATGATATGTGTTACTTTCGGCATACACTATGAACTGCACAGTCTTCCTGTGTCCAGCCATGGTTAAACTTCTGCTTGTAATACTTGTTGAAAGCATTAACGTCATCCTTTTTCTCGCAATGTGAGAATAGGAACGCGTCTCAGACTAAGTTTTCATTCCCAAATTAACTAAAATGTCCTTACAGGTTCTGTTGTGGATCCACGGAGGTGGGCTGTTCGCGGGTGCAGGTGGGATGTGGCCCTATGCGTCACTGGCGGCTCATCAGGACGTGGTGGTCGTCACTATCAACTACCGCCTGGGGCCTTTCGGCTTCCTCAGTACTGGGGACGAGAACGCTCCTGGCAACGTTGGTTTCTTGGACCAGGTGAGCCATGGTCCCTATAGCCCCTATCTCACTAAAGCCTCGACACGTTGGCGACCTCGCTGAGTCCTAAATTGGATTTTTGTTACCCTTGACTTTATAGTGGAAATATTATCCAAAACGTACAAGTATTTACTTAAAAGACAACAAAACACACAAAGCCTAGAAAGATCCTTTTTTTATCGATGAAATTCGTTGAGCGCGATGTCAAATCGCTCGATCGCAGCGAGGTCGTCAACGTGTCGCTGGTCCAGTGAGAAAGAGGCTTACGTCACTGACATTGCTTTGTTCCTCAACATCCGTAATATCGAATGGGAATGTACCATGACGTTCCCGATTTTCCCCGATTTTCATAGGTCCAAGCGATGATTTGGGTCAAAGAGAACATCAGAAGCTTCGGAGGGGATCCGGACGGGATTACTATCTTTGGCGAGTCAGCTGGTGGAGCAAGTGTCTGTTATCACGTTATTTCTCCTCTCAGCGAGGGTCTCTTCCATCGTGCGATATCTCAGAGCGGTGTCTGCGAGACCGTTGATATCATCCCGAACCCATTGGAGAGAGCGGTGATGTTAGCAGAAGATCTTGGCTGTGACACCGAAGATACAGCAGTCATGGTGACCTGCCTCAGGCAGAAGTCGTCTGATGATCTAGTCGCCAGCCATGGACGTCTGCACATGAAACTCCAATCTCAAGGAGTGCTCTTCCTGTTTATGCCCGTGGTTGACGGGACGTACCTTCCAGATTATCCCAAGCATCTTCTTGACAAGGGTCAAGTAAACGTGGCACAATACCTTCTAGGTGCGAATGATCACGAGTACGGATGGCGGATTTCTTTGGGGACAATCCCAAACTTCGGGCAGGGAATGTCCGAGGAGGAGTTTATCGTCCGCCTAGAAATGCTCGTTACGAGGCTTTATCCGGTAAGTGCCAGTCATCTTCTGCCTTTTTCCTTTCTTCTATACACGTCACTCAATGTTCTCAATTACTAGCGTTATTGACTATTCTGAACAATCATCATTCCGGCAAAATCTTTACAGACTTCCAAACAGGACGGCATCATCGCGACCCTACGTGAAGAGTACAGTTACCATGACAACCCTGATGATCCAATGGCCATACAGAACCAGTTCACTCAGGTGTACGGAGACCAGTTATTGGTCGCTCCTACTGCCTTTGTTGCAGAGAAATATGCAGGTGAATTAATTTTCACAATGATAATACTGCGATGGCTGTACAAGTTTGTTATAGTATCATTTTCTTGGACACTGTACAATGTTGTTATAGTATCCCGTTTCTTGGACCCTCTCTACGTTTTGCAGGTCTTGGCCAAGTCTACCTCTATGAGAACCGGTACGTGTCATCTGTAGCATCTGCTGGTCGGCCGGACTGGGTTGGATGTGACCACGCTGACGAACTTCCGATCTTGGCCGGCTTGGCCTTTCTAGACCTGCCTGTGTCTGACGATAATCAGCGTCCATATGTATTTTCCGATGAAGATAGGAAGATAAGTCTGGACATGATGGCATACTGGACCAACTTTGCTCGGACTGGGTACGTGGATTAATCACATAAAGCAACTTCGCTAAAATATTAATTTGTTGTTCTGTACAGTATCAGCGATAAAAAGGTTCTAGGTCTGATTAAGTGTAATACCATTTTTAAGAGTCGCCATATCCTACCAGAAAAACGTATTGGGCTAGAAATATTTGACCCCCATTTGGTTTCAGGTAATGTGTTGTAGTTGCAATGCAGTTGATAACTGGTTTACAGAAGAACCATTAATTTGTGTTTGAAACTGATTACTTGGTACTTTCCTTATCATCGCTTTGTGTTTCAGGAACCCGTCTGACCGTACCGGCGGCCCAGCTGACAGCCCCACGGTACCAGAGTGGCCGCACTACACACCTGACAACCCCGCCTACATGAAGCTGGACCTGACGTCATCTAGTGACGTAGGGATGAAGCCGGAGAAGATGAAACTGTGGAATGACGTCTTCCCCAAACTCGCAGCATCTTCCGATAGGGACGAATTGTAGTTCACAGACTTAATCTTCTGTCAACTTGAAGGGCATTTACTTGGATTGATTCTTGGATACATGTTTTATACAAATAGATGTTTATTGTTTACTACAATGGTCCCAGCGGCATACGAGCAACAATAAACTGTGTCGGACTGTATCAAACACACTTTGTATGTCTTTCCTATTCAACCTGAACACGTACCGATTGCCTAGGCTTAACCTGACAGGCAATTTATGTTACATAGCACATTGTTTGAATTCGTGAGGTTTTGCTGTCCTCAAGAAAGAAAATATCGATGAATATATGATTAAAATCTGCCGCATATTGTGTATAAAGTGACCTTTTTTCAACCGTCGCTCAGAATGCATTTGTACATGTGACCTACCGGACGTCGACCCCAGTGGATGCCCTATTGATCCACATATCTAGGTCTCCGTAATCCGTGCTGACTATATAGACAAAGCGTGCTGTCCAAACACAGTTACATTAGCTATAACCACAAATTACACAGCAAGCCGGCTGACTTTTTCAGTTGAAAGGAAATACATGGAACTAGGAAATACATGTTACAGTACAACAAATGTACATGGGACACCCTAAACCTAGCGCTGTACCGGGAGTCTCCTGCCTTTAGAATATAGAACAAGCTGAAAATGTGCTAGATAATGGTTGACATATTGAAGGTAGCCAATAACAAACAAATTAATGTATGGTGGTTATAAACATAGATAACAACACCAATAACTAACAGTATAAAGTAGAGTGGACTCATTCATTAGCTAACAGACATCTATCGCACTGCAGTCTTCCCTCAGTAAGGCTTCTGGAGCCGCATAGTTCCCGTTAAGAACTTTCATCAGCCTGTCCGTGGTATTTGACAAGATCATGAATGCCTCCAGACTGATGTTGAAGAGGATAACAGCTGAAGGGGTCCAAATGCATCTACTGATCTTGATCGCGATGTGGCTGGGTGCAGCATGTGAGTAAACGACTAGACTGACCAGATCTTTCAAACCCTGAGTTACATATTAAGACTCACCCCCCGCTGCTAAATTGATGCGGCTAACAATAACAGTACCGTTTTCTACACCATGTCTACTGTATTTTCATTTACCGCATACGGGATTTTCTTGAATCAAATGTAAAAACACGTAGTTTTTTTCCTAGCAAATGTCCATTGGGAACTATTTGTTCACCTCTTTTAAATTGATGATAACAGCGTCCACGGCAGAGCTATTGGTAATGATTACTGTCGACGTCTTGGGATCAAATTAGGTACGTCATTTGAAACTGACGCCAGGTAAGAAGAACACCTAAGCCCACCGGGTATCATTGACCTGACGACACACTGGTAATGTTAATGGTGGCATATAAATCTTGCAAAGTATTTTCTGTCAACGTAGCAATCATGATGTTGACGTGATAGGGATGTTGGTGCTGTATTTGAATTCTGTGACATTAGAACTCAAACGAAACATTCGGGTATCTTCAATCCGAAGAGACTTATTCCCATCTGCTCTATTCACTTCAGCGTCTAATCTCAGTGACGATGTTTCTCCTGTGGTCACCGCGCCCAGCGGCAAGGTGCGAGGAACGGTGCAGTACACAAACGACCTGCCGGACAAACCTGTCTACACCTTCAAGGGCATCCCGTACGCAGCGCCCCCTGTCGGAGACCTGCGGTTCCGCGCCCCTCAGCCTGCTGCTCCGTGGGAAGGAGTCAGGGATGCTACTGAACTGGGCCCCTATTGTCCTCAAGACGACGCGATGCTAAAAGCGTTCGACATTTACTACCAGCAATACATTATTCACGAAGACTGTCTGACCTTGAACGTCGAAACTCCGTCAATTCGAAACAACGCAATTCTCCCGGTAAGAAATAAACCCATAAAACAGTCGGGCCTCCCGACGACAGCATATCATGTGATTGGGCATACACTATCAACTAGAAAATTTCCTCGTGTCCAGTCAGATAATCTTGTGTCTAGAATATTCATTAATAGCAATAAAGCCATTCTCATCTTCTCGTCAATGTGAGATTAGCAACACGTCTCAAACTAGATTAGATACAATTTTCTTCTTCTAAAGTTAACTGAATTGTCTCTACAGGTTCTGTTGTGGATCCATGGCGGTGGACTGTCATTGGGTGCAGGCGGGATGTGGCCCTACGCGTCACTGGCGGCTCATCAGGACGTGGTGGTCGTCACGATCAACTACCGCCTCGGCGCGCTGGGCTTCCTCAGTACTGGGGACGAGAACGCTCCGGGCAACTTTGGCCTCCTGGACCAGGTCAGTCATACTCTTTATTTGACTGCGTTATGTTCTCAATATCCGTGATATATAACGGGAATGTGCGCTAACTTTCCATACTTTCACCGATCTTCACAGGTCCAGGCGATGCGTTGGGTCAAAGAGAACATCAGAAGCTTCGGAGGGGATCCGGACAGGATTACGATCTTTGGAACGTCAGCTGGTGGAGCAAGTGTCTGTTTTCACGCTGTTTCTCCTCTCACGAATGGTCTCTTCAATCGCGCGATATCTCAGAGCGGCGTCTGTCTTGATACCATCAACCCGGAGCCACACGGGAGAGCGGTGATGTTAGCAGAAGATCTCGGCTGTGACACCGAAGATACTGCGACTATGGTGACCTGCCTGAGGCAGAAGTCATCTGATGATCTAGTTGCCAGTCATCGACGTCTACAGATGAAACTTCGGCCTCAAGGAGTGCTCTTTCCGTTTCTACCCGTGGTTGACGGGACATACCTCCCATGTCGTCCCAAGGATATCCTAGGCAAGTGTCAATGTCAATTAAGCGTGGGACAATACCTTCTCGGTATGAATGATCACGAGTTCGGATTTCGGATGCCTTCGAGGGCAATCCCAAACTTCGGGCAGGGAATGTCAGAAGAGGACTTTATCTTCCGTTTAGGAATGCTCGCGAGGAAGCTTTATCCAGTAAGTACCTAGGATCTTCTGCTCTCCCCTTTTCCTGACCTTAATTGTATAATACCTCTCACTCGTTAATGAAAAGCGTGGTTACCAGACGGTAACTACTAGTGGCAATTCTTACTCCAGAAAATGTCCTTTTCTTCACAGACTTCCAAACAGGACGACATTATGGCGGCTCTACTTGAAGAGTACAGTTACCATGGCAACTCTGGTGATCCAATGGCCATACAGAACCAGTTCACTCAGGTGTACGGAGACCAGTTTGTGGTCGCTCCTGCTGTTCTCGTTGCAGAGAAATATGCAGGTAAGCCGTTGATTTTCACAGTGACCTAATGTTGGCTGTACAAGACAGAAGGCTGTTTAAGTCTACTTTTCTGAAATGCTCACTACGTTTTGCAGGTCTTGGCCAAGTCTACCTCTATGAGAACCGGTACGTGTCATCTGTAGCATCTGCTGGTCGACCGGACTGGGTTGGATGTGACCACACTGACGAACTTCCGATCTTGGCCGGCTTGGCCTTTCTAGATCGGCCTGTGTCGGACGGTGGACAGAGTCCATTTTCCGATGAAGATAAAAAGACAAGTCTGGACATGATGGCATACTGGGCCAACTTTGCTCGAACTGGGTACGTGGATAAATCACACATTCGGTTCTATAGTATAAGCGATAAGTTCTTGTCCAAAAGTTTGTTGAAGAGGTCCAAATATAATTCTCTTTTATTACGTTCTAAAGATTCGCCAATTTCCGAATTTTAGCGTGATGTGCGCATCGGCCTAGACCTTGAGTTTTCGCTATGTCCCTTTACCCATAGTCATCTAGCACATTCCGTACCATCTCCTTCTGTTTCAGGAACCCGTCTGACCGTACCGGCGGCCCAGCTGACAGCCCCACGGTACCAGAGTGGCCCCAGTACACACCTGACAACCCCGCCTACATGAAGCTGGATCTGACGTCATCTGCTGACGTGGGGCTGAAGCCCGAGAAGATGAAACTGTGGAATGACGTCTTCCCCAAGCTCGCAGCATCTTCCGATAGGGACGAATTGTAGTTCTTGACTTAATTTCCCTGTCAACTTGTAGCGCATTGCTTGAATAGCGCATGTACTTGAATATGTGCCTTATACACATAGATCACACAAACACACATCTTTGTATGTCTTTCCTCTCGAACCTGGACATTTAACCGTTTTATCGATTGCCAAGGTTAAACCTTCAGGCAATTGAGGTTGTGTTTCTTGTATGAATTCTTGAGCATTTGTTTTCCACAAGTAAGAAAATGAAAATTAAAAGCATAATTGAGATTTGCAGATTATATAGTCACTTTTTTCATCCGTGTCGCAGTGTTTATTTGTACATATGATCTACAGTGCGACCCAAGGGGTGGATGCACTTTGATTTACATGCCATATCGAGCATACCGTAACCCGTGCTGAATACACAAACGCATCGTGCTGTCCAAACACAGGAGTATGCCGCTTTTCATCGCAAATATACTCAGCACGACGGCTGACGCTTCAGTTAAAAGCTTCGCAAACATGTTTGTCGCACACGAATTTTCAAACCAGATTAGGCATACCCGGGGTGTTGTCCCATGGGAGCACCTGGTAACGTTACATACACTTAATTGCCCTTTAACCTCTGACCCCAATCCTTCTAATGGCGTCGCGGAAGTTTCCTTGGTGACCAGATTAGAGACGCCTGCCGTTTCGCGTCCTCCTAGCGAAGAGGGAAGAACATTGCAGATTTTGACGAGGCATATGATCGAGGACAGCCTTTGCTACATCATGGGAATGCTACTCTGCACAGCATTGCTTTTATCTGGTGCTATAAGTGAGTATTGTAAGAAACTGTAGGGGAGGGGTACAGTTGGCTCAAAGTGAAAAAGGAAACCACGAAGGTCTTGTTACGAAATTATCATAAGATTTCGAATTTTTTATTTCAATATAGGCTTTATAGCTCATGGATATTACTAGTATGTTTTCGTAACAATTACAAAACAACATCGATTTACAGTGCATCTTAATCAATGTATTTCCCGCAAACTCCAGTTCCAGTCCTCGCTGACGATGTTTCTCCTGTGGTCACCACGGCCAGCGGCAAGGTGCGAGGTACGGTGCAGTACACAAACGACCTGCCGGACAAACCTGTCTACACCTTCAAGGGCATCCCGTACGCAGCGCCCCCTGTCGGAGACCTGCGGTTCCGCGCCCCTCAGCCTGCTGCTCCGTGGGAAGGAGTCAGGGATGCCAGTCAACTGGGTCCCTTTTGTCCACAGGACAATCTCATTTTCAGCATCTTCCCCGTACAGATGGAACAGATAAGCTTCAGTGAAGACTGTCTGACACTCAATGTGGAGACACCTACCCTGGAAAGAGATGCTGGGTTGCCGGTGCGTTTACGAATATTGTGTAGTATAATTTGAATTTCTGAAACCTGAGTCTTATGACGTCCCATTTACACTTTAAATCTGAATCTTGAACTCCAACCACGTTTTTAGGTTCTGGTATGGCTCCACGGCGGCGCGCTGATACTTGGAGCCGGGTGGGTCATGCCTCATGCCTCCCTGTCTGCTCACCAAGATGCTGTGGTCGTGTCCATCAACTACCGAGTCGGTGTACATGGGTTCCTCAGCACTGGGGACGCGAACGCCCCTGGTAACTTCGGCTTACTCGATCAGGTTAGTTCTATTCTGTTACGAACGGCATTTTGCGTGACTGTAACAATCAATAAATAACAAACATAACACGATGCGAAGCCACCGTTTCTTTAAATCACCCTTATTTTAATTTCAAGGTCCAGGCAATGGTTTGGGTTCAGGAGAACATCCGCAACTTCGGAGGAGATCCAGACCGAGTTACCATCTTCGGACAGTCTGCCGGCGGTGCGAGCGTCTGCTACCACGTTGTCTCTCCTCTCAGCAAGGGTCTGTTCCAGCGGGCCATCTCTCAGAGCGGCGTGTGTCAGGCGGTGGAGGTAAACCCAAAACCGCTGCCCAGAGCGGTGATGCTGGCTGAAGTACTCAACTGCGACACGAAGGACACAGCGAGCATGGTGGCCTGCCTCAGACATAAGTCGTCTGATGAACTGATTACTGGTCATCAGGGCGTGATGAAGAAACTCAACTTTGAGGAAGTGCCTTTCCCACCTGTAGTGGACACGGCGTACCTTCCGTCTCATCCAAACGACTTGTTTGACCAAGGACGCACAAATCCCGTGGACTATCTTCTGGGTGTGAACAACCACGAATACGGGTACGTGGTTCCACTCGGGGTCGTACCAAACTATGGACAAGGAATGACGAAGGACACGTCCCTCTTAACTCTGAAGAGAACCTTGAGCCGAGCCTATCCGGTACGAAACGTTGACATGTATCTTGAATCATGACAAGCCTATATTAAGCTGTAACCTTACTAACCAAATGTGCATTATTTTAAAGAGGTAAAATGTATTGTTTCACGTCTAAAATATCTTATTTGAATTACAGAGTTCCAATGACGACGACATGATCACTGCCGTAAGCAAGGTGTATTTTGACCATGACAACCCGGACGACCCCATGGCCATCCAGCACCAGTTCAGCCTGGCCGCCGGAGACGAGCTTTTCGTGGCGCCTACTCTTCTCATCGCTGATAAATATGCGGGTACGTCCATGTATCTAGACCAAATATCATCAAATCACAAGTGGGACGATTTTTTTGGAAAGATTATTCACAGTAGTACACTGATGTGTGTGGCCCAAGGGCTATAGAAATGGAGATGGGCGCCACCCCTATGCGTCTTTTCAAGACGCCCGGGTCACTTTAACTTTAACTTTAACACTGATGTTGCAGCTTCTGGCCGAAATGTCTACCTGTACGAGAACCAGTACGTGCCATCATGGCTGACCGCCGCACGGCCGGACTGGGTGGGATGTGACCACATGGACGACCTGTACATCATGTCTGGTGTGGCATTCTTAGACGTACGAAAGTCTGACGGAGAATTCATGGTCTTTAATTCGGAAGACAAGAGGACAAGTATGGACATGATGGCTTACTGGGCCAACTTTGCTCGAACCGGGTAACGATTGGCAGTTCATTTCATCTGCTTGAAAATAACTAAAAAAGAGGACGACTGATTTTTAAATTTCTTTTGGTGGGATGGTTTTATGCGATACCCCGCAATTAGAATAGTAACCACTACATATGTGGGATTTTTGTTTGTGTTTTCAGGAACCCGTCTGACCGTACCGGCGGCCCAGCTGACAGCCCCACGGTACCAGAGTGGCCCCAGTACACACCTGACAACCCCGCCCACATGAAACTGGACCTGACGTCATCTGCTGACGTAGGGTTTCATCCTGACAGGATGGCCCTGCGGAACGACGTCATCCCCAAGTTTGCTACAGCATCTGACAGAGACGAGTTATAGTATAGTCGCTTTGTGATGTTCGTCCATAACGTTAACTACAAAAAATTATGTTTCTCAATGGGGTCCACACATCTTTCTACTGAAACCTTTACAAGTTACTGCATGATCAGGAAGCCATAGAAGTTCCATAGAAGCTTTTGAGTGTCTACCACAAGATTTCATCACTTCTCCTTCAGCTCAGCCAATTATAAGATTATAAAATCTATTCCTACCTTTGATTTTTTTACATCTAAATCTACAAACCAACTGAACCCAAAAAAGTCTGATTAGTATTAGTTTTCAGCGTTTTGTTTGAATTGCTTCAAGGACTCAAAAACGCGACATTTGTTTCCCTTGTTGAATGAAGAATGATTGAATGATTGAATGGATGAATGAATGAATAAATGATTGAATGAATGAATGAATGAATGAACGAATGAATTTCAAAGTACTGCATTCTGCTTTACGGTGTTCTTAAGAGGGTTATATCCATATCAAACTTTTTTCATCGACTCCAAATTGAAAGAGGACGATTTCCCCGAAAACGACACCTATGAAGGAAACTTGTACCATAGGGTCTTATATATCTGGATTTTAAGAGGATTGTTGTACTGCAACTGATCTCACAACGGATATCCTTACGCATGCCGAAGGCCCATACTGGCCATAGTGGTCTTCAGTCAAGCTGCTAGGAGCGCTTCACTGTTGTTACATGTTGCGGCCTCGGAGCGATACCCGGACCGAAGATTCGCCGACAAAATCGTACCAAAAACAACCTGTTATATAGTATAGGGATCGCAATTTATACCAATATCGAACTAAATCCACCATTCTTTAGTATCTTACATTAACTTACCGAGCTCAGAACGGCCACTAAAACCGGTTCCTTACTGCAAAATAAACCGGTACTATCACGGGTCGCGGAAGAACTCAGGTAGGGTCACTATGCTTTGATCATGTTTATTCATTCCATGCTAACTGCCGTTACACGTCAGTGAACCTCTTTAATAGCTGATACACACCCGGCAAGTCGTCTGAAACTGTATTTGTGTGGGGAACAGTGTTACACGAGACCATCGCATGCACTTACAGTCAGGAGACAAGAATTGACAGACTGGTCTACCCCACACTCTATAATGGTCTTGTCCATCGATCGCTAGGTCAATTCAATCAGTACTAAGTCGACTAAGGCAAGAGGACAGCAACAAATTCCTTACAATGGAGGCTAAACATTCCCATGGCTGTAAGGGAGGTGAGGCCTCAGGTGAGAAAAACAATTGTCTTTTCTTGTACGTTTCTTGGTGAGCCCTGTAATGTTGTCAGCATTGGACGGCCTGAGTTCCAAACGAATGCCTCGACACGCTGCACTAATGCAAAGTCGAACAACACAGCTTTGTTTGATCATCAATGATATCAAGGTGGATCACAGGATAAAACGGTGTTCGTTTTCAGATAATATGGGAAGCGCGAGAAGGCAGGTCCGACATCGACCGTCGTATTAATCGTTAATGTTCTCCCTCCCTTTCCTTATCGTTGTACTGTGATGTTTGGGAGGGGCCTGTCCGATCGGGACCTGTGCATTCCTGCATGAGGCTCCTTATCTCTGCCAGTTCAAACTAAACTACGCTGTAGGGGGGATAATTTAACAGCGGAATTTGGCCACCTTAAGGGGTTTTTTTTTCCCGGAGTGTGCAGTCAGTTAGTCTGAAAAATGTCCAAGGGAAACTGTTACCGTTTACTGCGGGCTCTCTCTCCTGGCCAACCCTATTTTTGCCGAATTCTTCTATCCACAATCCTTCAGGAAGGCCCAGTGGAGACTTGGGCTCTCCTGTTTCCAACTGACAGATTTAGGTCAGTGACTCACACACGTTGACGTAACCCCTATTGGGAATCCGGCGTGCCATGCATCATATGCATTCATTACATATCAAAGCACCAACATTCCGCCGGAACATGTTGTCTCTTAATTACGGTGGTAAATAATCCAATTTTGATTACAACGCCCTGATAACAACAGAGAACCTTGTTGTAGATAACGATCACCCATATAAGTGTTTATTTGTTTATTTTTGCACAATTAATCAAACGAATCAGGAGGTAACGAGCTTCCAGTGGTCACCACGGCCAGCGGCAAGGTACGAGGAACGGTGCAGTACACAAACGACCTGCTGGACAAACCTGTCTACACCTTCAAGGGCATCCCGTACGCAGCGCCCCCTGTCGGAGACCTGCGGTTCCGCGCCCCCAAGCCAGCCGTTCCGTGGGAAGGAATCAGAGATGCCAGCACCCTGGGCGCCTTCTGTCCACAGGACATGTCTTTTTTTGCTCTCATCGCCACGAAACTGCCACACACGGTAACCGATGAAGACTGTCTGACTGTGAACATCGACACACCAACACTAGAGAAGAATGCTAGATTGCCGGTACGATAAAAGTTAGTGTTTATAACACACGTCGTGACATAGGTGCTTTGATGACTGTTAGTTGAAGAAAAACCCAGACCATAGTTTAATTTCCAAGTTTCGAAACCCAAATGTATCAACTTTGATTTGAGACAGCATGCTTTCCGATGTATTAGGGTACCTTGCTTTTCTCTCATACAGTGAGATTGTAGTGGATCTTCAAGTTTTGTAAAAGGTTCATATCTCTTTCTCAAGTCAGAGTAACATTGTCCTTGGAGCTAGTAACACGTATTGTATATTTGGGAATGTGTGGCTCAAAGGTAGAACCGCCTTTATGGCTTACATCGTTTACTTAGTATATAACACTTCTTTCCTTACTTGTGATGTTGGCCCTCGGCCCTAGGTTCTGCTATGGATCCATGGTGGCGGACTGATACTCGGTATGGGAGAACAGTTCCCTTACACGTCACTGGCGGCTCACCAGGATATTGTAGTTGTCACCTTCAACTATCGCGTCGGTCCGCTTGGCTTCCTCAGCACTGGGGACGAGAACGCGCCGGGAAACGTCGGGTTTCTAGACCAAGTGAGTGGTGGCTTTTTCCGCCTTGAAAAAAACAACGCAGAAGAGAGCAAAGAGGTTCTACGATGAACCTCCTCAAAGAGAGCAATAGAAACCACAAATCATTATAAAACCAAATATGGGTTAAAACGATCATCTTAACATTGACTAAGAGTGTCATCAAGATAGAACTGGACAAAACCTCATTGGTTTCATACAGAATTTTACCATGTTCTGCTTCATAAGAAACGTTCATGTAAACACTTCTGTGACATATCATCGAGGATAGATTGCAAGTCACGTACAATATACTTTATCTATAGGTCCAGGCGATGGTTTGGGTCCAAGAAAACATCACAAACTTCGGAGGAGATCCAGGCCGGGTTACCATCTTCGGCCAGTCTGCCGGCGCTGCGAGTGTCTGTTACCAGGTGGTGTCTCCTCTCAGTAAGGGTCTGTTCCAGCGGGCCATCTCTCAGAGCGGGGTGTGTCAGACGTGCGACACCTTCTCAAAGCCTCTGGAGAGAGCGGTGATGCTGGCAGAAGAACTGGGCTGCGACACGAAGGACACCGCAAGCATGATTGCCTGCCTCAGACAGAAGTCTACTGACGACATCGTCGCAGCTCATCAGCGTTTGTTCATGAAAATTGCTGATTTAGGATTCACGAGTCCTTTTCCCCCCTCTGTCGACGGCGTGTTTCTTCCTGCGCACCCCAATGTCCTTCTAGAGAAGGGCCAAGTAAACACGGGGTCCTACCTTCTCGGCGTGAACAACCACGAGTGCGGTTTCCTCATTCCATCTTCAATTGTACCCAACTTTGGTCAAGGGATGGACGAAGAGACCTTTTCTGCCATGCTCAAGACACTCGTGCGTCAACCTTACCCGGTACGTCAAGGGCATTCTCTTTTGTTAATCTTCTATGGTATCTAATTTTAAGAATGAATGAACGACGACCTTTATTGCACACACATACCAACTGCGTTAAGTACAGGTCGCAACAAAAGAATAGTCTACAGATACATCTATACATTGTCAAGTTACTACAAGAATTATAGAATACATGGATTCGACTTCTCTTCGCTTCTTTGTAATGGTAAAATGTAAGAGCAGATATGTTTCATGACAAAAAAGGTTGGTTCATGGCACGCTGCTCATTGAGGTGCTCATGTGATTCTTCTTGTCGGTCCAGAACTCCTTCATATCATATTAACTGAACGACAACTTTAACGTTAACGTTGTTGTTTCTATCGATAACGTTGTTGTCTCTAACAACAGGTTTCCGTCCAAGACAACATTGTGGCAGTCCTACGCAAGGCGTACTGCAACGGTGGTGACCAGGATGACCCACTAGCTACACAGTACCAGTTCACGAAAATTATGGGAGACAACATGGTCGTCGCCCCAACTGCTTCCGTCGCAGATAGGATCGCTGGTAGGTGGATAGCTGACAAACGTACGTTCGCTACCATCGGTAAACATTTATTGAAATTGTCCGCCATCCATATCTAAGATATTCGCTGACTTTACAGAAAAACCTCCTCACTCTTTTGGATGCAGATAGATGTTTCTTTCATACACATATGTATTGTCCACGTATCCAGGTTCAGGTCATGTGTACCTGTACGAGAATCAGTACATCCCGTCTTTCCTGTCGGCTGATCGGCCGGACTGGGTTGGATGTGACCACGATGATGAACTGCTGATCGTGGCTGGAGCGGCCATGTTGGACGTACCTCGGCAAGATGGAGGCATCATGTCATTCTCAGAGGAAGATAAGAAGACCAGTCTGTACTACATGGCTTACTGGGCGAACTTTGCTCGAACGGGGTAAGACCAATGTCCTCAGAAATTATTGTATTTTTAACTCACGCTCTTTTATCATTTCATTCTGGATCAAACAGCCGTTAATATTTTCATCACTTTCGTCTGTTTCAGGAACCCGTCTGACCGTACCGGCGGCCCAGTTGACAGCCCCACGCCCACGGTACCAGAGTGGCCCCAGTACACACCTGGCAACCCCGCCTACATGAAGCTGGATCTGACGTCATCTGCTGACATAGGGTTTCATCCTGACAGGATGGCCCTGTGGAACGACGTCATCCCTAAGCTCGTAGCAGCATCTGGGAGAGACGAGTTATAGTCGCTTTGCAATGTTCTTCCATAACTACAGCCTTGCAGATTGAGGTTATGACTAAATCTGAATCGATTGAGTAATTTGTGAAGTAGCGTTTTAGATTTGAGTATAGGATAGATGCTATACCTTATGAGTGTATCCTTTCAGACCCAGGTCGTTTGTTAAGTGTTTATAGTAGAGCCAAGGCTGTTTGGCTTTTGAAATGCCCGATAGATTTGACAAGACACTGAAATTTCGTTAAGTGTAGTGTTTCTATATTCTCGGAAACAACGATACCATGATATAGAGGGAATCATACTTTATATCTCATATACTAGCATGTTGAACTGTGGGACATCTAACATGGTGCCCTTGAAACTTGGAAATGGACTTCCTGAATTCAAAGTGAGCAGTGTTATCGACTGTTTTTTTCTACATTTGGGAAATATTTCATACATGTAGTAACCACCAATACATGCTTTTATTTTGTTGTGAACTGCAGAACGAGTGAGAGCAAGGACATTTTTCTGTAAAGGTCATTTAATTCGCATATGAAGTGAACTACTTCATGGGCTATCGTCTGTTAACAGATGATAAATAGTAGAACTTTATTGATAATTGTACCACGGCATATATACGTATCAAACGATTTACAGTTCATCTCGGTCAGCAAGCCTGGCTAGTTCAGGTATGACTTTGTTCCAAAACGTCACTCTGTCAGACTCCAGGCCGACTTCAACCGAAGATGTCAGGTCCAACTTCATGTAGGCTGGGTGATCTGTGGTGTAGACGGGCCACTCTGGTGAGGTCTGGTCGGTAGGGTTCCTGGAGTGACGACAAATTCAATAATCTATACAGGTACATGTATATCCTGCCGTGGATTGATGGGTTCCACGGCCGTGGAATTCAACACTTTTGGTGATGAACTCCGGATTCACGGTCGTGGACGGACTTTTACTAGTTTGGGGCAGAGGAATTCATTGATTTAGCGACAAACTCCACGTCCGTAGACGGAATCATACTAGTCTGGAGCCATGAAATTCATCACCAAAAGTGATGGCCGTGGAACTCATCAATCCACGGTCACGGGAAATAACTCCGCTACAACACAAACTAAAGATAACTTTGTATATTGATAGTAATTATTAACAATCTTTGATACAGGAGAGATTTAAAAAAATTCAATAAAAGTTGACATACCCAGTTCTGGCAAAGTTCGCCCACAGTTCCATCATCTTTAGGCTCATCTGCTTGTCAGCAGAAGTAAAGGGTATGTTGTCTCCGCTGGTGAGTTGGATGTCCATGAAGGGTGCCCCCACCACCATCCACCAGTCGTCTGTATGATCACACCCCACCCAGTCCGGCCGCGCGGCCCGCAGGAAGCTCGGGACGTAGTGGTTCTCGTAGAGGTGAACTTTCCCACCGGCACCTGAAGCGAAGAATGACGAGGATAGCCTTTTAAAGTTAACAGAGAAAAACGGCGTCTGGCGTTGAATTCTGCTCATCTGTTGTCATCGCAACAAGACCATTGTCACATTGTTAGTATGCAAATTTCAAGGTAACCGGAAAAGAAGTCGGACTTACCAGTGTGTCCATCTGCAGCGCGTACGGTAGGCGCTACGAACATCATGTCTCCCATGAGCCGGGTGTACTGGTACTGTATGGCCATGATGTCGTCAGGGTTGGCATGGTCACGGTAATTTTCTAATATGGCCGTTGCAATGGCTTGTCCCGACCCCTAGGTAGTGTGCAACGATTACGGGAAAAATAACAGGCGAATGAACAGGAGTGTATGTACAAGAAGTGCTTTTTACAAAGTTCAGAAGTACAAGTAATTGTAGGAAGTACAGAATAACATAAGTAGATGTGTTTGTTTATGGTCGACTTTTAGGACCAATTTACATAACAATAAACATATTACAAAGAAATAAAGGAATGTTTTGTGGAAACATTAACGTTGTGTTGGCATTTGTGTGTGTGCACAATACCACAATCCTCAATACCTTATAGTCAACATAGTCCTCTATTCCCATCCTCAGCAGGGCGCTGCACAGTTCGTGTGTCATCCCCTTGCCGAAGTTCGGCAGGTGAGATGATCTCGGAATCATGAACCCGTACTCATGATCGTTCACTCCCATCAGATAATCCACAGGGCTGGCCTGGCGCTTCCGTATGAGATATTCGGGCGTAGACGTCAAGAAATACCCATCAACCACGGGCCTGAATGGTTTTAGATTATAACCGACATGCATGATTTGAAGTAGGTTGTAACCGGCTAATAGCTGCTCCACTGGTCTCTCTCTCAGACAGTCCACGAGAGCGGCTGTGTCTTCTCCGTCACACCCGAGTTCTTCCGCCTGCATCCTGGCTATCTGGAGCGGGTTGAGTTGGACTGGGTTTGTGCCGAACACACCGCTCTGTGAAATGGCTCTCCTGAACAGCCCTCTGCTTAGGGGAGAAACCACGTGGTAGGAGACGCTGTAGCCACCGGCTGACTCTCCAAATATGGTGATCCGGTCCGGATCACCTCCGAAGTTCCGGATATTTTCTTTTACCCACCTTATAGCTAGGACCTGGATCAATGCAGAAGTGTGTTCATACAAAATTAGTCTCGATAATAATACTTCTATGAAAAGACTATCTCATGAGATTGTAACGCAGAGCTTTGAGTAGCACTTGACTTCTGCCCACGACAGGTACTTTTCTATCTGTGTGCCTTCTAATGGTGATTACTCATATGCATATAATTTCATACAATTTCGATATTGACAAAATGTCGCAGAACCTGGTCCAAGAAGCCGAAGTTGCCAGGAGCGTTCTCGTCCCCAGTACTGAGGAAGCCCAACAGTCCAAGGCGGTAGTTGAAGGACACCACAACAACGTCTTGGTGGGCGGCAAGAGGCGCGAAGGGCAACAGGTAACCTCCCCCACTCTCCAGACTCCCACCATGGATCCATACTAGTACCTGGAAGAAATGACATGTTAGGCTGTGTGCGTATTGTATGGCATGATTCTGACAAGTGAATACAAGTTCAATGGAGGAAGAAATTGAATAGCATCACGCACAAATAAGATAAGTTTAATAACTCATGTGGACCTTATCAACCTGTCTTCAACTGAGTTTGGAACAAATAAACTACGCACAAAAAGTTCGGAAACTTAACTTTGGTTGATCATATCTCTGTTGTTTTTATACCGATTTTGATGCATTATATATCATTATAAAGCTTGTGTGATTCCCTGTTCTATGATACCAAACTTATTGTGATTGAAAACCCACGGAACAAGTACCAGGACTAATAACGTGAGTGGGTCACGGAGAAAAAGTGCCCCAAATTCCCTGTTGGTGTCATACGCGCGCTGTGACATCCTATCGGTATGGGCGCGGATGATGATTCAATATATTGTTTCCTCAGGTTCTAATGTTATTTTTAGAACACAGACCATCCAAGATTATTTCTAGCACACAGAACATCCAAGGTTATTTTTAGCACATCGAAGATCCAATTGCACCACATAAACACCTGCGTCCTGCAACGGTATCGTCATCCACAGGCGTTATTTTTTGTTATTGTTTCACAACAAACATTGGGGTATGGGGAGGCATAACCTCCAGGGGAAAGACAAGACCTGTACCAGGAACCCTCAATGCAGAAAGATATCGTGACAGAATACTTGATCCGGTGGCCATCCCTTTCCTCCATAACATGGGGCCGAATGCCTTGCTGCAAGATGATAACGCCCGCCCACACCGGGCAGGGATCATCGCCGACCATCTCCAGCATGCAGGTGTAGAGAGGATGGAGTGGCCCTCCAAGAGCCCGGACCTGAACCCCATCGAACATCTATGGGATCAGCTTGGGCGAGCTGTCCGTGCAAGAGTGACCGAGAGAACAACGCTGGCTGACCTAGGACGACTGCTGGTGGAGGAATGGGACGCTATCCCACAGTATCGCATTGCGCGACTGGTGACGAGTATGAGGAGGAGGTGCCGTGCTGTAGTGAGAATGCGTGGCTGGGCCACCCGTTACTAAGACTCCTTGCTAACCCGTTACTAAGACACAGATTGTTGGTTTTGATAAAGAATAAACTTAGCTTTCATGAATATGTCTTGTTTATTCTTGTTGATTTTTCACAATACCCTCGTACAGAAGTCAATATCAACAGAAGAATATGTACGGAATAGCATGTTTGACTATAGTAAGGTAATCTTGGCACTTTCTTTCTTCGACCCACTCACTTTAGCAGGCCTTATGCTCGTTTCATGAACTCGCAATCACAATAAGTTTGGTATCATGGGAAAGGAAATCAAATAAGCTTTTAAATGATATGTAATACATTGAAATCGGTAAAAAAATAACGGAAATATGATCGACCAAAGTTAAGTTTCCGAACTTTTTGTGCGTAGTTTATTACAATAACATACTGGCAAACCGTCATCGGCGTTTGTTGTTGGAGTTTCGATATTCAGTGTGAGGCAGTCTTCGCTCGTCGTAGTCTGGGCCAGCCGGAAGGGCATCACGTGTTGCAGATCCATGGGCTGTGGGCAGAAAGGCCCCGGCTTAGAAGCGCCCCTCACTCCCTCCCACGGGATGACAGGTACAGGCGCGCGGAACCGCAGGTCTCCGACAGGGGGCGCTGCGTACGGGATGCCGAGGAAGGTGTAGACAGGTTTGTCCGGCAGGTCGTTTGTGTACTGCGCCGTTCCTCGCACCTTGCCGCTGGCCGTGGATACAGTGGGAGGACCATCTTGAGAAGTTACTACACCTATTGTTTGAGAAAGTCACATGTTGGGGACAACGGATTACCATGCACTTAACGCATCTCTGTAAAAAAGAAGCTTGGGACCAAAAGTAGTCTGATAAAGATGTAGCCAGATCGGTTTATGAAGTGTCCCGTGTGTCTACACATTATGTGCTATATATTATTAGCAGGTCTATCTAGGGCCTGGAGTTGTTTAGACTATATATATGTAAAACATGTAACAGACAGTCTTGTAGGCACTTACCTAAAATGGATAGCCACACGAGATTAACGACAGAGCGGACCATGTTGTACAAGAAACTGACCCAACGCTCTCCTTGGTAGAATCTCCGCACACCACTCTCGGACTTTGACCCCCAAACAATGGAAAGTTTGCTACTACAGCTGACTAAAGGTTAGGCAAACAATGCGGATGGACTCTGATACGGTATATGCGGGTATCACGCGTATTATTTTGATACGCACACATGCACATACACACACGCACAGGTAGGCACACACACACATATATAACCTTCATTTTCTGCTGTTTAATGGATAAATGCGGTTACCCTCCAATCTTCGACACTAACATGTTCACACACGAGAATGGCTGGCAGTTCTTACACGTTTAGCCATTAGGCGGGGCTTTTGAGCCGTGTGCAGGATGCTTCTTATCATGTTCGCAACCTTGGTGCTGATTGGTCCAGATAGTGATGACGAAATAGCTTGCCCAAATCAGGAAAACGTCTGTTGCCCTGCCTTTCTGACCTCTAATTCGTTAATTCAATAAGATGTATTGAGTGGATAGTGCGTTCAGCACCAAGGTCATGCGTACTGGTTGCGTGGACGTCTTGAGCATAACATGGATATATACAGCCGGTCCTAAAGCAAACTACTGCACATCGCTTGTGCGTGATTCATTAGATATCCTGGAGGGACTAAAGATTCATTCTAACTTTTACAAAATCATGGCTTAAGTGCTGTAAATTGAAAGGTAAGGTTCCCGAAAGCAGCTTTAAGTTTGTGTCTTCTAGTACGTATATTTAACATTTTCAGACCCATGGTCTTATGCTACATGCTTACAGTACACTATATATACACAATATATTACAGTCACTTTATCCTATTGATTCTAGCATTCCACATCCGCCTGTTCCTTGCTTGTCTAGCTAAGTGTCTTCTAGTAAACATTCATAAGGTATCAGTGATGAAGAACAAAATACGCCAACTAGAGTATTTTCATTAGTACACTGTATTTATTTAATATTTGCATATACAACAGCGTTTACAACTTTTGTTCACCTGGTACAACCATTACATTGGCATCGGCTACAATTCACATGCTTTCTGTATTTATTCACTGGTAGGTAAAGAATATATTACAGAACAAAAGTTCATGTATGCATGCACCACCACTGGCAAAGACTACATTTATAACTTGTAACCAGCACCACATCTTTTATAGTAAAATATAAAGGTACAATATCCCACTGTCACTGCTTAGCACCAATCAAAATGTTGCACACATTATCAAAAGTAAAAAAGGAAGTACATTTGTGAAAAACAAAAATAATTATTGACACATATCATGTGCTCAAATATTGTTGAAAGATCATTGTAAAAATGGCTCCCTTGGAAGCAGTTTGCGTTAAGAAATGTGGTTCTGACATGTTCTCCTAACCAGCACTAGACCACGGTTCCTCACTTGTTACCATTACCTGTTATGTCGGTTTCCCATTGCTTTCCAAAGACCAACGCCTGTTGGATACATGTACAGAATATAAAAATGTAAAATTACATCATGAGACAATGAGGTAAATGTCATTACTCTGAGATAAGGCAGTACTTGCTATTGTCCCTGGCTAATAGAACCTTTAAAAGGCAGTCACACAGTGACCAAAGTGAGAAGGCCCCTATCTGCACCTTCAACAGACAGAAAGGAACTGGCCATAGGGAAATAATATACATGGACAGCATGCTGAAGCAACGTTTTAGAGTGCAATATGTGTATTCTAGCATTTCTATACAGTATATCTTACAATAAGACATACTTTTCTCCTTACATTCCTTACATTTCTTCTGAAATGTAACGTAACACCACACTTATTGAAATCCGCATTTCTAATTTCTTAGCATACGTGTACATTCAAAAATCATTGTTGCCAATATTTCTTCCAAGTTAGCTGCTCTTCAAATTTTTTAAAAAAATCTATGGCATTGCACAGGGATTAAACCATCATGCATTTGAAGTAACACTCTTAAAATAACAAAGCACCATTGAGATGTTACCAATCAGCTAGAACCCTGGTTTCACTTGTTGATTAACTAGTATACTGAAAGTGAAATAGTTGATGCCTGTCTATCACACTTGACAAGTGTTACAATCTTGTGACAACTTAATAATTTCTTTCACATAAGGCACTGCAATAGTAATATAATTTCAACATGTTACATATCATGTTCATGTCATACATTTAAAAAATGTGCATCAAAGAATTGGTCATGGAGTGGAGTGTTAAGACGACCAAGACAGATTTATTTGAAATTAGTATGAAATGCATGACTGAAAATATAGCTGTTTTCAAATTCAAAGGTAATCATTAAAATCTCATGCTGTGATCGATGAGGTACTATCTGAATTTCTATCAGATAGGTTAGTGAGACAAACATTGAAACAGGGCTGTATCTCTGTTCAATCTGCTTGTTGCTTGTGTCCCATAAAATTGCAGGATTCACGACACAATTGTCTCCATCTGACACCATTTTGGTTACTTTTGATCAGTTCCCTAAGGCCTGTGTATTACACAAAAAACAAAATAAGGACCTGATTTTGATGTTTACAATCTACTACACCTGCAGAGACTGCCCTTACTCATATATCTGCAATTATGCATCTACATTATGCAGACGGTGGTGGTCCCCGCCCCATATCTATTAGTACGCATGGGCGACACCCTCCTCCACCTGTCCACACGGGGTTCATACATTTCAACGTCGTTAACGTTCCGCACGCCATTGAATCCACCAATGGCGTAGATGCATCCATTGAGTATGGTGACCCCATGATTACTCCGCTTTGTCAAGACAGGACTTGCATACATCCAGCGGTTGATTCGCGGGTCGTACCTTTCTACCGTGCTAGGCCACAGCCCGTTGTACCCACTAATGGCGTATATACAGCCATCAAGGGCTGCAATGGAGACGTAGGAGCGGCACTCGTTCATTGGACAGATGCTGGTCCACACGTTGAGGTTAGGATCATACCGCTCAGTTGTGTTGAGGTACTGGTTCAGTCTCCCTGATGTTTCACTTCCTGCAATAGATAAACAGAGACACTTCATTTCAAGATTGAACAATATCATGATGCAAAGGAAGAAAAATAAAAAGCACAGAATAACTGCCAGGTAGTAGTAGGTCTTAAAGGGACGTATTGTAACCTGAACATAAAACAAAATTCACTGTTTTTGCTTATCTTTCTACATCATTAGTCGAATATACCTTATTACCCTGCACAGCAATATTCATCACGTATGGATGCGACCTTGTAGTGTCATGCGAACGTCTTGAAAAAAAATTATATACGCAATTCCCACCGCCGCTTGACTTGTCCGCCATTTTGTCCAACATTCTGACGAACCACCGAAAACGTGATCGAACGCGCGACGTTCTGAAGTTTGTACACTTGTGGTGATTTTCCTGTGACGCTCGAACTCTGACCGCAACGGTCAATTCAGATTTTTCTTAGCGTTCTACGCTGGCTTATTTGCATATTAGAAAACGGGGTCCGCAAGTTAATATGTAAATAAACCAAATTTTGCACGTTTTGCGTTTATCGTCGTTTATTGATGATGGAAATGGGACAAAATGACGGGAATATGTTGGAAATAAGTTACTAATAAGTTACAAATGTGAATCTGAATGTAGATGCTTCAAATTCTGACTATTTGTAGTTTTTACCCACCAGATTCTACAATACGTCTCTTTAACTTATAGCCTGCAGTTTCTTGTTCATAGACAACATTGTCAAAAAACAATAGACAGAAAAGTTAAACATATACCAGAATTACTGTTTGCATAGAAAATGTACGAATGTACATTTTCCCCAACTATTGCCCAACTATTTGAAACTTGACAATTTCTGTCAGCAATATCTAAAATTCATATCTGAAATATAAGCCTCAGTGTTAGACATCTTTACAACCAAATCAGCTACGGTTAATTCATGCCAGATGATACATGATCATAAGAATATATTCTATATACATCTAATTTACTGTTTTATATGTTGCAATGCAAAATGTCTCAAGTTTCCAGCCCAACTCTTGAGTCCCAATGTTGTAAATTACCTGATCCTCCTACAGCATACAGCATGCCCCCTAACTCAGCCACGCCCAGGAAACATCTACAGCTCCTCATGGAGGAGACAGCACTCCACACCTGGTTCTGAGGACAGAACATCTCTACTGTGTTCAGGTAGCTGAAACAGAAGTCAGGAGGAAAGGTCTCAGAATTCAGTAGCAAAGTCGTCAATACGGCAGGGCTCTCTCATATTAGCCGGCTGTGATATCCAAAACTTGTAAAATAATACTTTAAGCAGAGGACTTAAACAAAAGTTCAACAAATATCTCATGGCTCCACCCCTGAGGAGTTGTCAAAAATTGTTTAGATTATGTCATAGTGAGATAGATCATGAATTTAGGCATGTTCGAGCTGAGATTACCTGGTTTGGTCCCTGCCACCCACTGCAAACAGCCTGCCCCCCAGGAAGGCAGCGCCCATGCCGTGCCGCGGTGTCGTCATGTCCGGGAAACTGTCCCACTCGTTCTGGAGGTAGTCGTACACTTCCACCGTCCGCAGAGGATGGGAACAGTTACTGCCACCTGGAGGTGTTTAAAGACACCATTATAATTAGACTAGATCAAAACATGATATGTCTCACTTATGATGACAAGATTTATTTCACATTACAGCATGCCTGGAAACATTGCAACTCCCTCAGAAACTCAAAAAAACTCAGTTAAAAGAGGAGGAGTAAGAGAAATAGCTGTACACCCTTTCCAATTCCAAACTATGATTGCATCATTACTGCCTAACTTTACTTTTGATTCCAATCTGAGTAAGAGTCAGTATACATTTTTCACCCATGGCATGCCCTTTACCATTGGTACAAATTTGTAATTTAACATTCTGTGTGTAAGGACATACAAAACGAAAATCTTGAAAGTTTACGATCTATGGCGCTACCAATTACTTTTCACCCACCGATGATGTAGATGTACTTGTCCTGTGCTACCAGCCCCATGCCTGTGCGAGGAGTACTGAGCCCTTTACACTGCTGGCCCTCACACCTTGCCTGTGGCAGGCTGTAGCTCCAGTTGTCCTGTCTGGGGTCATAGAACTCTAAACTGCTCAATGTCACACCATCCGACTCTCCACCTGCTGCTACCACTACCTGTTGAAGCAATGAAAAAATTGTTATATTACAGAATAGATGCAGTTTGAAATTAATAATTGATAATGTTAGAAGACAAAGTCTTGATTGATTCATACTGTTGTCAAAAAATATGAAGTCTTGAACAAGCTTACACAAGGAATATTGTTGATACATACAAAACATTCAATTACTCAATGAAGAAATAATGAAGTTATAATGCAGAATAAATGACGTCTAGATTTATTAAATGACTGTTAGAAGACAAAGTCTTGATTGAAATATTTTGACTCGAGCGATTCATATTGTCGTAAAAAAATATGAAGTCTTGAACAAATTTACACATTGAGGATTGTTATCAAAATATCTTAACAACAAGTACAAGTTTAAATCAGTTAAGAAAACAATTGAAGGACCCCAAACAGATAGAAGTGGCAGTGATCGTGTTGATTGACAATTTGCTGCAATGGCTGCACACATAAAAATGACGCTACCTCTGTCACACTCCATCGTCTCCTGGGGAAGCTGTCATCAGCGTGGCTGGAAAATTTCACCTGCAGTTTCGTCTCCAGCTGCTCCGCTACTTCTTTGTAACACTCTATACTATTCGTCACCACTGGGTTCTCCTTGACTTGTTGGATCAGGAAATTGGTGGACAAGAGAGGGAAGCGAACACTACTAAACAGTGACTTTGCTGCATAGAACCTGTTTTCCATATCGTAACTTAACCAAGACGTAACAGCTTGGAAGACTGTTTCTTCATCTCCGCCTCCAAGAAAGTCACTTGTTACAAGATTGTGTAGGTCCTGGTAGTCCATAAGAAGGAATTCCTCTTCTTGGATGACTTCTGAGAAGTGTTGATGGAGGTACTTGTTGGCTTCGTTCCTGAGTTGGTTACAGCTGTGGAGGTCAGCGAACTGTCGGATACCCAGGCAGTTACAGGGCGCCAACTGTTTCTCCAGGAACTGGCAACAGGCGGCACTAACCCCGGTCATCTGGAGAAGGGTCGCGCAGGAGAGCAAGGCCTGCACATTCTCTTCATCAACCTGTTAAAAGAAATGGAGATTGTTATTAGCAGAGTTTAGGTATGTAGAACATTCCTTGATAATGGCATGTGAATTAGGCTGATTTAGAACAATGCAGGTTTAAGTTTATAAACCCCAAACAGCCTCCATTGGAGAGGTAGATATACATTTACATATTATGTACAGTGTAAAATGCAGTGTTTTGTAATGTTGCTTTCATCAAAATAAATGATTGTCAGTTGTTACTCACAGTCATGGTTGCTGTGTAGATAAAGGTGATGAGTTGGTCCAAGGCGGCACCATCCACCTCCCTCATGGTCACATGACGCTGGGTGCTCTCACATAACTGGCTTGTGAACATCGCCCTAGCAACAAGGTTTGAATGGTCAGTTTACTCCTCCATCTAAAACACAGTACATTTTAAATCAATAAATTTCAGATATTTTATGTGTAAAGTAATGTATCATCAAGATAAGTAAAAAAAGCTACCATACTCATAACATTGATTAAGTCTCTTAAACCCTATCAATAACAATCTACCTACTAATTCTATACAGCTTGACCTGGCAACCTTTATGGCCAGATCATGAGAAAACACTCACTTGAAGTAAGGGCTGCTTGCTGCCAGCACAGCCCTGTGTGCAGGAATCTCAGAGGAGCCCACTTGGATGATGACATCACAAAGTTCTCTGGACTTCCTGAACTCTTGCAGGGTCTGGAGCACTGTGCACGGCTGGCAGCCATCTTGGTACAGTAGGGATGGGGTCATCTTGCTGTCAAGGAATTATAGGCTTCATTAGCTGACATGAAAAGCTTCTTGATAAGAGTCTATGTAGGGCACAAGTTAATAGGACACATAGGATATCAAACATGTTAACCAACCTTACAACTTATTGGTAAAGAAGTAGACAACCAGAGTCTCCAAGGTCTTAACGTTGGGTAACATAAATTCGGGATTTTTCCGATAATGGTTGACTGAAATCAATCTAGCAGAACAATAAACCATCCTTTTTTTCTATTATTCTGTCAGTATCATGTACTATATTTGCACTAATCATATATATGGTAGATTTTGTCTCTAGTCGTGCTAACACCATAATATTTCAACTTGAAACTACCGTCCGCCGCACGCACAATGACGGTGCTGTCGGACAGGGGGGCACATTAATTCGGGAGAGAAGATTCGTCTTGAATATCTTACCGCTAATCACATTTTATACAGCAGCTATTCGTTCCATCCTTGGCTTGAGGAGAGTGCTATGGATATAGACGTGTCCAAGTAAAAAAAATACACGAAAAAACGGCCGTACCGCACGCATCAGGCCTTCGGGAACAACCCGTGTGTTGAGTCGGTAGAACGTCACTCAAAGTTCACCCCCACCGTCATGGAAATTTGTACATTATTCATCGGGGCGTTAGCTGGATGCCGTAGAAATGGTAATACTACTATGTCCATGTGTTTCTGCTTGTGCTAAGAGCAAACTTTGAGGAAAATATTGCCATCAGTCCACTATCACACGCAACATTTAGACAAAAAAGTGTTCCTCGCAAACGTTTGTCGTCTGCCGAATAGCAGGATTCTGGGTAACGAATATGGCGGCGGGAAAATTCACCGTAGTGCCGTAGCCATTGGTTGTAGCAACAAAGAGGCGTTTTGATGATTAATCACACTTAGAGTCCAGTTGTAGGTTAGCAAATTAGATTCTAATAAGTTGTATTGTAAATAATTGTGTTTAGCAGGTAGCGGATGTGACATTTGTCTTATAAACCAGCGAACAACTATGTACATATAATTCTCCCACGAAGCCCTCAGACTGTGACAATAAGGGACGGAGAGTTTTTGACGTAGCCAACTTCTAATGCATGGTTATCGAAGCTTTTCAGACAGTGTTCTGAATGCGTTAGTCTGTCAAGTTTGCATTTCTAGCGGTATTACTGATGTTGCATCTAGCACATATCCCTAAACACCCCGTTTTCGAAAAATCCCGAATTTAAGTACCCCGCGAATTTATGTTACCCAACGTTACATTACAAGGTTTCAGATGATCTTTTAATAACAAACCTCAATTCATATCACATCATGCCCCAGGCATGTAACTTTGACAGAGCAGAACATCAAATTATCACGTCAGTTTCACGACTGCCATTGTCACCCATACATCTGGCCAATTAGATAACCTAATGAACTATAACTAATGACAGGTAGCTAAACCGGTTTGCAGTTATCATCAACACGTATGGATCGACACACTAGACTTGGTTTTTCTGTGTATGAAAGATCATAGTTCTGTTAAAAGAAGCTCTCTGTAAATTCATTGCCTTGGCAACAGCTTCTCTAAACAGCTGAGCAACATATGCAAGAACATGTACAATACATGTATAAGCGTCATGTAAACAGACAGCTTAGCTACATACAACCATAAGAAAAAATTCCAGTTGAGCAATCTTGACCCAAACTGCTTTTCTCTACCCTAGTTTTAAGATTTATGTCTGTAAAACTAGTGAATGTAAAAAGATTTAACCCTTAACCCTTCAACTGACACAAGCAAATATCAATACCCAGTTTGTTTAGGCCCTGAAAAAAGGAGGCTTCAATATTTCTAAGGACTATTTTCACCGTCCCAGTAGAGATGTTTTCAATGTTTTGGTGAAAATATTTGAACCATTAATAACCCTGGCCACAAAACGTACATGTTGACCCAAATACTAAATGCCCTTACAAAGAAAGAATGTTTGAGAGTAAATAAACATGCCAAGAGGGGTACAGGGGACATCGTCCATCAAAGCACAGACATTTTCAATCTACTCATGGCATGTCACGATTATATATCTAGTACTTTTGTAGGGAAGGTGAGATGGTCGTTGTCCCTAATGTTCTGGATATTGCTGGCGACGGTAAGGAGAAGACGGACGACGGAGAACAAGACACAACACGGAGCTAAATGATATTCGTCTTCACACTTTCAATGCTCAAGATCAACTGTCTTTATTCAAGTCAAGGTCTTCACCGAACGTGAGCGTTCAACGTCGACGTTCGGCGAACGTTCTAACGCGCACGGCACAAATAAACAAAAAACGTTCTATGGCAACACTTACGTCACGGCAACACTACACATTCCTACACCTACCCCCCAGTTTCAAATCGAGCCGTCCCCGGCGAGTGCATAAAAATATAATCTTCATGGTATAACTAACTAACTATATAAGCGTCTATACGATCGTACAGCTCACACCGCACCGTTGTTACCGGGAGAACGAGTATTGGTAAGAAACAAGAAGACCCGGGGTCCTAGTAAACTGAAAGACCAGTGGGAACAGATACCGTACATAGTGGATAGACAACCGTGTGCAAACATCCCAGTGTACGTTGTTATTCCAGAGAGGGGAGGGGGACCGAGTAGAACTTTGCATCGAGACATGTTAACTCCTTGTATGTTCGCTCCTCGCCCTGGGAATGTCAAGCGATCACGTGTCGAACAAAGAGACCAACGTAGTGGGAAACGTAACCAAGAAGAGAATGTCGCAGAAGCCGACTTAACAGATAACGAGGAGAGTGATGAAGACGGGAATCCGAATATTGTTGTGGTTCAAACTCCAGTAAATAATGATGGTTCTAACAGTGACAGCAGTGAACCTAGGTATCCTGTTAGAGAAAACAGAGGAGTCCCACCTGTACGTTACGCTGACGTATTCAGCCAATCTAGTAGCGTTCAGTCACCTACGTGGCTTAAGTTAATGCCTCAACGCGCCAGCGGATTGTTCAAGAGGGCATTTAAATCGTTTTCGTTATAAGAAGACTTGCAATTAGTTGATTTCGGCTATTGAAGTGTACAACCATCTTGGGGTTTATAGTTAGCCGGGGAGTCATAAGTGGTATGTTTTTCGGGGAAAGCCAGACATCGGGCGTTGGGCCTCGGTCCTTCAGGAATTCGTACCGCTTTTAGCTAGATAAGATGGTTGTTCCTTCCTGAATTAAGGTATATATATATATAACGTACATGATGATGATGAGCTCAAATATATAACATACATATAACATAACTTTATTGTATCAGTTCTTACACTACTACTGTGACAGTAATATATAATGGCGGTCAGGTTAGATGTTTGTGTTTGTATGAGTGTTCTTTCCCCTTTCATGGTTAATCCCTGCATGGGCCACACCGGGCACGAGAGTAATGACGACAAGATGTCCCTGGCATCCGTTATTCATGCCCAACCGGGGCGGACCGATCCAGTCAAATCCCACACCGGGATACCTGAAGCAGTAGGGAGCGTCGCCGAAAAACTTCCCCAGGAAGGCGGTGAGCCGAGCTGCACCAAAAGGAGGATTAGGAGAGGACGCCCGTGGCTGTGCTTAAACGGGAAGAAGAGGGAACAACACAACACAGGAATCATATGGGAAGCAGGATAGTGCTCAAAGCAGGATAGTGCTCAACGCAGGATGCCAACTATAAATTATTGAAATGTATGGACTTGTATCAACTGAAAAGTGTATCAAGCTTGAAATTGTATATTGGATATTGCAATAGAATATATTCCGTATCTCGCTGAAGACGGCTCGTTTTGAAATAGATGTAAGAATTTTTTAGGTACTCGCCGGGGACGGCTCGATTTGAAACTGGGGGGTAGGTGTAGGAATGTGACGTAAGTGTTGTCATGGAACGTTTTTGTTTGTTTGTTTGTTTCTATTTACGGCGGTTTCCATTTAGAGCGTTCGCCGAACGCGCACGTTTAACGTTGACGTACGACGAACGTTCTAACGCCCCTACAGTACTTGAATAAAGACAGTTGTTTTCAAGGATTCAAAGTGTGCGGACGTCTTTCATTTGGCTGCGTGTTAAGTTGTGTCTTGTCTTATCCGTCACGGTCCCGTAATCTTCGTCACCCCGCCAGCAAGATCCGAAGAAGGAACACTAGTAACATCCCCGCTTCCTTACACTTTAGCCAATATATCTGTAGCCCTTTCCAAAAGACAGAGACTGTACTTATAACAGACAGAGATGCTACAGTATTATGTCAATCTGCCATTACCTCCATATTCCTGTAGTCATACCAACTCATAGTGTTTAGAATAGACAAATATTACTGTGTTGACTGCGTTGTCATTGTTGCCATACATTGTACCATAGCTGTCGAGTCAAGTTCATTCTTTCATTCTATGACCAATTTGTACCAATTTGTTTTGGTGCTGGATAAACTGGTTTGGTATTTTCTGCCCTGAAAGATTAGAATCAAATATAATTAAGCCATGGATTCTCCATGGGTTGAAATGGAGAAGGAACAGTTAACTTAATGTTAACGTCATATGACAATATGTTGCAATTGTTACTAGGAAGGAGCTAAGGAGTTACCTTTGAGATTTGAGATCCAATCAGCTTTGCACCAAGTCTGTGAAATGCCTGGTCAATTATGCCTCACAGTACATTTAGGTTTCTGCATTCCAACATGCAACTTCTAACTCTTACAACCAATCAGAGGTGAAACCTGAACTTACCTCTGTGGCTTTGAGGACATTTTTGGTTTTCAAAGTGAAATACAGCTAGAAGTCACCACTGTGACAAATGGTTGTAAATCCCTGACCAGAAACTGTATCAGCTGTCAGTGAAGCAACCTATTTAAAGGAAGGGAGGGAACCAGGCTTCCTGCTGAGATTTATCAGTGCTGTCCAGCCTGGAGGAGCAGGCCTGTCAATCACAGGGAATTTAGGCCAGTCCATCACTTATCAGGGCTATACCATTTAGAGCCATATGATGGGGATGTAAAAGCTTTTCCTTCCAATCTTGATAACAAATGAAAAAGACGTGATGCCATTTTTGTGTGAAATCAAGAAAAAGCCCCCATCCCCCCTTCTCAACAAAGGCCCAATACAGTATCATGTCTTTCGCACACCATCTATGGAGAGAAGGATGCAAAGAAATCCTGACCTGCAGAAATACAGAAATAAATCAAAACAACCCTGATTGATAACTACCAGTGATGCTATCACCATGAAATATTAATCTCTCTAATCACCACTACCTCCATGTCTAAAAGCACTTAAGTCCATCTGTCCCATCTTCATTATTGTGCCATATTTCATACATTTCTACTAATCAAGACTTAAAGCTCTCTATATCTTATGTTAAGATAAAACGTTTTTAAAAAGGAACCCTTTCTATAGGATAAGACATGTTTGATTTCTTCTCCTATGACTTTCCTTGCCACAGGTGCCCAGAGTTGATAAAAGCCAATGATTTGTGAGGTCCTGAGGTTACCCCTGAGGCAAAGTCTCTGGCAGTAATTCTCTAAGGTGTAACAATCTTGAGCAATCTACTGTCCTGTTCTCTTGAAGGATTGACAAGTCATTACTCCCCTAGGGTATATATTACTGTAGACTACTTTGATCACTCGCTTCACAACTTTTTCAGAACCACCAAGTAAGAGGGGAACAAGTCAAGTATTGTATCTAACAATGACTGCAGTAGATTCCCCATTTCATTTGTTTGAAGTTGCTCCTTCAAAAAATCTACATTGTAGCGAGCCAAAGCAAACAGCTTGAGGTAGGTGTCTTACCTTTTTGGTCTCTAGTGTCTGTTGCCAGTGGCAAGGGGGCGTGCCTTCCTGCACATGCAGCTGTGGCCTCTGTCAACACAACACCACCTGGGGGAAAACACAGCTACAGGTCAAATGCAAACATCTATACATCATTGTGACCTGCAGGCTCATACTTTGTGATCTGCTGTCACGAATTATTGTTGATCAGGTACACATTTTCTAGCCTTTGAATCAGTCAGTAACACTTATGATTACATTTTCCTAAACCTGTCATTGCCTGGGATCCTGACTGACATGCTTGTTTGTATAGTAGACCCAGCCATGTCAGGCTATACTAACACACTCTCACAACATAGGTATGTCCTACATTTTATGTTTGAACAACTCGATTCTCCAATTGTCTATATCATTCATGTGTCTTATCAATTTGCAGTGTCAACATTCTGTGCCAGACTGTCAATTAAAGTTTGAGTTAAGTATAACAATGCTGCGGCTATTGAGAATTAGTCTGGAGGCTTTGGTTTTGCTGACAAGGACATGTTTGTCTATTTCAATGAAATTTGCAACAAATTCAGCTGCCTAATTTCATATATATAGTGACTCCCAGGGTCTTTTGTTGAACCATTTCTCTATTCTAGTTCTGTTAGTTTGTACCACTATAGACAGAAGCTGCTTCTGAAAATTTATAAGGAGATTGAATCCTATGACAGCTGGCTTTACACTTGACCCCAGGCATAAGCTGAGCTCACAGTCTGGAATATTTCAATCTGTCCTTGAACCAGGTTCAGAAGGTCAGGTCACACCATGTGGAGATGTCATCACTGATGTTTTTCAGAGCCATCCATTGACATTGAGGTCACGCAGAGTTGAATATCTGGGCAGTTTAAATCAGGCATTACAAAGATAGCCTCAACCATTATCAATGCATGCCTGCATGTTAACCCCAGGCATGTTAACCCTTTGCTCCGGTTACACAGCTCACCACTCAACACTGGGAGTATCTGGCCTCAGCCAGTTTTAACCAGCTAGGGGCAGTTCTCTTCTGCTTAAATATTTGTCTCATGTCTATCCTGATATTATATATGCTATTTGTCCCCTGGATGAAGACAGGGCCAGAAGTGATATCATTTACAGTGCTTATAACATTAATACCTTTATTTCAAGACACTTCATGAACCCTTGATATTACTTTAAAGCAAACAAAAAAATGGAATTTTTTTCATCTGACTGATTCTGAGACCATTGCATACAGGCAAATGAGCCACTCAACTTTAAAATACTATGAAAGTTTCTGCATTACTTTGGACTTCTGCATTACTGACTCGAATGATAAAACAGAGCTCTAAACGGGTCCGAAGCAGGTGCAAACTTAATAACTAAACTTGACCTTTGCTTACAGTTGGCAGGCCTGTACTCAAAGTTCATAAGTAATACCAGAGGTCACGACAATTGTGAATAGGAGGTACAGGAGCTATTTTTAACATGATGTTTTGCACAAATGTGGAGGTGTGGCATGACTGATGCATCATTACTTTGCCTAGTGTCCAAGCAGAATTGATATATTTCCACTGTTTTCTGATGTTTTTCTTTACCAAATGGCCATAATGGGCATCTGCTTAGAAATTAAGTTACATCAAGGAGGTTTATAATGCGTGATACAACATCAGTCTGTTTGTCCCAAACCTGCATTACTCAACCAAATCTCCTCAGGCTATTCTGATATAACATCGAACATTATGTTGTGGCTTTCATTGTTTGTTTATTATCAAATAAATAAACAATGAAAGGCTTTCATTGTTTCCTGAAGCATGGGTCGTGAAATAGGTCTTTAACATTCAGCCTGCTATTAAAGCACCAGGGTGAAGGTTAATATGATCTGAAACACAAGAAAAACTGAAGAAATTCTCACTAATTGACTTACCATCACAAAGTGAACAGCAGCTGACAACACGTCCTTCAGCCCCCACAGGCTCACTGTGACTCCAGTTTTTAGCTGTCTCTCCTGACACTGTGACAGCTTTTCCTATAGTCAGCGAATCTGAAGAAGGGGCGTACCTAAAACACGTCTGCTGACATTCCTGACGTCTTGCGCCTTTATCGTGCAGCACAGATTAAGGAGCAAAGGAAAACAGAAGGGTCTTATATTATTTTGGGTAACAGGCACAGTCTTTAACACAAGTTACCGTCTCTATTTTGGGGTCACTGGATGATGAAATCACTGGGCAAACAAAGAGTATATTCTTAATCTCCAAGGTCATGCATACATTAGGGGAGAAGACAGTGACCCTCTTGTCGGGACAAGTCGTTACGACCTTTCCTTCTAGCTCCTATAATTCATCCTACAAATCACAATGATTTATGTAAACTTAATATAAATCTATGCTGACCTCCAGCTGAAGCTCATGATATGTTTTCAAGGTCCGTGATGGGGTCCCACAAACTGGCACAACCTGCGAAGTACAAACCAGACCCGAGTAACTTTCGCTGACATCGGATCTTTTTATAACTAAACACCTGAAGGTTCGACCGCCAGGTCAGCTGAACCGGCTGCCACCGGTTCACAACACCGGCCTGTGATGCAATACTCAGTATTTCCCGCCATGTGTATGCTGGACTCGACCACATTCCACTCAAGGGTACAAGACGACATCGATAATTTGATTTTTCGAAACCTGCATTTTTTAAACAAACAAAACGTAAGAAATGATTACTTTAACTCTCTTTTAAATAATATGATCTCAGCAATTTCTTTGAAATTAACGTCTTTTAAGTGCAATGTGGAGTAATATTGCAGTGTTTGGCCCTCTATTATAGTGAAACAAACTGTTTACGTAATTTGGTATGCAGAAGTTTCCAATGAATGCAAGGGGAATATTTCATTACTGCGCTCTTATTCTCATTATGGAGATTCTCTAACTACTAGATATTTGTATTTACAATTGTTTATATTAAACTTCATTTATCTCTTATCTCTTTGAAAGGATAAACGCTTTAGTTGTAATGATCAAACTTACTTCCTAAGAATACCCATATGCAAATAGTAGAGTCCAGTTTTAAGATGGCGTCTTCTGGAAACAAACACGGAAGTGAAAAGAAGGTGTTTTGAATTTTACCTTTCTACCCGATAGATGTTGCTCCTCGGCTGTCATATTCTCTACTCATAATACTAAACCCCCTTATCTTGGTAACTGACACCTCTCGTGTCCCAGATTTATCGTAAATCAGTCAATCAATCAGCCAATCGATGATTCACCAGTGTAAACCATGACGTCGGAGAGCAGTATATTGCACAACTTTTCGACATACTTTGTCTATATATGGCGGAATCACAGGGCAACAACAGTGTTGAATAGGAACCCAAAATCGCAGACATCGTCAAGCAGCCCTGCGAAGATTGTTATTAGGTCCATTTGGACCAGCCCTGACTTGTGAATCCGTCAACTGCAACCATAATCTAGTCGTTATGCAGAGTTCCGAATCTACCCTCATTGCAAGTAAGCAACTGCTTGAAGACTTGCTGCAGGAATTACAGACGAACAATAAGGACTTGTCTGTGCGAGAGGCTCGGGACAGCCTCAACAAGTCGCTCGGACTGGATGGGTGTGGACCCGGGTTGAGTGACGAGGAACAAAGACTGCAGGCTGACAGGTAAACGTACTAAAACAAGGTTTTAAAAATCGTCTCAAAGCAGCAGACCCAATATAAGAATATAATGGGAAACTTTTCTAATGACAAAATAGTGATGTACTGAATTGGGAAGAAACAAAACACTGAAAAACGGAAGTACCCGTCTACTTTGTAATTGTCTTATTATGGAATGGTTTAATAAAGATTGAAAATTATGTTACGTTTTATTAATACCAGAGCAAACAAGCAATAACATTTCTTCACTCTTTTCTTGCCAGATGGCTGTCCTGGGCTCGCCAGAAGCACCAGCTCAAGGTCGTGACAGCAGCTGTCCCCCAGCTGGGGATTTCCCCTCATCTGAGGACAGCTGTGGTGCATGACGTCAGGGTGTTCACCAGGCATGGTCCTGATGATGCTGTGTATGATGCCAATAAGGAGTTCAGAGAAAAGGTAAAAAGGCACATTGGGAAAGGGTTGGACTTAACCTACATGAATTGCTAGAGTAATGAGAAGTTGACCAGTAATTGTATTGCTGAGGCTACTGACAGAATGTTCCTGTCAATACTAAGTAGCCATGCCGACATGCCCTAATTGTATTTTTTTAAATTGAGCTACAAGTACGTAGCAGTACATGTGCAGTGTCACAGCAAAAAAATATTTCCCTCCCCATGCTATTTGATACATTGATCATTTATTCCTTTAGCTGTCTGCTGTAGAGAACCATCTTTCAACTTCATGATGGCCTCCTCCGATCCCCATTTTTGCTGAGATTGTCTCCATTGTATTGTATCAGGTTGCTAGGGGCAACAGTTTTCTGGAGATCCCAGCTGGCCCAGACAGGGGCACCTACTGTGTGATCCATGCCCTGAAGAAGTTCACAGGTGGGCTGGGAGATGACGACGACAAGGACAGGGGGGACAACCACACCTGGAAGAGGTATTTCACTAAGGTAAGACAATAGACAAATGTCACATAAGACGACTGAAGGAGAATTTTACAAACATGCGATTTAAGCTTTCAACAATCTGTATCCATATTCTGTATTGATATGCTGGAGGACAGTATACGTAGTTTAGACTAGATCATATAAATAAAAGAGGCACATCCTAATTCATACTGTAATATAATTAAATTTTTGGTCTGGGAAAGAAGAATACATATTGGGGTCTGAAAATCATTCAATCCCAAGGGAGCATCATTGTATCCAATAGCTCTTGAAGCACAGAAAAAGCAATATCATACACATCATTATTAGGGTAATCTTTGCTTATTGTAAGAATGTTTCTTAATAAGGCTCTTTTCTGCTAGCCCTTAGAGGAGGCGACCACAGTAGTGGCCACTAGGAAGGCCAATGGAGAGGCTGCCCACCTGGGGGCTCGGCTGGTTGGAGGGAAGGTCGTCCTGTTTGGAGGGTCTAAAAATGTGCACATGCTGTTCACACAAAGAGGTAAGTTAAAATCATAGTGGACTCTAAGCTCCTAGCACATGTGGCATAAAAGTGACATTGCTAATTCCTTCCAGAGTCAGGAAATTCAAGAAACATGCATGATCCAAAAGCTAAGATGGTCAAGATATGCATCTGATCTAATGGTATTCACACTTGCCAAACTTTTCCATTTAAAAGAAATGCTTTTACACTGTATGAGCAACTGTGGAGGATAATGACAAACTTTGAAGTTCTGTGAAGATCAAAATGTTTTATCCATCACATGTACTTGTTTTTGCAGGTCATATAGAGAAGTACAAGGAGAGCAGGTACCAGGTGGCTCGGGAGGTGTGCACAGCCATTATAGACCTGCTGGACGACATGTCAGACCTGCACAGACAAAGGTACAGACTTCATGCTAGGCTGAACTGTACTTATTGTGTCAGTACACAAATGACTGTGAAGTATATGAAGCGGCATACACTGATTTACATGTACATGGTATATACCTAAAGGATAAAACTGTATAGCCCACCTATCTACAAACTTCCATTTTAAACATCACAAATCAGTTTGACTGTGTGTCATTTCTGTCTGGAAATTCATTATGAAAATGCCTTTTGTGAAAATGATCTTGAATCTTTCTGACAGGCTAGAGAGTTTCCTGGTACACACTGGTTACACAGCAGTGTTTGAGGTGTTACAGCCACACCACCAACATGTGGAGGACCTGTCATACCTGAAGAGGTTTGTACTGAGCTCTATTTCATCATGGAGTCCTGGCATATCATATAGATATTGACACTCTTTTCATCCTCTTGACCAATTAGACATACTTAATCTGTGTTCCCTCTGTATACTTGCATGGGTATATCCTTGGTTCATGTCTCAAATCTCTGCCTAGGATACCTGTGTAATCTATCAAGTGGGATACCCAGAAAAGAAATTCATATGACATTATGCTTTGAATGCCGTAAGGGATTTGTTTACAATGTGAGTGATTCTAAGATCCAGCAAACTCTTAAACTTGAAATGTCTACTTTTTTTTCCAGATCAGAACTCAGGTTTATTGCATGGACTAGTACAGACTTGGAGCCCAGGAGTAACTCACAACTCTGCAGCATGGCTCCACACATGGCAATAGAGATAGCAAGGACCATGGGGCTGCCCACCGTGCAATATGAACTGGTGCCTGCATCAGAGGTGGAGACTCGCATGAAGCAAATCAGGCAGGGTTACGGGTATGAAGGGGAAGTCCTGTACTTCCTTGATGCTGATGGAGCAGTTATTGGATTGCTGAAGAAGAAGACTATATGGTAAGTCAGGATGGGTGTTTTTCATCCACCAAAAAGTTTCAAATATCTGTAAAGAAAAACCTTAACTGTCCTGAAATCTAATCCATTAAATGCTGTGAGTACTCCTGAAAAATTAATCATACTCTTTCAGCTTCTTTTGAACATGTTTATGCATATTTCTTGGGTTAAATTGCTAGCTTTAAAGGAGACTACTTTATGAAAGGAGGTTAGACCTTGCTCTAAGTAACTATGATCTGTTCTAATGATAGAGTCTATTTTCAGGTACATTGTCATTCGAGCCATCAGAGAGAAAGTACGTAATGCAGCTCAAGCCTACACTAAGAAGAGTGACTTTGATATCAACAGGTCAGACAAGAAGGTTAGTAAGATGGCATTCTTTGGGGATTCAGGACTGTGTGTTTGTGCAAGTTGATGTGGCTAAGAGCATGCCATGTAAAACGTGCCATGAATAGCCGCATCATCCTTTTAAAGATTACTTCTCTAATTGTAAATTTACATCATTATTAAACATAATGATAAACCCAACCCTTAATGTTATATATAATCAAATTTGATAGAATTGATGTACATCAGCAAAAAAAAATTGTTTTGATATGACAACTTTGGTGTGACATACATTATCCATATCCTCTTTTGCTTAGTCGGCCAAATTGATAGAAAACGATAAAACATGACAGGTAGCTTGTCTCTTGTGCTCCAGCTGAGACAGCGTATCGGTGAGATCCAGCAGTGGCTGGGACTGGACGAGGAGAGTGTGGCCGCCTGGAGGGACCTGGCACACAAGTTCCTCCACTGGATCATCAACAACCTCAGGACCAGACACATCACCATGGAGGAGGTGGCAGGGGTGTTCCCCGTGGTCTGGAACAGGTTTCTCTCAGACACAGGCCTGTCTGATCATGTCACCAGTCAGTGGGAAGAGCCAGAAGGAAGTGATGATTGATTTACAGACACCAAGGAACACCTGATCATGTGACCAGCCAGTGGGAGGAGCCAGATGGAAGCGATGATTGATTTACAGACACCAAGAAACACCTGATCATGTGACCACCCAGTGGGAGGAGCCAGAAGGAAGCGATGATTGATTGACAGTTACCTAGGAAGTGCATTGTACTTTCAGATGAAAAAGACCATCTGAACAGAGATTTTAGATGTTATGTCATCGTCGACGATCACATCAGGGACGGTTTGTCTGACTGTGACTGTAGATGTTATGTAGCCTGGTATCCAATAGCTATTTGCTGAGGGGGCTAAAAGGGCCCTACCAGCTACATGTACAGTAGGTACAGGTTTGGTATCATGCACATGGATTAGGATATGGAAGGTGGCAGCTGATCTTAGATCATTTTTCACTGATCAGCTGCTACATTGAATACCATAACTTTTTACTTGTACTTCCTTGTCCTTCTAACTTATAACACATCGAAGAGTACATTTCAAGGGAGTGCCTGCAAGATTAGAAATGCTGATTAATTATCATGGAAAGATGGGATTCTTTATGTCTGATAAATTGAGACCAATTTTTGTATGTACATTTACTATATTCATTTGTAATTGTGCCACTTGTAAAAACGTAGTGGAGAGGCATAATCTGTGTTATTTCCTCACCTTAACCTGTAATATATTTGTATGCAACAGCAACAAAGCATTGGGTATTTTCTTTGCCAAATATCTTAGTTTAGTCAATTGGGGAAAAATTTATTTGAGTTTGAAGAGATCCATTGTGGGTATGACATTCAGGGGTGCACTAAATAACCGGATAGTTTTATTCTATCTTGTCTCATCAGAAAACTTTTAATATATACAGAATACTTTTGTACATTTTACCAACTATTATGTCTACCATTAGATTATTGGAAGGACTGCTAAACATCAATTTTTATTTAAGATGTAGCATATCAAATGAAGTCTATTCAATATCACCATGAATAACTTACATGTAACTGCCGCAAACTATTAAACTTACTTTGTGCCTCAGCATGTGTTTTACTCGAGTAAAATGACATAGTTTCCGCCATAATGCTGTGCCAAGAATATAAACTATGCTTAGCCAGATCTTCTCATACCCCCGTGTAGCTAGCGCTGCAGCGTTCGGCGTCCCACCGGAGCAATATTGACATATGTATCCTAGGAACGCTCGGTGCGAACACAAACCATAATGTGTTCTAGAACGATGATTCACAATAGCTTTAGATACCGTTACATTCCCGAACAGTATCCTTGGCAACGGTGATGTAGTGCTGTTCCTACTTCTGTGCCGTACGTGATTTTCACAGGCGTGAGCTGTAAGATGGCTGTGGCACGTGTTCTGACTTTGTTCACGATGCTGATACCCACGTACATCTCGTCAACAGTACTTTCCACTTCTCTGTCGAACTTAACGTCATCTGACAACTCTTCGTTCAATCAGACATTTGTTACACAACTTGTCTCCCCGGGCACATTGGTTTCGCGTAAGAGCAAAGCTGCTCTATTTAATCAAGAATTTGCTAAAGAAGTCGGTAGGAGAAGTCGACGTAAAGAACCCACAGGAACTGAGTGCCCAGGGCTGAGTATAGAGAAAGAGATCTACATGACCCAAATGCTGAATCTTCCCTGTCAGTGGTAAGTAGTATGCTAACTGCAGGGTCCCACATGGCAAGTCAGTGAGGCATGCACAAAGTTGGAAATATTTTTACAAATAGGTTGCAGCTTCACTCAAACGCCTACATTCGTACTTGATAATGAAGCCTATGCGTCATGTAGTGGGGGCTTTTTGTTTAACAGATTTATTCAATAGCGTCGATGTGCACTAGGTTTAGAACCATCTTTATCTGAATCCGTAGCCAACCAAAAGGACAGAAGCTCCTGCGCTGGACTTTCTTCCCTCGCGGTGGGGAGGGGGAGATGTCGGTCTGGTTTGACGAGGACGAGAGGCTGGAATTGGGGAATAAGTTTGACATGACAATCCGACATGCTAAGGTGAGCAGAGAACACACACTGTTATGATCTTTGGTGGAACATTGTATCATTACAGAAGAGGAAGTAGGTGTCGCAAGATGCTGAAATTATAAGACCAGCTATTACGTTTGTTGGTTGGAGGGGTAGGTCATATGCTGCAACATACGTAGAGAGATCGACGTCCAGAAAAACAAAAACCTTAGCTTCACCGAACCGCGATCGATGCGATACTTGTCACTAGTACTTTTCAAACAGTTTCAAACATGTCACACGTTTAAAAGTGCGGACCGAATATTGCAGCTCACAGTTGATATATGTTTCCAGGTAACCGACAGCGGCATATACTACTGCAGAGACGGAGACGAAATTCTTGTTCTCTACGATTTGACGGTCAAAGAGCCGAAAGCTGTCAAGCTAAGTCTCGTGGCTCTCAAAGAAGATACTCTGCCGAACAGGACGATGGGAAGAATGACGATGTTCACCTTATGGTCGCCATGGGGACGGTGCAACAGGTGTGGCGGGTCCGGAGAACGAGCCAGGATAGGTACGTGAGCGTGTTTCAATAGTGATTTCCCGTAGATTTAAATGACTCATAATTGAAAAGTCCCCAAAATTGTTCTTCTTTGATAACTCATGACTGTCGGTAACTGTCAGTAGCACAAAACGAATGTAAAGTCAACCCTGTCAAAAAAGCTACATCACGTTTCCAGTGTAATTTAGGCCCTCTTGAGACTGACGACGATTGTCTAGTCGTGCGGCTGTTAGACTATTTGACTCCTTCTAGACGCGCTTGTTTTGTTGACAAATGTTCACCCAAGCGGCAAAAACAGTTTAAACGCCTACTCTGTGAAATGGGACTACTACTGTTTTTTTTAGGCAGATCTCATTGGTCGATAAAGTCATTTCATTAACAGTGTTATGACTGGTGTTTTTGTTTTGTTTGCTTGTTTTTCGATAGGGATTTGTCACGTCGAGGGCAAAGACTTCCCGAAGCACTTGGGCACCGTCATCGCCTGCGACTCTGAGAATCTCCCGGCCGTCGCTAGAGAAGTATTTGGCGAGGAATTCAACCGTCCTGATGAGAGGAGGGTAGAGTTCTGTACCGAACGCTGTCCAAAAGGTGGGTTCTTTCTTTATTTGTCATCCCGGTAGGACGTTCAAAACCAAACAGCTTTCTCTCTGGCCCTGACCTTGGTGCTGAACTAACATCATATTAAGCAATCCTGACTGTCAATCACAATTAGCAGTCCAACCAATGAGAAAATGGCAATTGGCGGTTCAATCAATGATAAACTTGCTAAATGGCCATGAAATATTAGCATTTTTATGATTGTTTTTCGCATTTTTATGTTTTGATGGAGACGGGGCTATGAGATCGGCCTATCACAATATAGGAAGGGACTTATTAGTCGAAATAACGTGCATTTTTTTGTTCCCGTTGTCAGATCGGAGCCTTACTGTAGTAACCGACTCGAACGGCCTAGTGGTGAGCTCAGTACGGAGAACGGGGGGAATAGCGAGTCGCCCCACGCTTCCCCCACCCATCAGCAGAAAAACTATGTTCAAGATGAGCGGTGAAAACATTACGCTAACGTGTCCCGGGGAGGGCATGGACAGCCCCGTCAGCTGGAGGAACGGGAGCGCGGTGCTCACAGAGACCGAGCTGAAGAAGACTACAGACGGGAGAATCTTTGTGGACATCATTAACTCCCTTAACATACATAACCTGAAGAAACAGGACGGGAATGTTTATACCTGTTGGATGGAAAATCGTCACGTGGGCACGACTAAAGTCTTTGTAAGAATACCGGTGGCTGCAGAGGGATGGAAGAAGTACTCGAACTATGCCGGGCTGGTATTCGTAGCTTTAGTGGGCTTGTTCATTACAATAATGACGCTTAAGCATAGCAGGGACAAAGCGTTTCGATAGTAGGTTTTCCTTTATAGTGTGTGATAGCAAAAAGGCGAATGTTATCTTGCAGCTTGGCTGTCTGGTTTGTTGTTGCCCTCCTTTAATTCAGTCATCTGAAATGAATTTAAAGGTGCAGAAGGTTATCCTGCGGTTATATTTAAGACTTATGATAGACATCATTAGGCTGTGGTGACTGACATTCGCTGTCTTAAGAGTAAAGAGCCATGTGAAAAATCTGAATGTCAAGTGGCGACTCCTCACTGAGATAGACAGTACTACTAGTATTCTATGCTTTCCTTTCATTCTTAGATTTCCTTTCGTAGTATTACATTGGAACGGGGATTTTAGAATTGGAGTAGATAGCTGTTTCAACGAAGCACTACTTGTTGCGAACTAAGGTGTAGGATCGTCACTGAATTCGGTTATATCCTACACTTGTACATATTATAACGTTTGTTTTCCAAGTTTTGTTTCTTGCTGCCGACGTAAGGAACCAGAGAAGGTTATTTAAGGTAGTAACATGACATTCAAATATTTGAATAGATATCCGGTTTGTGTAGTGCTTGTCTCCTCTTTATCTGATCATTTGGTTCAATTGGCAAGTTATCTAATCATTTTGCCATGGAGAGTGAGGTTATATAACCGTGACGTAATGTGAATTGGATAAGTACCTAACTTTCAATTTAACACGGACGTGCAAACACCTAACGATATTATATAAAGGCTGCTTGGAATGAAGCTTTGAGCAATGACACAATAAGGCGCTCTACATGTGACACCGTTTAAAGATGGATGAGGCTAATTTGTGATTTATTTATGTGCTGCGAAACAATATGTTACACAATCAGCAGACAGGTGAAAGTTCATTTCTCGTACGGCATAGTTTCAGCATAGTCCCCTACAGCAGTTGGTAATGTACGTAACGACCTTGTCCCGTGCGCGCGCTGTGATGATGTCGCTAGTCGCAGGCTGGTTTGGAGGACTGCTGGTGGCATGGAAGGTAGAGTGTATTTAATGTTAAACGACAAGAAAACCCGTAATACAATGTATTTGGTCCCTAGCCGATATGATGATGACTTAGCTTTTTGATCGGCGTGGCTGTACATGTTAACCATGTTAACCTCAATGAATAATAAACTTGTATGCTTGAAGCACTTTTCTCAGCTCAGTTACATTTTTTCCTTGAAAATCATTTGCCACATTTTAACACAAGATAGAACTGCTAACCAGTTGAACAGGGCCACGATGTTAATGATTACTTAAAAGCTTTACATAAAGTTTGTTTGCGTAACCTGATTTCATTTTCCCACCCAGATTCGCCCCGCCCCTAATGTATATTGGAGGCCGCCGGACGACTATGCGTGGGAAAATGCCTGTTTTATTCTTGGCATCACCATGGCTTGAAAACGTTTTGAAATTACAGAAAGGCACTTTTGTTTACGTCAATAAGTTTTATTCGGTCGTTCCGTATCTGTTATTGTCAACGCCGTATTAAAAGCTGTTTTTCAAACCCTCCTTTGTCATTTCCCTAGTAAGCAACCCTACCCAAACACAGGCGATGCTTCCTATCTTAATAATTACTTTGTAACAACAGCAAAGGTACTAGTAGAAAGTTTTGGCCTTATCTTTCCCTCAGTTCGGAGTTGTCCTGCCGACATTACAAGTGTTAGGGGTGGCCCTATCAGCTGTGGCGCTGTGCCTGTGCTACCTGTGCTACTCCCCTGCACCGCCAGGTGTCGCAGAGCCGTGGAAAACCACCCTAATCATGTCCTTCATGCGATTTGCCGGTCACGTGGTGAGTGCATTGCTTGTTATAAAAGAATGTGGCCCCGCTCTCGTAGGTTGCAAAATGACGGTTAACATATTGAATACGCATCATTTTATTACCGCTCACTGTTCTTGGTTCTGACTCTTCTAAATTAGTTTTTAACGTAACAGTCTGTTCCGCAACGGCTCGTCATCTATTACCAGGCAGGTTGTTGTTTCCTGAGAAAATCCAAATGATGATGATGTCACCATTACAAGGCTTTATAATTAAATCTTGTATTCAATGATTAGTACTCGTTAATTTACCCACTTATCCAATAGGAAAATGCCGGATGGGCGCTTGAAAAGTCTGAGTTTACAAAATTAAAATGTATTTATCCAGTAGTAAAGATTCAATTTTATTCCTCTTTTCCTGACCTGGATGTCTAATATTCACAAACGTATCACTTATCCAATGATACCCCAATAAGGCTTCCATAATTCACACAGGTTCGTGGTTACAAAACGGTAGGGTTCGGAGAGAGTCTCGACATCATTCGGGCGACGTTTGGGAAAATACAACACCCATGTCCAGCTGATGATCCACGCCTGGATATCACGCACACGACGTTTGGTGACGTCACGGTACGGCTGTATCAACCCAAGGGAAGACGTTTGGCCCCCGGTCTGCTGTACTTCCATGGAGGAGGATGGGCCTTTGTTAACTTGGGTAAAAATCCTCACCATTAGCGTCCTTCGCAGACTTCTAGGAGCACCAGCGTCTACTTTTATGTATCGTCAATATAATTATTATGTAAATTAGGCAATGACTTCTAGGAGCACCAACATTTATTTTTGGTGGGAGCACTGATTCACGATTTTCAACATTGGCAAGGTTATGTATCCCCCAATATAAGAGAACCTTGCCCATGTTGAAAATCACGAACCAGTGCTCCCACCAAAAATGAACGCTGTTGCTCCTAGAAGTCTGCGAAGGAGGCTACATCACCAGTTGGTTGTTGTCTGTTTTGTCACATTTGGTGTAATTAGGAAAACGCTATGTCCAGATAGATACGTGCATACCTATATATATATGGCCTCCGTCGGTCAATATTGACCATGGTAAAATCATAGATTAGCATCAGTGCATCGCCTATGGCTAAACAGTCCTATTCGAGAATGACAGTCTGTGCCACATAAGTCACACTTGCGAGCTGACTCAGTTCTATTGCAAAGCTGTTTTCTACGGATTCGCTTTTCCTCTGCGCTGTGCATCAATACAAACATATCACAGGCTGTATACAGGATATTCCTCTTAACATGATTAATTGATAGATACCATTGACAACGTAAATGTCACAAACTATCAAACCCCTTATCTGGCTGTTTTGACAGTAGCTGGTATAGAGGTGCTTATGTGTATCAAAGCAGTATGCTTTATGTATATCAATAATGCAATATGCACTATTTTTCAGATCAAGCTGAACACTTCAACCAGTACATTGCGATCAAGACTGGTGCGGTCGTCGTCCATGTCGAGTGTGTATTCACCTGTCCAGTTCTTATCAGTACTTTAATTATCCGTCGAGGTATTTTCGATTGGAATTACAGCTAATATCATTTTTGAAAATGATTTCAAGATGCTAACCTTAAATCACAACAGGAGTATGTCTGACTATTTCCAATCCACATCAACAGACCAGTAATCTAATCAAGATTTATCATCACACAACTGCAGGGAGCCGTACATGTAACTGTGATCTCATCATGTTTTGTTTCTATTTTTCCAGCTATCGACTAGCCCCTGAGCACAAGTTTCCAGCACCGCTCGAAGACTGCCTCCAGGCCACTGAGTATTTTCTCCAACACGCCGAAGACTTCGATGTCGATCCTTCCCGAATCGGTGTCCTCGGCGATAGCGCAGGAGGAAACCTGGCCGCCGCTGTCGCCTTAAAACTCAATCGTCCAGAGAAAAAGAACCTTCCACGTCTAAAGTTTCAATCCTTGCTATACCCAGCACTCCAGGCCTTAGACTTCCGAACGGACTCGTACAAACGTGGCGACGTTATAGACATCTTAACCATCGACATGATGACTTTTTATTGGTGTATCTATTTAACTGGCAGCTATGCCCGCCACAAAGACTTCTCCAATAACAGCCACGTGTCACCCGAGTTGAGAAAACGTCTCTATACCCTAAATGGTCTCAGATTAAAGGACAATAACCTGGGCTTGAGTTTACCTGATGATATGAAGGACATCGTAAATCCATATTTTGCCCCACTAGTGGCTAATGATGACGACCTAAGGGGTCTTCCCCCCACGTACATTCTAACGTGTGGGTATGACGTGCTGAGGGATGATGGGATCATGTATGCCAAGCGGTTAGAATCTGTGGGCGTTCCTGTTACTCATGACCACCTGGAGGGTGCTTTTCATGGCATCGCCTTCATGGGCTTCAAGCCATTTTCTTACAGCTTGGGGTGGAAGTCTTTGAGAAAAGTAGTTAACATCCTTCGAGAAAATCTGTAGGAATACAACACCCAGCTAATATGATGTAAAAGTATGTCAACTCATTTTTATTAAAGGTGATATTGTGAGTAACTTTCCACCTTTTTCAAAACTTGATCATGAAGTTCTGATGTGCTAATTGTTTCTACCTTTAAATGTTACAGAAGAACTTTATTGCGCGACAATTGTAATTGGTACAATGTATGGCAACATGGGGTGGGTGAAAAATGTGCTCCACTTTGCCTACCTCTTTTTCCCCTCTCCCACCCCCTTCTATCCTATAATGTAATCCTCGCCGGACTACCAGGCTGTGCGGATGAGTCCGTCCTAATACGCAGTACTAGGTCTCTCTTTTTCCTCATATAGGATTGATATGGTCTCGACCAATCATATATATATATGGCCTCCGTCGGTCAGCATACGCCATGGTAAAATCCTAATTCACAACAGCCCTACAGCATCGACTATGGCTAAACAGCCCTATACGAGAATGGCATTCTCTACCACAAAAATCGCATCTGTAAGCTGACTCAGTTCTGTTGCAAAGCTCTCGACCAATCAGCGCGCAGGAAAGATAGTTAACGTTACCTTTTCATCCTATCAACCCTTCAACAAAGTACCACTGACTTTCAAACTGATAAGTAGATAACTTTGCGCTAAAGAGAAACGACCAGTGTACTGCCTTGGTACATCACTCTTACGGCAGGGTCTGGACTATCATGGTTCCGTGCCTGACCCTGCTCATAATATCCCCAATTCATATTGGGTTGTCCATGTACTTCTGCTGAGTCGTCTGAAGCTTTGCGTTGAGAAAAGGAGGTTCCTCTACTCTCTTTGTCGTCCAAAATAGGGGGTTCGTCTGTCAAATACACATAGGATGCCGACACTAAGCTACTATCATCAGGGCGACTAAAGTTGTGCGATGACTCACAACCTGTTGGTCGATTTTGACATTCATCAATGGTCTTTAACAAGTTCATATCGTCATCAGTTTTGTCATGAACCGTTTGCGTGTTGCTTCCCCACTTATCGTCCAAGACAGGCCTATCGGGTGATGTAATTTTGGGAGATACGATTGAGGTGCCAAAGGTCCTTGCTGTAGTTTCAGCATGTTTTGTCGAAACGCCATTTTCGGACGATTTTGCTACTTCGCCGTCCTGTAGATCAGTCAGTGAGTTTTGGCGGGAAAACCGTGCCTTCAGGAGGGATCCCTTGCTACATTCCGTCAGCTCGCGCGTAGTTGTGGAGTTTCGTCTGGCCTGAAAATTGTTCACAATGTTAATCATTATTATTATCTTCGCCGAGTACTTGTACTCGGGGAAGATTATGTTTTCGGTTGAAAAATCTGTTAGGTGGGTCAGTATGTATGTCAGGAGCATAACTCAAGAAAGCTTCGATGAATCTTTATGATTTTTGGTAGGTGTGTAGTGGTTGTGCAAAGGAAGGTCAAGTTCGAAAATGGTTCACCTTGCGTTTTTCAACAGTACTGCAGCGGACTTTGATTTTTTTTTTTTTGTATGTTGGCAAAAAAAGTGACGGAAACGTTGATGGATCTTCATGATTTTTTGCAGGTGTGTAGATGTTGTGGAAATGGAGGTCTAGTTCAAAAATGGTTCCCCTGGTATTTTCCGTCGGTACTGCAGCGGGCTTTGTGTGGATGTGTATTTGTATGTCGCCAGCATAACTCGAGAGGCTGTTGATGGATCTGTATGATATTTAGTGGATGGGTAGGGTTTACAAAAAGGAAGGTCAAGTTCGATAATGGGCATTCTAGCGGGTACCTAAGGTACTGCAGCCGAGCTTCAAAATTTGAGGGCATATTTTCTACAAGTGCTATGGTCATGATTTTTGTGTGGTAGATAGTTCATGCTATAGGAAGTAAGTTGTGAAAGTTTGGGCCCCCAAGCGTCTTGTTTGGAACTGCAGTGGGTGTTTTTGTTTTGACCTTCGGACATGAATAAATTGAGAAGGGGTCGACAGATCGTCGTGACGTTTGGTATTCAGATAGCTCAGATGGTGCTTTACATAATAAACGACTAATTATGCGAATCAGGATATAATTGGCATAATTAGTAAGGAAAGTTTGCTGCATTCATATTGGGACTCTGAAATATGTGACGGTTTCCCCGAAAACAGGTCTTACAAACAGATGGCCTGGGAAAGTAGGTCAAATAAACAAATAGAGCACAGCATTGCTCTCCAAGCAGAGGTGTGGGTCCGGCTGTTTTTTCACATGTTTAGTTTAGGCATGTTTGTCCAAAGCACGTTGGCGACATAACGAAAAGGGGACAAAATAGAAAGCACGACAAAACACATAAAAACACGTCAAAAACACGGCTCTGCTTGGAGAGTACATTGCACCAAAACTGCACCACTGCTAGGTACGGTAAAGTCACATTTACTATGTCTTTCAAAATGTGTATGATATGGAATAAAGATTTATTCTATTCTGATTCATATATATTGACTGCACCATTTCATCGTCACATTCAACTTACGACACTGCAATTTCAAACCTTTGAGGGCCCATAATTTCAACATACCGGTACTCATTTTCAGTTTTAACATATATCAGCACACAAGACACTTACATTGTACTCTAGTCCTGTACCACCAAATTATTTTTAACCCTATCTCCCCCCCCTCAAAACTTACAAACAGCATATGGTGTATGATCAAATTTTCAGGGGGTGATATCAAAGCATGTAAATATGAATCACTATCCATAATAAGCCTTGATTATTTGGCGAAGATAATGTGTTCGAAGAACTCTAGTTTCTTCATTATGTCTTCAGCAAAGTTTCATGTTTGAGCACAATATATTTCTTTACATCATTGATACAATCTGCTACTGTGTCTATGTGACAAGGTTCGAAAACATTTCAAAATGATTGATATCCGCTTTAGAAGCGGTAACGATAAATATTTTCACATAACATAATCAAAATTGAAGTTAGTACATGGTATATTTCAGGGACATCATCTAAAGAGAAATATCGACTCACTTTTTTGTCATTCTCGACATTTTGAAACATTTCCTTTGCAAGCCGCTTCTGCTCGTCCTGAAAGGGTATAAAAGATTTTTTTTCAGATTTGGGAAGTCTTGATTGCAACCGGTATAAAAGAAGAGAGAATATGGATGAAAGTAGAATCACGTCATATCACATCTGTCATAAAGCCGATAGATGTAACAAATTAATAGAGATTGTTACAGAGAACGTAGAGGTCCTACCGTCCAGCAGTCATAGAAGTCCTGGCAGAACCTCTCCCATATCTCAAAGAATGACAAAGGATCGTCCTGAGGAAAGGACAAATATTTGCAGTGAGCCAACAGTGCAGGCGACTGAGGTTGAATAATAGAGGATTGATTGCGTACTGCATTGATAACTTAGAGTAGTCAAATTTGTTTTGAGTTCATGATCATATCGAAACGCATTGCCATTGGTACCTGTGTGCAATAAATGTTGATTTGGGAGTTGATATTTGTTTATATGGAAGCCCACTGTCACTGAGCAATGACTACAATGCATCCACTTTGTTGTATCAGCAGAATGAGAAATGTTGGCAGTCTATCTGTTCACACATGGTATGTCTATAGAACGTATGCCTTAAAACAATTTGTCGGTGGTTCTCACCAAGTCCGGATCCTTGCAGTCGAAAAACACAAGAAGTTCCTTGAACGTGTCTTCCACTTCGTCCAACCTCCTTACTTCCCGTTTGAGCGTCAGCTCAGCTGTAATCGTGAACACAATAAGGATTTCACTCGATGATGTCATTACCATCTTTTATACATACGTTTGATTTATGTTATGTAATTTATGTACCAATTGTCCTACTAGTATGTTCGCTGGGTCCCCTGGCCTTGGAAATCAACAATTCTGTTGACGGGGCTACCCAGATTCTGACATATACTCACACTAATTAGGCCCTATTCACACTCGGTAAAATCTATGAGAATCAATTCGCTTCAATGGTCAATTATGGTTTTCTATGTAACTGATTAGATCAAGGAGGTTTTATCCTTGGTCTGACATGTTGTTTTGGCCACAGCAAGTGAATCTTATAGATGACATCAGCGCGCTGATTGATTCACATAGATTTCACCTAGTGTGAACAGGGCTTAACAGCAGGTGATATCATCTCAACGTCAAATATTTCACAGATGTGTCGACTACTAAAGATGGCTGTTATTGTCACTACTTGATGAAAATCCATATTCTCCAAGCAGAGATTTTGGTCGGGGGGTAGTAGTGGCCGTTTTTTTTTAGGCCAACGTAAAAAAAAAACCCGGCCACTACTACCCCCCGACCAAAACCTCTGCTTGGAGAATAGAAAATCCAGGCAATTGCTAAGTGTTGTTTACCGTGGAATAAGAACGGCTTCATTTTGCAGCGAAATGACGTCACCGTGGAGGCTTCACTTCCCTCCAGTACCTTTTGAACCTGAAATCAAACAGTTTATGAAAGTGTTACAGTGGATTCAAACTAAAACTACAGCTCAACAACGTTAGCGTTATATGGCAGTAAATACCACTACTTCGTACACAAAATATGACCTTACAAATGTAACATTGACAACTTTCATATAACAGGGTAACAATGATCTCTACTATAGTCGAAGATAAAATATCTCAGCTTAGACAAAAAGCGGAGGAAAACACGTATTTCTTACCAGTCCCTTCACTCTTTTCAGACCTTCACCCATACTATGAACAGATTTCCTGCTGTCTTTCAGACACGTCTGGAGGAAACAAAAGTTACGTTACGTTATCCCACCGTGACAGATGTTAGGAGTATGATATGCTTATAAGTATTATATACTTACGATATACGAAAGGTATTCTTAACATCATCCAAAAGCACACGTCCCAAAAACACATGAATAATTTCATTTCAGAAAATAGTATTAAAAATGTTATTCCGATTTCTTTTCCTTTGTCGGTTTGTCAATTGTTTTGTGTCGCTTACTATAGCCTACCTGTCTGGCGGTCTTCATCAGCTCTGGTGACGGGAGTCTGAATCGGCGGCCGTCCGGATCACAGCAGTCCCCGCTCCGCCGGCAGTACTGCCGCACTATGTACTGTAGGAGGTTACCACTCTTATCCTGGATATAAAAGCGAGAGGCATCATGAAGTGCGAGTATTAGATTTGCGTTAATACTGTGCATACGAATTGCAGGTTGCACCATATCAACGTGTAGTACTCTAATTACCTTTGTTCTGACGTCCCTCAGTTTGGTCAGGATGTCCAGCTGGTATCCATCCGCCTGACCTCGCGGTGTGCAGCCGTTCATGTAGTTCCCTGCAGCCAGCACCAACCTCAGTACAGCATGCAGATACTCGCTGAAGAATATGTGGAAACGTGAATTCTAAATTTCACATTGCAAAGCTAAGTTGGAAAGTCCACTATGTAGTGTGATACCTATCGTGATCTTCCGCGGATATCCTCGGTAGTGGGAGTATTACACTGCCGCCAAGGTCAATTCATAACTCGCTCCGGCATGTCCGAGTTTGTTTTACGGGTTTTACGGTCCCAGTTGCGTCGGTACCCGTCAAGGGTGTACTCCCGGCCGGGCCCCGAAGCCACAAATGTCTTCCGGTGGCCTGCCGGGTACCGGAAGGATACCTCCCGGTGTTCGGACGATTAGCTCACGTTGTCTATATGTTAAAGGGTCCCGCGTTGATTTTAAGTCCGAGTTAAATTGATTCGGGGTCCCGGCCGGGCCCAAAAATAGCCCGACAGCCGCAGGATGTCACACGGGACCACGTAGGGATCACGCCCGACAGTGCAAAAAACTAAGCCCGTCAACTACCCGGGGAGTGTCCCCTAAGCTTTTTTTTCTAATTGGGACCTATGCATTAGTGGGACTAGGCGATAAAACATGTATGCCGGGCCCATGAGAAGATGGTGCCAGGCTACACGTTATGAGGTATGAGCATGTTCTATATGCTGAATACATCTTAACTGTGTGCGTACCTTTGTCTTAGCTCTGAGCATGCTGACATGAGAGAGTTCATCTGTTGGTGTAGGTTGAACATTGTCTCCGTGAAGCGTTCGGTAAATATCCAACACTCCAGTCTGTCCTGAAGATTGTGAACCTCAGCCAGCTGAAGCAGAAACTCTTCCGGTTTGTCCAGGACAACTGTGGCAGAAATAATACTTTGTTATGTTGAATGTACTAGACTGAAAAGATGCCCTGATTAAAAGAACTTTCCGAACATACGTACAGTTATTTGACCAAGGATTTGACAGTATTTACCACTTTAAAATGAATGCATGCGCTTAGTATTTCGTACTTAAGTGCCATTAAGAAAACTGAAACTTAAACGATAATCTTTGTGAACGATGGCCTTGTAACTGTAGCCTGAGTACCATCCTCCGTAGTGACCGCTGGTTCAAAAAAAATCCGGAGTTAGTAAGCGATTTTTTTGAGCCAGCAGTCACTACGGAGAATTTGCTCCGGGCCGGGAATACTGATGGAACACTCAGGCTATTGTAACTGAGAGTGGGAATAGATTTGCATACTCACTGTCTTTGTTCTCTTGCTTGAACCGTTTGATCTCTGACAGTTCTTTCTCCGTGGCTCGCATGTTATACAGCCCCTGCAATCTGTGATGAGATATCATAACGTAAATCCTAGTCGAAAGAAATACACCTAAAATTGCTTCTATGCCAACTTTTGCAATAAAGAGACTTCGAATGCTGCCATGCTGACAGGGCTATTGTATCAGCACAACAATGAGCTAACTGAAACAATAGATATGTCATGCATCTTCTTTTCGTTAGTTTACCTGTCAAGGTCCAGCTTCTTGGCGTCCATTTTGTAAATGGCGTCTTGTACTTCCTCCTTGGACATCTGCAGACGGCTGATCTTGATTGCCACATCACGTGATCGTTTGTCGTCTAATACTTTTCCCACCTTGAACATACAACAGTAAATATAGCTGGTGTATTATCACTGCCAGCTGTAGGGCAATGATTAAGCATGTATTACATATAATAATCACATTGAATTTTCTTGCAAACCAACACTAACCTGTTTCCCCTTGCCGTGTCTTGGTGACATTGAGAATTGCACTGCTTCAGAGTCAAGGGACGCACTCACGCCAAATAACCTTCGTAATATGCAAAGATGGCGGTCAATAATAAGACTACAAATACACGTATTCATAGTTCACTGGGGTCATTCACTGATATCTAAATTTAAAATCAGTTCATATATAGTCTTCGACGCTCAGTAAAGTCGAGACGTCATTTTGATGTCACGAGACAAATGTTTATCATACCTCAAATAAAAGATAAATTTCTAATCTTTGTGTAAATGGAAAAGTATCGTACCTCTCCAGCTCATCTGCATCGATGGGCGGCTCCTCTGATGTGCCCCAGAAGCTCTCAGGCTGCTTGTCTGTTATAAAGATGACAGTCAGCAGAACGCACTTTTAATTACCTTTATCACAGATTAGAGGGACGTTACTGTGGCTTCGGCATACAAATTACTAAAATATATGCACATACTACACCGTATGTTTATTGGTTTTCGATAAAGCACTTGCTCAAATTAGATACTATAAATTTGTCTTAGATCTAGAAAAAATGGTTAACTTTGACTTCCAAATCTACGCACATGTACAGGAGTTATTTTTTCACACTACTACTGTTTGAAAGAATTCTTACCTTCACTTGTTCCTTCGAAGACGATCTTCTTCCAAAAGAGTGGCCTCATCTTTGACTTTGGGCGAATCAGTGGTTTTGTAGGCGAGAACACGTTACTGAAACTAGAATATCCACTTGGTGGAGGGGGAGGGGGCGGCGGCGGCGGTACGATAGCTCCGCCTGTATTGCTGGCTATTTGCAATATGGGGACATGGCCTCCCGTCAACAAACATGCTTTTTCTGAGCTGCTTTCAATCTCTTTATCCTCTGAGCAAGAAAAATCTTCATCTCGATAGCGTGCACCAAAGTCTGGGCACTTGTCGGCTTTTACTAAATCTGCCGATTCCATGCTTACATCGTTTGAAATATTGCATTTTTGAGGCGAAAAGATGTAAGAAGCATTGTTCACTTTGTTCGGTGGAGTATCCCCTGACTCTAACTGTGTGGCCATTTTTACAGTGTCGTCTCTACTGACAAGAGAAGCTGTTGTGGTTGCCTTGAAAACCTCCGTTTTGCCGCTGTCCGCGGTCGCAAACAAGTCGGTGTTATGTTGATCGTAGGTCGTACTTTGTCGAGCCCGGCTCCTGCCCAGTGTGCCTAGAGGTAAACTTACCGGCCTTGAGGTTGTGTCCATAACAAATAACGCATTTCTACCGCTTCCTCTGGACATCTGTACAGTGTTTGATAACGTCGGAGAATAATTCTCTCCCTGAAACCTTGATGTCACTGTGACATAATCAGTCAAATCACACCGTGTGTGGTGAGTTACTGAGTTTTGTCCATCGCCAAAGGCGTCTGTGGTAGATTCAAATTCATTGATAGAATAAAATACACCATTTCGCCTTTTGAAGAGGTCCCTTCCGCCAGGATGATTTCGATTGTCAGTGCTTTGCGGTGTGTAGTCGGTTGGAAGCTCTGTAGAAGGAGGGTTCACTTGAGTACCCTCCAAATGTGAGGTAAGCTCAGAAACAAGCTCATTGGCATGTATTGCGGTGGTGTTGTCGTTGTTGCTACTGCCTTGAATCGTATCCTGAAACGCACATCAAACAATGACTGACTGTAAGTTTATTTGCAGAGAATATATCATTTGTTACATTCCTCCTGGAAAGAGAGTAAGCTTATAGATGTCTATGACCAAATTAAATCTGACAGGTTTTTCTCTAACATTCTATACGGGCTGTATGACCTGGTGTCCCACATAATAACTTCGCCGCATCATCTTTCAACTAAAATCATTGGCAATACCTTATTAATGGATTTCATTATTTCATAAAATGTTTTATTCATCGTAAGAGAGTTCAAGCATTTTTTTAAACATAATTTGTCAGGCCACGCAGCATGTCGTGAATAGATGACTTCGTAAATATATAGTACAAGTCAATTTTTTGTATACATAGTAAGGTTGGAGGTAATGTATTGTTACTGACGTATAGTATCAAGAACGTACGTAGGAGAAACTTGGAAATCCCACTGTCAAATCTCCGTGGTTAACACAAATTGATAAGGTGGTGTCGGTGAGGTTATACACGGTAACAGTAAGCTCATGTGGTCATTGTAAAAGCCCAGACTTGTTTATACCCAGACACAGCACACCGTGCGTTTCAGATGTTACCACGTAATTCCTTTCCACTACGACAGATCGGATGATCCAATCAGCAAAAAATCGATCTTTGAAGAGACCGTTTGATCTTTGAAGAGAACAAATATCAGTACACCATACGGGGTTTTAAACATATAAGTTATGAGATCACTCTTGACGGTCTTAAATGAGTACTTATCAGACGGATTAGGTGGCAACGACGTTTGTAAAGTTTATACAGCTTGCCTATTATGTCCTGAAACCACTTACCCATGGTTGAGTGACAACAGTGCCTCCCGGTGTGCTGCGATGGAGGGGGTCAAAGAAGACGTTCTAAACCTGACCCCACCCCCACTCTCCAGTCCTTCTCATTTTTGCGAACGTAGTGAATTGTACATTCTCAGTCCTGTTGCCATGTAACGTTAGGTTTGGCAGGACACTGCAGTTTCAGTAATATACATAATTCCCAGCTATGACTGCGGCCACTAAATGTGATTCTAAGTCAAGTCAAGTCAAAACCTTTATTTCTTATCGTTGGCTTGTTCGGCCGTTAGTACAAGCTTATTTGTAGAGAGCTCGAGGGTAGCTATCACTAGAAATTTCACCAAATTTTTCCACTTTTATAATGAGAGATAGAATGTGATATAGAAAGGAAACTTAATGAGCATTCTGCTTATCAAAATTGCGCCGATATATAGAATGTTTAGCGCATTCAAAAATATAATCTTACCATTGATCCGTGTTGTTGACACTCTTGTGGTTGTTGTTGTGGATTCCCACTTCTATCCTCCACTTTTCCAAGCATGTTGTTTGCTGAATGGTAGCATCCGATGATATAACAGGTCGTGTTATGAAAGTTCCGTCATTCGGAGAGAAAGCGGGCCTTTGTATGCACGATCACCTCGTAATCACCGTAGATTTCGCTCGTAAAATTTCGAATGGCCAAATGTTACAGGATTGTACACGTTTGAAAGCACCGTCGTACGAAATATGTTAAGCAACAAATGTATGGAGTATCAATGGCGTCCCCTACCTCGTATGGATGCGTCTGCGTAAACGTCGTAGAGCAACGGTGAACATTTCTAGCTTGGATGAAAGCTCAAGCTGGCGTTACGGCTTACCCGGGCACCCCCCACTACACGCAGGCGGCTATACATCCAAACATATCCATGGTGTTGCGTTACCAGAACGGCAAAGAGGAGGGCTCCGGTTGCACGAACAATGGACGTTAGATGCACGGCAGGATCGGATCGATACAATACCCGGCTCAGGGCGGAATGCCTTTCACACACTGTAGGCATGAATAGCGCGGCTTACGTTGCAGGTTGAGCCTAGGGCATGCAGAAAGTATTTTGTTGGCTGGAGGTTGGTAATCTTACCGAGTTAACATGGATGTTAGACATGGCATACAAGATAAGGTGTTTGGTAAACAGTTCTGGAGACGATGAAGTAAGAACTTATCGTACGCGATACAAAGTCCTGACGCGTCTTTGACGGGGCATCTTTGAGACTTTTATTCGCTTGTCAATGTAAAACCACTTGGTGTATACATGCACCGCTACAATGTGACATCCTTTCCTTTCGCTGATCAGAAATTTCGCTACACCCGCGTACTGTATAAAATGTATAGACGGAATGCAACACGATGTATTCCGTATCCTTAATACTACAGTCATCAGGAATATTGACAGAAATTTTACTTATATTTGCTGATATAGCCATTTCTCCCTGATAGTAACAACGCTGGCATGAAAAATGTGTTTGCCAAAAGCATTTTTGCTGTTTATTTTACGAGATTTTAAAATCAATAAAGTCATTCAGCGTCGCCCAGATGTTGTCGACCTTCTCAGTTCCACTGGAAACGCCACACTAAAGGCGCTGGGTGAGTGGTATGCCTGGTTAATACAGTTAACAGTCGATCACGCCAGCGACAATCTGACAAAGTTCGATCGCTCTTCAATCTGTAGCCAATTTAAGTAGCAAAAAAGCAGCCACAGCATTGAAACTAGCCTTGCAGCATCTGCCCTTTGGGTACAGGACTTGAACGGCATAAAGATAGATTAATAAAGATAAATGACTTGAGAAGTGATGTCTGTACATTGTACCCCTGCGACATGCATGCTATAAGCAACTGACTCAAAATATGATAACGTTACGTTATGTTATGTTACGTTTTATATTGATTTCAAGGATTCAGCCTGAAGTAGTTTTCGTCGATCCTCAATATTGCTGTTTGTGACACAACACTAGTACTGCTCCAAAAATTCTGTCGTATTTTAGCAATGCGATTGCGTTTCCCTGTTTCTGAATAGTATGCCTTATCCGCTCATTCTAACACAACAGACCAAACGCTTGCAGTCTTGTCTAAACTCGCTGTTAAGAAGGAGAAAGATAATCGGATTTGCTGCGTTGTTTATGAAACGCAGACACAAGGCACCCTCAGCGAGGTCGAACTGATGACTAGCCATCAAACGGTGGTACAGACTGAAGTCTAGCTGTTGCAACAGATGCAGTACCCACTCCGGCAGCCAGGTGAGTATGAACACCCCCGTTATCAGAGCTAACAACTTGGCGCTACGATAGACCTTTTTGATGGTGACGTTTCTGCTGCTGAGTCGCGTATGCTGCGTTGTACGTGTACGATGCCCCGGCTGTTCCTGGCCACGTCCCTCGGTTGGAACAGCCTCATGCCGAACAGCAGCATCTACAAACGAGGAACCTCATTATATCATCACATAAAATGTTGCTGGCCATGGAATATCCTCACCTGATCATGGTGTGATAACGGCACGGTAGAAATCAACAGTTCCCACAACTTTACTAACAGCAGCTAGCACATCTAGTTTGATTTTCTTAAAGTGCCCAGAATTTGTTTCTGGTCACTTCAACGGTTCCACAAAAGACCATACAATGGCATTTTCTTGTGTCCTGGATAAAGTGTATGATATTCCTAATGTATGTAGTCTAAAGTAGCATGCTAGTTATCATGTTACAAAGTCAAGTTAGTATCTCAACGCGTAAGTTCATCACTATATTTGGACGTTTGCTGGTACAGAACTTTTTCCTACCTCTCCGTCGGCCTGCTCCAGGGTCGACTGTTTCAACGTCGGTGATCACGAGGTCCGTCCCCGTCCGTTGAGATGAGTTCATGCTAGTCTCCGCACCTCCGGCCATTGCCTGGCTCGAGTCACGACTGGATTCCGGCATCACGGAGACCATTCGAGTAGGCCACGCAACCCCAACCCGTCTGGCAAGTCCACAGAACAACGCTACGTACAAAATACACATGAAGAAAATAGAAAAGAAAGACAGACAAGTCCTGATCCACAAAGAAGCAGACCCTAGGTCGGTAAAGCGTGTATTTGTGCATGCATACAAGTCCGTCCCGAGCAGAAGTTGGACCGATTCGAACTCAACAGAGCCAAGAATACTGATCAGCCCGGAGGCCACCAGGATGATCACAATGCTGACCTGGCTGGACGTTACCGTCTTGTTGAAGAAAACGTGATACATCTGGGCTTGGGTGTTGCGGACAGTTTTCATGACCCAGTACCTGTCCACAGCCACTGCTACATGGATGAGGAAGGATGCGTACATGGTGAAGTCTGACAGCCAAATGTACGTTTTACACAGTCCGTCGTTAGAGAAGCTGTATTGATTTATGATGTTATAGATTTCTAACGGGATAACCACGGTGCAGACCACGAAGTCGACCAGCGATAACGATATGATGTAACATTGAGCCGACGTCTTTTGTTGCCTCTTGAGTCCGACAAAGGCAACAATCGCGTTCCCCACCGCTCCTATCAGTCCTACAATACAAAGTGCTATGACGACTGGTAGGCTATGGTCCCATGTAGCATCAAAGTGAAATGAAAAAGATCCGTTCTCAAAGATGAACGAGTCGTTCACGACAGAATGGCTACTGTTATTCGCCATCTTTGAGAGAAGACTTGTTATCCAACACACTACTGGGTTATGGTTGCGGGCAGCTTTTTAACGTGTGCATGACTCTTATGTGCCGCCTGCACAGTGACATAAGCCTTGAAGTTCGTAATACCCTCGTTAAGAATACATTTGACGAACTAATTTTTGTCAATTTTTGTGATTATAAACACTCTAGCCGCACGCAACGTCCCCTGTGAAGTTGTAAAACCACATTTAATGTGTTTGCATCGTTCATTTCCAAACCATTATAGCGCATTGGGGTCCACTAATTACTGTTTGAAGTTGTCTAATCAAAGTTTACAATTATCGTTAGTAACATCCCATCAGAATACGTCACTCAGCAATTCATTTCAAACACAAGTACAAGAACAGCTGGGTTGCCATTGCAAAGTTGACGATAAAATTACAGAGCAAACACAATGAATTCGTGCATTTAAGGATAATAAGTTTGCTTCCACATTACATGCAACTTGCATTAAAGGCATTTTGGAGAGAAAAAACAAGATTAATTTTTGCGGACACGGCATTGCAGGTAGGACAGAACCAAATGTAGCATGACGTCACATCAAGTATCACATAGTATCACGTCATCTTACCATCATTGATAGTTATAAAGTTGGCACAAACCAAAGTTCTCCTTCGAAGACAAATTGTCATATCCTTCAGTCTCCAATTACAAGACACGTATTCAACAATTTCATCATTATTCATGGTTGAGCAGGAAGCTCTCAAATTACACACACACACACACACACACACACACACACACACTGACACACACATAGATAGATAGATAGATAATACATACATGTATACACAAATTTTCCCCATAGGCACAAGCATTAAGCTGCCTGCCCAAGGCGACCACCTGTCCAACGCGACCGCGACCGCCACGAATTGGGACCACACAGAGCACAATCCCTTCCCATGGCGGCCGCCTAATTTTCAAGCGTGTGGTGACATCGGATCATTTTGCTGTCGGATTTCACGGAACATACACCGACACACACACACTCAAACACACACACAGATACACAAACACACACACAGATACACAAACACACACACACACGCGCATGTGCACAAACACACACCAACACAAACACACAACAACAACAACATCAATGACAACAGCAAATTTCGTGCAAACCAGGAATCTCTTTCGAAGCAATAGATTGTCATATAAGCAGTATCCTTTTACAGTTTCCAATCTCTAATCTTGTGTCCTCGAAGCCTCTTTGTTTCACACTCAGTAGGGGAAGTACTTGTGAGTGTTGAAGCTGCAAAAAGAAACAATGATAAAATAATGAGGTCTCTGTCGCGCCACATTTATCACTTGTATCTATCAATTTTGTTTCATAAAAAAGTTCCTGTACTAAATCATTTATAGTAGCATGCATTCAACCTGTTTTACGGTACCGTAGTAATATTATCCCCAAATCTCAGCGCAGTTATATATTTGTATGATTCCACGCTTATGCATAACACAGTAGCTTTGACTTCGACACTGAGCTGATCTAATGATGATTACCGTGCCGGGCTATGTACAGTTAGTGATACATGATTTTCCCTCTATGTCTCCTGAAATATCTCCATTGAACAAACTTACTCTGAGCCTCCAACGTAGCGCAACTTCCGGTCAAGCCCACCGAGTGTCGCCAGATCTTCTTGTGAAAGACTGAAGTCCATGATCTTTAATGATAAATCAAATAAGCAAGGAATCAACATCATTTGATAGTAAACCCTGATGCTGTATATGTGAATATGTGATGCCAGTACGATGATTCTATCCATATATAAGAATTACGATTTCTACAAATTAAATGTTTAGGTATGTTTGGGGTAAGCGTTTCGCGATAAGTTGTAACGAATTGTAACAATACAAGCACGCGCCGTCAATAAATAAAGCCAGTCTACTGACGTCAAAGTTAGCCTGAATCCTGTTGGGCGTCATGCTCTTCGGTATGACTGAAACTCCTCGGTCCAGATGATAGCGGAGCAGAACCTGTGCAGAAAATGATACTATAGCCAAGAGTGAATTGGAGACATGCTCTTGTTTTCACTCACCTTCCATGTATCGACGTAATCCACGTCATCATAAAGATCCTCTATTTTTCCAATGGGTTGAAATATTTCTGAGGGGTTGGTTCCGTACTGCAATAAAGGTGTAAAATAATGGGTGTGAGAAATGGGAAGAAGTTATAATCTAGTACATTTCAAAAAGCTGTTTGAAAACAGCCTGCCCAAATCGTTACACTAATTTCGACCGCCCAAAATGCAGGTATCAGATTCACCACCGTGGCTGTCAAGTGTGATTCAGTCGGTACAGGTTGTAAACTAGCAATTGAACTTTCTTGTCGTTAGTATTGTAACAATCTGACGTCATTGATCAGATACGCATAATAGACACATCCGTTACAGCATGTAAATTAGATTATAGTCCTTCCTTACGTTATAAATAAAAGGCCACGTTGTGAGAATAGTAACACTGATCCTAACCTTCAAACACATCGGGTTGTGTATCAGGTACAGGTCCACATAGTCCAGTCCCAGACTCCCCAAGCTCTGCATCATGCTCTCGTGAACATGTTCTGGTCGGTGGAAGGTGAGAAACAACTGGAAAGAGAAGAGTAAGTAACACTGAGTTTTGATTTCAGTTAACGTTAGTGTATCCTTCTCTTGATATCGCGCACCATGTACCGACCTCGGAGACAAGAATATGCCAATCTCTGTCTCTGTCTCTCTCTCTGTCTTTCACTTCTCTCTCTCTCTCTCTCTCTCCCTCTCCGTGTTTTTTGTATGTATGTATGTATGTATGTATGTGTGTGTGTGTTTGTTTCTTTGTGTGTGTGTGTATGTGTGTGTGCGTGCGTGTGTTTGTTTGTTTGTGTGTGTGCGTGTTTGTGTGTGTGTGTTTGTTTGTGTGTGCGTGTGTGTGTGTGTGTGTGTGTGTGTGTGTGTGTGTGTGTGTGTGTGTGTGTGTGTGTGTGTGTGTGACACCTTCCACATGTGTTATACCATGAGCATACATTGAAAATACCTTACCTTGGTGGTGACGAAGACATCCTCCCGCTTGATCTTGCCTTCTGCGATTTTCTCCTTGATGGCCTGTCCCACATCCTTCTCGTTTCCGTACCCCCAGGCGGTGTCGATGTGACGATAGCCGACGTCAATTGCAACTTTCACGGCATCGATCAGTTGTTCGGGCTTTGGCGGGGGTAACTGCCATGACATCCGTGTATTGATTAGTATCAATTTACTAAAGAGGAATATCACCCGGTACAACGACTGGACGAGGTGTGACAAAAGAGCAACAAAAGCAGCCAATATTCATAGAAAAGCTGGATATACTTTGCCAACCAATTGTTCATAAATTTGATATCACATGCCTTTCATTCCTCCTTAAGCATGTAAGCTTATGACTGGCTGTGTGACTGGTTTATTGATTAATATAGCCAAATGGTCGCCATCATGGCCTTAAACAACCAGGCTTAGCTTAAGATTTACATGTACATGTATACATGGTAAGATTAAAAAAATCCTCTACATACATAAATAAAATACGGCATTCGAGTACATCCTCAATAAACTCAGCTTAAAGGGGCATATTGTAGAATCTGGTGTGCAAAAACTACAAATAGTAAGAATTTGAAAGATCTACACTAAGATTCACATTTGTAACTTATTTGTTACTTATTTCCAACATATTCCCGTCATTTTGTCACATTTCCACCATTAATAAACGACGAAAAACGCAAAACGTGTGAAATCTGGTTCATTTATTTATCAACTTGCGTCCCGCAAGTTAATATGCAAATAAGCCAGCGTAAAACGCTACGAAAAATCCGAATCGACCGTTATGGTCGGAGTTCTAGCGCCACAGGAAAATCACCACAAGTGACCAAACTTCAGAACGTCGGGCGTTCGATCGCGTGTTCGGTGGTTCGGCGGAATGTTGGACAAGATGGCGGCCAATTCAAGCGGCGGTGGGGATTGCGTATATAATTTTTTTTTCAAGACGTTCGCACGACACTACAAAGTCGCATCCGTACGTGATGAATATTGCTGTGCAGTGTAATAAGATAGATTCAACTAATGATGTAGAAAAATAATCAAAAACAAAGAATTTTGTTTTATGTTCATGTCACAATATGCCCCTTTAACATTGATAGTCAATATGTGATTAAAAAAGGGCGCTTAAACTGAGATAACGTAGCCTCATGCAGGGGTAGGCTAGTTTCCTGAGCTACGAATTGGCCGTACCTGAAATGTTCCCAGGCCCAAGAATGGCATTCTATTGCCTGAACTAAGAACAACTGTTGGTACCGTGGACGCCATCTTGATTTGTCGTGGTCCATATCAAAGTCCATGCAAGGAGGTCCATGTCAAAGTCCAACACAAGTGATACGGTACAAGGATCAGCCAGATAACCTTTGTAACGGTTGGGGTGGGGTGGCACGGGAGTCGTACGTGTGTGTGAGGTCACTGTGTTGGTGACTCCTTGTGTAAGGTTGCGATAATTTAAACATTCCTGCGTATTTACTGTGGGGGGCATGTCTATTCTATATACCATTCATATGTCTATATCTAGATACACACACACAATATACTCACACACACACACGCACGCACACATACACCAAGAAAAACCACCACAACAAAATAAGCGCAAACCAGAACTTTCTTTCGAAGCAATAGATTGTCATAGAAGCATTATCCATAAAAAATCTCTAATTTTGTGTCATCGAATCCCTCTTGTTTCACAGTCGGTAAGGGAAGTACTTGTGAGTGGGGAAGCTGTAAAAAGAAACATCAGGTCTCAGTTACGTCACATTGACACATTGATCATTTAAATCATCTTGATTTTGTAATTATTTCGAAATAGTCATGACTTCCGGTAATAAATCAATCAATCAGTTAAAAGTAGTAGAATACATTCAATTTCTTGGCCGGGAGCGCAACCATATCCCCATATCTCATCACAATTCTGTATATGCATGATTCAATCGGCACAACTACCCCTAAGAGTAGCACAGCATTTTCAGTTTTGACACTGACCTTGTTTAATGTCGATTATCAGGACGGGTTATGCTGAATTATCAAAAAACTGATTCAATTCATTCTCTTTTCCAATGATCTTCGCTAAACAAACTTACTAACTGCCTGCAACGTAGCGCAACTTCCTGTCAAGCCCACAGAGTGTCGCCATATCTTCTTGTGAAAGACTGAAGTCCATGATCTTAATAAATAAAATAAGCAAGGCGTCAACATCATTTGAATATAAACCATGAGAATGTACGTTACGTGTGGACATGCGATGCTAGCACAGAAGATTCTATCAAAATTATTTTTCTTAGAATTAGGTAAGTTTATGGTGAGCATTTCACTGATATAATTAGGCTATTGAGTTGATTGTTTACTGACGTCAAAGTTGGCCTGGATCCTGCTGGGTGTGACGCTCTTCGGTATGACTGAAACTCCTCGGTCCAGATGGTAGCGGAGCAGAATCTGTGCAGAAAAGATACAGGTTCAAGTGGAAATGTTGAAGCTTCAGTTTCAGTTTCAGTTTACTTGTTTTACCAGAAATACATGTCGCCTGCTGGCATTAAACTAAAGTTGTCTATGTGTGATAGATTTCGACGAGTAGTAGTGTACCTGTGCAGGAGACTTGCCGTACCTCTTGGCCATCCCAGCAACACAAGGATCCTCTATCAACCGTGGGGCAGAATGCCGTTTCCTGAGGAAAGCATTTGAATAAAGTAATTCCCAGGTTTGTGTTACTCTTGCATCTATATATCTAATTTAGATTTAAAACCTGCAACAACATAGCTAGAATGCTGTTTGAAAGTTCTCAATGAAAAATAGAGCATTGACTATGATAGTGTGTCAATAATTGTTGTGCTTAGGCATTGATACTTTACGGTCACAAGCTGCACTTAACTGAGCGCACGGACACAACAATGCGACTTGGGGAAACATTACCGTACGATGTTGCTTGTCTAATTACAGTACGATTTTGACCTGTGGGTAGAAGATATTTAAATGAAATGAATTGAGCAAAAGCGAGGAATACCGTTCCTTACACCATCCGTAAGAACATACGTTCGGCCTTAGACTTTCTGGATTAATGCACGTCGTCACTAGCAATCACAATAGTAGTATAAGAGTGTGGAGAGCTCATACCTCCACGAAATACTTTTATTATGCAAATGACCACAGCTACATTATCCTTGCATGGTTATGTACGCCTTCAACGAACTAGCACAAGTCATAAGTATAATACAACTTAGATGATTATGCCACATTCGCCTTGATCATGCAGATTAGATTTATATTTTCATAATCGGTACCTGTTGATGTTCCACCCGCCATGAATAACATATGTTTCAGGTTTAAAACTCCTCTTTTAGGTCTCGGACTGGAGTTTCTTTTACGATTTAGTATGTAGGCCGACACCCTTAGACCGATGGGCTACAATCCCGCCTAGAAAAGTAGGACGGAAAATCTAATGATTTCAGCGAAAAGCGGTCTGTTTGTACTTTCCGATGTAATTTTCGGTATCGTCTGTTGTCCCTTTATTTTAGGTAGAAACCATGGCATAGTAAAATGTAAATTTTTGACCCGAAAATGATTTCCTGGGGTAACGGCATATATGCTGATAAAGCGTAATACTTCCTGTCTCTGAAAAATGAAGAAAAAAAGTCATGTGATAACTTTTTCGCAATCTCCGATGACGCAAACTCATCGAAAATGCATTAAAAACGCTGCTATTTGGGTCATCAGGCGAAAAAAAGCATCACCGTTGCGGCGGACTAATACTAAAATGGCTTCGATGGCGAACCAACTGCATCGCGCCCAAAAATACTACAACTCACAGGCTTTTCAGAAGATTCGAAATATCTATGCACAGCTATAATGATCACCACGCAATAGGGGGCAGAAATCAGGGTGGCGACCACGCACTTTCGGCAGATTACCCTTCCTGACCCCAACCCTGGTCAGATTTGAACTCCGGAACCTTAATGACAAACACTGGACTTCTAGAATGTCCTCATGACTTATGCAAATTAAGTTATGATTTACATAATTTGCATCTGGTTCTGTACTAAATATCTTATGTATATCTGTCATTCTTAGCATGTCCAGAACAAAAGATACCAAAAAACGGAAGTCCTGCTGAGATGTCAATAAAACCTCCAGAAGGCCCATAATCTTGACCTTTCTTCTGCTAACAAACCAGATATTATTACAATCCAACAAGAGGTTCATAAGTTATGTTAACCACAAATCCGGAAACGCAAACACACAGACACCCAGACACCCGTACACCCGCCCAAACCGATACCCCAGTGTTTCATGGACATAATACTCACAACAATTGAGACATACTGCAGTGACATTTAACAAATACAAACCCATGACGACCAGGTGACCCCAGTGGACTGTACGCCGTCAGGTGAATACCCTTGCCTTTGCAGAAGTCAACAAGGTCTTGCTCGGCCAAGTAGGGATGAAGCTCCACCTACAAAATGATCAGACATTCACAATATCACTGTCCCTTGAAATTAAGTAGGTCTTTCAAATCTTAATCTGAAATGATCAAATGGTAAAACCGCCCTTCGTGGGCAGACCCATAACAGTTTTTTTTTCTTTTGCATTTCAGAAAATGCAGTTGATGTGCTGTCGTTATATATAACGTTTATTGTTTAAAAAAAATAGAATCCACACTACAGCCATTTTGTTCGCTTGATTGTGTTTGAAGCAAAGGGCATAAATTGGCACTCGGGAGACAAGTACAGTGCAAACACGTACCTGGTTGACAGCCGGCTTGATGCGGCAGTTCTGCAGTAGCCTCTCCAGCTGCTGACGGTTGAAGTTCGACACCCCGATAGACTTTGCCAAGCCCTCATCAACCAGGGACTCCATGCCCTAATGACATGGCATCAAGACTATACAAACTATAGTGTCGAATATGATAACTCTACTATTACAGCTATCAGCTGTTCCAATGAGATACTGCGACAATATTAGAAGTAGTCCACTATAGTAGTAGTCGACAATATTGCTGTAAGTGAATTGATGTCATTCGTTGTGTGTCTTTTTCTAAATACATGTACGACTTTTTACAAGAGGCCGAACAGCTAGGATATATCGCTGAAACGGCTTCGCTGGATGCTTTCCTAATCGTTTGGCCGGCTGTGAACACAGATAAGATTGACTGTGAGGGACAACAATATATGGTTAATGACCCGCTTTCCTTCCGTCTATACGGTGACATAACTCATTGTCGCTTCCTATATTTGTTTGTTTATTTGTTTATTAAATTTACCACAGATGTGGAAGGGGTGAGAGAACAGGCATGATGCCTTTTCTAGCCCCCACCCCACAGAAATATATACATCAGGTATAACAAACATTTAAACCTATACAATTATACAATAACATAAGCAATAGCTTAACGTACTCAGTCATATCACACAATACTACACAACAACTTAGTTAAAACATGACTAAAATTAAACATATCGCACTTCATCCGAGAGGCACTATCACTAACTACCGCGGTCTTAACGCCAGACACGTAGCACATCTGCAGGCAGATGCCCATGTGCAGAGGTTGTCAGTTGCAAAATGCTCTCTAAACCTGTCTGAAAATGACGTGATAAGCAGCCGTTTAAATGACAAGAGTTAACCTATAACCACCGAATGAAGGACCGAGTCCTCGAATTAAGCCGGAGAAAACCAAGATGGCTGCTTTGTTTTCTTTGATAGCTGTACCATGTGTAAAATAGGGTCATGTTGGAAATGATATTGATGTTGTTATTTACAGGATTTATCGTTGATTTCGATTCTACTTACTTTTTATCATTACAAAATTAATTTATTACTATGCTTTTCCAGGTCTGTCTATGTCAGAAAGTTCCTTCGAATCAGGAACAAAAAGAAACAGAAAAACCCTCTCATTTAATGATACGTTCCAACAACTGGTCAGCATATGGTCATCACTGAATGACCAGTAAAGTGGAGTGAAGAAGGGAAAATAATGACCCGTAAATGGAGCCTTCTGATTGGTCAACGACATCGATCTGGCTATATGATAATCTGTACTACCCCTGCTATAGTATAAGCTAAGAAATATCCTAACGCTGAAGAACCGCGCTTTTGAGTTTGTATTCCCTTTCAATTACTACCGTATTCTACAGTTTTATCTAAGATATATCCAAATAGCCTAGGGTGAATTGGAAACATGTCCATGTTTTCTCTCACCTTCCATGTATCGACATAATCCACGTCATCATAAAGATCCTCTATGTTTCCAGTGGGTTGGACTATATCTGAAGGGTTGGTTCCGTACTGCAAAACAGGCGTAAAACCATGAGTATCATAATCATTTAAAATCTGGTACATTTCATGAACTCCTTTGAAATTATTTCTCATAGGTCATAAGTATGCCGTAAGCTATGATGGCTTCAATAGAAATCTTTGTATAAAAACAGCCTAACCAAAGTCGTTACACAAATTTCGACCGCCCAAGTTGCAGGTGTATCAGATTCATAACTGTGGCTGTGAAGTCTACGTCAGTCGGTACAGCTTGTACATTAGGAGTATCATTATTATCATTTTATTATTGGGTGGGCCGACTACTCTCTCTTTGCAGCCAGGGGCTGAATTGCGAGGAGCGCACATTTGGTGGGGCTAGATCGCAAGGGTCTTAAGCGACTGCCATTCGGCGCGCAGGTGACCTCAATACGACAATTGCCCCATGTGCGGCCATAGGACTGCAGGTTTTGAACCACTCACACCTACTGTTTTCGATAAGTGCGGTGGGTTCTTTAGCGTGCTGCTCGAGGCGTTGCTTTCCTCAAACACGGGACCTCCATTTAACGTCCTATCCGAGGGACGTCCCTAACCGAAGCTAGGTACTCATTTACACCTGAGTGAAGTGAGGAAAGTCGTGTTAAGTGCCTTTACTAAGGGCAAAACGTCAACGGGACAAATCAGGAAACCCCGGATTAGAACTCAGTACCTCTGGGTTCTGGGGCCAAACACCCCACCCTGGGGCCACTGCGCCACCGCGACACCACTGAGTAGAACTTACTTTGTTGGTATTGGAATTGTCTGACGTAATTGATAAGATACGCACAATAGACACATCCGTTACAGCCTACAAATAAGATTGTTGGGGTCCTTCCTTACGTTAGAAATAAAAGGCCACGCTGTGAGAATAGCAGCACTGATCCTAACCTTCAAACATATCGGGCTGTGTATCAGGTACAGGTCCACATAGTCCAGTCCCAGACTCCCCAGGCTTTTCACTATGCTCTCGCGAACATGGTCTGGTTGGTGGCAGGTGAGAAACAACTGGAAAGAGAAGAGTAGCACCATGAATTTTGATTTCAGTTAACGTTAGCATATATTCCTCTTGATCTCGCACCATATATGTATGTGTGTGCGTGTATGTGTGTGTGTGTGAGTGAGTGTGCGTGTATGTGTGCGTGTGTGAGTGAGTGTGTGTGTGTGTGTGTGTGTGTGTGTGTGTGTGTGTGTGTGTGTGTGTGTGTGAGACACCTTCCAAACACATATGTACATGTAATACCATAAGCTTACATTGCCAATGCCTTACCTTAGTGGTGACGAAGACATCCTCCCGCTTGATCTTGCCTTCTGCGATTTTCTCCTTGATGGCCTGTCCGACTTCCGTCTCGTTCTTGTACACCCAGGCAGTGTCGATGTGACGGTAGCCGGCGTCAATGGCAAATTTCACGGAATCTAGCACTTCTTTGGGCTTCGGCTTCACGATCGCCCCCTATCATGAGTACTGATAACTATCAAATCACTACAGAGGAATATCACCCTGGTACAAGGACTGGAGGAGGTGTGACAAAAGAGATATGAAAGGAGCCAATATTCATAACAAATGGCAACATATATTCTGCCAGCCAATCTCGCTGTTCATACTTCATGGGCGCGGGCCTGACATCCCCCATTACCATTATGTTTGTTGAATAGTTAATGTGTGCCAAATAAAATAATAACACTTAAGCCAAACTATAGAAGCCCCCATGCCACTGGAAGGACGAATACATGACCAGATGTTATTTTCCATGAGTTAGACAATTCAGCCCTATATGTACCTGCGATGTTCCCAGACCCAAGAGTGGCATTTTGTAGCCTGAGCTAAGAACAACCGTTGGTCCAGAAGCGGCCATCTTGGTCCTTCGTATGTTGATGGTCTGAACCTTTGACCAGTCAAAGTTCAACAGTAGTTATACGGTTAGCCTACTTTGCGGGCTTTCTGGCCGGCGCCGGCGTTTATTTTCGGGGGTGGTGCGCTGATTCGCGATTTTCAGCATATCGGGGACAGTTTTTTTTCTGAGGAAATCCTTATTTTCTGGGGCTGACAATTATGATTTATCTGGCAAAGGAACCTGGCCCCGAGATGTTGAAAATCGTGAATCAGTACTCCCTCCGAGAATGAACGCCAGCGTCTGCCAGAAAGCCTGCAAAGGAGACTAAGTAATGGGGGTTGTGGGGTAGAGGTGTGTGTGTGTGGGGGGGGGGGGTGGTTGGGGGTGGCGGAACGGGAGTTGTAGGTGTGAGGCCAATGTGTGAGTTGCTCCTTATGTAATATTGTTATAGCTTGTACACCTTTTGCCTTACAATTCATTCTATTCAATTATTCATATAATGTATATCTCGATAGATACAAACACACACACACACACTCACACACACACACACACACACACACACACACACACACACACACACACACACACACACACACACACACACACACACGTACACTCCATTTCTCCTTTACAAAACATACTGTACAGCACATGTTCTTCATTACCACGCCAGACAGTCAAAGATCATCATATCAGAGTCAACAAACTTTGATACAAGCCAGCAGTTGCACCACAATTCATTGACTTTGAGCTCTACCAGCATGACAATGTAACCGATGTGATCTTCTGTATGGGTCTTTTGGTTTGTATAAGCAATAAACTACAGGACTTTCGTACTGGCTTTCACTTGTCTTCTCTGATGAATGTCTGTCTGCTTCTTTATCTGTTTTGTTTTGTTTGTTTGTTTGTTTATTTGTTTGTTTATCATGTACTAGTATTTCCGTACATTGTGGAGTCTCATTCAAAGATATTATTTGTTTTCTTATATTCAATCGATCTGTTATTTGAAAACAGCCTTCAATTACTGAAAACATATGCAATACATTCTTCGTGTGCATGGAGTTCCACAAATTTGTGCCACTGTTGACCTCGTCGTGTTCCTCGCAGAAGGCCTCAGTAAGAGTAGTACTTGTGAGTGACGAAACTGTGCAAAAAACAATAACGATAATCAATGTCAATAACAGGTCTCACCTATCTCATTTTATATTGGTCTATCATTTTCCAATGTACATTGTATTTGTTATCACAAGGGGACGATCCAGAGTAGGTCACTGTTAAGATGAATTGTTGCCTCGTACCATAATACGATTGTGGTAATACCCACCAGGCGCAACACAGTTGTGCATCTGTATGAATCAGCTGGTATAACAACCCTTCCTTGTAACACATCAGCTTTAGGTTCGATATTTTTCATGTGCGATGTTCTTCCTATACTCGTATTGTATCTTCTGTCATATTTTCAAAGAATGAATGCTTATGTATACTTTTTAGCAAAGGAACATATGGTTTTTTGGTTATCTACGTTGTTCTTTGTCATCACCAATCATCTACACAAACTTACAGGTTGGCTCCAACGTAGCGCAACGTCCGGTCCAGCTCACCGAGTGACGCCAGATCCTCCTTCGAAAGGCTGAAGTCCATGATCTTTAATATGCAAATAAGTAAAAAGCCATCGTCATTTAAGTAATGAACCATGAAGATGTCTATATGTATCTTGTGATATTATGATACTAATACAGACAACAAATTGAGGTTCAGTTTTCTGATGATTGCTTCTACAAGAGATCTGTGGAAAAAAAGACCCACTCCGATGTTCTGAAACTTTTTAATTCTATAATTGATCAACTGTATATATGTATATATAAATGATCAAAGTGCGTGTTCTCTACACTAATTGCGAGCTGTTAGTGATTTTCATGTCTGAGTAAATGCAGTTAAGTTGCAGAGCTAAGGTAGGCTTGATTGCAACAAGAAGATAACAAAGTTGTAATGAGCGCGCAGAGGACGAAAGTCTACTGACGTCAAAGTTGGCCTGGATCCTGCTGGGTGTGACGCTCTTCGGTATGACTGAAACTCCTCGGTCCAGATGATAGCGGAGCAGAATCTGTGCAGAAAAGATACAGGCTGGTTTAACGTAGAAGGGATTTAAAGTCTTACTAGATAGAAACTATTCATTTTGTGACATCGTATTATCTTTTGTTCGAGATTTCAATAGTGTAAATTTCGTATTTGCTCGTGTGTGCAGGGCACCACTATAGCGAGGGCCAAGCATATTTCAGGCGAGCATGCGCAGTGACATACCTGTGCAGCAGACTTGCCGTACTTCTTGGCGATTGCTACAACACTTGGATCCTCCATTAAGACCGGTTCTTCTTCTCCACTGGCAAACGCCCTGGATGGGGTTGGGACATTTGAAATACGTAATCGTCAGGTGTTTTATTCTTTTGCCGGTCCAACGCTACTCAAAACTACTCAAGATCACTCTACTTTCACTTTTGTTTAGTCAAAACCGTTTCTTTGAATATGACTACGGTTTGAAAATTCTTGAAGACGAATTAGATGTTAGTGCTCAATGTGGGGGCATTGTTGACAGTTGTCGATACTTAAAGAGTTGCAGGCATTGAGAAAGGCTGTAAGGTAGTACGAGTGAACTAACTTGGGACGGGCAGGTGCGCCCAGTGCACTGAACGCCGTCAGAAGAATGTTATTCTTCTTGCAGAAGTCAACAAGGTCCTGCTGGGCCAGGTACGGATGGAGTTCCACCTACAAAACGAACAGACAGACATCGTGTTAGCTGCTTTTTGGAGCGAAGAAGCAATTTCGTTTGTTCTAAGAAGGGAGCTAGAGGAATTAAGTTAGTTTGTATACATAAAACAAGACAATTTCTTAATTTTCCTTGTGTTTGAAAGGCAAATACTAAAGCTATTTGGAACAAAGAAATAAGTTCACACTAGCCTGGATACCAGACCTTTCGCGCGATGCGATGATAACCCCTTTTGGGCGGGGAAGATCAAGTAGTAGGGATAGAGTTGGCACCCGGGAGCGCTTGGCAGCCGAACCCTGATTTCTATCGCGCGCGAGAGGTAATTAGTGGGCCGTGTGCTATCTGTGGCGGCGGCGCGAGTTGCTTCCCCGGCCGAAGGATTAGCGCCAGGAGCGCGGTGGTCTGGCACCCAGGCTAAGTTCACACCCGTACCTGGTTGACAGCCGGCTTGAAGTAGCAGTTCTGCAGTAGCCTCTCCAGCTGCTGACTGTTAAAGTTCGACACCCCGATAGACTTTGCCAAGCCTGCATCAACCAAAGGTTCCATGCCCTAAACGTAACAAAGAGATGCAAAATTGATTAGATCCAGCATAGATGCTGCTTTTCACTGGCCTAACACCTGGCATATATCGTTCCTGGGGCGATTAAAGATAATTTTCTGGTTGTTTGGATATTGACAAAGATGAGAAGATTTGTGAAGGACAACTGCATTATACTTCTAAACTCACAAATAACCTAAGTAGAATTGACGCACCTGTTTAAGGATACTGTTACAGTATATAACAATAGACAATATATATTGCGATATCTCCTATCGGAAGCCCTTAATGTTTGATTGTTTGATTCATGATATCATAGATATATAAATCATGTTGGCTTTCACTCACCCTCCACGTATCGAGATAATCCACGTCATCATAGATCTCCTCTGGGTTCCCAGCGTATGTGAAGGGGTCGGTCCCGTACTGCATCACGGGTACAGGGGAGGAAACTGAGTCTGATTCTAAGTCTAACGTTATACATAGTAACATAGGAAGTTCAGATGATAGAGTATACGTAGTAATTCATGAATTTGATAAGACTGGTACGAATCAATCTGCCTAAAGTTTCTCATTATACCTGTCTAGAACACCACAAATGCACTTGCAAGTTGCACACACACGGGTCTAAAGTGAGAGTACGTCATCAGTACAATTAGTATGTTATCATGTTACTGATAAGGTTTTGTCATTGACAATGTTAATACTGGTCGTGTGGCGCAACGGCAGAGCGTTCGGCTCAGAACCAAGAGGTCCCGAGTTCGAATCCTGTCATGTCACCGATCTTGTGTCCTTGGGAAAGGCACTTTACACGACTTACCTCACTCCACCCAGGTGTAAATGGGAACCTGACTTCGGTTGGGGAAGGTCGTATTGAAGTTACCTGGTGGCGCCGCATGGCAGCCGCCCAGACCCTTGCGACAATTCCACATAATGCAAGTGTAGATAAGATATGTATATGTATATGTTGTGTATTATGTGAAACCTGTAAACCTGCACACAAAAAAGAAATCAAACCGAATAACAACTGTATAGATAAGAAGTAGCGTTAGTTGACGTCTTTCATTTCGCTTTGTGTTTATTTCATTATTGTATACTATACCTTATTATTACCATTATTTCATTTCTTGTATGCTTGCAATTATTCTTCGGGCATGTATTTGCAACAAAGTTATTATTATTGTTGATAAGATCAAATTTATTATTATTGTTGATAAGATATGATTTACAGTCAGCTGGAACAATTTTTTCATACACCTGTCACAATTAAATACTAAACACCACTCACATAGTGAGGAAACGTTCACATTTGTTACGCGGTCCTAACCCTGACCTTGAAATTGATTGGGCTGTGTATCAGGTACAGGTCCACGTAGTCCAGCCCCAGGTCTGCCAGGCTCTGCGCCATAGCCTCGCAGACATTTTCCGGCCGGCTGAAGGTGGGGTACAACTGGAGGGAGAGACTGAGTAAGTAACACACAGTGCTTGCTAATATTGGCCCAAGGATAGTTGTACGTATGTTTGTCTGTTTGTCTGTTTGTCTGTCTGTTTGTCTGTTTGTCAGTTTGTCTGTTTGTCTGCCTGCCTGCCTGTCTGCCTGCCTGTCTAAACCATTTTGTTTGGTTAGATGTGCAGCCCGTTTGAGGAACTGTGCTTCTCCTTTAAAATGAACGTCTTTCTTTCAAAATACACTTGTCAATCTATTTGTGGCAAGTTTATATAGTATCGGTGCCTGCCTTAGTGGTGACGAAGACATCCTCCCGCTTGATCTTGCCTTCTGCGATTTTCTCCTTGATGGCCTGTCCCACATCCTTCTCGTTTCCGTACACCTGGGCGGTGTCGATGTGACGGTAGCCGGCGTCAATGGCGGTCTTGACGGCATTGATCACTTGTTCGGACGTAGACTGGCGAGGTGAAGTCCGACAATGTTATAGCATCCATGCACTGTTTTAACTCACACTAAAGAGGGTACACGGCCTGTGGGGACTGTGAAAAGTCAACATTCGCAAAAGCCAAACCGTCTATTGCCGGTTTGTTTGTGTACCTTGGGATAGGATTTACACCCCGCCACTAAGCACATTTGGTTGTATGTGACAAACGGTTAAGTCGATGCAGCCAGGCGATTGGTACATCGCTGGTATGCGGTAAAACAGAGATAAGAAAGCTAAGGCCCGGTGTATCGTATCTTTCTTATCTTAAAAGACACATTTGAGAACATTATATATCGAAAGAGATAAGGACGCTCACGACAGGTGACTGATATATCACTGGTATCTCAGCAGTGCTAGTAAAGCGGACACGTCACTGGTCTGCGCCACATTGCGCCAGGCATTGGCAAAGTAGCGCCAGCCGGTAAACCGGCGCAACATGTCACCTGAAATTGCGCAAACCGGCACAATTACTGCAAATACCTTTTTATTGATTATCAATCACTTTACAATATCGTTTTCAGTGGAAACACAATGATTTCCACTAATGTTTCATGTTGCAATTAGCCTTCGGGCAAGAACTTGCAAATAAAATTATAATTATTATTGTATCTATCCTGTATCTTTTATACGAATTTTACCCGTGTATCGCACGTCAGTGTGACCGCAGGGGAAAATTGGCACAAATTCGCAAAGTTGGTGCAATTTCCTGGCGCAAAATGGCCCAGTCCAGTGAGATACCTGTTTGATTTTGTCCTGAGAGATAAAGAAGCCTGGTGTGGCGCACCACTGGCGCCATGGCATATTCAAACAACGCCGTGAACAGTATGTAAATATGAAAAGGGTAGAGTCACTAAAGATAAAGACGGTTAAGCCTGACGTTTTTTTTTTTGAAAACGTAGAATGACAAGTTTAGCTCAATACCCTCCTCAAAATTTCAATGAGCGGAATCGCTGGTTCGTAGTGTCCGAATTGAAACTAGATACAATACATGATGAAACGTACTGCAATCTTCATACTGTACATTCTGGGTACATTTGTCTAATGGAAATATCTGCAAACTGTGAGCTAGAAGGTGCAAATATCCTGTCATTCCGACTGTATTCAGATCGGGCAACTGTTACTGCGTTCGAATAGTACCCCTCTCTATTGAACAGCTCGATACCATATCGAAATCGTGCGGGAGAAATTTTCGAATTCGAACTACATGTATCGCCTACAAATGCCATAACATCAGAGGGATAGGTTGAAACCTGTGCTTGGGGAATTTCTGGTGAGCTCAAATGACTGAAAGATACTTGAAGACGAAATGTTTCTGAGAAAAGGGCACTAGACAATGACAACGAGAGTTCGGCGATCCCATACCTTCGCCGAATTGTGTTAACTTGTATGAAAGATGTGTTTGAAAGGTGTGTTATGGGTTGAATACTTAATGTATGATGATGTTCACCTTCATTTAACTTAGGAATGCAAGTATCAAATTACCGTTATCTACAGCTTTGGAATCATGGCATTTTCTTATCAATTAAGCAAACTAGAAAGGCAACATTTTCGAGAAAATGCAGGATATTCCCTCCCATTTCCTACACCTGAAATATGTCATCCTTAGCATTTACTATAACATGGGCTCCAGTGACGTCCCATGAGGAACGCTCCCGGGGAAAGTAGGTCACCCGCCCGCAGGCCTGTCAGTGCAATTTAACCTAAATATATAGACATAATAGCAAATTGAAAAGGAATTTCAACTTTTTCTCATTAATCATGGAAAGAATGACCTGATTTGCATCTCATTATGTTAATCATCACTAATCGTTTCTACTTGCCCAAAACAATTAAGATCCACCAAACCCTGCTTTAGTTATCCTCCTCCAAAATTTAGATAATAAAATGCCCCCTGTAGTACCGTAGGAACCCCCCACAAGACCCATCTTCGAACTTGACCTTCCTTTCCCCAACCCCCAACAACCTATTAAATTTCATCACGATCCAGTAAATCTCTCTCGAGTTATGTCGCAGACAAACTAATCGTCAAACACAAAACTTCCACTACAGCGCCAAAGGAATATCGCAGAAAACCCATCTTCGAACTTGACCTTTGTCTCCCCAACAGAAACTTACCTACCGAAAATCACCAACATCCGATCTTATCTTCGAGAGTTATACCGGCGACACCATCATTCCACAAATCCAGACCAATCGCATACCCTTCTGCCTCACGGCGAAGGCAATTACCAGCAGTAGCTATGTACATGAATAAGCTAGTAATTCCGTCCTACACGTACCTGCCATGTTCCTAGGCCCAAAAGTGGCATTGTCTTGCCGGAACTCAGAACAGCTGTTGGTCCCGCAGCAGCCATGATGATTTGCGTTCTTCTGCTAACCTGCCTCGCTTATGTGGCGGTGTGCCTTACCGCTCCATTTATGAGCAGTTTCGTGAACACGTGACAACCATAAACACACATGATGTCACTAATTGATGACTTGCATTCTCGTAGGTAGTGATTCATGGTCGGTCGGTCAAACATCTTAGCCTTTGAACAGCTTTTCTTCGGTGTATTTTTCGTATAGAGGCATCGGCTTATTTCATTAATACCTACCTACGCCTTAGGACATGTCCACTATATTAAGAAACTAGTCATCCTGAGCCAAGTACCCTCTGCCCCTCAAACTTCTCGAATAGAAGACTAGCAAGGTTCTTTTATTCACCACCAGCCGACGTTTCAGTCATTCGCCAACCTGATGAAATTATTCACGGTTCTCAAGGAATAGTTAGACTGTCCGGGAGAAGACGGTCACTTATTATGACCTACTTAATACAGGGTACACCTGATGACCTGACCTTTTTGAGGGCACCTGATAACCTAAACTTTGTACCGGCAAAGCTAGTCCAACACTAGGGATGCGGAGTCCAAACTACCAGGCTCTCCGTGTTTTAGACGTATTTTCATTTAAGATATGTCATATCATTTATCATTATTTTTGAGTATGAATAATCAACGTCCAAAATTTCCATTCAAAAATCATGTGACGTCATAAATTTCGTCAAAAATTTTGATACACCGCCCAGTTTTCCTTTCCAACCAGTTTACATTACCCACAGACACGTACACCCAATCTCTCCTTTACCACACATACCATTACAGTCAAAGGTCATCATATCAAAAAAAATAGTACAAGCCAGCAATGAGACCACAATTTATTGACTCTGACCTCTACATGCTATAAGCGTGACAATAACCACAAAAAAATACATTTGATCCTCTCTGTGTATCACATGATAGTTGTTATCTTCGCCAAGAAGATTATGTTTTTGGTAGCGTTTGTATGTATGTATATGTGTATGTAATGTATGTATGTAAAAAAGCAGTATAACTGGAGGAGGCTTGGATGGATTGTCTTGATATTTGGTATGTGGGTAGGTCTTGTTGTTCTTCTTGCTATAACAGCACTTTATTGGTTTATTGGTTATAAACGTTTATTGAATTATTGGTTATATATACTACCATTACGTGCAGGCAGATGGCACTGTGAACGAGGTACAAACTACTAGACATTCCTAAGGGTTTTCACTCGTCTTCTATCATCAATTTTTTCTTGTATTCTCGTGAAAAAAATCGCCTCCAATCTCTTAACAGATTCAACCCTTCTTCACGACAGTCATACTGCATATAGCTCTGCAAATTTCCTGCACTGTTTGACCTCTTCGTCTCTCAGAAGGCCTCAGAAAGGGAAGAACTTGTGCTTGACGAAACTGAAAAGATACAATAATCATCGTCAACATCCATGATGTGTCTCACGTATCTCTTTTCATGTTTGTCTCTCATCTTTCATTGTTTTTGACAGCACAGGAGTACCATCCAGAATCCAAAGTAGATTATTGCCCCGTACCGTGATCCCTTTGTGGTAATACCCGCCAAGCGCAACACAGTTTTGGATCTGTATCAATCAGCCGGTAAAATCACTCTTAAGTGTAATATATCAGTTTTCTACACTTGCGCGATGTTGTTCCTATACTACTATCGTATCTCCTGTGAGATTGTCTAAGAAGGCATGCATGTGGTTTTTGGTTGTACTTACAGGTTGGCTCCAACGTAGCGCAACTTCCGGTCCAGCTGACCGACTGACGCCAGATCCTCCTTTGACAGGCTGAAGTCCATGATCTTCAATATGCAAGAAAGAAATCGACGTCATAAGATAATCATCAAGTTGTATATTCGGAACACAGACGACATATTGGGATAAAGTTTGCTGATGATCACTCTTGCAAGAAATCTGTGAAAAACGGAAGATACCCTTTCCAATGATCCGAAACTATTTAGCTCGATAATCGAGCTGTACGGCGTTATATAAATGATCAAAGTGCATTTTCTCTACACTAAATGACAAGTTTGAGTGGGTTTTGTATCTGATTAAATGCAGTTTAGTTGCAAAGCTAAGTTAGGCTTTCTTTGATAAAGATGATTGTAACAAGAAGATAGCAAAGTTGTGCAGAGGACGAAAGTCTACTGACGTCAAAGTTGGCCTGGATCCTGCTGGGTGTGACGCTCTTCGGTATGACTGAAACTCCTCGGTCCAGATGATAGCGGAGCAGAATCTGTGCAGAAAAGATACAGGCTGGTTTAACTTCGAAGGGAATAAAGGCCTTAGTAGATGGAGACTCTAAGACTTGTATTGTGTGACATCGTGCTATCTCTTGTTCGAGATTTCAATAGTGTAAATTTCGTTTTTGCTCGTGTGTGTAGGGCACCACTAATAAAGGCACTATAAGATAAAAAGAGCCAAGCATATTTCAGTTCAGGCGAGCATACATCGAGGATTCAGCCCTATACTACGGTTCAATGCAAATTTTGTAAATTTGACCATGTGCTCTGCAATTATAACTACATATAAACCTGCAGCTTGCACTCTTCAGTACACACCTGGTGTGCTATACGCCTTGATGCGGTTTACCGGGTATGCAATACAAACAAACAAATCCACAGTGACATACCTGTGCAGCAGACTTGCCGTACTTCTTGGCGATTGCTACAACACTTGGATCCTCCATTAATACCGGTTCTTCTTCTCCACTCGCAAACGATCTGGATGGGGTTGGGTTGAAATACGTAATGGTCAGTTTATGTTATTCTTTTGAGTCTAAAGGTACTCATTTCTATGAATACAGCTAAAATGTTGTGTAATTGAAGAGAAATGGGATAATAGTGCTCAACGTGGCAGTTACATCGATTCTAAAAGAGTTGAGAAATTAGGAAAGGTAGTAAGAGTCTGTGAACTAACTTGAGACGGGTAGGTGCGCCCAGTGCACTGTACGCCGTCAGAAGAATGTTATTCTGCTTACAGAAGTCAACAAGGTCCTGCTGGGCCAGGTACGGATGGAGTTCTACCTACAAAACGAACAGACAGACATCGTGTTAGCTGCTTTTCGGAGCGAAGAAACAATTTCGTTTGTTCTCTGAAAGGGCCTAGAGGTTAGGAGGGGAGACTATTTTGCAAAAGGGCAGTTTTTGCTGAAATAAGCACCTAGAAATATGTAGATGCTCTATCTGAATATCAAAATGTAAAAATTTGGTAATTCTTTTTATATCAACCCCCTGTACATACCCCCTGAGTTTATACCATGACTATGTGCCAAACTAGTATAAAGGTATGCTAGCAAACATACTCATGCCTTAGAGTTTGTACTTTGAGGCCAGAAGACATCACAGTGAATGCCAGAACTCCAAATCTATTCTCCACATAAATATAGATGATAAATATTTCAAAAATCACCCCATTGCATAAATGGACGAGTTCCATTCACAACAGTACATGCATGTGCAAACTTCAAGGGGTATGAACAGGATAGAGTCCAATGATTGCCCAATTATTGTGATTTCTGTGCTTAGATAGACCATCTTCACATTTTAACATGCGTACTTTACAAACTTGGTATTACTCCCCCTACTAGAGGAATAGAGTTGATCTGTATACGTATAGCAAAATGCTGCTCACTCGCTACATGCCCTTGTGTTTGAAGGGAAATACTAATCCAGCTACTTGGAACAAAAGAAACGATCAAACGTTCACACGCGTACCTGGTTGACAGCCGGCTTGATGCGGCAGTTCTGCAGTAGCCTCTCCAGCTGCTGGCTGTTGAAGTTCGACACCCCGATAGACTTTGCCAAGCCCTCATCAACCAGGGACTCCATGGCCTACATTGATTGTGAAAAACTGCATTGTCAGATAGGTGTGTTGTTGAGTCATCAAAGGCTCTGCCGCTATCAAGACCATGCAATTCGATTGTTGTTCGCGATCTCTTTTTCCGTCACTTTAGGTCAAACTTTTAAGAGTAAAAGTGTAAAAGCACATTAGTCGTCAACTTTCAACTGAAGGTTGACTTGTTGCTTTTCAGATTACTTGGATATGAACAAGGGCGTGGGTAACTGTAGGGTAAACTGGTCTGCGTTTCATGTCTAAAACCTGAAACAACTTATATCTAGCAATCACTTAACTCTTCTGCATTTAGATTCTGTGAAAAGTACTCTATCGTGAGTCGTTGATGCTAAAATCCTGTATACGTTTTCACTCACCTTCCATGTATCAACATGATTCACGTCATCAAAAAGACGCTCCAGGTCAGCAGATGGTTTGAAGACTTCTGCGGGGCTGGTTCCGTACTGCAGTAAACAATATGTGTCATGGGAAGGAAAGCTTGTATGCTTCATACAATTCATGGATTATGAAATCATCATCGAACTAGAGTTTCCGCGATCTCATACCTTCGATAAATGATTTTAATATTTTCGACTGATATATTATGAGTGTTAATTCTCATTCATCATGCAAATAATATCAGTATTCGCAAAAAGTACATCAGTTGATCATCTTTTCCATCCAAATAGCTTAAATTGTCTTAAGCAGTGTAATTCTAACAAAGATGGCTATTCTAGCATTGTATTATCAATTATGCAAATTTAGTATTCAACCACGTTCACCTTCACAAGACTTCCAAATGCTACAAGTATGAAATTCCAGTTTTTACTAATATGGAATTACAGTATTTTCTCATCAATTATGCCAATCAGGTCTTCAGTTACATACCTGTCAATGTCCTTTTATTTCTCAGTTAGATAGGCTACATTTTTAATAATCCTATCATAGAATGCGATGTGTTTATAAAATGTCGCCATTAATTATGTAAACTGTATTCTGATTTGCATAGTTACCATTTCATTATATCAGGCATCACTTAAGTTATTCACATATTAAAAGCAATTTGTAAAGAGGTTCTAGGTATCCCTTTGTGTTTTGACCACTAGCTATAGGGCCCCTGATGACAGGCCCTGCCAGCAGGGGAATATTTGCCCCATCGTGAAAACTGACAGGTGTCAGGTACCACTTATTAGAGAGTCTTATCATGCAATATAGCGGATTTATAAGCTTTTCGCACTAATTATGCAAATTTCGAGGTTTCACAAAAACCTGCTGACATACTAAATATAAAGACAATCCCGATCGAATGGCCCATCTAGGCATGTTCATACACAGACATACACACACACACACACACACACACACACACACACACACACACACACACACACACACACACACACACGCTCGGCAAAATATAACCTTCTTGGCAAAGGTAATGATAGATTTCGTGAAACACATACACCTCAGTCATCTGCAGCCCGGAGGTTCTTACCACAAATGACCCCATTTCTGCGGATTACAGGATGTCAGGTTTACATATGCACACACACTTTTCAGCAATATGACTCGGTGTCAGTGTTACAGAACATTGATATATGAAAGAAATAGAAGATATGTAAGAAATACGTATCATACGTAGGTCGCAAGCCATGTGGCCACTACTTACGCTGAGGAAACGGTCACATATGTTCACACTAAGAATGCTTGAGGCTAACCTTAAAACACTGTGGGTTGTGTATCAGGTACAAGTCCACATAGTCCAGTCCCAGTCTCCCTATGCTTTGCATCATGGCCTCACGAACACGTTCGGGTCGGTGGAAGGTGTAAAACAACTGGAAACAGTGTCGTGATGTCACGAGATCAGTAATACAAAATATCACAAAAATAAAATTGATACATTGCAATCAACGTGCGACGAGCTGACACACTACAGAGTATCGCGTTACCTTAGTAGTGACGAAGACATCCTCCCGCTTGATCTTGCCTTCTGCGATTTTCTCCTTGATGGCCTGTCCCACATCCTTCTCGTTTCCGTACACCCAGGCGGTGTCGATGTGACGGTAGCCGGCGTCAATGGCGGTCTTCACGGCATTGATCACTTGTTCTGACGTAGACTGAGGGGACCGACATTCATGTACTGATCAACTCACTATTAGACACTAACGAGGACTTCCGCCGGGTACACGGACTATGGGGACTGAAAAGTCAATATTTGCAAGAGAACACAACTATCTTCTGCCGGGTTTTATATTGAGATATGATTTACACCTCCCACAACCATGCTTGCTTCATATCAAATACCGGTAGTTAATATGTGACGGTAGAGAAGATACAGTTCTGGTTTGTTTATGCACCTTACTTAACAGTAAACATGTCACCAAAGATAAGGACGCTAAAGCACGGTGTATCATAGCTTTGATTCCGTTCTACACGTACCTGCCATGTTCCTAGGCCCAAAAGTGGCATCGTCTTGCCAGAACTCAGAACAGCCGTTGGTCCCGCAGCAGGCATGATAATTTGCGGTTTTCTGCTAACCTGCCTCGGTTTCCTCGCTGTTTATGTGGCGGTGTGCCTTACCGCTCCAGTTATAAGCATGTTTGGTGAACACGTGACAAACATAAACACAAAAGATGACTTGCATTCTCGAAAGGAATTCATGGTCGGTCAAGCGTCTTAGCCTTTAAAAACCTTTTCTTCTGTGTATTTTTCGTATAGATGCATCGGATTAGGCACCTTATTTCATTAATGTCTGCCCTTTACTTGGGACACGTCCACTATATGCATATATGGAAAAGCAAGTCATCCTGAGTCATGCATCCTTTATATAACCGTCTCAGAACAAAGACTGTCCGGAGAGCGCAGTCAGTCACGTGACCTTTTTGTATAGAGGACACCTTATAACCTGAACTTTGGCCAAACTCGAACACTGGAGATGCGGAGACCACACTACCAGGCGCTCCATATCAAACTCACGGGGGATGTGTATATTGCGGGTTAGAGGTCACTGACTGTGATGGCTCAAATTCATACATGTCCGGTATCTTAGACGTATCTCGTATTTCCCGAGAACCATAGTAGAATGGAACTCGTTGTCATCAAGTACTGTAGGAGCTTCCTCACTATATATATATATAAAGTAGCTTTAAAGAACGGTTGCAGTCAGATATGCAAAGACTAGGTGTAACAGACCGTTCGGTGTAATATGACCAGCTGCTGCCGCGCCGCGTGCCTGCGAAGCTGGTGTGTTACGCCTAATGGCGGTTTAGTTATACCGGCTATATAGATACAGATACATATATCTTGATATATTTTTATATTAAGATACGTCATATAATCTATCATTATCTTTGAGTATGGATTATCAACATTCCATACTTCCAGTATTTCCCCTAGTTCAAAATCAGTGCGGGGTGTCCCTGTGGTGTAGTGGTCTGCGCTTCTGTCTCTCAACACATCTGGTTCAAATTACTTGGACCAGAAGGACTAGGGTTCAAGCCCCAGGTAGGACACCTCTGGACAAGAGGCGCTTAGAGTCATACCAAAGACTTTATAAAAATGGTACATACTTCGAATTCTGAAACAGTATGGAAGTTAAGCACACTTCACTGCCAGTGGACTAGCCCCCTGCTACAGTGATTGCACCACAGTGTGGCCCAGGGCTATGAAACGGAGATGGGCACCGCCCTATACATCAATAATGGTGTGGGAGGATTCAAACTAACTTAACTAACTCAAAATCAGTGCAGCTGTGACGTCATGCGATATGTCTGCATTTTACCAAAACTTAAAACAATGCATATTTTGATACACCGATCAGTTTTCCCTTCCGACCAGTTTTTATAACCCAGTGTCTGTTACATACACATATCATCAATAAAATTCACACAACGCAACAAGGCTGGTCCACAAAAGGTAATACTTTATTGATCTATATTTCTATTACTAAAATGGTAAGGTGGAAAAATATTAGTAGTCAACATTATGCAAATCTTATTATAAATTACAATGTAGGCAGAACTACTGCCACTTTTCTACAGCTGCTACAAATTTATGTAAGCAAGGAGTCGCTGGTGTTTCCAACTTGCGCCAGCTTTCATCATCGTTGACTAACTTGATGTTTGTTCATTATATGCTGAGTCGATTCAACATGTTCTTTTTCTTAAAAAGACGTTTCTCTGACAACTTTATTGTTCTACATCTTCTGTCATAAAATAACAACCTAAAATCACTGGAACCATGTTCAATTCTCTCTTCTTCTTGTGCCACTCGTTGATGCGCACTCAGTAGGGGTAGTATTTGTGAGTACTGAAGCTGCAAAAAGGTACAAAGATGATACGATGTGTTACTTCATGCTTATAAGTGCCATCTATTGTCTGTCACTGGTATAATATGTTGTTTGATACGGCAGACATATTACCCAGAAGACAAAGCACAATTCAGCCGGTTTAACCACCCTGTTGCGCAACACCACCTTCCGGTTCGACACTAGACACACAGATGTGTATATTGACATTGATTGTATCTTATATTTTTCACAAAGAAAACTCACCGCTCGCCATTAAGGTAGCGCAGATTCCGGTCCAGCCCTGCAAGGGTCGCCAGGTCTTCCTTCGAAAGGCTAAAGTTCATGACCTTTGATATGCAACAAAGAAGGGAAAAAATCAAGTTCCAATATTCATAATTTGCACGCCATTATGTACATATCTGTCTAAGCTACCTGCATACTAAATATCATGGACATTTGTTGTTCCTTTGTTCAGTAATTCTCCTCGGAAGATTTTGACACACCCAAACTTTTTTTTGTAGATAAAAACATCATCTTATGCTAAATCCCGATGTACCACATCTCTTTCTCTTTTGTACGTAATAGCAACATACATTAGCTTGAACGTTAAAGTTAAGATTTGTTGATGATTGCTTCTGGAGTTGAAAAACTGCATGACAAAGTCAAAGATCTGGGAAAAAATCGCCCAAACCATACGATGGTGTTATTTTGACACTCAAATTAAGAAGTTGTCCATGTGCTGCTAGCATGCTAGGTAAGTGTGTGGTAATGTTATCGTAAAATCGTGAATGGTAATGAAAATAAAAGCTACTCACGTCAAAGTTGGCCTGGATCCTGCTGGGTGTGACGCTCTTCGGTATGACTGAAACTCCTCGGTCCAGCTGATAGCGGATGAGAACCTGTGTAAAATAAATACATTCAAACTGTTTCAAGTGCGAAGAGATTTTTTAGTGTTAACTTAATACACAATTTGTCCACAAATTTGGTTTCATAAATATCTTCTGGTGGCTGTTTCCGAAGTAGACCATGGTAGCAGGTGCCCACTTGCGATTTTCGTTCATGTAATATATTGCATCTATCTAAATATTGCCCCCCCCCATGTCACGTGCACCGTCATGCGATCTTGTATGCTCCATCCCATCCACACATAGTGCTGTTTGTGAATGCAGGTTGCCTCTAAAAGTTATTTTCTTTAGAGAGGCACTCATGATATGAAATGTTCAGGTGATCAGTGTCATACCTGTGCAGCAGATTTGCCGTACTTCTTGGCGATTGCTACAACACTTGGATCCTCCATTAAGACTGGTTCTTCTTCTCCACTCGCAAACACCCTGGATGGGGTTGGGTTGAGATACGTGATTGTCAAGGTTTTTAATTTTATTCTTTAGAGTCAAAAGTTACTCAAAACTGTTTTGCGAATATAACGCTAGAATACTGTTTGAAAATTCTTGAAGAGAAATGAAATATTAGTGTCCATTGTCCAACGTGGGGGAATACTTGGAGATTTTAACGGTTTTAAAAAGAGTTGCTCCATCAAAACTGGGTCGTCAATATCATGGCATTTGAATAAAGCAAGTGTCAGGTCTCTCTACAGATATAACTACGACATACTGTTTGAAACTTCTTGAAGAACAATAAGTTAATCTTGAACATATCGCTTCATAGTTGGACGTGATAACAATTTCAAAAGAGTTGGGAAATAACGTAGAGATCGTCAACTAACTTGGGACGGGCAGGTGCGCCCAGTGCACTGTACGCCGTCAGAAGAACGTTATTCCGCTTGCAGAAGTCAACAAGGTCCTGCTGGGCCAGGTAAGGATGGAGTTCCACCTACAAAATGAACCGTGCAAGTTATTTTTAGGCATAGGAGTGAGGAAGTTATCTCGTTTGTTCGTTGACCAAAAGGAACGGAGTTGATCTGTACAGCAGAAAGGCTTCCCAATTACTACATGTCCTTGCGTTAGAAGGCACGTTTTCATTTCGTTTCCTGGACAAAAATCAAAGGTTCACACACGTACCTGGTTGACAGCCGGCTTGATGCGGCAGTTCTGCAGTAGCCTCTCCAGCTGCTGACTGTTGAAGTTCGACACCCCGATAGACTTTGCCAAGCCCTCATCAACAAAAGGCTCCATGGCCTATATGTAACAACGATACGCAAGATTAATTTGATCCAGCATAGACGCTGCATTTCACTGGCCTAACAGCTGGCAAATATCGTTCCTGGGGCGGTTGAAGATGCTTTTCTGGTTGTTTGAATATTGACAAATATGAAAACAATCGTGAAAGACAACTAACTTACATTTTACGCCTGAACTAAAAAATAACCTAGAGCAGACTTGACGCCCATGTGTCGGGATACTGTTATAATCTTTGCTTTCACTCACCTTCCACGTATCGACATAATCAACGTCATCAAAGACCTCCTCCGGTGTACCAGAGAAGGGACTGGATCCGTACTGTATGACGGGTACAAAACGCAGAGTGAGGGAAGAAGGCTTGGTCTGCTTCTTGTTTACAAGTCTGTACATATGAAGTTCAGATGATAAAGAAGAAATTCATTAATCTGATGAGACTGGTACGAATCGATATCAATCTTCCCAACGTTTCTCATTATGCCTATCTAGAACAACCAAAATCCACATGTAAGATACACAGTATGAGTACGTCATCAGTATCACTGAAAGTTATTGATCAGGTTTTTTCATTGGCAATGCTGCTATTGGTAAGATATGATTCACAGCTGGACCCATCTGTCGTACACCTGTCACAATTTAACACTAAACACCAGTCACATAGAGAGGATACATAAATGTATTACACGGCCCTAACGCTGACCTTGAAACTTAACGGGCTGTGTATCAGGTACAGGTCCACGTAGTCCAGCCCCAGGTCTGCCAGGCTCTGCGTCATGCACTCTCGGACATTTTCCGGCCGGCTGAAGCTGGTGAACAACTAGAGAGAGGGAATGAGTAAGTAATGCATAGAATATTGGCCACAAGAAAGTTGTTTGTCGACCCTCGTAAAGCCCAAATGTAACTTGTTGTGATTTGCATTTTTTTTGTTCAGTTGGATGTGTATCCCGTTCAAAGAACGGTTCTTCTCATTTGAAACAGTTAAGAAATTATGGCATAAGTTGCATGTAAAAAGAATTACTTTATGTCAATCCCTGCCTAAAGTACCCGTCTGCCAAAAGCAATCCATATTCATCAACCCCTGTTTGAGTTATTCCCTCCCAAAGATAACAACAAAAACGTCCACTGCAGTTCAGAACAGGCCGATAGGGGGCAAACTTACACAACTTACACCCTACCCTAAGACCTATCCACTACTAAAATATCATGAACCTGGCACTGGCAGAACTTTGACCTCAAACTTTGAAGCTCCGCTCCAATACCGTAACTAGCCGCTAGGAGGCCCATTATTGAACTTGACCTTCCTTTTCCCGACCCCTACATATGTATCAAATATCATGCAGAACCATCCACAGCATCTCAAAATTGTGTTGTCCAAAAGCAAACAAACAAACAAACAAACAAACAAACACACAAACAAACACACATACATACTCATTCCACTGCAGTACCGTAAGAAAACACCCGGTAAACCATTTTTAATTGACCTTTTTTCCACAACCGCTACCTACCTACCAAATATCACAAAGATCCATCGACAGCTACTCATGTTATGCTGCTGACCTACATACACACCCACATGTCAGCCGAACACACCCCCCACAATGGCACAACCGAAAACATAACCTTTCAGCTAGGCGAAGATGATAAACGTCACTGTTTCAAAATACAATTTATCTGTAGCAAGTTTATATAGTATCGCCCTATCGCGCGCGCATATCGGTGCCTACCTTACTGGATAAGAAGACATCCTCCCGCTTGATCTTGCCTTCTCCGATTTTCTCCTTGATGGCCTGTCCGACTTCCTTCTCGTTTCCCCACACCCGGGCGGTGTCGATGTGACGGTAGCCGGTGTCAATTGCAACTTTCACGGCATTAAGCACTTCTTCAGACTTCGACTGAGATAACGAAATAGGACCATGTCATAACATTCGACACGTATTTGTAGATTTCAATTAGCCTGGGTGCCATCCTATTTCTACCGGGGCTCCTACACTCACTTCTAGGGTAGCGAGTGTAGGAGCCCCGGTAGAAATAGGATGGCACCCAGGCTAGATTTCGAGTACTAAATGATACTACAGTGTAATAGCACACAAGGATTGTGTCAAATTCAAGGGAAATGAACAGAGCCTGATTATATCATTTGTTTAGGCAAGCTACCTCCCCGTTTATGTAGAGATTAGATCAACATCCCTTGTAAATCATATTTGATGAATAGATTGCATGTGATAGATACTAAGATAACATATATGCTACTGTTGTCGAACAGTGAGTTAGATCGAATCGTCAGGGAACGGAATCCGGTGCTATTTCCCTGATTCTGAGTTAAGCTCTACAGTCACGTACCTGCCATGTTCCTAGGCCCAAGAGTGGCATTGTCTTGCCAGAACTCAGAACAGCCGTTGGTCCCGCAGCAGCCATGATGATTTGCGGTTTTTCTGCTGACCTGCCTCGCTGAAATTCTATAATGGTTGACGCGGTGTGCTTGGTAACGTTAAACCACCCTTATTCATATGCATATTTTGTGATCACGTGACAAATCTCTGTTAACTCTTTACACATAGCCGAGCGGCTGAGTCAGCTGGTGTTCGGCTGAGTCGGCTGGTGTTCGGCTGCGCCAGCCGAATGTTTTTAAAATGTTCAACATTCGGCTCTGGACGGAGGGTCTGGAATGGGTTGGCTGGTGTTCGGCACGGTCGGCTAGTCTTCGGCTGGTGTTCGGTAGTAAGTCAGCAGTAAAATTTGAATCTTAACCACGCCATAGCTACTGCTGACTTACTCACAACTAGATTCCAACCTACCCATAACTCACCCCAAGGCCATAGATATATCTCTGCTAACTCATTCCCAACCAAACTGACTACTACCAGAACGTGGGCGAATCACCACCGACTTTCACACGACCCAAAACAGAGAAGAAAGCTAAAAGCCTTATTTAAGCTAACTGTGATCCAAATTCGATGTCTTGTTGATGTTAACAACATAGGAGAATGGATTATTTTGATTGAAAATGAAAATGACCCGTCTTTTGAAAGTCGCTGAATATGTCCATTTCAATTCGTGCGAGGGTTAGCAACCGGTCGGGAATTAGTCAGGAGAGATTTGGCTAGAGGTCGGGACGGTTGAGAGTAGGTTGGAAAGCATTCGGGGCTCAGTCACTTACTGATTAGGAGATGGTTGGGACATGTTCGGCGCATGCTCGGCTCAAGTCTGGCGCTAAAGATAGGCGTGGCCTAAAAACTTGTCAGAGGTCGGGACGGTTGGGAGTAGGTTAGAAAGCATTCGGGCCTCAGTCATTTACTGGTTAGGAGATTGTTGGGACATGTTCGGCGCCAAAGATAGGCGTGACCTAAAAACTTGTCAGACTGCTCCCGAACTACCGCCTGGGTCGGCAAGCGTTCGGGAGCCATGTTCGGCTATGTGTAACCGGGACCTTATCGCTACATTTATAAGCGATTGTTCGGTGGACACGTGACAAACATAAACACACAAGATGGCTTACATTTTCGTATATAGGAAGCGATTCATGGTCAGTCAAGTGTCTTAGCCTTTGTCTTTGAACAGCTTTTCTTCTGTGTATTTTTCTTCTATCGGACACCTGATAACCTGCCTTTGTTGAGGGCACCTGAACTTTGGACCAGCCAAACACCAACACTAGAGATGGGATGCGGAGACCAAACTACCAGGCTCTCCATATCAAACTCACGGGGATGTGTATATTGCGAGTTAGAGGTCACTGACTGTGAAGTTCAAATTCATACATGTTGCGTATTTTCATGTAAGATACGTCATATAGTCTATAGTTACTTTTAAGTATGAATTATCAACATTCCATGTCTCCAGTATTTACCCTAGTTTAGATTCGGTGCAAATGCGACGTAGTTTATCAAAACGTAAATCAATGCATATTTCGATACACGCTCAGTTTTCCTTTCCGACCAGTTTCTATAATCCAGTAGTCCGTTAAACACACACGCATCAATGAAATTCGCGCAACGCAGCAAGGCTGGTCCACAAAATGTAATATTTTATTGATTTACAGCTCTATTACGCAAGGTGGAAAACTACTAGTACTCGAAATTTTTCAAGGCGTATTGCATTTCACAATATCATTATGAATAACAAGGTATACAGGTATACCGCCACTTTTCTGCAGCTGCTACAGCGTTATGTAAGCAAGGACTGGTGTTCCTACTTGCATCTGCTTTTATCATCGTTGACTAATCAAATGTTTATTCATTATTTACCGTGTCGGTTCAACATGTTCTTATTCGTAACAAGACGTTTCTCTCACAACGTTTTTGTTTTACATCTCTTGTCAGATGTTTATCATATCTTAAAAACCCAAGATTACTGGATGTTCCGACTGTTCTTCTTCTTCGTGTGCCACTGATGGCTAGTTGATGTGCTCTCAGAGGGGGTAGTACTTGTGAGTGCTGAAGCTGCAACAGGTAAAATGATAATACGATGTGTTACCTCATGCTTATGCGTGCCATCTATAATCTATACATTTTTCCATTCAAAGTAAAGTTGAGGCTCCGTAATAAATCACTAGTAGAATATGTTGTTTTGCTGATACGACAGACATATCACTCATAACGCAAAGCACGATTCAGCCGGTATGACCACCCTTTTGCGCATGCGCAACGTCGTTATTATGCTACCACACCTCCTGTCGATATTCACACAGAATGTATGGTTATGTAGACTTAGCACACATTTGTACATTGATATCAGCGCTACTCACCGCTCGCCATTAAGGTAGTGCAGATTCCGGTCCAGCCCTGCAATGGTCGCCAGGTCTTCATTCGAAAGGCTGAAGTTCATAACCTTTGATATGCAACAAGGAATAAAATAACGTCATCTTATGTTGAATCCTGATGATGCTGTATCTCTGTTTTTGTATGTGATAGAAACATATATTAGCAACGTCCATGTTAAGATTTGTTGATGATTGCTTCTGGGGTTGAAAAATGCATTACAAAGTGTGTGGTAAATATTATCGCAAAATCGTAAATGGTAATGGAAATAAAAGCTACTCACGTCAAAGTTGGCCTGGATCCTGCTGGGTGTGACGCTCTTCGGTATGATTGAAACTCCTCGGTCCAGCTGATAGCGGATGAGAACCTGTGTAAAAACAACATAGTATTACATTCGAGCTGTTTCAAAACACTACGCCTATACATACATCGTACTGTCCATGTATAAAGGTTGCCTCTTAGGGTTGTTTTCTTAGCAACAAATAGAGCCACACATAAAAGAATTCGGGCGATCAGTGACATACCTGTGCAGCAGATTTCCCGTACTTCTTGCCAATTGCTACAACACTTGGATCCTCCATCAAAACTGGGTCGTCAGTTTTGTTTGACATCATCCTGAGTTAGAGCGGGCATTTGAATTAAACAATCGCAAGGTCTCTCTACAGATATAACTTAGACATAGGATATTGTTTGGAACTTCTTGAAGAACAATAAGTTAATGTTAAACATATCGTTTCATAGTTGGAAGTGACATCTATTTCAAAGAGTTTGGAAATAATGTAGAGACTGCCAACTCACTTGGGACGAGCAGGTGCCCCCAGTCCACTGTACGCCGTCACAAGAATGTTATTCTTCTTGCAGAAGTCAACAAGGTCCTGCTGGGCCAGGTAAGGATGGAGTTCCACCTACAAAATGAATAGTGTAAGTTGCTTGTAGGATTGATTGAGTTATTCCGTTTGTTCGCAGACCTAGAGGAATGGAGTTGAACTGTATACGTATAGCAGATAGGGTTCTCAATTGCTACATGTCCTTGCACTAAAAGGCACATTTTCATTTCAATTCCTGGAACAAAGAAAGAATTCAAAGTTCAAACGGGTACCTGGTTGACAGCCGGCTTGATGCGGCAGTTCTGCAGTAGCCTCTCCAGCTGCTGACGGTTGAAGTTCGACACCCCGATAGACTTTGCCAAGCCCTCGTCGACCAGGGACTCCATGCCCTAAATGTAGTTACGATTCGCAAAGTTAGTTAGCTAGGTCCAGCATAGATGCTGCCTTTCACTGACCTTACAGCAGGCAAATATCGTTTGCTCTCGGTTGAAAATAATTTTCTGGTTGTTAAGATATTGACAAAGATGAGAACAATTGTGAAGGATAACTAACTTGCATTATACTCCTATGCTGGGATATCAGTATATAACAGTAGACAATGTATGTATTGCAATATCTCATATCGGAAGCCCTTAATGCTTGATGAAATCATGATATTCTAATCCTACACATAATTCTTGCTTCCACTCACTTTCCAAGTATCGACATAGTCCACGTCATCATAAAGCTCCTCCGGATTACCAGCATGTGCGAATGGGTTGGATCCGTACTGTATCACGGGCACAGAACACGGTGAGTGTGGTACACGGAGGAAACGTTAGTCTGATACTCGTTTACAAAAGTTACTGTCTGTCTGTCTGTCTGTCTGCCTATCCATCTATACGAAGTTCAGATTATAAAGTAATAGTTATAATAGCTTTGATAAACCTGGTAAGAATCAATCTGCCCTAAATTTCTCATTATACTTGTGTAGATCACCACAAATGCAGATGTAAATTGCACAGAAATGGATCATTAGTACAATTGGTATTTTAGCAAGTTATTGATAAGGTTATGTCATTCGTTGGCAACGCTGCTATTGATAAAATATAATTCGCGGCTGGACCAATCTTTCATACACCTGTCACAAACACTTAACACCACTAACATAGAGAAGAAACGTTCACATGTGTTACACTGTCCTAACCCTGACCTTGAAACATAAGGGGCTGTGTATGAGGTACAAGTCCACGTAGTCCAGCCCCAGGTCTGCCAGGCTCTGCGTCATGCACTCTCGGACATGTTCCGGCCGGCTGAAGGCGGTGAACAACTGGAGAGAGAGAATGAGTAAATAACACACAGAATATTCGCCCAAGAATGCCTGTCTGTCTGTCTGTCTGTCTGTCTTACTGTCTGTCTGCCTGTCTGTCTGTCTGTCTGTCTATCCGTCTAAACCCATCATTAGGTAGACTAGCAATGTCCCCTGGTGATGGTTGGTCATGACGTCAGTGGTTACTTCAATCTTTACAACTTTTTAATGTGTTTTATGTATTAAGTTACCTGATGTACTTAATTCCAGATTATCTCCACCCTCGTAAGCCCAAACGTAACGTGTGGTAAACGGCAATTTGTTTTTGTTCGTGTGCAGCATGTTTAAGGAACTGTGCTTCTCATTTGAAACTAGAGTTCCACGACCTCATACCTTCGTCAATTTATGTAATATCCTCATTTTCATATACAAATGATTTTTATAGGTTGATGACGTTGTCTACCAAAATAAACCAATTCGTTTCAAGTATGAAATTCTCATCTTAGCAAATACGACTATTGTAACATTTTCTCAATTATGCAAATGTGATTTTAATTTGCATGATTTATGTTTGATAATTTATACACCTGTATAATTCATGTATAAATTAATGTATTCATAAATTCACCTGTATGATAGAAATATCAAATTCCCGTAATTTACCACTATGGAATCATGGTACATGTTTTTTTTTCAATTATTGAATACTAGTATCAAGTATTCAGACAACGTCTTCTTTCGCATAATTGATACTGTAGCTATGTAACAATTTTGGTGCCTACCTTAGTGGTGACGAAGACATCCTCCCGTTTGATCTTGCCTTCTGCGATTTTCTCCTTGATGGCCTGTCCGACTTCCTTCTCGTTCTTGTACACCCAGGCAGTGTCGATGTGACGGTAGCCGGCGTCAATGGCAACTTTCACGGCATTATAAACCTCTTCAGACTTCGACTGAAAAAGCGAAATGTCATAATGTTCTTTCGACATGTTGTAAATTAAGGATATTAACGTTAGTAATATACAAGGATTGAAGGGAATGTGGAAAATTCTACTCTCGAAGCAGAGCAAGGGTTTCGGCTGGCTTTTGACGTGTTTTAGGCGTTTTTGTCGGGCTTTCTACTTTGTCATCTTTTTTGTCTTGGGTTGGCTATACAACAAAAAAGATGACAAAGTAGAAAGCCCGACAAAAACGCCTAAAAACACGTCAAAAACCAGCCGAAACCCTTGCTCTGCTTGGAGAGTATCAAATTCAAGGGAAATGAAATGAGTCATCATTTGCAACAGAGCCTAATTCTATCATGTTTTCAAGCAGGCTACCTCGACATCCCCCCGAGTTAAGCATGTTTGATGAATAGCATGTGACAGATAGCATATATATGCTACTGTAGGTGAACCGTGAGTTAGGTCGAATCGTCCGGGAACGGATGCCATTTCCGTTAGTTAAGCTCTACAGTCACGTACCTGCCATGTTCCGAGGCCCAACTGGCATTTTCTTGCCAGAACTCAGAACAGCCGTTGGTCCCGCACCAGCCATGATGATTTGTGTTATACTTATTCTGCTAACCTGCCTCGCTCAAGTTGCTGTAACGGTTGATGCGGTGTGCCTTATCATGTAATGATGTAACGTTACACCACCCCCACTTATAAGCACATTTGGTGAACACGTGGCAAGCGTAAAAACGCTGAGCACGATGACTTGCATTGTCGTCACAGGATTTGACCTTGTGGCCGTTGACCTTTCGACCACCTGTATCTGCATCTGCATAGCCGGTATAACCGCCCTTTGGCGTAACACCCAGCTTCGCAGGCACGCGACGTGTACGTATGTATGCAAGGGATTTTACCTTTGCTGGGCATGCCCACAAATTACGTTTGCTCACGCCCAATGTCTGCTTAGCCTTTAAGTTGGTACCCCACTTCAGTCCAGTTGTTGATGTAACGCCTAGGCTAGGTACGGGTGGCTTTTTGTTGTTGCTAGGACCTGTCCACAGAACTGTGGTAGGTGGTTACATTTGGGGTTCGTTTGTTTGTTATGTGCATGATGTAACATTTTTCGGGATTAAACTGCATGAGCCATTTGCTTTGCCATTCCTCGAGGGCGTTTAGATCAGCTTGCAGATCATTCTGTGTAGATAATTCTATATATAACAGGCAGTCATCGGCAAATAACCTCACAAATGTTGTTCAAATAGAGCTGGTCTGGCAAGTCATATATGTACAAGAGGAAGAGTAATGGTCCCAAAACGGTTCCTTGTGGAACGCCTGACGCAACTCTAATGGAGCTGAGGCCTTCCCTTCTACCACTGCCGTCTGACCACATGCATACACGTTGCGTCTGTTTGAGATAAGCAAACACCTTGCGTCTGTTTGGGATAAGCAAACACATTACGTTTGTTTGCAAGCAAACACATTACGTTTGTTTGCCGGATAATCAGGTGAGGTCATAGAGCGGACAAAGGTCACAGTGCACGAGGGTCAACGTGCAACTGAACTGGCCGTCTGTGTATGAATATGACCGATGTAACATGCCGGTTAACATTCCAACTATACTTCGATCAGGTGTCAGGCTGCCTGTTTTAGGACTTGGAACATGGAAGGTGACAAATATCTATTGATTTTACATGTTAAACATGGTTCAGGGGACATATGTTGATCGTACTTCTCGGACAATTGACATCTGCCTGCCCGTCCCAAATGCTTCGGCAAGGAGGTTAAGATGATTTTAACCTCCTTGCTTCAGGCACGCATTCATGCCATGCTTACGGCATAACAGCGTTATGCGACGGAAAGGTTTCATTATCGCTAGTAGTGTAACTATATACCTCTGTTATTTGATTTACGACTTCCACAGTTCGACAATGTTCGGCTATGGAAAATCAATCTTGGTCTGCAGTTAAACTCCGTCTCGCTAGATGACATATTCACACACACACACACACACACACACACACACACACACACACACACACACACACACACACACACACACACACACACACACACAATCCACTAAGTACTTTTAAATAAGCTTGCAGTCAACTTTGAATATTATGATTTTTGGTGCCGCGTCATTTCAACGGATGGATTTCACAACTGAAGATAGCTGTAGGATCATGAAACTGCAACCTGTGTGTTTTAGTGGTAGATTGTAAATGGTTTGGTCTGGTATAATCATTCCTGGCTGATGACTTAAATCTTGTACGTTTTCTACCTTTACATTCCGCGTAACCGTCATGTGTATTCAACCATTGGCATATTAAAACCACGAAAAACGTCGTCATTTATGTTTCTTAGCATGATATCATCCAATCTTTCTTAGTAGCTAATCAAATATGTCCTTTATGACTGTGAATAGTCCAAACCGAACGAAGTCGCCACAGCCGTGAAGGTGGCGATCGGTGCAGGGTACCGACACATCGACACCGCGTGGAACTATGGGAACGAGGCGGAGGTGGGGCAGGGGGTGAGGGCTGCCATCAGGGACGGGACGGTGGAGCGGAGAGAGCTGTTCATCGTCACCAAGGTAAGACGTAAAATCCCCTCTCTCCCTGGACCCGCGGCACGTTGGCGGCGTCGCAACGTCCTAGACTGGATTTTAGAATGGGAATATCATGCCGTTGATACGTACAAGTATGACTGAAAAGACAGCAAAACACATGCACGAAGCTTGAAAAGATTAGTTTTTCATCGATGAAATCGGCTGGTCGCAGCGAGGTCGCTAGCGTGCCGCGGGTCCAGTGAGATAGGGGTTTAAGTCGGTAGCTCAGAGTTAAAACACATTGTAGCTGATAGAGAAGAAAGAATTTGATAGGGTACATATGCTTGACAACTGTATCATCTGATATATGTTCGGTAGCTACAAATAGTCCACTTTGGGCTCAGTGATAGGTTTGTTCAGCATATTTTGTTGACGATAAGATCCATGCATGCCACTGGTTATTTCACTAATCATGTGACGTGAACAGATATCATCTCCTCTTTAAAATCAGTGCACCTTTTACCTCATGTCTGTACAGCTGTGGTGCACGTTCCATCGGCCTGAGGACGTGAAACTGGGCATAGCGGACAGTCTGGACAAACTGGGTCTAGACTACGTGGATATGTACCTCATGCACGGTCCGCAAGGCTTTAAGGTTAGCATAGCATACATTGGACAGGGTGAACTGGCGTGTATTAAACTTTGAATGGCCAAACATACGAGAAGTATACGTCCTAGCAATGTCAACGTAAATTCGTAATCAGTTAGATTTTTTAATGCTTTTTAAAGGTGAGATACAGCAATAACCAAAATTCGCTTCCATTTTGCTTATGATGCAAAGGTTATTTCAAATCAAGGTTTGAAACATCTAGCGCGGAATCTAGGCCACAAAGTCACATATAGGCCGCAATCTAGAAAGCAATCTAGAAAGCAATCTAGAAAACAATCTAGGCCTCAAAGTAAAATCTAGGCCGCAATCTAGGTCGCAAAGTAAAGTATAGGCCACAATCTAGGCTGCAATCTAGGCTGCAATCTAGGCCGCAATCAAGGCCGCAAAGTAGAATGTAGGCCGCAATCTAGGCCGCAAAGTAAAATCTAGGCCGCAAAGTGAAATCTAGGCCGCAATTAAGGCCGGACAGTAACATGTAGGCCGCAATCTAGGCCGCAATCTAGGCCGCAAAGTTAGATGAAGGCCACAATCTAGGCCGCAAAGCAAAATGTAGGCCGCAATCAAGGCAGCAATCTAGACCGCAATCTAGGCCGCAAAGTAAAATGTGCGCCCAATCTAGGCCGCAAACTAAAATCTAGGCCTCAAAGTAAGGTCGCAATCTAGGCCGCAATCTAGGCCGCAATCTAGGCCACAAAGTAAAATGTAGGCCGCAATCTACGCCACAAAGTAACATGTAGGCTGCAACCTAGGCCGCAATCTAGGCCACAAAATAACATTTAGGCCGCAATCTAGGCCGCAAAGTTAGGCCGCACAGTGAAATGTAGGCCGCAATCTAGGCCGTAAAGTAGAATGTAGGCCGCAATCTAGGCCGCAAAGTAAAATCTAGGTCGCAATTAAGGCCGGACATGTAGGCCGCAATCTAGGCCGCAATCTAGGTTTCAAAGTTAAATGAAGGCCACAATCTAGGCCACAAAGTAAAATCTAGGCTGCAATCTAGGCCACAAAGTAAAATGTAGGCCGCAATCTACGCCAAAAAGTCACATGTAGGCTGCAACCTAGGCCGCAATCTAGGCCACAAAGTAACATTTAGGCCGCAATCTAGGCTGCACAGTGAAATGCAGGCCGCAATCTAGGCCGCAAAGTAAAATGTAGGCCACAATCCAGGCCGCAATCTAGGTCGCAATCTAGGCCGCAATCTAGGCCGCAAAGTAAAATGTAGGCAGCAATCTAGGCTGCAATCTAGGCCGTAAAGTAACATGTAGGCCGAAATGTAGGCTGCAATCTAGGCCGCAATTAAGGCCGGACAGTAACATTTAGGCCGCAATCTAGGCCGCAAAGTTAGGCCGCACAGTGAAATGTAGGCCGCAATCTAGGCCGCAAAGTAAAATAGAGGCCGCAATGTAGGCTGCAATCTAGGTCGCAATGTAGGCTGCAATCTAGGCCGCAATCTAGGCCGCAAAGTAAATTGTAGGCCGAAATCTAGGCCGCAAAGTAAAATGTAGGTCGCAATCCAGGCCGTACAGTAGGCCGCAATCTAGGCCACCATCTAGGACGCAATCTAGGTAAAATGTAGGCCGCAAAGTAAAATCTAGGCCGCAAAGTAAAATCTAGGCCGCAATTAAGGCCGTACAGTAGGCCGCCATCTAGGCCGCAATCTAGGCCGTTAAGTAAAATGTAGGCCGCCATCTAGGCCGCAATCTAGGCCGCACAGTGAAATGTAGGCCGCAATCTAGGCCACAAAGTTAAATGAAGGCCGCAATCTAGGCCACAAAGTTAAATGAAGGCCGCAATCTAGGCCGCAAAGGAACATGTAGGCCGCAATCTAAACAGCAATGTAGGCCGCAATCTAGGCCGCAAAGTAAATTGTAGGCCGCAATCTAGGCCGCAAAGTAAAATGTAGGCCGCAATCCAGGCCGTACAGTAGGCCGCCATCTAGGCCGCAATCTAGGCCGTTAAGTAAAATGTAGGCCGCCATGTAGGCCGCAATCTAGGCCGCAATGTAGGCCGCAATGTAGGCTGCAATCTAGGCCGCAATCTAGACCGCAAAGTAAAATCTAGACCGCAAAGTAAAATCGAGGCCGCAATTAACGCCGGACATGTAGGCCGCAATCTAGGCCGCAATCTAGGCTGCAAAGTTAAAAGGAAGGCCGCAATCAAGGCCACAAAGTAAAATCTAGGCCGCAATCTAGACCACAAAGTAAAATCAAGGCCGCAATCTACGCCACAAAGTAACATGTAGGCTGCAACCTAGGCCGCAATACAGGCCACAAAGTAACATTTAGGCTGCAATCTAGGCCCCAAAGTTAGGCCACACAGTGAAATCTAGGTCGCAATTAAGGCCGGACAGTAACATGTAGGCCGCAATCTAGGCCGCAATCTAGGCCACAAAGTAAAATGTAGGCCGCAATCCAGGCCGTACAGTAGGCCGCAATCTAGGCCGCAAAGTAAAATGTAGGCCGTAATCCAGGCCGTACAGTAGGCCACCATCTAGGCCGCAATCTAGGCCGCAATCTAGGCCGCAATCTAGGCTGCAATGTAGACTGCAATGTAGGCCGCAATCTAGGCCACAATCTAGGCCACAAAGTAAAATGTAGGCCGCATTCCAGGCCGTACAGTAGGCCGCAATCTTGGCTGCGGTGTAGGCCATAATCTAGGCCGCAAAGTAAAATGTAGGCCGCAATGTAGGCTACAATCTAGACTGCAATCTAGGCCGCAAAGGAACATGTAGGCCGCAATGTAGGCCGCAATGTAGGCCGCAATCTAGGCCGCAAAGTAAAATGCAGGCCGCAATGTAGGCCGAAATCTAGGCCGCAATCTAAGCCGCAATCTAGGCCGCAATCTAGGCCGCAATCTAGGCCACAAAGTAACATGTAGGCTGCAACCTAGACCGCAATCTAGGCCACAATCTAGGCCTCAAAGTAAAATGAAGGCCGCAATCTAGGCCGCAACGTGAATTGTAGGCTGCGGTGTAGGCCACAATCTAGGCCGCAAAGTAAAATGCAGGCCGCAATGTAGGCTGCAATCTAGGCCGCAATCTAGGCCGCAAAGTAGCATATAGGCCACAATGTAGGCTGCAATCTAGGCTGCAATCTAGGCCACAAAGTAAAATGCAGGCCGCAATGTAGGCCACAAAGTAAATTGTAGGCCGCAATCTAGGCCGCAAAGTAACATGTAGGCCGCAATGTAGGCCGCAATGTAGGCTGCAATCTAGGCCGCAATCTAGGCCGCAATCTAGGCCGCACAGTAAAATGTAGGCCGCAATCTAGGCCGCAATCTAGGCCGCATCTCTATGTACGTATGCTTCTCTTGTACTTTGTGTTGTGTTGTGTTGTGCTATGTAGTATTGTGTTGTGTCGGTTTGGTTGTGTCATTTCACTAAGAGAAACACCTGTGTACCACAGGGACCCAAGATACGCCCGACCAGCGACAGTGACTATGATGATACAGACTATGTCGACACTTGGAAGGTTAGAAGTAGTTATTATTGATATGTTTCAAAGCATGTACCTTCAGATATTGTATTCCAATATTTTTCTCTAGTTCTTTATCAAGGTCACATTGTACATGTCACACGTTTGCACATGTTTTAGATTCCTATAGTGATCATCAGAAGTGGCTATATTAGCTATCTTTTCTGATATACAGTGCAATAGGACGGACAATAAAGGGTGGTAGGACCATTTTTAGATGGACATTTTTACCTCCATTATAACGTTCTCTGTCTAATTTTACTTTATCCGTAGCTGGTGGTGTAACGTTCTCTCCATATCCATCCCCTATGATCCTTCCCGTGTCGTCCCTATAAATGAACTATGAATTATAGTACCAATGATGTAATTCGTGTTTAGGCCATGGAGTCTCTTGTTGATGAAGGTCTGACCAGATCTCTGGGCGTGTCCAACTTCAACAGCCGGCAGGTTGACAGAGTGCTGCAAGCGTGCAGAATCAAACCTGTCGTTAATCAGGTGCGTTTAATGCTAACGGCAATATTGCATACCACTGATTTTAAACGTTAAACGCTGTACAAGACTAACTATTTGTCACTGTTTTGTATGTGTGTTCTGCTTTTCACTAAATCACCCAGCAATAGTAATCATATCTAGATTGATCAAAGAATCTTTGTGATTTATTCAACCGACGTTTCGGTGATGAGGGCAATTATGACCGGTTCACTTTGCAACGCAGCTATAGCTATTACAGATGCGGGCCCAAAAGTACTTGTAATCAAACTTTTTCGTTTTTCTCCAGGTAGAACTGCACCCATACCTGCCCCAGCTGGACCTGATCAAGTATTGCCAATCCAAGGATATCATCCTTACTGCCTACAGTCCCTTCGGCTCGACCCCTGAGGTTGGAAAGTAGGTTGATCATGTCCATTTTCCTCTCGTCAAGACGAAAGAAAATCGGTGATGACATGATGTTTGTGATTTATGTTTTAGAAGCATTGATGTCTCGTAAAAGCATAAATTGTGTACAGATATATCAAGCTTAATGGTGTGGTGGCATAAGTGGATCAATTTCCGTACATTCAAAGATTCATGCTTTGAGGAACAATCATAATCAAATGAGTCACACCCAGATGAGCTGTGAAAGCGTGGCACTTTTTTTGCATATTTCTCATACATGATTCGCTAGGTGACTGGTGATGCTTTCTCTCTTTTCACTGCATTTCTAGTGAGCCACGCTTATTGGAAGACCCAGTCGTTGTGGCGATAGGGAAAAGGCACGGGAAAACTCCTGCACAGGTTCGACTTCATATTTGTTGACTATGTCGCAGCCTATGAATATGAAACACGGCATCATATATGTATGAATCTGGATCTAAAGTGCAAATTGATAAAATGCCATGTGGCCCTAACCTACTGATTTAGCAACCATGCAGCGATCTATACGTAGATAGGCCCATCTCCCCAATCTTAGACTCGTAGAGTATACTGATGAGAGAACTCGTTTTCTCCTTTTCTTTTGAATTGATGATGAAGTGTTCCATGTAGGTACTGCTCCGCTATCACCTTGAACGTGGGCTGTCCGTCCTGGCAAAGAGTATTACCCCGGCCAGGATCCTGCAGAACCTAGAGGTATGTACGTATGGTCATGCCCTCGTCTCAAATTCTGCACATTTCACATACCACTGGTCACATAGATGTGCGTATGATGTTATAGTGAATGTTTTAAGAAGTTGTGATACAATGTTTTCACCACTTGTAAAGGTGATGTTCAGCCCAATAAGGCAATAGAGAAAGTGGGCCAAATAGATACGAATAATCCGCTGTTCTTTCCTTTTTCGTTTCGTAGGTGTTTGACTTTAGACTCACAGAAGATGACATCAGGAGTCTGAACAGTCTGAATAGGAATCACCGATACGTCACGTGGCAATAGTGAGTATTTACTGAACGTGTTTTCTGACATGAGTAAACCCAGTGCTCTCCCTTCTCGGACCATGCATAAAACCCATTAGGCAACAGCCGCGACGAACGACAACAGGAATTGTATATATGTGCTACGTTCGTTAAAGTTCTGAGGGTAATACTTTTCAATTTACCGGGTTATTTATACTGAAATACTGGCACACTAGATTCTTATGGCCATATATATTACATTCTAATGATGTATTGCGTTTATGACATTTCGCTTTTGTTTCAGCTCCAGGACACATAAATATTACCCATTCGATGACCAGCCAAGATCGGCACAATGACACTTGAAATATCACCCTACCCAAACTGGCCTTTCGTTGTTTGATTATGTAGCTATAATCTCTGTCGTGACGATCAGTTCATAAAGATGTGTAAACTGTCATTAGCGTTACTTAAAATGTTATATATATATGGATTACAATTATCGTGGTGGAATAGTCCAATTTCTGCCTCATTTTTGTTAATGTAAAATTATCAAGGTTAGTTTGTTCAAGAGTTTAAACTGTACATCGTGGTCCATGATAAAAGATAGCGACGTGCATCAATGCAGGTAGCTCTATACATACTACTACCGTCATTTACTGCAGACACATGCTAGAATGCTATCTGTTTATTTGTGACGTTATTTGAAAACCAACTGTGGATATTAAGACAATAGCAATGTATACGTGGATTGCTCCAAGTGACGTTTCGATTAAATTTACATTCGTGGAAAGTTACATCCACCATGGTTGACTATGCAGAGTCATTGAAGGGGAAGTACTTGTGGGTCTTGCAGCTGAAACGGGATGGAAAAGACTGTTACATCTTGTGTATCATTATAGACGCAGAAAGTTTGTGATAGAAAAGAAATCAGACACAAGTTTGCCATTCACACTGAATTTTCACAAATACCTAGATGTCTGACTACACTAGTAACTAGAACAACGTTTAGTGAATCATAGACGTAACATGAAGAGAAGTACATCAAGGGGTTCTTACAATGACCAGTCGACATAGCGGTTCTTCCGGTCTAGGCTGCCCAGCGTCTTGATATCGTCGGCGGTCAGCGAAAAGTCGAGAACCTGAAAAGAAGTATAAAAAAGTTTCAATGTGCACGCAATATCTTCTGGATAGAGCAATAGGTTTATGAACATGGCATCGTGATATGGAGATGTTCCAAGTACTGTAGTTGAAATAAGAAGTACGTTTGATGAACATTATGTTGAGTTATCTTTTTTTCTTAAATCATAAATCATCTTGAAATACAATTATTATATGATAGCACTTCCCGACAATCTTATCCGGCATCGACCATTGATCAGGACCTGTTGGTTATTAATGAGAAGTAGAAATGTTTGGGTACTTTACCTGTAGGTTTTCCTTGATCCTACTTGGGGTGACACTTTTCGGGATGACAACAATCCCGCGATCCAAGTGATAGCGCAGCAGGACCTGTAATTATTATTCAAAAACCGTGTTTTCATTGAAAGTTCAAACATTTACTAGTAGATGTCATGTGCGACCACTTGCAACTAAAAATGTGTTAACGAAAATGCTATAGACCTGTGCAGGTGTCTTCCCATGGTTCTTAGCGATGTCTAGGACGACAGGGTCCTCCAGAACCCTGGCCTCCCCTGGCTGGGCACTGCAGGGGAAGGGAATCAAGGTACATGTTGGATACGTTTCATCAAGCACACTGAAACATTTTACGGTCTTGTGGTTGTCAAGTAAATCACTTAAAGACATTCGTTGTTATTCTCAGATGTTGAAAAAGACGTTGTGCGTTATACGTCAGGTTAGCGCTCTTGGCTATCTTGTTGCGTTCATTTTGTTGCAACATTTTCTGTACTTCACATCACTTTTGCATAGAAGCGTCCATCTCAGCGAACAGAAAGAGTTTCAATCGCACTTTATATGTAAATATCCCGAACAATGTTTTAAAGCCTTCTCTTTGCTTGTCATGGAACCTCAGGCAAATCTGTATCAGATGACGTTATCATGAGTATCATCAAATGTTACTTTGGCTGGTAACAAAAAGGCACGAAACGTAGCTAGAATCAGCGAAGTCACTGGAAAATAACAGAAGACAGGGGAACCTACAAGTCCCTGCCGGGTGAGCCGAGCGGGCTGTAGGCTGTGATGACCACGTTCTTGGACTTGCAGTAATCCACGAGCTTCTGCTGCACCAAGTACGGGTGAAGCTCCACCTGGGAAATCGAAGGATTCATTTTGAATCTTTTCAAACTTAATGAAATAATAACGTTACGTTTCACACACAACTCACGGTATCAATGTGACTGCACCCTCCCGAACAGCCGCGTGCAATTTGTAATTCTTATTGACAGCATGCTGTTCGATTTAACATTACTTTATTATAAGTAGCGAGTACTTCGTCTAATAAAGCGCGTTATATCATATCCTTCAAAAAGTAGAACGTTATGAGTAGAAAACCCGCGGCCCAGAGAAAATGAGTGTCCCCCGACCTGATTGACGGCAGGTTTGATTCGGCAGTTCTGCAGTACCCGCTCCAGCTGCTGGGTGTTGAAGTTGGACAAGCCGATCGCCCTGCACAAACCCTCATCAACAAGGGACTCCATAGCCTGCGGAATATCACAGAAATAGATCAGTGAAGCTTTGCGGCAATAATTCAAACCATTGTTGTTGCACGAGCAAGCTTACATAACAATTGACCTACGCGTATATACTTTGGTCTTAGCTTGACAGAAATTTGACATAATATGGAGTCAGCAGAAGACACATTGCTCCTGTACCTTGAACGTGTCCACATAGTCCGTGTCATCAAAGTCACTGTCGTCAGTAGGGAACCACTTCGGTCCGGGCTGGAAAACAAATAGGTGCATAGAATAGAATTACTCAGCTCACTTGCAGATGACATAAAGAACACTCTGTTAGACCTAGGTCTGATCAATGTGCCTTTTACAAGCTATTTATTAGTGATAGCATTTCAGACATTTTACCTTTCCAGAGAAGCTTAATATGTTATTTGTACCCCCAATATATGTCTTTTGGACACCATAGATACCGACACACGAGAGAGGAAAATAGTTCTCTGTAATGTTTCCTTTTTTTCCCTTATGTTTATGTTATCATTTACCTTGAAGGCTGGTGGTCCATGTATCAAGAACAGGTCTATGTAGTCTAGTCCCAGGTCGTTCAGGCTCTCCTGAAACCCTCGCTTCACGTCCTCGGGCCGATGGTAAGTACACCACAGCTAGGTAAAGACATCAGGTACAGTCAGCTAACTCGATCAGTACTGCTAGTCCCGCCACCTATTTCCCACCATGGCCTTACAGTTTACACACACTGTGGTAGAACTACAAGCGATATGCTAAGACATAAGTATTGTATCAAAGCTTGTAAGATTATAACCATATGCATTCATACCACAAAGTCCTGAGCCCTGTTCCTTACCTTAGTGGTGATGAAGACATCCTCTCTCTTGATCTTCCCCTCCGCGATCTTGTCCTTGATGGCCTGCCCCACCTCCTTCTCGTTAAAGTAGTTCCAGGCGCAGTCGATGTGTCGGTACCCCGCGTCTATGGCGGTCCTCACGGCATTCCCAACCACGTCAGGAGCGGACTACGGTAGCAATACAAAAACTACCTTGTCAACCTTGTCTCCCCCCTCACTTCAAGGTTTGTTAAAGTGAAATCGTCCGCTTGCCACGTAACGGCTGTCGTCAATGTACAGCGGGTGAGGTCAAAGGTTCAAGTGCCTGAGGTCATTCACGTCTAAATGCAGTGTATGATGTCAGACCTACATGTATTTCCAAACGAGTGAGGTGTCTCAAACACCATTCCAAACCGATTCATTGTATTGGTTGCGTGTTCTATTCTTAGCATAATATATATATACAGTGGCTTGGCACCTATTATCGTAAATCCGGTATCACCAATGAACATGTAAAATAGCGACCTTCTAAAAGGTCACTCACCTGCCATGTTCCGAACCCGATCATGGGGAACTTGACTCCTCCAGTCAGTTCCACAATTGGAACAGCCACTCCAGCCATAGTAGAAAAGGAAACGCTCTCCGTTTGGCACGTCAGCAACACTTCTGCAACTCGCCGTGGAGCCGTGCAACGTCTTGTGACCGGTGACCTTTGTCTCTCACAACCTTTACTCGCTAATTTATAAAAAGGGGGCGGGCCGTTAAGAGCCGGGGGCGGGTTCATATGAAAACGGCGATCTCTGTTTTTGTCCCTCGCAGTCTGGAGTTGCATGTTGAACGTGCTTTTAAGGTTTGACGTTTTTCGTCTGTTACAAACAGGAGACTGGAGTCAACATATGAAGCTGCGCACACTCACACAGTATAGTGTATTCAGCAAACTTGTCTCTATTTTAGGTTTGTCGTTGTCGTGTCATTTTGTAGTTTTTGCCCAGGTATAGATCATGTAAGCGGATGGACAATTCTTGATCGAAAGGTAAAAAAACGTCAAGGTAAGCGTCCACATCAATCCTTAACGCACTCATTTGGTACAAGAAGTGACGCGTACACGAATACAGGCGGCGCATTTCATCAATGGAAGAGGTCGAGTGTATATTTCCTGTTTCTGAAGGGCAACCACATCTAAATTTCAATTCTAATTGGTGAAAAAACAAGACTTCAACAGATGTAATGGTGTTTTGTCTATTAATCTGTATATAGATTCAACTATTTTAAGCAAAATCCCGTAAGGTGTTTGGATTGATCAGCGGTGCAATATGACCTTGAGCTCTGGGGGCGCCGCTTGATGGGCTGACTTTTTAGAAGGGTCTGAATTATCCCATGTTTTACTTTCTGGTTGTCTTGTTTCGGGTGATACCAACCGACTTCTACACTTGTTCTCTCAACAGGCACGCTGCCCTGTGCACGCTGCCCTGTTTCAGATCGTGTAATAAACTGGCATACGTTTTTTTTTTTTAATTTAAACTAACGACAATTGATGCGCGCGTAAATCCAGATAATCCACAACATTGTAACCAGTCAACAGAACTGCGCTCTTCTTTAATACACACAGAAGACCTGTAGTATCTTACTTTATTAAACATCATATAACTACAAGGGTTAAATAACATACTTATAACACGGTTAAGCCACTGATTACTGTTTTGTCAGTGATTGATACTAATCATGTCTACTTGAGTATTAAGCGAGTATGCCTTGCTTCTGGCTTTTACGATATCCCACCGGCTGGGTTTGATACACACACGTTTTCGAAGTCGACTCCAAGTCGACTCAAAACGCGTGTGTAAAGACGGCCATCGTCCATGAGTATATGTGCTAGCATGTTTCTCATTTGAATAAAAAAAGGATAACACATTTCATACATATATCTATGTTAAGAAGTTCAATATCTGTATGCCCATTGGATGATAGTCAGATCAAAAGGGTCGTTCTTTCACTCTGCCCTTGGACAGGTTTCACGTTCCCAAATACATGTCAAAATACCCAGGAACATTTTTTTCAGCCATCAGACGGGCTGTGACGTCATCCTACAAGTGTTGTAAGTTGTATGCCTGTTGCTGTTTCACTGTCTCCGGACCTAGAATAGGTATCAACATACATAGATAAAATCATGAGTCATTTTTCAACTTGTAGGAGGCACACAGCACTGCGGCGTGACGTTAGTATGCAGCGAGATAAGCGTTAGAGGTCCCGCTTACAAAACAACTAAGCTCTGCCTTACATGGTTGGAGGGTACGATTTCGGAATAAAAACGTTTTGGCCTTTACACAATAATCTTGCCTGATTCCTCGACCTTCAAGCTGCGGTAGCCCCCGGGGTCATACGGAAAGCGGTTCTAAGAGTTTCAACTGTGAACTCTGCTTATAAAAGCCAGGTTAAAGCACATGTAGCATGTACAGCATTGCGATGTTAAGAGAAAACACAATGAAGACGACAGATTCAACAATGGTCTATAAAAGCTTTATAGAAAACAGACGGTTGCGAATTGCTTCTCTATCCCATCAACTACTCACAAATTTCATGCATTTCATTTTCCGTAAGCACCGATCTTGAAATACTTTTCATTGAGCACAACGAATGGCGTTACAATGGCAGCTTTGATGATAACATGCATCACATACAATAATTCTTCACACTTCTGATATTTGTATACAGCTGCAAGATGGTGACAGTCTATCAACTACGGCGATGTTAAAGAAAGATCGCAGGACATGCGCTAGATAAGACTAATATCCCAGTACAGCGAGGAAAATAACGTAATACATTCTAATCTATAACGTAATACACACGTCATCTACACTAAAATATCTCAAAGCTAGAAAGTCATTTTCGTTCACCTTCTTCGTGCATCAACACTACCTTCTCTAAATTCAGTTCCTATGAATTAATTGAATATCCACTTTCCTGTTATCGTTTTGACTAATTATGAAGTGGACTTCACTTAGTAACAAATAAAACACGTTAGTGTCTATCCTGCTATCTTCTATTCTGATATTATAGCTACTTATTTCGAAAAGTGAACCAATGCGTCTGTGCTTTCAATGATTCATTGAAGCTTTACTCTTGACTTCAAGTTAGTCTCTTTACCTCTACGGTATTAGCCCTTTCGAAGTACGCACGTGTGAACCACGATTTCTGGTGTCACGTATTTTTGGAGTCGCCCTAGTTTGCTAAGGGTCCCATGGAGGACAGGCGACCCCCAAAGGTACTGGTGATTACCTCATTATGCACTTCTGTGGAGGGAGCTAAACATCCTCCAGCTGGGTAACCGACGCTACGGTCTGTAACCATGACGGGACTGATTGAACTTAGTAAAACTGGCTAACGTTGACAAATGCCAGGTCAAAATCTAAGAATACAGAGATTTTGAATTCAAAAGCACAAAGCGCTTTGAGTTGAGGGTCAAAGTTTGAGCATATCAGGGCTATTGACTTCGCTGATGGCCTAGTACTGAGCAAGCAATCTTTCGATAACCCAACACAACTCTTCAGTGTGTTTTGTCGCTTCATGTGCCCCGCGCTGGATCTGTTCTGTCTCTTGTTTCCTATTTCCTTTATCGTCATTTCTTATTCAAGTATTAAAGAAAATCTGGAACCAAATAGAGGCAGCCAGAAGAGAAACAAGAAACATGACCACGGACACGAACGTGGGGATCAGAACAAGATGCATCATGGCAGAGTACAGAGACATATTTGAATCGCTAGCACTGAAAGATTGATATCTAGTCTTTGTCTCAAGCTCTTGGGATGTTTCTACAGTTGCCTTTTTCTCACGAGCATTTTTGTAGTTGTCTAGTTTGTCAGACCTACTGTCTGTTACTTCGTTGATCGAACCATCAATATGTTCATCACTGGAATCAGATGTTACTGAATCTCTCTCAAATGACTCTTCGTGCGAATCATTTGAGCTTCCTTCTTCACTAGAATATTGTCTATCCTCTCGTTTTATGATTGACGTTTCGTCTTCTCCATTAACGCCATCACCTGGCACTGTCTGGAGTTGCTCGTCTGCAATATTATCAACTGATACTTTTTTGTCTGTATCAAAACGTGTTTCATTGTTACAATTATTTACATGGTAGTTGATTTCATCTTCGCCGCCGAAGTCTGAGCATGATTTGTTGGTGCCCATGTCTTTCGACAAAGCAATTTTGTCAAAGGATTGTACCAGATTTCTGCCATCGTTCTGTGTGCTGTCTAATGATTTACTTGCCGTAAACAACGAGACTTCACTCTCAACTTCGGACACATTTTCGCCAAGTGGTTCACTTTTCGTTAACGTTATATCATTAGATTGCCTGTCGTTTTCTGACTTGGTAATAGAGGCAGACTCTTCTTCTTGATTAAATTTGGCATCAACACGATTCGGTGCTGCACATCGCACTGTTTCTGTGATACTAACAGATGGCTGACCGGTGCAGATGCCAACAGCTAAGACAGCCTCGTTTAGCAAATCATCTAACATGTCTGCCACAGCCTCTGCATCTATGGTATCACCAGAATTTGATGTTGATTCTCGTGAACTGCATATAACCTCATCATTTGGAGAAGGCTCCCCTGGCTTTGGCTCGAAATCATCTACTATCTTATCACTACCCTCAACAACAGATCCTACGGCCGTTTTCTCTGTTTCTAGATTAGACAATAGGCCAACTACATTTTCCGTAGATGTCACCTGAATAGATGGAGGCTCATCAGCAGTCAAAGCACCCTTCACAATCGGCGGTTTCCCCTCAGCTTCACACACAGCCTCCACGGTAGAGATAACGGGAATGTCCGCTTTCGTCAGGCTTTTCATCGGGATGTCTTTACCAGCTGCCTCGTGACAACCGGCTGATGCCATCATCGCCGGTGCTTCGTCTGTTTTCGGCAAAACTGACAGATCATTTTCCTTCTTCGTGATGCTTTCGGCTTGCGAGTTCCCTCCAACACTGACAGTACTGAAGCTGTGCATCACCTCTCCACTGTTGGGCTGGGCTGGTAATGTTTCTTCAGCTAAATCGACCAGTGCTTCTGCTGCAATGTGTTTAAGTGGGACGATCACCCTGCAATCGGGTTGGCGTCCTGTCGTTCCGTCGATGATGGTTGAATATTCATCATGTCCATCACTTGTTGCGGGAGGTTCTTTTGGCCCGGAGCTCTGTGGCTTACTAATATTGTCAGCGATAGGAAAAATGTCATATTTCGTTGATTCTTCGGCCACGCCATCATTGAGATCGGGATTCTCGACCTCTGCTCCCTGCTGCGCCAGCTTGTTGTCGGCGGTGTCTTCCACCTCGAGAGTTTGAACTCCTTCAAGCGTCTGCGCAACAAGGAGGTCCAGACTTCTGTCCATGAACTCCTTGTGTCTGACAACTATGACCCTGATCTTGTGGAGCATGGCGTTGTCGTCCTGAATGTCTGCAGCCCCCGGGATACTGTCCAGCGCCACTTCTGTACAGTGCAGCTGGCACTCCGTGGAACACTCCCGGAACATCTCGTCATAGACTTTCAGCCTCCCCACGTACACCAGCAGGAATACTGACGATGGCTGTGGCAACAGACCAAAATAGACAGTTGTATTATAGTGCTTTTATCATATAATTGTTTTTGCATAGGTCATGCTCATATCTAGATTCGGTCAATTATAAAAACGCCAGTATTATCTGAGAATCTGTTGTCATTGAAGTAGTATCGATGACGTTTCATTGTTTGTATCAGATGGAAAATTCAGTGACATCCTCAGTTCTAAGCTATGGCTATTTACATTTCCTTTCAGGACAGGTCGACTAAAGATATCGGCTCCTACCTTGGAATGAAACCTTGGAATGGATCTCATGTTAGATACAGACGTTACAAAGATTAATGGTTAATCTGTACGTGTACAAAAATGTCTGTCCTGAAAGAATAACATTACGTTCGAGATTATTCGTCTATACACAATACATTGCTCTTACATAGCTTACTTAATGGGTTACTTCCCAAAGCACAGCTCACAAGGGATGAGGTAAACATGCCTTCTCATCAGGGTTGTCCCGTGGAGAACATGTTACAGGTGACGTATCTGTTAGGTTTTAGTATGAGAGAAGTCACAAATCCCTAATAGAGAATTCGACACAGTGTACCGCAGGCACTACTGGTGGTTAAGAATACGAACATCCAGCACGTCTCCTCGCTAAGTTCAACCAATCATACTTACCGATTGAGAAGTAATCTACTTGCCCTTGTACTTGCACAGATCAAGATCTTAGAAAAGATCCGACCTTTGCCGTGCGGTCACCTTTGACCTTTGACCACCATTCTTTCAAATCTGGAAAAGCTAATGAGCCAGTGACAATGGCAATGAAACTGGCCCGAACGATCGCGAGGACCAAGTTTTGTTGACATTTCTCCGGCCTGGCTTCCTCACAGATTGCCTGGAAGTAGTCTCCGGTCAGCAATCTCGCGATATTTCAGGCCAGTCTCTACATGGCAGCTTATCTACATCATAATTTGATTGCAAGCATTATCTATAACAATTCAGTCGATAAAAGATTTAGCTGAAGGAATTCGGGTACCTAGCATGCACATGATGGTGCATCGGTGTTCGTCATCCATATCTTCAGACAATCATTTGGCCATGTGTGATTCGCGGGATAGAAAATCATGGACTCAAATTACTAGCGTCGACAGTAATTGTATGTCAACAAAAACATCTTTTACTCACCTTTTCGGCAAGAAGAGCTCTGACTGTGCTGAGCATGGGCATGATCGTTCTTTCGGAGTAAACAATGTCTGCCCCGAGAACGACATCAAACGTCCCGTAGCGTTTCTTAAACCTCTCCACTCCCGTGCACCAGTCAAGGAACTCACAGGTCGGGCGATCTGTTGGAAAACATGTGGAAATTTAGAAGTTATGTTTTTAATGGCGTCGATCTTAATTAGCCAAGGAATGAACTATCACTTTATTCCTGATGTCAACCTTACATTTGAATGGGTTATTAACATACATGTGTGCCATCATTCAGTAGAGATGCCTATTCTCATATGCATGCGACCATGTACAGAAGATAGACAGTATACTAAATAGCTTTTAGCTCTCTGGTAGCTTTTGTTACGAGATTGAAACAAAGTCAGTCATCAGTCGTTATGTATACAATAATCACTTCAGGTACTTAGCTAGCATAGTTACCTTCTCCTTCCCCAAAGTTACTTTCTATGTTTTCCTGAAGCAGTTCGAGCACGTTCTCATTGTGGTCGGTCATGAAGACTTTACTCGGTCGACCACACAGCTTCGACGCGGCGATCCCCGCCAGACCAGGCCCCGACCCCAGCTCAACAATCGCATCTGCTGCCGTCAGGACTTCAGGGTGTGCCGCGAGGTACATGGACAAAATCTGCGGGAAGAGGAGAGTGCTACCTTAAATTTGTTGCATCGATCATGGTGAGTTATGTATTGCTAGCAATATATTAAAATAGTTCTTTACGCCAATGAAGTTTTAAAACCTCCTTGTTAACGCATAGGAGATGACCATCCAGTCAAAAGAGTTTTACCAGAAATAGTTCCATGCCACACGTGACGTGGTGTTGTGTACGTCATTTGCTTTCCGACAGTATGTAATGTGTTTAGATACTAACATTCCATTGATTTATCATTTGATGTCATCATTTGTACTTATTTGACAACGAATGCCTGGGAAGAGAGCAGGTATGCGTATACACTTATAACTGATATCTTACCCTTGCCGATGGCCACAGCCTAAGTCCAGTGGCGAAGAACAAAGCTGGAAAATGTGACATGTAAGATCAAACAAAAATAGATGGATATCATTGATATAAATCAAACTTACATAAAAATCGATCTTTTTTTTCTTCGGAAATAAACTAACACACGATTACAAAAAATACATAATTCAGCACTGTCTGACAGAGAGAATGTTGATGCAATAAGTACCCTCTTTTTGTGTGACGTTGTAGACTGCCTTCATGTTGAGTGTGAAGTCCCCGATAGTAACATCTTGTACAGTATAGCTGTGAAGAGGAAAATGGAAAAATGATGGGAGAGTAAGCGGGGATTCTCAAAGCAACCATTTTACGGTTAACAATGTTGTACATTTATTTATTTGAATTTCTCACTTTATAAGGCACGCATGTGCATATATCTCAACAGTATTGCAATGCAGATAAAGTGTTGCCATGTTCCACATCGAGCCAACAGCTGGCAGTGTCCTCATCATGTCCACGTGACCTCACTGATAAACCTCGTCGTGTCGAGGACGCTTGCGTGCCGACACGTCTGTCCTCGTGCGGTATGGCGGGAGAAACATTTATCATAAGCTGCTAGGCCTGGACCTTAACCGGCGGGCGTGTGCAGAGGACACGATGGATACAGGCCTTCCATCACAAGCAGTTTGCTATGTCTTGCTCTTGATAACGAGTCAAGCAATCATTGGAGAATTCCCACTAACCATCACTATTCAGAGGAAAAGTACTATAGTACCAGGCAAATCACTATGTCTACGTCATAGACCGTGACTGATACCCCCAGATATGCCAAAGTTTTTGCCACCACTTTATTTCATAGTACCGATGCTGGAAATAGCCTAGACATACATGTATACATTTTACAGATTCCTATGGGGGCAGCGTCCAACTTCGGGCTTCTGTTTTCCTCTTCAGTTGTACTATTCAAGTACATTGTCTGAGATGTACATATTGTAGCGTGACAAATGTAGTGAGAGCTCGAGAGCGAGAGAATTCCCTTACGTGCATCTTATTGCCTTTTTTCGTATGCTTCTTGAAATCACTGATGTCGTATGGCTATGAAGCTCCAATCTCTCACACAGGGCTGAACCAGGGGCAGAGTTCTATGGCGCGGGTTCAGCTCTGCGTAGGAGAATGTGAGGCTCATTACAGAGTTATTTCTGGTATCGTTGAATTTCAACTGAAGGCATTTTGAAAGCCACCGCGAGCAAACAGGCAGATCAAAGACCTTGTCCGAGCAGCAAACAATTTCATCGGTTCGTTGATGTGATTGGCAGCCCCCCTTGAATCATGAACTTGGGTGCAGTGGACAACAAAGATCGCGTTGTAGCACACACGTGTGAGCTATTCTCGGCGTTTATACAGAGTCAACAGAGACCTTTCAAGGACTAATTTAGGATACAAACGCGAAGCATTTTGGTTTGAGATAGCAACGGCTGACTGAATTTACATAGTGACTTTGGCCATATACTACGTATCATCAGTCAATGCTGAATTTGGACCATGTTTCAGTTTGAAAGCTATATCATGAATTGGTTTTCCCAGATCACACATCATGACTCTGCTTAGAAACTGCTACAGGTTACAATATTCATCGGCAGATATGTTTCCCTATGTAGTTTTCACTTGCCCTTACTGACCTAGTTGCACTGATTGACTGACCCTATGTGACCACTGTGCCGCTTTGGATGAAATCCTAGCGCAGACTTATTTACTGAGACCAGCCGTGGCTAAAATAGACCAGGTTTCTGCCCCTGTCGCGCGTGATTTCAGTGATGACGTGATGAACAGAAACTCAGCCAGTGACTTGATTTTGCTTATCCCATATCTACTACAAACTGTTATGGCTCAGAATACTCTAACTACCAAAATGTAATGATTAGCTAGTAATTGTGTGCGAAAAGCTTGTTGAAATGAAACTGTGCTTACTACTTCTTGCCCCGTGCTCCTGGCTTGATCCCGAATCTCCACTCCTTCCAGGGAGGGCTGCTGTTCCCGCCACTGTTCTTCCAGCTGGTCTGGTATTTAGCGGCCGTGCGAGGCTTCACCACCGGACGGGGCATGACTCCTCTGACCGTGGAGTGGGCGTCTGCCTGCTGCGCGGTCCCGCCGTCCTTTTGTAGTACACACTCACCAACGACTGTTCCCTTTTTTAGCAGTCCGAGGCAATGTTGTCTCTCTAAGTGCTAAGTGGATAGAGATTGGCATGTGAGACTGACTGATAGCTGTGGATCGTCGGGCCTGGTGGCTTCGCACGCAGATGTACACAACTTCTACCCGCTTTCATATATGGTGAAAATTTATCGTGCCTGATGCTTGTTATGTCTGCCAATTAATATATGCGGCAACAATCTAAACTGCAGCTTTGCATTTTGGAGGGTTGCACGCTACCTATAGCTAGTTAAAGTTAGAGTATGAATGTAGCAGGCGCATACGTATTTTGGTATATTTTGGTATGATGATTTTGGTATGATGATTAAGGTATGATGAAAGCTCTGGAGATACATGGGGGGGGGGGGGGGGTCAGTAAGTAAATAACTTCAATATCGATCATGTCGAAGCCAAAAATGTATAACGAGGAACGTGAACTATAGCATATCCGTTGTGTTTCAGACCGTACCCGGGATAAAGGTTTATGGAACATGCTCTATGGATTTTAGAAAATATCACGTATCATATATTCCAAGTAGGTCAATGATTTTTATTACGGCACACTTTCTATCCTAAATAATGGTCCAAAACGGGTCCAATGTCAAATCGTAAAGTCATGGGAAAATTTTCTCTTCTACGACCCCAAGAGATGGCCTTGTACATGTCACACGCCCAGATTTCCATAAGCGTAGCTGGCACCGAGACGTGTAAGGGGCGACACACATATGGACAGTGCAGAGATGTCGGGATCATGATGGTGATGATTGACGGTGGTGTCATGGACGTCAGCGGATGACACAGCTGTCTGGTGATGATTTGTGACCTTCAGTAAAAGTTTACATAAAATTGAAATGCAAGTCACATATTGTCAACATACATGGAGCTGACCGTGTACAATCGAAGTAAGTTGAGAATGGAATTAACAAACTACAGTGTCAATATCATTAAACGTTCATCCTAAATGCATCAAATGGCCGAAAGGTATTTTTTAACTGGAGAAGGGACTGAAAATGCGTTTTTGTCCTTCGTACTTAAGTTTTATTTTTTACTAAGGCACTTATCAATTTAAGTAGCTGCCGTGGTGTATCTTAAGGTTAGATGATTGACACGGCACCTATCTAGTAGTATCACATAACTTATGCCACCAGCAATCTTCTGGCCACGAAGTTTGTTTCCAAGGTTACGATCTAACCTTAATGGCTAATCATCACCATGACAAACTATCCTCATCACAATGTTCTACCAATGTCGTTACTGACTGATCCAGCGAGCCAATTTGGCATGTTTACTGTACATTACAGTCGACACCATGGACACAGTGGGTCGACACGAAGGTCACAGAAAACATGTAGGATGTTTGTGCAAATTTCCTTGCCAATTTGGCACTCGGACCTGAAGAACGACAGCAATGCCGTCTGCAAAGCCTTGAGGAGATACTCGATACAACCTCACTGGAAGGAATGCAAATGCTTGTGATGGGAAAAGCATGCATGGTGTTAAAACTGTTGAAAGTTATGTTGCAATTGATAGACGGTTGGGTTGGTCGGGGTATTATTAGATTGAGGAATTTGTTTTCTAACAAGGATTACACAATGATTCATATAGAAAGAATTACTTATCTACATATCATACATAGTTAGTTTTGCCGGTGGTCAATATTGTTTCCATTCTGGGGAAATTGCAGAAGATTTACGAATCTATTTTTTCTACCGTACCATTGTTTTCAAGATTTATTGGATCAATAATGGCAAAGAAAACGTTTTGTATTATTTTCTTGGTTCAACCAACGTACTACTTTAGTTGTTGCATGCTTGTTCATCCATATCAGGGGCGTTGAAAGTGTGGAACTGACGCGGAATCTATATGTAGCTATTGCGATAAACCGAGCGGGTAGTAGCTATCTTATACAGATTTCTTCCTGATTTTCTGTGATATGTGTTGACAGAGAAACAATAAGCAAATAGATATGTACATGGATACATAACATATCAGCAAGTGAGATATAGACGTCCCATTTACAAGCTACTTATCCCCAGAGCCATGATCCTCATAGAGATAAAGAAGAATACAAACAGAATGTTTCAATACTACTACATGTAGTATAAGTTGTCACAAACATTCCATCGCTCTTCGACAACACGCTTAGATGAAGGGTTGATAAAACGAAAGTTAAGGAAGCTCTATTTGTGGCGAAATGTGTGACGTAATGTGTCCAGATTGTGACAGTTGTTACAAATGATAGACCACGTTGATCCCATCCAAATTCCTTTATCTACATCTAACGTTACATGTGAAAAGCCCCGTAAATACTAAAATGACGTACCGATGAAGCTTCCCCGTCTGGTACTCTCTGCTTATGGAGCCTGGAGATTAAGCAACCGTTTCTCTTCCCAGTGATTGGCCCTGACTGCCCGCTGTTCCGTGTTCATCAACAAGTTTAACCACGGACTGCTGTACGTGCAGGGCAGACCTTTATTTATAGTCGCCTTGTAACTAGATAGCCCCTGGCATCTGGTTAGTGTTCCCGGGGTTAGCTAGTTTGACGTACTGTATGAAACCAGAAACTGACTGTTATCTAAGTGTATTATGCAGATTTAGATGCTTTTATGTTGTCATTTATTACATTAGATATTTTGGACATGATAACAGATGATACCGGGAAAACATCATTGTAACAGTGAATATAGCAATCTCTGTACATCAAAACAAGGTGATTTACGTCACTAAGTTAAAGAGAGTTTTTGATTTGGCATTGTCAGTACGGACAAATCACTCAGTGATTAATGAGGTTTTCCTCTGATAATGCTTTTTTTGGGCAACTTACGTGCCTAAAGCTATCGGACGAGGCCCTGCATTTGGTATTTCCGGACGTATCCAGTGCATACCAGATTCGTGGACTCGTCTCCGGCTCTTGTTGCCATGCACAACATGACGTCCGCACGTCATAACAACTATCGGTAGGAATGTATTGCTCTGGCGACAACACAAGGCCGACTACATATTGATATACATGTGTTTTGAATTTTGTTTTTGTCACGACACTACCTGTATGAGTATAAGCTCTTGTAGCGGGTACTACTGCACTGCCTGCTTAAAAAATGAAGCCGGAAATAGAATCATTGATCAGTTCAGATTATAATGCTATTAATTGACTTCCAGCATTTATATAAAGTCCCATGTGTATATTATACCACATAAGTCTCTATGTATATACGAGTGAACATGGAGTCGAAGATAAGTATTTTTAGTGGTGAATAATGTGACTGTCGGTATCAAGATGAGTCAACTGCAAACAACATTGACCAAAAGAAACAAGCAGTCACATGGACACGAAATAATGGCCCAGCAGATGGTTCATTTGAATATATGGTAATAGAAGTAAGACGATCAAGGCGCTCTACAACTCATTGGCCCTCTTTGTCCATTTCTTTATGGCGTCCGGAAGGGTTATGGTTCAATTCATCACTAGCCAATCGTACTTAATGGTTGGAAGAAAATTCGTATTTGCTGATGCCTGGTGTCACTACACGCGCTCGCAATGTCATTCTATGTGAACTGTGAGACCTAAGACATGGCAGCCTATACCAGGATAGTCGAGAACATACATGATGTGCCTTATACTACAGAGATTGATGGTGAAGTGAATGTTTGCAAATATTGCAGACCAGGCCCTGTTGCAGACCGTCAGTTATCATTATCGCATTTCTATCTGTCGAACAACAACCGCTTAACCCACTATAGAGCTATCATTCATTCCCCATGACCAATTAGACACTGGTGTGATGCTGTGTTCCAGACATATGGTCCTCACAAGAACAAGTCATGTACATGTATGCATATATGTATGTATGTAATGTAATGTATGTATGTAATGTAACGTATGTATGTATGTATGTATGTATGTATGTATGTACGTATGTATGTATATTTGTTTGTATGTATGTATGTATGTATGTATGTATGTATGTATGTATGTATGTTTGTATGTATGTACGTATGTATGTATGTTTGTATGTATGTATGTATGTATATATGTATGTATGTATGTATGCATGTATGTATGTATGTATGTATGTATGTATGTATGTATGTATGTATGTATGTTATGTATAAAGTTGACACCGACATTTTCGTCGTCAGCTGCGATAGCTGACATCAACTGGAGTCTGTCTAAATGTAGCCGTTAGTTGGCGGGTTCAATACGGCAATTGAACGTTTATTGAACTTTGCTTTAAAAAAAAGAAAATGGTCATTGCTCCTTCGCACACGAACTGCTCATGAAGAAGAACTTTATTGCGCGACCATTGTAGCAGGTACAAAGTATGGCAACAACAGTAAACATAGAACAAGACATGAGTATGGAATTCACTACATCAAAATGACTCTCTTAGGTTTTACATGATTCAAGTTTTCTAATTTTGAGTATCATTATTTTTTCTAATAACAAAACAATCTTTTATATATTTGCCTATTTTAACACTGTATGAGCTGTTGCATCTAAATATATAGTCAAATCTATCTGTGGCATTGAATGAAGTACGTATCGGTTCATAAAGTCTGACATATTGTGCCACAGCTGGAAGGCACAGGCATGGGGATCATACGCAAGAGGGACCGATTTGATGGTGATGGTAAATGTACGCAATGCCCGGAATCCTGATAGATATCTGGGTTGTCACGCCGCTTGTTGATCTGCCGTCAGCAAACGTATCATTAAATCGCAACATAAGACGATGCGGGGGATAGCCCCGCGCTAAATGGGAGCAATCTCATACAGCTCAATGGTTGTATTGTGTGTTGTGTTTGTTTGAACTATATTTATTCATGAGAAGCTCAGATCGTCCTGCAGGCCGCTTTTCATTGAGGTCATAAGGGAAGAGGTAAGGATCAGGCAAAATATGTAACAAAGATACAGTTTACATGATTTAAAGTCCTAATAGGTCTATACACATATCATTACACATACCTGGTACAAAATACATAACAGCAAGAGCTGGTATATGGTTCGTATGTTATACCGTGAAGTTCCTGCAATACTAGTAACCGTTTTCTATTTTATTTCGCGAATCAACAATGCAACAGTGACATTACTTTAATTGACGATTCTGGCCCCTCCCAGTCTTTATGATACACAGGGAAACTTCAGTCTGTGCGCATTGCTACAGACCTCACACACACTGGACTTTCTGTGCGCTTTCAGGGGTCACATTCCAACAAAATTGGGCCTTACCTGTCAACAGTTTGTTATTTATTTACATCCATCCATGCAATATCTGACAAAGGGGGTTACGTTACTATTATGTTATCAGTTATAAGTTATTGCATCCTGGACAGCGCCTAAGGGAACTTCGTTGTGTAACAGAGGGGATCCTTGTGATGTGCCTATTTCGTGACTTCACGTGGCCCTTCACGTGGTACATATTTCATTTTTATGGACCTGTTGTAGGATTAAGGAACATAATCTGTGCAGGTAGGGGGTATACTAATTGTAGCCATTTTCAGATAAGTAACATGTAACATCCTCTCGTAGTACCGAATACTTTATACCCTGAACGAATATGCAAAATATAGAAGCATTCGTCCGCCAGACATGTTTGAACTGCTGTGTTTGTAGCACTTCACCTATACTTGACTTTCACATTTTTATGAAAGGGAGGTAATTGGCATGTTTACCCTCTCCTGAACAAGAGCGATCGATCGGTCTGGAATATTCCAAAACTTACAGCAAGGTGAAGATAGAAAACAATGTTCTTGAAAGTCAAACCGCCACCTGGTGATTCCAAAATAACCACTACAACAGCTGAATTTTCCTACTGTCCCCTTAAGAAGTTTAAATGTCACTTAAGGTAGTGCTGATCCCTGTCATTACCCTCGGCAGGGGGTGAGTTCACACCGTATAATTTTTCCAGATGTCTGCCCGTGTTTGTCATTAGGGAGTAACGGCCAATTAGGGCAATTGTGGAAGATCTAGAACTGACTATGTCAGGACAGCAAGGAGCTTTCCTGTACATGTATTTTAGTAGGGTCCAATTAGGGCAATTGTGGAAGATCTAGAACTGACTACTGTAAATGCATTTGAGTTCGCGTGGTTTCTATTTCGCGGTACGGAGAAAATGGCGTGTTCGCGATGGTTTTAAGTTCGGGTTTGAAAGAATAGTAGCGCTACAGCCATAGGTGGGCAAAAAGTGGTTTAAAGTCAGCGCTGAAGGGTTCGCTGCGAAAACAGCGAACATTTCTGCATTTACAGTATGTCAGGATAGCAAGGAACTTTCCTGCACATGCATTTTATTAGGGTCTAAACCGACCACACTAACTAACAGAAAGAAATGCAGTCAAACACAACACGTCGCAAGACATTGCGGAATAATTCATATATTTGTCAATGACGTATTCTTAAGATAAGTGGCACTATACATGTGAGAATTTTGTTCTGCCGTATTAGCAATTATGAATACATAAGGACGTAACAATAGATTAAACTTATACTTTTTTTACATATATCTATTCGACGGAATCCCATTTAGTTACACATATGTTAGATTGAAAGATCCTTAGGTCATTTGGACGAATAAACTGAGTAAGCGATTCAGTTACCTCCTTACTCGACAGGATAATATACCAAACTCCCCATCTATGTCAAATAGTTATGAGAAGTCTTCAACCATTGTAGAGCACCGTTTGTGTTGCTTGGGTCGTTGTAACTTTGCCTTCACCTTTCGGAGAAATGTCTTTTGCAACGCCGTTTTCAAGACGTTCCTGACCTTATGTGTATAAAAACATGTTCTCTGATGACCTGGCGGCCGTTCTGAGGACTGTTGTACCCACAGAGCGACCATCTCTTCTGCCGGGACGGCCTTGTCCGGTAAATATGCTGCGTCACTTCCACCGTGTGTGAGCAGAGAGATGAGGTCCAAATCGAACTCCGCGTCACACAGCGTGCACCCGCTGCACGTCTCTGACCATGAGCTCTGCTCCTCGCTGTAGTCTGAAGGACATGTGGACAGGTCTCTGCATTCACTGCTGTCGTTGGCAGGTATTTGTTCCGATAGCTCTCTGGATTTGATGCCGGAGAGATCCCCGAGTTGTGCGGAAGAATGTCCGTCGCTGGACGATTCTCCACGGCTGCCGCTTGAGCTGCTGTTTGCTATCTGCATCTTGTCGACACAGTGGGTGCACGGCTGTAAAACCTGGGCGATCGCCCATGCATCGACCACGCCGTCACACGCACAATCTTCATTGCAATCTGACTGGACGTGGTCTAGCCCCTTGTCGCCGATGAAACATTCCGTAAAGTCAATGTCCAAGCGGTCCAACTCGTCAGGCAGATGGAAGTCGTCACACTCCAGCATGACAAGATCCGCGTGGCCATGCTGGCACATTTGTCTAGATCCGTAGTGTATTCAAAAGACAGGTAAAGCACGTAGTGTCCAGCGCAAGCCTGTGGCGGGGACTGGTCTGTCCTACCGCCCTGCTTTGGTTTTGCGGTCGTCACTAGTGACTCAAGTAAACTAGATGTGTCACGTGGTAAGAGAAAGTCATTCATCTTTCTAAATTTGCCTCCAGCTGTAGTCTGTCTGACAGGGTTCATAGATAAAGAGTTAGTCAGGCATGTTAAAAGTATCGATCTTAAAACGGTTTCCCTACCTCCCGCACACAAGTAGTATGGCAGTACGATAGGTTTTCTCACGACATCCAAAGTTTCCCTGTACTGTAGTTCCTCACAAATTAGGTACCAGGTGCAGGAACGCGTTGATAATTATCTACATTTCCCACTACGTGTTAAACATGCAGCGGAGCTTCATGGCTGTCGGATGGACTGTTGATGTGTGTGTAGTGATGCCCATTATCCATGTCCGATGACAAAGATAACATCTAAGGAATTATAAGGGAATGCAGACGCGACAAAAGTCGGCCTTTTTGGGTCTTTATCAATGCGACCCCTATATATAAGTCCTCATTCCATCAAATTCATACAAACCAAACTTGTTGAGATTGACATTTTCAAAATCTAAATTCACAAGATGCAATACATTAGATGACCTCTGATGTACATTTGATCATCTGCAAACGCATAGCATGTGCCTATGTTCGGCAAAAAGGCAAAACTACATCTGTTAGCGTTCCCAAAATATATCTAATGTGCTTTCCATACGCTAACACAATATTCCATAGCCTTTGGTATAGAAGTTGACAGCCTTTCATTGCAATTATAGATTTCATTTGGAATCGACCAACACGACGATAAAGCCATTAATTAACTGACAAAGGGACTCCTCAAGCGAGGAGATGAGATCTTTGATGTATTACGAATGAAGAATGGGATCTACTGCATCAGGAGACAGTTGCCGTAAAGAAATGGTCACACGCAAGGAGATGAGTTCCCTAGACTCGTAGACTTGTTTACGTTTAATTCTTCATACGTGAAAATCTAAGGCATTGCAATTGCTGAAGTTTTTTTGTCCTGAAGCGTTCTACACACGTGCGATTCATAAGAACGAATACTACAGCTAAGAAAGTCTTGTGTATTTCTGCTCAACAATTACACACTTCTTACATAAACATTCTCTGTAGTAATTTGAATAACCCTAGCGGCGTTACATCCATCTAGATGTGGCGAGAATGGTGTTTCTATTTCACCCCGGGATCCTTGTAAAGGATTTTCTCGATATAGTCTTCTTATCAGAACATCAAAGAAGATTCCTTCGAAGATTGGCAGTCTTCCCTTGTTAGGTGTATGCAGAAGGACGGTCGTTAAAGGCGACACCCCTACTCAGAAGGTGTCAATCCGCCGCTGGGGATTGGTGACAGCTTAATGTAAGGTCGCCACACTGAGCGGGCCTTATGATCGATGGGCCATGTCATTCAGGACTGCATTCCTACACCACCTGAGCAAGGGAACCTAAAATCAGCACACGCGATCTTTATACGGTAAATGGGACGGTTAAAATGAGACACAACACGATCAGCATCCCTTCGTCGGCTTTTGTGAGAGTGTGCGACTTCTAAGTGTGTATCATGTCATGACTAGCATTGTTCTACCATTTCCTACAAAGAGCTTGGGGCTATCCTGGTGTGGCATTAACATACTTGTAGTTTAATCAAAAGCCGCCAGGATATTTGGCAACAATCACAGAAATCCCTGCTGTTGGATTATTGAACACGCTTTACACTTCCATTTACCACGGTCATCCTTCAATAAAATCTCCAAGCAGACATTAGGATGTTAAATTGTAACGTTTTCTTGCTGCCCCACATATAAGGCAGCCATCTCCCCTTCCAACATCTGCTTGGAGATTTGGAGAGCCTCATTCAAATGTCAATGAACACACACCCACGGACTACCTTACAGTTGGTACGTCCCAGAGGAATATTTCGGAGACTTGTCTGAGAGAGGTCTGATGCTTGCCTCCCAGGATCATGCTGTTGGTAGCTACGTCACCCGGATCCGGTTTTTCCACGAATTCTGTCCTATGAATAGTAGGAGACGGCTCCGACTGGCACGAGCTTCCTACCATTCAAACTTGTCCAAGTGTTAACAAACGTGCCCGGCAACGTAGGGTCACCTGAGTTCATATCACACCGACAGAGAGGATTCGTAATTCGTCTTTTTACTAGTAACAAAAGTAAGACACCAATTTGGAACGTACACAAGTCATGCAGATGTAGCATTTCTTCAAGTCTTTTGCATTTGAGGTTGTATGATCAGTAGACAATGTGCATTCTTTGATGACAAAGTGTTTCATACTCGCGAAAAAAATCAACTTACATTTGAGGCTCAAGAATAAAACAGTCTGGGTATTTTGTCACATGTACTATGAATAGAAGGAACGTATGTATGGGTTACTACCGTCTTGGCTGTAACATTTCTACTTGTACACTCTTTGCCTTTTTGCTTTTGCTGTTCTTATTTTTCTGTGATGATTTAGGATCAGTTTACTCTGGTACTTCACCAAGCAGTTGTACAGTCCAGATGAGATTAAATGAACTGGACTATTGTGTAAATGTGTATAGAATACCGACCCTACACAGCGGAACAAAACTATTAATGTTTTGAGGGGACGGGTGTTTTCATGGAAGTGGAGCACATTTGGGGAAATAAAACTGTATCCGAGGGAGAGTTCGACATTTTTTGGTCATATCAAATAAACTTCTGCCAATGAAATTGATCATGTCGCCAACAGAGACACCAGAAAGGTAAAAAATTTGGTGAAATGACTATCAAAACGACGCCATCTTGATTATCTTATATTAATGGCGTACACATTCCCAAGACGATACTTTTCCGAGACAGGCCGACACCTTCCCGACGTATACCGACAACCTGCCGAAATATAACGGCACATGTTCGACACAAAAATGTACATGAAAATTTACCGGATAACAAAGTCTTACTCAATACAGAGTTCATCGGCCCCATATGATTATGTAATCCTTCAATCTTGTGGGATTGAGGTCGTTCTGACAGCGTATAGATACATTTTTACTGGTACAATCATAAAATAAGCATTATCAAAACTCCTTATATATACATGTACACTGGATTTACAGCGAAATATTAATTTCTGACAGGGAAATGGACGATTGTCCACTCATTAGTGTGCATGTGCCGACATCGTGATCCACATTTGCACAAACAGAATGGCTATTAAAAGACGTCAGTCTTAAAATAGCAATGAAGGTCACAAATGACTTCTCGTAGTTCTATGTTTAGTAGCTTTCTTCCTGTTCCGCGTATTTATAATTGATAGGTGAGTGTACCACTACAGAGAACTGGGGCCGCTCCCACATGTCCTCCGGTACTTTTCACTAAAACGAGGGCCTGACTTCATGGGTCACTCTGCCTTCGTGCTTCCCTAAGATTTCTGTCCGCTGAAAGAAATGTCTTTTTCTAGTAATATCTTCCTCATGGTACATTCACCTAAGAATTTTGAACAAGAAGCTACCCGTTTCCTCATACTCATTAAAATTACCAAGCCCCACATTCTTCTTGGCAAGATGTTAGTCATTCTTGACATAAAGTTCTGCTTTGCTGTCCACTGACTCACTTCTTACCTTGGGCGAAGGGACTCGACAGCGACAATGGGCTCCTCTGTGAGTACGGTTTCTGATCTTAATGGACAGGTGTTTGGCCGGGGTTTCTATAAATTTGATATCTATCTATTACGGTAACGTCAGATATGGCGGGGCATAAGATACGACGGGGCTTCTTGTCACGTTTGCGTCATCATTTATCCATCATGTCTTGCTGGTGCCCTTGATTGTACTGATAGGGTGAGCTTGGGGTTCTTTGTATGATGCACCTTTTCGTGTATTTGTATTTTTCCATTCGTCGTCACAACTCGTGCAGCTCACATGTGTTGGGTAATAAAGGTGGCTGTTAACCTGTCGGTTGGTAACGTGGTTTTGGACAGGGGAATATCTCTCGCATACACCTTTTCGTGTACATGTATTTTTCCACTCATCATCTCATCACAAGCAGCTCACATGTCTGGGCAGTTAAGTCGGCTGTAGACTGTAGGTTGGCAACATAGCATTGACACACGTTCGTACGGAAATCGAGGCAGTCTTTCAGGGACTAAGCTTACAGAATATGACCCGTGGCCTCTACTGAGTCATTTATATTTTTTGTAATACAAATGAATGATATTTTCATGGTTCAGACCAATTGGTACCGGGCTGCATCATATTGTCAGATGTCTTTATCTTTTGAAATATGGATTTCTATTCTTATTTCAACTCTTCTTTAAACTGTTTTCAGGTGATAGTCGTAATCGTTCTCCTGGCCGCTTCACCACTTCAGACCTTGTGGCCTACGGAGGGAAAACCCCTAACGTCTCCCGGTACAGGTTTAGAAGGTACTACAGAGCTTGCGCTGATACGTCATGGGCTGACACAGCGAGAAGACAAACCGGTCTTGAGGCGCAGAGGCCGTGATGTCGACGTCACGGCCTCGACCCCTCCCCCCGTCGACCTTCCCCGCCACCACGTACGGTATCTCTCCCACCCACCCCTGCCTGTCGACGACGGGTACAACGAGCGGTCCATGTGCAAATGGAGGTAATAGTCATTTCCCTGTAAGCATATCAAGTCATAGACAACACATCTTAAAATCATAATGCAATTCATGTGTGTATAGAAAACAAGCACGACGACAAACTCGACTGATTCAAGACAAAAACACCTCATGGCATATATGTTCAAGGAAAAGACATAATCGTGTATGTACTATTCATCTTTGTCTGTTCATTTATCTAGGTATGAGGACAACATTCAGCCGAACCGTTTCCCGTCGACGCTGAAGGTCGCTGTGAAGGAGTACACGGGTTCCCGGTGCCGCGACCCTGCCACGGGGGCGCCTCGGGCCGACCTCGCCTGCCTCCCGATCGACTACGAGCTGAACGTCCTGCGGAAAAACAGCGAGGGCGAGTGGCACGAGTCGGTGGAGTACGTGACTATCGGCTTCACGTGTGCCGGATCGAACCCCCGCTAGTGCCCGTACAGCCGTGGCGAATCTCCACAAACGTAAACTAGCGACAAATTAAATCTGTAATACTCATGATTCGCTAGAATCAAAACCCTTTGGTCAAGTTGACCGAGACCCCGTGGGGATAGCCCCAGAATCTGAACTGCTTGGTACTTCGAATTCATTTGTATCTAGTCCTGTTGCTTCTGGTGCAATGATGTTGTTTAAGGTGATGAATTCATACAGTCCTTGAAATAGTTATTACAGTAATTTCATGTCCGAAAGATGTCTGCTGTAAGGTGTACTGGTGTAGACTTTAATGATGTTCCACACTCTCGGCTGGCCAATAGTTACTGGCAATAGCATACTAGATATAGTTTCCTTAGAAAATTCAATCGTCTTGTTCAAGTTTCAAAACGTGCTCATGGTATTTTGTGATACCATCGGTGAATATGCTTTTAATCACAAATAATATACGTTTGGAATAAAGTGGTGAAATTGCTTTCTTTGTATACATGAAATGGTGTTGTTTAATCTTATTGGTTAGACATTAAAAATATAGAATAAAATCTATTGTACACATAAATGGTTGATTTGAGCAATAATACAATTACAAGGCACCCAACAGTGACAGGCAATATGCTGAATTGATGTGCGGATATCACAACGCACCGACTAGTATCATAGAACAAACAAATTTCAGTAGATAAAATTATAGCATTTATACAGTGTAACGTCTGTAATGTATATGCATATCAATATTAGAATCATCATCATAGGAAGGAAGTATTGTCTTATAATGAGAGACATCGGAAGTATCGCTAAAATACTGTTTGAAATATGCATGAAAAATTAGCACAGGTAGCAATTACACGTTCAGCAGGCGGACTATGACTGGTAATGTACTATTCAATTCCATATTGAAGTCAGCTGTATTGTATATTAGGATAAATAAATGTAGCTCATGAATTTTCATATCAAGCATCAATCAACTGATATTTTTATAGTCTTGGCAAACCTGACATGCAACAGACAGCCGGTGATATATTTTAGGACATGGTTACCATGGATACAAGAGAACGCACACACGAGTTAACACAAACAATGTGGCAGTGATAGCACCTTGAACAGTGGCGTCAAAGGTTGCGAAGGTCAGCCAGCCAAGCTCCGCCGGAAGGAACAGATCATTCATATCTTAACATAGCATATTCCTCTTACAACATAAGACATGTAAGCAGTAGAGTTATAGAATTGAAGCATGTCTAGACGGTAGAAATTCCTCCTATGAAAGCTCAGTCTCACCCGTACCGTGTATAAGGTAGATTAGCCTTATAGAACTGTAGTTCTGTACTAGTAGAAGCCATACTTTGTACCTTATACAATTGTTGTGCAATAAAGTTATTGTTATCGTACAGCAGGTACTAGCACGTCACTACTGTAGTATATGATGATCTAACGTGATGATCTGACGCTATCCAGCATGGGATTTATTTAGTCAAGCATGAAAGGCCATCAGTTGTATTTTATCTGGTGTCAGGTTTTTTTTCTATATATATGGTTACCACAAACAACATAATTGCCTGCCCATTATGTCCATTAAGTTCTCTTTGTCTACACATAGACCAGGGACACGACGTCTGATAATCATGTCAGTTCTCGTGACGGTCAGATGTGCAAGGTTATATAATTAACCCCTAAAGTCACAATCTTGTGAGGAGTGACGTAGGATGTGACTTTTGTCCCCAGATTCCCCTCAAAGTTACCTCACAGATCAATACGTTCTGAAGGACTGATAACCACCTGTGGCTTTCTTCCACTTTTTTTGTGTCCGGGACAGAGCATGATGAAAAATCGGGCCTGGAATAGAGTCTACAAAGTCGTTCGTATTTGGAGGGGCTCTTTTGCACAAACTGTGTTTTAATGACAGTTTGATTAGAGTTGCAACTACTTTATATATGAGTGCCACAGCACAGCGTCCCCAAATGTGCAGTTAACACTGTGGCATTTCTCTTGCCATGACGTATCAAGGCTGTGTATGACGTAAGACCTTATGTCCGGACTAGATTATGGTGTCTCCACTATGCAAATATAACACCTCAATTCTAGTCCAGATAAGCAAAGATTCAATTTCGGGAAAATTGTCGTGTGAATTCCTGCTGATCTAGTACCAATACACCGGCTAGTTGCGAGGTAGCATCATGACTCGTCATATAGTCTAATGATACTACCTTTCTTCATCTACGAAAACACGAAAGAGCATTTATCTATCTCTGACGTAGTTTTGTTGGGTGTAGGACTGACGTAAGAACACATGGAAATTTCCTTCATAATCAAGGGTTTTTCCCAAGACGTGAAAATTTTCCATTGTCCACGACCTAAGATAGAACTGGTGCTCCAAGAGATAGCTTCAAATTATGGACTTCGCTCCAATCACTCCAATCATTGCAAACATATCTTAGACAATTGGATAAGAGCTTTACATGATTAAGAATAGTTTCAGGATATTGATATCTAAGAAAATGTCTAAAGGAACATGCTAAAAATGACAATTGTTCCAACTCTCACTAATCATACAGCCTTCTACATGTATACAATTACCAAGAAGCGAGAGAAAGCCGAAAGTACCAGAGTATACTAGACGTTTATATGCACATGAATATGTATATGGTTGTTAACATGTGACCTGTGCTTAGCCCAGTGGGACAAAAATGTACAATAAATGTCACTGTGGTCACGAGGTCCACATGTAGCACGTAGTCCTGACGTAATATCTAAAATACTAGTATACTTGACGTTGTCTGCGGGGGCGGCCGGATATTGGATTCACGTAGAATAAGACGATAAGAATAATTATTCAATTTTGCCGTGAAAAAAACCCATCACATATCAATAGAAACTACGTCATAAGTAGATAAACTGTAAAATGATTCATTTAATATGTCGTGATAATGCCAAATGCGTACTTGGTACAGCATAACGTTACCGTGACGTTGCCCGAAGATATTGCAGGATCTAGCTGTTGCAAACAACAAATAAGAATTACACTTACCAATGACCTTCAAAATATCAGCTCATTCTGTAGAATATTATGACCTACGTACAATCATGCATGTACTGTCATGTGCTCCTCATGCAGCCTGCATGTGGCCTGCGTAAATGTAGCATAAATGTAAGAAACGACGTCAGGTCTTAAAAATAGAACAGGGAATCTCTCGTCCCAACCTTTCCGGTGATGATAATTAGCTTCTGCATAATCTAGTCATGAGATTGGTGAGGATGTTCTATTTTTTACACGATGTTGTCAGTATTACTGCGAATGTGAGCCCCCTTTACCGGGTATCGGAAGTACCTGGGCCACATTTGACCCAGAGAACAATAGGAAACCTGTGTGACGACAGGCGGTGCTATGGTTACTTCTCGCATAGGGACAGTCCCGCAGAAAAGGCGGGAGGTTTGAGTGAGAAAATTTGTCTGCCCTCAGGTGATGAACAGGTGTTTAAAGGTAAGGGAGAATCGGACTTGATTCACAGACAACAGCGAACACCTTGCACGCATTGCTACCTACGAGATCACCCGAAAAGACTCCAGCAGACATGGAACACCCGATTGTGAGTACTTAGTTTGATATTGGCACCTTCTACTTTAGAAAATTAACAGTGTATCACACTTAAGTACACACTCACGTGTTTTAACGCTTGTTCTATATAAGGCACCTCCGTCTTGTTTTTGTGGCAACCGAGTCCGTCCATAATCAGTGACACACTTATATAACGTGTTGTGGTGTGCCCGCTCAATGTTGTATATCTACGAGGTTTTTAGATGGACATAGACATGCAGATAGTACATTCCTGCTTTGTACCATGAAATCTTGATATTGTTTCATGAATCAACATTTCTTCAGACCCATTGTCTGTCCATTTGTGTTTACAACGATGTCATAGACCAGTGATATCGTGGCCTTGTACCTGTACGTTCAGGTGGATAATTTTATTTCATACTTCACAACAGATTGTCGCCTTAACGATCGCTGTGATGACGTCGCCCCTTATGACGTTGGCTCATCCGACACATCACCCGATTGACGTAAAAGAATCGGTGCTTTCCGACCTCAATCAGAGGTCACGTACAGAAGACATCGTGCGATCCGGTCGGTCCTCAGGTGCTACAGCTCTACAAGCCTCAGAAGAAGACGAGACCATGAGAAAACCCGCTGTCGCGACGGCAGAAAACCTTCTTGAGGAGCTTCTTCAACTTAACAACTTTGATCGTTCGGGGGGAGAGGCTAGCTCGGACGGTCTGTTGACAAGGCTAGCTGATGACCAGCTCCAGTACCCCGTGTACGGCCTTGGGGATGCTGCCGTCCACTCCCGCCGGGCGAGGAGTGTGACAGACTCGGACGTTCTGCCTCAGCACTACCGAAGGCACATCTCACAGCCTCCGATCCCTTTCGACGACGGCAACAACGTCCAAGGTCGCTCTGTCTGCCCATGGAGGTGAGTACGACGGCTTAAAAATGTTCTATTTTATTCTGCACAGTCCGCTAGGCACATCTAATACTCGTACCGTTGTACAATGCCTACGTTATGAATCTGTGGACTCATTCGTACAAAAGTTCCTTTTTTTGCCTTTTGTGCGAATATCCCTTCTGCCTCGAAGCAAAATATTTCCTATGAGTGATGACTGAGTGATGAAAAATTCTTCCTGGGGAACATTTCCTTCTGACTTCCTCTGCAACCATTTTAACCAGTCTACGGAATGTCCCTCCATCTTTCTTTGCTGACCTCTGACATCTTCTGCCCCCTCCAGGTATGAGGACGACTTTAAAGCCGACCGGTTCCCTCACACCCTCCGGGTAGCGGTGAAGACGCACACGGGGTCCCGCTGCATCGACCCGGCCACGGGGGCTCCTCGGCGCGACCTGCGCTGTCTGCCCGTGGAGTACAAGCTCAACGTCCTCCGCAAGGACAGCGACGATGTGTGGCAGATCTCGTCCGCCCCGGAGTTCGTCACGGTGGGGTACACATGCGCCCGATCCAGGACCGCATGAGCACGGCGAAGTGACGCTTGAAGTGACGACAAGACGTCTGATTTTTAGTAGATCAAGTAATGCATTCTGGCAATGCTACTGAAATATTCTATTCTTATCAATGTCAGGTGACAAAAGCTTGCTTTATTTTCTATAATTGACAACGCGTAGACTGCAATAGTCCAAATGTAAAGATAACCATTGCGAAACATATATTATGTTGACGTGATGTGAGTTTTGCAATTTCTTGTTGAGCAGGACATGATTATGCGGTACATACTAAGTATGTTTAGAAGTAGTTTTGTGGGGTTAAGAAAGTGATAAGTTAAACAGTATTTATCTTTACAATACATTCTAGATAACAAGTTATTGATATCGCAACTAAAGCCCTAATATATTGATTAAGTGTATTTATTCCTGTTTTATCATGTTTTTGGAAAACTGCTTTCACGGCAAATTTGAATACAATTGCCTAATATATATAGTTAGCCCTTTCTCCTGAAAGAATGATTGCTAATAATGAATAATTGCTGTGATCGAGAGATTGTCTTAGTAGCTGGTCTGCTCTGCGTCTTGTTATAACGTTAGTCACTATACAGATGTTGGTCTTGCTGGATAACATAATGTAGTACTGCAATCAGTGACTTTTGTAGTAGTTGTTGTTTAAGACTAAAGCTAAAAACAAAAAGAACTATTGTGTGCTGGACTTCATACACTTCGATAATTTTAGATGATCATTTGCAGTATGCTGTATGCTGCTTCTTTCTGGTCGCAGTGAATTCTTTACAGCTGGCCTGTTAAGAGGTGAATATCTCACACACTTCAAACTTCATTAAAGGCTTGACTTTCTCAGTACATGTACGTCATATGGGCGAGTCTTTCCGCTGAATATGTGGGAGGATGAATGAATGAATGAACAAAAGCCGAGTTGGTATGTATAGCGTTCCGTTTGTAAAGGTAAGAGTGGGTGTTGCCCCACCCCACCCCACCCCAATCCTATTCCTACCTCTGGGCCCAGACAGCTGCAGCCCACACTTCCGCTGCCACCAACGCAGCTGACATACTTCTCTTATTCCAGGAAGTTAGGAGAGGCCGACAACTAGTCTCTAAAAAGACTTCCTAGTTCTTTTTGGCCAAAATAAAATCCCTATCTCACTGGACATGTTGACAGCTTTGCTGTGTCCTAAATTACAGGTTTAGGTAGCAAAACCTTTGTTGGATCCGTTGGCATGTGTGGTGGTCGCCATCTTGATGTTGTGACGTCGCAGGATAGCCATTCCATTTCATTGTGAGGGGTGTTTTTTTGGGTCGCTAGCGTTCTCTCTATTTTTAACAAATGGGCACTATCACAGATTCAAATCAAATAAAAAGAAAAATTATACCAATTCATATCTATAAAAAGACCCCGCAATCGCTAAACTAACATAGCAAACCTGAAGTATATGTAGCACAAATACTTAACTCCAGTTGGATTTGTGTTACCGTTGACTTTATAACGGGAATATCATGCAAAACCCACAATTATGACTAAAAACACAACAAAACACACAAAGTGTAAACAGATTTAGTTTGTTAACGATGAAATACATTGAGCGCTTTGTTAAATCGCCCGGCCGCGTGGGCCCAGTGAGATAGGTTAAGGATAATTGGTAGGGGGACTGAGCTTGCCTTGAAGTTCCTTCCATCGGAGTTGGTTGGGAAAGGTAGATGGCCGGCAAACTCATTAGACAAATTATCAAACTTTTTGCCCAATTTCTACTATTTTTTCAGTAACTCACGGATTCTGGAAGCAACCAGCTGTGATCTGGGCCTAAAGTTGTCCATCTTTCCGCTTGGGTATCTATAAAGCTGTATTAAAGCCAACTTCAAAGTACAAGATTTTAAAATCCTATACTGTATTGTACTGTACTGTACTGTACTATGCTATACTGTACTGTACTGTGCTGTACTGCACTGTACTGTATTGTACTGTACTGTACTGTACTGTAATGAGAAAATCATTGTGTACATACCACAGCAAGATAAACACTGGTTCACACTTTCTCCCATACCTCCCCGGGCAGTTTTGACACCAGTGGTTGCAATGTTTATCTACCAAATTGCCCAAGAGTGATAATTGTGGTCATAAATACCATACCTGCTGACAGTGTCTACAAATCAACCCCTGGTGGTGTCAATTACCTTTTAACTCGGGTTGTATGTCTTGGGTAATGGCACCTGTCATGTTAAACTAGAGCACAGCATGGAAGGAACGTGAGAGTATATGCATCTAGGTCAATGCACAAAAAGCTACTGATCCGGGTAACAAATTATCAAATCTAGCTATCTGTCTCAAGATCATATTGTAAGAAATTCATTTGGACACCATATACTGACAAATGTACGTGCATGCTGTTGCGACATTGGTAGTAACGTAGTACTTTCAATTACATGTATCACAAACCCGGGTCGATGAAAACAATATCGTTGTCTATAATGCAGCAATACAGGAAACAGGATTATTAATCAAGTCATCAGATGGTTCAAGTTTTGCGAGATACGAGGACAGCGCAGAGCTGCAGATGTGTTTAGTTAGACCGGACCAGACAATTCCTAGATGAGTGAATCGTTAATTCTTGTAAATGATGAACCCTCGCTGGAATGCCTAAAACATCGGCTCCCGGCCATTCTTGTAAATATTTGAAGGCAATAAGCCGTAGATATGTTAATCAGCATCCACTTTAGCTTTGTATTTTTAGCGCAAATGACTTAAATGTGTTGATTAGCTCCACCATCCACTTTTGTCTCGTATTTTTAGCACAAATGGCGGCTGTAGACATCTAGAGTAACTGGAAATGGCGCCGAGCGAAGCTATAAAACATGATGATGGATTGAAATGTGCTGTCTTTACGAGCGGTACCAGAGGTAGTGGGCGGTCAGCGACCCCTAAGTTGTAACGTTAACAACCCGATGTCTCGCTGTGGCCTTTTGAATCAAGAGTGAAAGGCTATGAAGAGTGAACGCTCTCTTATGACAAGTGTGATACTAGACACACGATACTAGTAAACCATATGCAAGGTACATTTTTTCGCTAGACTTTTACACCCTAACACGTATTGACAAACTATGATTAGGGTCATCATTTGCATCCAAAGATCTTGTCTTCAAAACACGTCTTCCCAAAGTCTAATTCTTATTAACTTTGTGGAGAGTAGTCATGCACATTGTATGAGTTAAATTCTGAAGCTTCTAATCGACTACGTTTGTAACATTATCATAGTCTTCAAGCAGCCCAAACGGTTGTAAAGATCGTATCAAACTGGCAGAAGGAGTTTTTAGTGCAACTTCTCTGGCTGACTGGAGCTGTCTGGAGCTTATCTGGCTATAGCTTGTACGATTTTGGCACCGTGGAGATCTGCTTGGAGATTATCATAACTTACTCTCATCTGCTGCTGCTATCAGTGCCTTACAAAGTACACAACTTGCAAGATATCTAAATCTTTTTCTCATCATTAAGCTGTGCAACGGCGAACCTTACCATGTTTTCAACTGTTTGGTGAATAAGGTATTTTGAAGTGCTTGATTAATGAGTGTACGACTCTTTGTTTTACAATGCCACTCAAAAGAGGTAAATAGCATCTGCCTGACCACCTCCCAATGAAGGATCTTTATCACATGAAGTTGTGTAAAACTATACACGACAGCGCCAGAAGGGCAGCGGTCCAGACGTGAAGTGCAGCGAGGTGCGGGCGGTAGGCGTTGGAGGCAGTCCGGCCGCAGGTGTCAGGAGGAGGTTCCCTGGTCCCACGGGGAAAGGGCATCTCTCCTACTGGTGCGAGCTGTAGTTCCATATAAGGGGAAGAATAGGTAGGTTAATGTTTGTGGTTATTTTTCTGTTGTTGTGTATTATCACTGACAGATTAAAAGAAGAGCGGCGTTATTTGACGACATATTCTTTCGCAACACCACGGTGAAATGGAAGTACAATCACAAAGCACACATATTCTTATATACTTGCTAAAGCACTCTGTACTTACGAAATTCCCAGCAGAACTGTTGCTGTTTCCAAAACAGAACGTGCTGAAGTTTCCGTCCAGGAGGTATGAGGAGAACTGCTGCGCTCTCTCATCCGTCCACCGGACCCCCTCCATCACATCTTCATAGGACTTGTTCACCAAACTTGGCGGTGCCAGGACTTGGAAAGGATCACTACGAGGGCAGAACAGAATGGTTATGAAAACCCTACAGTAAAAAGAAACATGGAGAAACGGGCCATACATAATTTTAAGTAGTAAAGTTTTATCTGCAATTTCATTGGGCAGTCATACTGTACTCTTTTAACGAGTTTGGGAACGTTAAAATTAGAATAGGTAATCAGCTTACGGGGTATAATACTCCACCCCTGCGAAGCTGACGGTTCTGTCAAAAGAAGGTCTGCTGTCACAGTTGTGTAGGTTGAACTTCGGGTAGTAGAACAGGAAGTCCATACACATCTCCTCAGGGGTGCCTAGACCACCCTGTTAGTGTGAGATAGCGATGTGTAAACAGCGTGAGTGTTCTGGTACGTAACAGTCGGGCTGTTAAACAACATTAACAAGAGGCGAATAACTGAAATAAACAAAAACACTCCCAAAGGAAAGACCAGTGTGAATAGTTGTACGGATCTACCTTTCAGAGATAAAACAAAGATTTTTCATTTTAGCATCAACGTAAGCGAACGAGGACGACGACAAATTACATAAGTACAACACAGCATGAAATGGAGGGAAGTATAGACTTACATAAACAACATTGTTTTTGTGAGCGGAACGATAGTTGCACTCCATCACCAGAGTGTCTCCCTGCAAATCAACAAAGAAACTGCATCTTAAACGTTTGAGTAAATTAGTCAAAGTTTTTAAAGGTTGCTATATGATGTAGAGTCTTGTAGACTAAAAAGTGTCTGAATGTGAGATACAATTGGTCGGTGTACTGACGTAATCTTTGGTTTGGCTGCGGCTTTACAAATAGAACTTTTTGTGATTAGCAGTAGTGACATGCTATCAGCTATATAGGAAAAGCATTACGCTATGCCTCAAGCTTTACGTTTCGAGATCGACGGAAGAGGAGAGGGGGGGAGATACACGACTAAACGCCCCCTACCGGATAGACGGTGATCTCTTCCTGCAGCTGCCTGACGAACTGCAGGTTGAAGTCGTAGTTGTCATCTCGCGAGATGTCCGTCTCGACACCAGCGCGGATCAGCCTCAAGTTGAGTTGAACACCCAGAAGATGGGAGTGAAGAACGTTGGCGAATATCTTGATAGGTTGTCCGAGCTCCTCAAGGTACTAGGAGAGCAAAATCCATCCATTAATTAATCCGTACAAGCTAGAAGTCGTTAAAATAACAATGATAGAATTATATATAAGTAGACGATAGGCTTTCAGTTTTATATTCATTGCGACTGTTCCCATTCACAGACAGGCCACCAAGATCACAATTTTTGCAGATGGATAGCATTTACTAACCTGGCTGAGACACCGCGGATCACAGAATGCCGCTGATATGAAGCTGTTGGCACCAGGTGGGATGACATGTCCTCTCCCCACTCGCATGCCCACCTCCATGATGCCTATGTCGTTATCCCTAAGCTCTGGTGTGTAGATGAACCTTAGTCCCGAGCTATCGTACAAGCCTGGGATGAGGATATCAACAGTCAAGTAAGTCTTACCGTTGAATGCCAACAAGAAGCTTCTAAAATGAAGAGTAATTGATATTTCAATTGAATAGCACTGCAAAAAGGTCATATAATTGGTCAGCCAAAAAGCGAGGGTTGTGAAATAACTTGAAAGTATCGTGAACAGCCAATGAATGACTGACCTGGGAGCACCTGCGGGTTATCGTAGTGCATTTCCATCAGCACGTAACCGCCGTCATCCTCGTCCCCGCCGATAGGATAACCCACGTGCTCTGGGAACGTGATGTCCTGGAAGCAGATGTAAACATTATAAGTATCACCAGGATGGTACTTTAACAGCTTTGTCAAGTCATTGGGAGGAGAATGACTTGCCTAAGATCAAATGATTTTACAACATTGGCTTTGAATTGGATCGTTTTAAGGAACTTAAATTAAGTCTCCGTCAAAAAGTAGTCGTTGTTCTTGTCTCCGTCAAAAAGTAGTCACTGTTCTTTTCTATGGTGAATAAGTCTGGTAATTCCTAAGTCCTCAACAATATTAGGTAAAACCAAATATATTACATATGATATGGTATTTTATATATCTAAGAGTGAGAACTGATCATCAGCCATGTAACATGTGTAATTGCAATTCAAACATTTTAGCTCATAATCTTCATTGACATCTTGAGGTCCAGGACAGAATTACAAAATACCCTACCCCTGATCCAATGGCCCATGCGGCAATGAGGGACCCTTCGTAACATTCCCGCCAGTCGCCCGGCATGTTGTGTGTATAACAGTTGTGTCCCTGGTGGTCGTCTGGGACGATGGTGTCAGGGTTCCTCTTGCACTTGTAGGCCAGGAGATGGTGAACCAGTCCCTCATTCCCTGGCGTGATCACCGGTACCATCTACATCCACAGGCGATAAACAAAACAAAACAAAACAAAACCAATCATTCATATTCATCTGCCATGCAGTAGGAACCCATCTACAAAGTAATTAGGCTTCTAACGTGCTCGAGGCGCCTCCTCTATCACGAGATCCCGTTTTACGTCCCTTCCGAAAGATGAATGCGGCTCCAACCAGCATGCCCTTTACCGGATTCGAACCGGGATCTCCCAGTTACCAACTAATTGCAACCAAGTTTGGGGCAGCTACCAAATGAGCTCCAGGGACATCCTTGATTCAGGTGACTTAAGAAAGTATAAAATCGTTCTAACACATTCTGATCAAACTGACAAAGAAACTTGACGTCTGTCACTAGTTTCAAAATTGACACCAAGTGATTGACAAGGTAAACGTGTATGAAAATAAAACCATCTGATGCTTGCCTTCACTATGTGGTGTTTTCTGTTCAACGTAGGCAGTTTGAAAAGCCTGCACCAGTAGATCGTGTGCCAATTGCTGGGAATGGATACCTGGGCAGGGGAGATCATACATTAAGATCATTTCAACAAGATACGGGTGTATCAAAATCGACGTTGCTAGTGACGATAATAGTTTTTTTTAAACAAAAAGACCGTTAGCTTACGTTTCTCATGGTGAGATCGAAGGTGTAGGTTGTGTCCGGGAGGCTGGTCTGTGGGACGGCCTGGGTGATCAGGATGGAGCTCCTAACGCCCCTGTTGGAGGAGTGGTACCAGGGTCCGTTCTCGCCGGAATCCTCTTCAGGATCCTGGTCAAGAAATGCCCATATCAAGCGCATGGTGTCCTTCTGTGAAAAGAAATGATATGTATTAGTTACTATGACGCAGAATTAGTTCATTTGTCAACCATCGTCTCGAGCACCCAAGAAGTATTTCGATCTTGAGATGAACCACTTTCTTTGTATTGTATAGTCATAATGACTGCAACGACTTGCGTGAATATGGCGCGTCTTAGAAACAAACAACTAGTAGACATACTTGTATGACAGGATTGATTAGTTAGCTTAACAAACGGAATAGTCCATGCTATAGTACTGACGTTGATGACGCGGTCCTTGGTATCGCATGTTATAAGTTTCCGGTTGAACCTCAGGACCGTGTGGGTCCCGTTCTCGTACCCAGACACCAGTTCCCAGTCCTGGCTCTCGTCCATAGCGGGCTGTGCATTCGCGTCTGCATACCTGTCCTGCATGTGTAAGTAATGTAAATGATTTAAAGATAGAAAAATCCTGGCAAACATGGCGAACGCTAACGTCTGCACGTAAGGGAATATAAAAATACAACATGGTAAGATTGAAACTTTGCGTCAAACATGTGTGAATCCTTATCAGCGATTGAAATTTAGAACACATAACTTATGTAATCATAGAAACAACATAGAAATGAACCTTTTTTTACATCCATCCATACCAATTAGCTCATCAGATGAAATATACCTGATATTGTGATATGCTCTGGAGACAGTCGGCGACAAAGCGTTATTTGCAGACATGTTACGTCATGCGACAGGAAACGGAGGACATCAATATTACTATTCTTGGGATAGCCGTGGATGTATCATACAAAATTCAGCTCTCTTGTGGTGGGAAATTAAGGTTGTCATAGATCCTTCCCGGCGATGGGTTCTGTCGTAGTCTCGCCGAAAATTGTTGTACTAAGAAAATTGTATTATGTGTGTGATGACGCCTTTATCGGATTGGTCGATCGACCGAGAGGTTGTTCGTGACGTAAACATAGCCCATGGCACGTACACCAGCAACATGGCAAGTAGTCCAAACTGACGGTTACCATTGTAAGATGCTACAGCCTATAGTCGTATAAATTGGCACATTTTACCCGGCGACTATATGCTGCTGTTTTGGTATCTAAAGACAAAAGGGGGACAGATTGTTCAAATAACGGCTTGAAATATGGTCAAACCTTTTAATATATAAATCCATATTTTCGATACCATTTGAAATAGAGAACAAAGGGGGCAGTAACCTTTGTGAGAAGCCGGAAGGTGCTACAAGGAAGACTTCGACACATTGATAGACAATATAAGAGGCTGGTTAAAATAAGTGGAAGAGAATGGCGCTTGCATGTAGAGTACAACTCTTACAGCCATACTGAGCCACTCTACAAAATCTCACCGTCAGGTGTGCCTTTCCGTCTTTCACCCAGCCAATGACGATGTCGGACCCCGGCATGCCTCCGTTCGGGGACAGGCCCAACCCGACCCATCCTGTCGTCTGAACCTGCGCTTCGAACTCAATCTTCTCCTCGTCAAACTTCCAGAACAGGTTGTATTTCCCTGCCTCGTCCAGCGCCTCGTGGTGGGTAAAACCGTCGGCGTTCCCAAGTCGCGCCCAAATGGCAAACACAAGGGTAAACGTTAACAGGTGGGGACAGAATTTCGCCATATCTCTCTTCACTTACGTATCCCTGTGCCGCAATATTCTTAAACTTAACCGGTGTGCCCTAGCTAGCTACTAACTGTGAACGTCACCACAGCATACAAAAACACTGGAGAGTTGACGTTGGCAATTTTAAGTCGGCAAACATAGAAGCTTTTCAAACAATTATGACGTGGGACACGGGGAAGGCCAATGAGAATCCAAGCTGTGCAATGTACATGGTCAGGCAGGCAACACTGGCACAGCAAAAGGAGCAGTCCAGATTTTGAGACACGGTGTGAGAGCGCGCGATAACATAGAGATGAGGTGAAGACAGGTAACGTAGGCAAAAGACAAAAGAAGTTTTCAGCAATAATCATTTTATGATTCTGTGTGAACCGTCCCCTGGCCTGGTGAAATAGACGATCGGTAAACACGACCGAGCGGGTCTTTGTTCAAGGTCGACGCGAAAAGCAAACAGTGTTACAGCTCACGTGCCCATGACCAACAGTGTACAGGTCACCTGAGGTCACCTTGTGCAGGCGTAGTCCCCACGAGACCCTAATTTACACATTAACGTCTATTGAAACTGCGTTATTCTGTTCTGTTAAACAAAGTAGCTTTATCTGGGTTTTCCCCTTCATCCACGATGCTATCAGCTTTATCAACAGGGTTTCAGTTAAGCTTCTAGGAGAATACAAACTCAGGTCCTTGTACTTTAGTCTAGTCAGTCACCTTTTACTAACACTTTCAGACATGGGTCATGTGAGTTTACCTACAGTCTCGCCAAACTTACTTATCAATATATGTATAATGTACGGTTGCTGTATCTGAAGTCATGTTGATTTGATTATTGGTCCCCGTACAGTGGCGACAAGCTAACGTTGTACCGCTACCTAAAACACGACCACCGTCAATCCAAGAACTCCGTCCTGTGTCTCTGACACCTGTACTGGCGAAGGTTGCTGAACGTTTTGTTGCGGCGCGGCTCTACAAGGACATCAAACAACGCATAGACCACAACCAGTTCGGCTGTCTCCCGGGTCGCTCTACGACACATTGTCTTGTCGACATTGTCAACAAGCTAACGAGGACGGCTGACCAGAGAGGTACAATCACAAGCCTTGTAACGACTGACTTCTCTAAGGCGTTTGATCGTGTGGATCACCACCTCGCGGTAACAAGTCTGCTTGACATGGGACTCCGATCGTCACTCGCCAGCTGGCTTTGCAGTTTCCTTACCGAAAGAGCACAAAGAGTTGTTTACAACGGAGCCTACTCGGACTGGACTGTGACTACGTGTGGTCTTCCCCAGGGAACGGTGCTCGGTCCCCTCATTTTTCTCGCCATCATCAACAATGCGTGCGAAGATGCCACAGCATCGCGGTGGAAGTTTGTCGATGACATGAACCTGGCAGAGAGCCGATTGATAGACGCGGTCTCCACCTTGCAAACCGACCTAGACCATCTGACCACGTGGACAAACAACCGACAAATGAAACTACACCCCAAGAAGTGCAAAGTGATGCATGTGTCGTTCTCTAAAGTCCATGTCCTACGACCACACTTCTTGATAGCTGGCGAACCACTGGCGGAGGTCAAAGCTGTGAAACTACTTGGCTTGCACGTCCAAGCGGACCTCGGGTGGGAACTACATGTCAACCACGTGGTAAAACAGGGTAATAGGAAACTGTACATCCTCAAGCAACTCCGGTGTTTCGACCTCTCCCGGGGGGAATTACTGACGTGCTACAAGACCCTTGTGCGCCCAGCATTGGAATACGCCGCCCCCGCATGGCATGCCGGACTAACAACAGCACAACGCGCCAGGATCGAAACCCTCCAGAGAAGAGCCTGTCGGATCATACTTGGCCCTGCATATACCTCCTACAGGGAGGCGTGCAGCACCCTGGACTTGCCTACGCTAGACGCCCGGCGTCGTGACCTATGCCTCAGCTTTGCTAAGAGACTGATAGAGACCGAGACATTCAGGGACTGGTTCCCACCTACCCGGGGCGAAATCAGCTTAAGAGACACCCGAAACAAACACCTCCTGGCCACCACAAAAGCAAGGACAAAAAGATACCAGAACAGTCCGATACCCTTCATGACCACCCTACTAAACGGTGGTCATTAAGGGTACTGATTATGATTGACACTTACTTAGTATATATATATATGATAGATATGTTTGTATTCTAAATTCCGACGTATCCGTCTTCAACCTACCTGTTTTAAGGCAGTGGTTACCTGTTATTTTTAGAACGCATTTATTGTTAAATAGGAACTATTATGTTATTGTAATCGATATAGATTGCCGAATGTCTCTAGTTTTTAAAAACAATGTGAAAAGTACGCAATTCAGCCTATGGCTGCGAGGTACTTCCCATTTGCGATCACAATGATCAAATAAAAACCATTCATTCATTCATTCATTCATTCATTCATTCATTCATTCATATGGATTACATCCTCTGGGAACCCCATTAACTGATGCGAGTGTGCGAATAAAATAAAAAGTTTTACAAAAAAGTTGCCTTCATTACGAAATCTACGTGGTCAGGAAGGTTGAACAGATGACTTAACACACAGAGAATGGTATACTAGTACCAAAGAATGGATTCTTAATTTTGGGTCTTTCACATCTTCTTCTCTGAGTTTGGTATTCTAGACATAAATATTTTTTTGTAATTTACGGCAAATATCTGCTCATTTTATAGCTGCATGATTAACAGTACGGTAGAAAACTTTTTTGTGTGGAAATGGACGAAAATTGATGCGTGCGCGGATGTCATCCATATAATAAAATCAACATGGCCTGAAATAAAAAAAATGACAGATCTTATGGTAATAACCTAATAGCGTTTATCTCATGAGAATAAGCTCACCATTGAGAATCATAATACTACATAGTAGTAGTAGCAAACACAATAGTTACAAAAGCCCAAAGTTGAAAAATAATAACAAATATCATATAGGAAAGTCTAGTTTAATGATTCATTGATATCAGAATACAATGTGGAATAAAATTAATTACAATTTCTTTGTAGTTTAACCAATTTACAAAATTCTTGATTGTATACATTATATTGATACTTATGAACATAAATTTGAATACATAAATGTAAGCTGGCTGGAATAAAATAAGCTTCTCAATTAAATTGCACATTGACAATTGTAACATATCACATTATCTTTCACATTCCACTTCTGCAAATCATTTTAACAAAAATGTTTCTTAACTTAAATAACGTATTGTATTTTTTAAATTTTCCTTGATTTGCTGATTTGACAATTTTGATTATTGCAACCACATCACAAGGAATGCTATTCATGTGTACATCAACGTCTTTCCAATACATCGCTGTAATGACCTATACAATCAACTTTTTCCAAATCCATTTAGTTGAACATGTCTACAATGTTGCATGAACCTCCATCACAGTGGAAAACTGCCACAGGAGCATTATTTCCTTCCTATATGCTGTTGCTGTTTTTGTTTCCATACCTTTTCTGTTGAACATGTTAGTTTGTAACAAGGCAATGGACCTGCCTTTGACACCACATCTTACCCAACAATGGACAAGAGCCTATGACGAGAACCTCTATTAACACTTTGGTAGGTAGACATGTCCACCTCACCTTCACAATCTTCAACAACTTCATCAGGACATTGCCAACAGCACTCATAATATACGGTTATCATTTCCTTTGGCTATCATTGAACTGATACAACCTCAGTATTACAGTTACTATTGCTGTACATAAGATATTCAGAATAAAGAGACTTACACAAGTGTATGTACAAACATACTGTACTATCAATGACTTGGTTCCTTTGACTTGTTCTGTTAGTGTTGTAGGTTCAATGGTTACAAAATCAATGTTAAAGAGTAACTGTTTGAAAATGTGCATTCGCAATAAACTGCAGAGAATGAACAGTAAGGTTTGCACTGATGTTGAATGTAAATTATCTAAATCACTGTCAAAATTCACTAAACACAAAACAGCACTATTTGCAGTGCCACATTACAAACAAAAGAATTAACTAAACATGCTGGAATTGACTGTTATGAACTAAGCATTCATTAGGATATGTGCTTAGATTATTACATATGTTTGTTTTCCTTACTGAATACATATCAATCACAATACAACACATTCATATACATATGGCTGGCTTCTTTCCTAGTGAAAATGTCAAAAAGGTTGATATCTAGCTAACCTGTACTGAACTTCTAAGGGAATCTTTTCCTCAAAATTCTTAGCTATTACATTACTTGATGTACAAATTGAGCACTCAATCACACAATGATGTGTTTTATTGCTTGCGTTGCAGTTGTTGTAGTACAAAATTCTGGATATAACTTTCAAACAAAATGTTTTAAGGAGGTCCATCAATATCATTTACAAATAATAAAGAACTTGGCTGATAATGAAAGCAACAACAAAGAACATTGGAATTACAAAATATTTCATCTGGAATTAAGAAGTTCATTTTGATCACTTTGAATAATCAGGGCATTTAGAAAGCAATCAATTTACCTTTAGTCAAATGTTTAACCAACATAACATAAAACCTTGCAGTACAGCAGACTGGAATACATGAGATGTTCTATACTAGGACATTTAGATAGTGTATGTCTTGCTGTGTAGTCTTATATGTATACTACCTAGACAGCCCTACTTCTTAGATACATAAATTTTCCCTGATATTTTTTCTTTTGTGATACAAACATTGGAATGGCATCACAGCTGTTTTGTTCAAAGAGGTCTCTAAACACTGACTAGCACCTAGAACAATCACAAGAGGTGTTATATCATACATACTCTATTGAACTTTTCTCTGTAACGTCTAGAGTATAGTGACAAGATACATAGGAAGAAGATAGGACATGGCTAACTCTACAGGCTTGCAGTATATTACAGTATTAGAGTACATTTTGTAAATCAACATGTTTTGCATGTGCCTCAGCAACAACATCTCTTACAACATTCATGACCGTTGTTCAAATTTGACAACATTTACATAATCTTTTAACTGTCTCTTGTACAGAACAAAGGTAATCTCAAAGCAAAGTAATTCTGAAACATGACAGTGTTGTGTACGACTAGATCCATGTATCAACTCTATACAGCATCATTCAAGGAATGTTACTTTTTTTGCATTACCACTGTAGGTGGGGAGGGGGTGTCAACTTCAGTTGATGAAAGGCATACTTACATCAGGCTCTGTGACAACTTTAAAGCTCTTTGAAGGAGACTTCAAAATTTCTAAATGCATTTGATAAGTCTGTCAAGACATTTGGACTGCAATCATAGATTAACATATTAAGTACTACGTGGTCATGGTGTTAGCTCTAATGTTGTGAAGCCTACAAAAGCTGAAGAAGAAACTACCATCTCATTTCTTCCTGTGGAACATGCTGGCTATCTTGGTACCCTGTACTGAAGACTTGTCCTTGAGCTGTCCCAGCTTGCTGAGCAGTTTTGTCTTGGCGTCTTCGCTGGACATGGCGGCCGCCAGGTTCCCGAGACTGGCGCCCACAGGGACGCTGCTGTCGTAGGGAACCTTACTGTCCACCTTCATCTCATACTCCTTAATCATGGAAGCAACCACCTCCTGGAGAAGGGAAAGAAGGTATACCTGGTTATGCTATGGTCACATTTGTACTGGTGCCCATAGGGGGTGTAGTCCCGGCTGGGCCCCGAAGACACAAATTTGTCCCGGTGCACTGCCAGACACCGGAGGGGTACATGTACCTCTCGGTGTTCTCACGATTAGCTCACAGCATCTATTTGTTACTGGGTCCCGCATTGATTTAACGTGTTCAAAACTTCTAGGCCCCGGCAGTGCCCAAAAAAATAGCCTGGTAGCCACAGGGTTCCCCACAGGGCCACGCCCGAAAGTGAAAAAAAACAGCGCATGAACTGACTGGCAGGGCCCTTTTTTCCAATTAAGCATTAGCAGGGGAAAAAATTGATAGTGCAGAATAAACAGGGACCCCTTTTAGAGCTGGGATTCATAAGTTCTAAATTAAAGAAATACTCAAATCAAACATCAGGTAAACTAAAACACAAGCAATCTGACAAATTTCAAGTTCAAGTTCCCAAGTTGTATTTGTCTCCACCTTCCCCACACCAAAGAAGTGCCCTACTTGGTGCTGCGGTGCGATGTGCTCCATGTCCTGTCTCAGACATCTCAGGCCCGGCAACATGCACTGGTTAATCAGGTCATCAGAAATAACTGGGACTCAGGTTAAGGAAGAAACTGCCCAATCCCAGAGAAAATGAATTGTCAGTAAGAAGTTCTCAGGACACTATTCAGCTCTTTCACAACAGAACTTTGAACTGCATTTGCAAGACTTCATCTACATGCATTTTAATATCTGTCAGTAAAACAAGCACAGAACGATGAGTTTTTCTGTTGAAATCTCATCAAGAATGTAAACGTTTTCTTTGCTCATGGGTTAGATAGCAGCTAATGCTGATACCAAATTTGAGAGACTACTGTCATACACAGCCAAAAGAAAAGGTTGAATTTTGCATATGAATATTCATCAATGTCACAACAGAATAGTTTGATCACCGAATGCTTCAATAATGTTTTTCCAATAACATAATATTATACAAAAAAACACTATCAATCCTAACATAGACGTTCTTCAGTTTTTCCCTACACTGTTAAACAATGAGTTGACTTGATAAGAAGGATACAGCAGCAGGACATGGCTGTGAAGGCCTCGAACAGCTGCATGGCGATGTCTGTTCTCTTGGTCTCGTTGATCATCAGGTTGTTGTTCCCAGCCATGATGGCCAGACGTGGTAACACAACTACAAACACAATGAGACAACAAACATATTACTCATTGGGACAATGCCTACAACAATCCTTACATGTCACAATACATAGAGAGACCTTCCAATATTGTACAAGTTGCGGTGTTGCAGTTCATGGTCAGCTTGAATTCTTCACCCCATCATAGTATATGTATTCATGTAAATCAAAAAGAGAAAGTCCCATCATAAAAACGATGGATTACAAGATAGGTTTCAGGGACAGCCCATGCACTGAACTGCAAATATAAAACAAGTGTAGAGTGCATATCATTATCCTTTCCAACAAAGAATCCTTCATTCTTCTGCACTGCTTGCTTACTATTGCTGACTGAGACCATTCTACTTACATTCATCTCTGAACTTTGGTTCAGCGTTGGGCCCGATACGTGCGAAGGTCCTGATGATCTCCACATGAAGCGTGTGCTGCTCACGGTACTGTGGGTCGTCCAAGAACTGCTGGAACTGCATGTGCACACGGTCCAGAGTCTCCTTCTGCGTGATACTCTCCATTATGGTACCGAAGGCAGGGACTGTCGCAATACGAACAGACCTGGGAAAAACAAAGTTTAGTATAAGCAATGTAGGCTTCTTCCCTCTGCTTGCACTTTGTTCTTTTTTACTTTTATACATTTCCTTACTTCTCTATGTATTGTGTGAATAAATAAATAAATGAAATGTAAGGACATTACAACAGAAAATTAAGAATCCCTCCTACGCCACTATCCCCATCTCCCTTGCCTTAAACAGATCACATGGCGTTATAAAGGAGCAAGCCAAGCCAAAGAGACAGGTAGTCAAGTTACTCAAGTACTATCTAACATGGTCTAATAACTTTGAAATGTTCAGAAAATAGTATGTTGCAGTAATTAGTAGATATATTACTACCAGTTTTGCTAGTAAATGTAGACATTATGATAAATAGAATATCTCATAGTTGGCCACTGTTAACAGCTGAATGGTGCCTTACATTTCAGGGTCTGTAGACAGTGTGATCAGGGCAGGCACCACTCTCATGGACACCAGGGTCTCCTGTACACCCTTAATCAGCATCTAGGGGAGAACACACACAGAGTAAAATGCATAGTTCTGCCACCTAGTGGTAATAACAAAAAATGTAACTGCAACATCTGAAGCTTACTGTAAGGTTGCAATGACGAAAATAGTGTCATCTACTTTATCCCTGCACTCATTGTCAAGGTTGGTTTTTATGAACTAGAGGTGGGATACGTTGATGAAAGTTAGACATCCAGGTAGTAAGATACGCCAAAAATAATTACTCAAGCAACTGGATAAAGTTTTGAAACAGTCAGACGTTTTAGACAGCATCCACTGTCTTTCGTCAGTCGTTAGTCACTGACGAAAGACAGTGGATGCTGTCTGAAACGTCTGACTGTTTCAAAACTTTATCCAGTTGCTTGAGTAATTATTTTTGGCGTAGAGGTGGGATATTTTTTGTCCCTTACACATATCGATTCTTTACCTGTGAGTTGTTATAATAGTCAGGATTGCGATCATGTGACATATCGGATTCAGCACAGATGAATGGATTTCAGAATAAAAAGACTTTAACTACAATCCTTCTCAGTAATAAGATACCATGGGACAAAAATCATGTATATGAATCGTACCTCAAACATTCTGGCTGCAGATGCTCGGACTAAAGCAGAGGTGTGGACGACGCCGTCCCACAGTACGGTCAGCAGGGACTCGTGGTACGCCGCGTCCGACCTGAGGGAAAGACTGCCTGTGTGACTAACGCACATCACCAGGTGTAAGGGAGGAGGTCAGCAAAATCAACATTCAGAATCACAAGTGCTTTGAAATATAATTCAGATTCATCAGTGTGGATTTCTGCATCAGGAACTGGAGACTGTGTAATGAGTAAGGTTACACATACATTTAAAACAAAAAGTCAGGGTAGGTTAAGATCAGCTGTGTAACAGTCATAACGGTACAAATGTGAGTTATCATTATGCTATTAGGCATCCACAGGCTTCAGGATTGGTGTGACTGTCATTTAATACCAAGGACAGGAGCATAGTATATCAGTGTAGGATTGGTAGGAAGAGCAGGAACATTTGTTTGCTAATGTCGCTCAGCAGGATGTAGATGTAGATATTGCTCAACAACTGGGAAAGTAATGGCAGTATTAGTGTGAACAACATTCAGCACCAAGGACAGACGTCAGCATAGATAACCATCAGGGTAAGGAGGACTAGGCAACTATACATTATTACTGTGACTACCATTCTACACCAGGGAGCAGGGTATGAGCATCAGTGTAAAGATCATTCAGCACTAAGGACAGGACCTACGATATCAGCACAGATGGGGCCAGGAGAAATAGCGTCAGAGTGGAAGTCAGTCAGCATCAGAGGCATATTAGTACAAAAGTGACAGAAATGTAAAGCTAGTCAGTTATTAATGTCGCTCAACAGGAGCTCATTACTGGTGCAGGAACTGCTCAACAACTGGGAAAGGAATAGCAGTATTAATGTGAACAACATTCAGCACCAAGGACAGATGTCAGCATAGATAACCATCAGGCCCAGCAGAAAGAGACAACAATATCAATGTGACTGTCATTCTATACCAGTTAGAGGGGTATAAGCATCAGTGTGAACATCATTCAGCACTAAGGACAGCACAGATGCCACTCACCCCAGTTCCAGGAATGCTGCTTGGATGCTGTCCAGAGGTGCATGGGAGAGGGACAGGGTTGTCAGGATGTCTTGCATGAACTTGATCAGTTGCTTTCTGTCTGACTCCTGTAGGAAAAGATCTTCATTATGACAAATGTACCTAAATTGCTTCTGGAGTTGGAGACTGTTGTTCATAACAATCAATAATTTTCTCTATGTACATCTATACGAGATAATTTGTTGAAGTGCCCAGTGACACAAAGGGCAGCCACCTTCCATGCTCGAGGCACCTCCATGAACGGACAGGTGCAGCCCCAAACAAGATGCTCCTCCCAGGACTGAACTAGGGTCTCCCAGTTACCAACTACTTGGAATCAGGAGCTCAACTGAGGGCTGATACCAGTTGAGTTATGGGGTCATCCCTAATAGATAAGGTCAATAATGTTCTATACAAAGCTGCCATGTTTTAACCCACCTGGTGGAAGACTGCCAGCACCCCAGCTGCGTACAACGGGACTGTGGCGCGTGTGAGTGCCGTTCGACCAGACAGAATCTCTCGATCTATCATGTGGAGTGACACAGGCAAACAAACAACTAGTCAGAATGACATAAGAACAACACACTACAGCATGACAAATGCCTAGCAGACATACAATATCTTTATCTATTCCAAGGAAGGACCATGCATGTATGTGTAAAATAAAACAACTAAGCTCATGGATATGTAATTGTTGTGGCCTACCTAGCTTTACTTCTAGTCTGTTCGATGGGGAAGATCTCTCAGAGAAGGTAGAAGGATCCTATTATAGCCCTTTAATGGACAGGGACCAACCATTAGACACCAACTCCCTCGATACAGAGGAGTTGTCTCGTGTCAACATGTGCTCACAATATTCACCCAATCCTACAGGTACCAGCTCCACATCCTGGTCCTCACCTAACACCTCATCATCCTTCAACCCTACATCCACCTCCTCCCCCTGCACTACCCAGTCCCAAGGCAAAGGTAAGGGAACCTTACAACATTTACACATTTTATCCCTGAACTGTAGAAGTATCAAAGGTGAAGGTAAAAACGCTCTCTTCAGAGCCCTAGTAGCCACTGAAAACCCCGATGTTATATGTGGCAACGAGTCACACCTAGACAATGAATACACAAATGCCGAGATTTTCCCAGAAGGGTATGATATCTATCGTAAAGACAGGAATAGTCAAGGGGGGGGAGTCTTCATCGCAGTCAGGTCGGACCTGGTATCATCGCCCATTCAGGACTCCACAGAAGCGGAAATAGTCTGGGCTATGATACAGCAGACAGGTTACAGACCTCTCTGCGTGGGCTCAGTGTACAGACCCCCATCCTCAGGACTTGGATACCTGGATGAATTAGAAAAATCACTCAACAATATTGCAAACAGACCCTCACCACCTAACATAGCCCTGCTAGGGGACCTCAACTTCCCCGATATTTCATGGACTACAGATCCGCCCTCAGTGAACCCTATGCCTCAATACGGCATGGCTCCCAACATGAGATTTCTAAATATTATGCAAGAGGCAAACATTACACAAGTGGTTCATGCACCCACTAGAGGATGCAATATTCTAGACCTAGCCCTCATAAGTAACCCAGATCTGACTGACCAGGTAAGCATCATTCCCGGCATAAGCGATCATGAAGCGGTCACACTAAGTGTTAAAACACACTTAAAACCCAACCAAAAGAAACCTCGAACAGTAAACCTTTACAGAAAGGCAGACAAAACTGCACTCTCTGAGGGAATCCAAACACTAGAAAGGCAATTCCAAGACCGAATCCCATCTAACTTTACTGCTGAGCAGAACTGGGATTTCTTCACCCAAGGCTTGAGACAACTAATCTCTAAACATGTCCCACAAAAACAGTTGTCAAGTAGGTACCACTGCCCATGGATCTCATCCAGTATCAAACGGGCAATCAAGAAAAAGAAAAAACTGTACAACAGGGCTAAAGAAACAATGTGCGAAACCGATTGGGACAGATTCAAAAATCACCGCAAGGAAGTGAAACATAGGGTGAAGAAAGCTCATACACAATATATTAATGAAATTATGGAGGAATCTCTAGAAAATCCCAAAAAATTCTGGAGCTACATAAAGGCCAGGAAACAGACAGCCACTGGAATAGCACCCCTCACACATCAGAACAAACTAGTATCTGACAGCCAAACAAAGGCCGAAGCCCTAAATAAGCAGTATGAATCTGTGTTCACAGATGAAGACACAACCAACATTCCCGACCTAGGCCAAAGTCCACATAAAGATATGCCTCAAATAAATATCACCAGGGAGGGGATACAAAAGTTACTCGAAGGAATTAATCCATATAAAGCCTCTGGGCCAGACATAATCCCATGCAGAATCTTGAAAGACTATGCCTCGGAAATAAGTCCCATATTACACTTCATATTTAATCAGTCTTTGGAAATGGGCCATGTACCAACTGACTGGAAAAATGCTTATGTCCATCCTATTTTCAAGAAAGGGGACAGAAGCGACCCAGCCAATTACCGTCCGGTCTCTTTAACAAGTGTCTGTTGCAAATTATTAGAACACATCATGTATTCGGCAGCAATGAAACACCTAGACACGCACCACATCCTCCTGCCTACTCAACACGGATTCCGAGCTAAACATTCTTGTGAGTCACAGTTAATATGCACTTTACAAGACCTCACTTCATGGTTCGATAAGGGACACCAGATTGATCTAGCCATATTAGATTTTTCCAAAGCCTTTGACAGCGTACCGCACATACGACTCTTGAACAAACTAGAATACTATGGAATAAGGGGAGCAAACCTAAAATGGATTACTAACTGGCTCACAAACAGACACCAACAGGTAATTGTTGATGGTGAAATGTCGATGCCCACGAAGGTCAAATCAGGTGTACCTCAAGGGACCGTACTGGGTCCACTTCTATTTCTGTTATACATCAATGATATAGACAAGGGTATAACTTCACAGATCAGACTTTTCGCAGATGACTGTCTCATATACCGCCCCATTCATTCCGAACAAGATCAACAAAGCCTGCAAAGAGACCTGGACACCCTGTGTGCCTGGTCTGACACATGGCAACTTAGGTTCAATGTCAAAAAGTGTTGTATTTTACATGTACACAAACCCAGAAGGTCCTCACACTACATGTATACAATGTTTGCAGAGCCCCTAGAGGTCAACAGTCAGCACCCTTACCTGGGGATCATACTTTCTCAGGACCTCAAGTGGTCAGCTCATGTTAATTCCATTACCTCAAAAGCAAACAGCACACTAGGATTTTTAAAGCGCAATTTAAGGGGGGTCAACAGTCAGGTAAAAAGGAAAGCATACATTTCATTAGTAAGACCTAAACTAGAATATGCAGCCTCGGTGTGGGATCCCCAGAAACGCCACCACTCTCAAACAAACATTCTACAAGAGAAATTAGAATCAGTGCAGCGCAGAGCAGTCAGGTGGGTACACAATGACTACAGACGTAGCACGAGTGTAACTCAACTATTACACAAAACAGGTTGGCCATCACTCCAAGACCGTAGAAAATACTCACGATTGGTGTTATTTTACAAAGCTCTCCACAACCACATCGCCATACCCCTACATAACTACGCCACAAGGAACACCAACATCACAAGAGGACACCCATTACGGTATCAGACCCACTCCTCCAAGACAGACACCTACAGATCCAGCTACATACCACGAACCATACAGGACTGGAACATATTACCTCCAAACATTGTCACATCCACAGCACTGGACAGTTTCAAGACGGGTTTGGCCAACCACATGGGCCTACCCGCATCCGTGTAAATATTGAACTATGCTAAGCAGGCCAACCACTTTTACATTATTGTTTGAGCACTGTTCTGGTTGATTTCGCACAAACACTTTGCAATTTTTTTGATTCGTTTCTTTTTTATGCACCACCACCACCACCGGCCCGCTTAGCCGTGCACCAATCCTCCCTGGACGAGATGCCCCACTGGGGTTTTGTCCAGTATGATTAAGATTAAGCTGATTTTGTTAATTCTGACAGTTTTCTTACATACTAATACACGACGACGGGGAATGAGCCAGAGAGAGAATACAGTATCACGCTTACCTATTTGTTCCTCTGGAATCTTTAAAATTGTCTGGAATTGTGGCTTCAACTGAAATACAAAGATGTCAATTTTAGCCAAAAATGCAAATTCTGTACCTGTTACAATACTAAACAGGGCTTGCAGAAATAAGAATCACTTAGGTGACAACTAAACGTATTTGGATTAATTGTAGTAAGGAAAATCTTCAGATCTGTACCTTTTTCTCTGTGAAAGTTCTCCCAAATGTTCTGCAGAGTTTGTGGAATAGCCTGGCCAGGTTGTGGATACAGGAGGTCAGGGTCACATCCAGGTTTCCTGTCAGCTGTACTAGTCTTGGTACACTGCAAACAACAACAACAATCATCTACACATTCTGTCAAGGCATTCAACAAACAATGGTCATAGTTCCTTTACATTTTAGGACTGTCCATTTGACTAAACAACAATTGATTCCAGATACATTCATATCACTGATTCAGATTTATGCCGTGCTTATAGTTTACTGAAATTCAATAATGTGCTATGAAAGAAATAATTAATAAGTAGGTTGGTAACGTGATGATGGTAACAGAATTCTTCAATAATCCAGATCTGTTAATAAATACTATGTGCTTTGCTATCATGTTAACTATACTGGTCACTGTATTGGCGACATCATTTCTTTTTCTTTGGATTCCCAGAAAAATGACAAAGCAGCCTAGGATTTTTATCAATACTCACAATTCCTCAGACACCCATTGTAACGTTTCGCATGCAGGGAAGTCCGCCTGTTCTATGGTGTCGTCGTAGGCAGTAACAAGAGCTGCAAGCTGGGCGTGGTCGCCGATGATCGTAGCTATGTCATGGAGTGGGGAGGAACCCATGGGGAACCTGGACACTAGGGAGATACAGGCCAAACATACATTACTTGGCTGTTCTCTTAAAAGGAAGCTACACTTAGAATTGAAAAGTCACCATACTAATGGTGGGAGAACTATTACAGACTTATGTGAAACAAGTGACAACTTGACTTTGGGCTATATTCAGCATAGTATATTAGGCTTTTCAATTTTAAGGGTAGCTTTCCCTTAAATACTGCATGTATGCGCCTGAGTTTTTTTTTTCTTTGTCACCATGTAACAAGACCCAGAGGCCACTTCAAGATTACGGGTTACATGAATAGAACGGAAACAGCTGTTGACAGCATACAGATTTTGAGGAAAAGAATGGTGGAAAATTTACAACTGTTTTCATCCATGTTCCTTCATACCATTTCACCATAACATGTGCAAGTCATTTCATGCCAAAACAGAGCCAGGTAATTCATCAAGTAAGGTTAACTTTAATGGGGATGACCCTTACATTCCCTTGTAATAAAAAGTTGTATGATTAGTTGCTGTTATGGCAGTTAGCATGTGCCAATGAGCTGTAGACAAGCCAACTAGTCATACTAATGAGAAACAGACATTGGCAGTTATCCCAAGCCTTAGTTGCAGGAATAAAAAATGGAACATGTCACCATAACGAAAAAATGAAAGTAGCTGTATCTGTTTCTTTACACTTCCAACAAACCAGACATAAACTACACATTACCTATCTGTAATTCAAGTGTTTTAAGAACTAAACCTCAAGCACTCTAGAATAAAGATATTTCGTTATTCTGCAAGGAGAGTTACAAGTGCTTGAAGAAGGAAGGAGGGATAAGAAAGGCACATTCTGATAATTTTAAGGAGACAGCTTTCATGTTTACATTCCCTCCGATTGAAATGATTTAAGAGCAGCTTGAAGAACTGCAAGATGCTTGATATGACAGATATGAGCAGCACATCTGATGAAGTTACCTTCCACATCTCTACATGTCAGGTTTCCGTCCTGTGCGAAGGGTGCAGACTGTAGCACAGCAGCAAACAGGGCGGGGACCATGGCATCCAGGGTGGACACATACAGGTTAAACCTGGTCTCATCCAGCCCTACTGTCGTCTCACCACCGACTTGGTTCATAGAGGTCTGCAACAGAAGAAAGGTCAGATTAACCAAGTATCCCCACAGTAGGCACTTAAGGTTGAGCCTTTTCAATCATACCTTCTATCACTAGCTTTAGGATCACCTCCTTTTGTGACATCGGAAAAATTGTCATGGACTAACTGTTTCAGTAGTACAACCAACATGCCAACCTAATAACGCCCATCTATGGAAACTGCAACTTCTTGAAGTGAAATAAAGCACACCACACCACCACAGCACACAGGCTTGATCATGAATATACACTTGTAGAGGAAAACATTTTGTCTGTGTCTCAGTGCAGAGGCAACATTCTTGCCAACAAATTTGACAGATTGCTGTGATGATAAAGTTGCAGTGTACTTATTTGCCATTTATAATCACACCTTGCCAACCCAAGTGGACACAAGAGACTTACAGCAGAACCAGCTAACAACTGGTTCATGGGCTTTACTCTTACTGCAGCCTAGAGACAAAGGAAATATTCACTGGTTTAATACTTATGTTATCAATTCAAAGAATTTCCTGATTTCTAACCAAGGTAAAACCAGTATGGTTAGTATCCATTTTGAAACACTATCTATAATTCCATTAACTGATCCAAAAACACAAGAAACAAACCTTAAACTGCCAATTCCTTGATACAATGTTTAAATAGAGGGTGGTTTTAGGAGAGTTTCGTGTTTCATACTCGTACAGTTAGCTCTGATAGTGTTAAGACATTGCACGACCCTGACCTTGATTAAATGTTCCAGCCTGGTCATCATGCCGTGTATGAGGTCAGTGTGTAGCCTGTCCAGCTCCTCAGCCCAGGCAGCCAGGGCAGGCAGGAACACCTGCTGAGCTGCACCCACCACTCTCTCCGACGCATCACACATCGCCATGTGCAGCAACTCTGAACCCTGGGGGAAGAAAGCAGTAGAAATCATTATCATGACAATTATTTACTTTTATGTTTTCTCTCTTACTGACACTAAGAGCATGACCCATTTCAACAGCATTTTTGTTGATAGAGAGAATGCCTAGTATGCTTTAAGCTTTAAGCGTCAACATACAGCGTACAAGACAAGTAAGAGAAATGGGCAGTTATTCATGCATCAGAGCCATGTGATTATTAATGACAACAGCTTTTTAGGTTATTCTTTTCCATGTTTTCCTTGTGACTATGTCTAAAGTTCATTTAAATCTAGCCCAAGATCTTCAAAAGCATTACATGCTTTATTTGAGGTGAGTTTCAGACAAAGCCTGTCCCAACCTTCCTACCTGTGAATACTTGTCAACATCATCGATGTAGGCCGTGATGAGGCCCAGGCTCTTTGCCACCGACTCTCGCACCAGATCAGACTTGTCGTCCGACAGCATCTGCTGCAGCATGGACAGCACCAGGGAGCTGCGGATCTCACTCTGGTGGGGGATGGAACAAAACTCTTTACACAAAACCAACGACCGTTTTGACATATGGCGTTATCTTATGTGTGAATGTTCAACGGTATGTTAGATGGCACTCTACATCAGCAACGCTACGGGTGACTTCTGTATTGCTTTGTTGCAATTTCAATGAAATAAAATAAAACTGACAGAACTCTCACAAGCACAATGCCAGAGCAATGCTTCCAACATCAAGACTCTTCTAGCATTCTGAACAAAATGTACTAGCTACAAATAAATACCCACCCACATACAGCAAGTGCATCTGGCCTTGAGTTAACCATACATACAAGACAGAGCAGCAACACAGAGTCATATAAGCTGCAGTATGGTCATAGTCATCCATTACCAGTCAATGATATACTGTAAGGTATCAAAAGTTCAACAACACTAAAAATGAGGCACTGTCTTACCGGTAAGAATGGAGCCAAAGTTCCACAGGCTTCAGCCACCAGTAGTCTTCTTTCTTCATATTTATGGTTAATCTGTGGCAAAGGAATATTTCAAACTGTTAATGTCAAGCAAAGGAATATCAGGGAAACAAACAGCACTGTACAGCATTAAGAAATCTAAAAAGATGTAAAACATACTAATATTAACTGGTCACTGATAAAAAAGTTGCATGCAACTTCTTTTCCATTTAAGCTAAATCTTCTAAAAACTTTCTGACTGTTCTTAATCTTAAGAGGAAACATCTGCCCCAAAACAAATTTAGAAGACTTTCTTCTTCTTTTTTTCCCCCTGACCTGTTCCCAACACTGTGGCAGCAGTTCTGTCTCCACCCGTTCCTGGCCAACATGCTCAGCAAACGTCACACATCCTGTCAGGATCATCTGCCTGCAAAATAACCATAGACATGTTTTAGAGACAGAAAATAGCTTCCAACTTGTGACTTTTATACCACGCCGATGGACAGTAACCTTGTGTGAAGCAAACCAACAATTTCTATCTTTTATAGATTTCACAACTATTCTTAACTAGCTCTTAGAAATCCTAGTGTTAACCATTGTCCTAATGATCTGTCTTGTTGCATTTCTGAGAGCCTAGTCTTACCTCTGCTCCTCATCGGGTCTCTTGATGAGGTTGAAGAGGATGTGGAGGAGTTTATCTCTCTCCTTTGCATCAGGGTGGAGCGCTACTGTGCACAGGATCAGTGGGATCAGTTCCTGTAACAACACAGTTTCAAATAGTCAGTGCTGACACCATCCTACACAATTGTATCCAGTAACTGTTGCTTGAGTACCTTTTTTTTCCTACGTATCTTATTACCTGGATGTCTTACGTTCATCCACAAATCCTACATGTTTATCTTGGTCATCCAACATCCAACACCATAATGAGGTCACTTAAAAGTTCCTGAAGATGATGGACCATTAAGGTACATGTATAACCTTAAGTCTGACTGCATTGTATAAACAGCATTGAAAGAGATCACTATCATGGCTCTACATGTATATGCACATGTATGTATTGATGTTGTGTCATCAAAATCAGGTCAGCGTAAGGTGAACATACCTCTCTCTTGGCAAGTAACACATTAGGTACGATGTGGGGAAGACACCTGGCCAGCATCATCACTACACCTTCACCTGAACCTGCTATCTTGGACACCTGTACGTGGGGAAATAGAGATGTTGCTGTAAATAAGACATAATCTTTTTATAAGGCTGAAAACTCAAAAGCCAAATCAAGTTAAAGAAAACATTTTCACTATCATCAAGTTGACATTTCCAGTGCTAAATTCTAGACACTTGTAGTCATATAATTCATAACACTGTCAGGTTCTAGGAAAAGCCATTATAAACCATAAGGATCAACAACAGTATGATACTCACCTCACTACCTAACCTGTTGTCCACTACAGTTTGTGTCATACTTATCAATGTCCTACGGAATGCTTCTGACATTTTTCTGAAAGGAATATCAAAAAGACAGTGTAAGAGATACATGTACATTTGTACAACCAACTCATTAAGAGTTAGACAAATCACCTAGTGATCAAGCATTTCTTTTTCATTTTTCTTAAGACAATATGAATTGTGACTTAAATTCATATTGTTCTTTGTAACTTATAAGAATATACTACGCTACATTTTGGAAAAATTAACAGCAAGTTTTTGATAGCCGCTAAACAAAATTCCAGAAATAATACAAATTACCATCATAAAATGGCATACAAAATGATGCTTGCTTTGCAGCAAAGTTGATGGTACAGACTGAATGTGTAAGGCACAGTACTAACCTATTGGGGATGTCCCATTTCTTGAGTTCCCCCTGTAACATGCTATCCCCCTCCTGTGGTGTAACATCTAGGGTTATGTCTCTCACGCCCTCCGACCCCACAGTAACCTGTAACGACTCCTCCATCTCATCAGGACCAGCCTGATCGGCTTCAGTTCTGTCTTCTGATCTACCATTGGTTAATCTAGATCCTTGATTGTCTTCATTTGTGCTAGACTGGCCAATGGGAGGAGTCCTAATATCTACATTTGGGTCCAAGTCAAATGCTGCTGCTGGTCTTGGAATTTGCTTGTTTGGTGTTGAAACTGGAGTGGAGAATTTTGGAGTCTGCAAAGCTTCTATATCTCTGTAAGGTGACATAAAGTAGTGTTTAAACTCAAATACTCCTTCAAAATTCAGCATTATTTTGATATTAGTCTTAAATGCACACTTGTAACTTTACAGATCTATTTCCATCAACTGTTTATAGAACATTTAGTTCAGCCATAACTACACTTACTAGAACAAAGCTTCCTGCCAAACATACATGTCATTAACACATTTAGCTCGGTTTGTAACTCAGTAGAGAGTAGTGGCATGTAAATGATGTACATATAACTGTAGTTACTTTTAAATGTGGCCATGCAAAGACACATTTGAGTTGATATATGAGGAAAGAGTAATCAGTCTGCAGGTTTGATGTCTTTCCTATCAGCAATGAATGGCTACTGATATAAAGTTAATTGTGATGGCAGGAACAGTATGGGACTCAGAGCTACACCACAGCTGCTACCCCCTGGCCAGGTTATGGGAATTGACCATGAACTGGCAACATGCCATTTTTGTCTCAACTGTTTAAATGGAATGTCTCTATCTTAGCAGAGTAACTGTATAACTACTAGCATCCGATATAATGCAAAAGCAGTAGGCTGACATGAATCTTTGCTTCATTTTGATGTATAAACTATCCTGCATTAAAAAGTTGTATTTGTAAGAACTCACCGTTCTAATGTTGCAACATGTCCTAAAAGTGAATCGTTTTCCTCCTTGAGTGATGCTATTTGATCCCCTAATGCTATAATCTCAGCATCCTGAAATACAAAGGGTAAGTTTCCTTGATTACATTCTTCATACTTTATTTCATTTCTTCCTAACTCAATATCACTAATATCTTGCTGACAATAAAAAGCTGCACAAAGCACACATGAATTCCATCATAAACATGCATAAGCCTCATTTTCATCTTGTCTCAGCTCTAAGAATAAACGTACCAACATAAAAGTTATGTCAATGAATTCCTTGAAGCTGTTGATGGATAGATATAATCATTACAAGTCACGCTTTCCAAGCAAGGCTTTCTTCAAGTCTCAGAGAGATGTCAGAGAGATGTTCATTACCAGTCTTTCCTTTTCCTCTTCCAGTTCTTGGATTTTCTCCTGTTCCTGGTCGTCCTCTGGCTCTTCTACCTCCACAACGTCCTCCCCACACCCGAAGTCCCGTACGTCCAGCGTCGGCGCCACGTGGCTCCCGTAGTCCCGGTACAAATGCAGGAGATCTGGTGGCTGCGGCATGTTGAGCCCAACGTCGTCCCAGTCTTCAAAGTCCTGTGAGGACATGTGAAGAGTAGTGGGGTCAAACATATCTCCAGCTACGGTTGTACAACTACAGCGCACATGATACATGTCCAACTCTCAAATATATCTCTTTGAAACTTTTAAAACTCTTGTACTAGAAGCGATAGGTCAAATTCACTGAGAACATCATACTGCTGTAGTACTGGTGATAAATTGTTTGTTTCTTTGATGGTATGAAAAGTTCATGATACACGAGTAGTGCCCACAAAATGGTGCTGCATAATATAAAGGTCATAACTTAAAACTCAAATATCCGTCAAGGAGACAGCACCATTGCTTAACATCTTACAATGAGTCTGTAGCACCAAAGTGAACGTAACCTTGTGTGAACTATTGTCATTGGATTCATCATCATGAGGAACAAGATGATAAGGTGGACGACAGTACTAACCTGGTCCTCACACTCATCAGAGAAGGTTATGGAGGTGAGCTTGAAGTCCTGCTTCAGGAGGTATTCATTCACCAGGAAGTTCAACGCTCGCTTCTCATGTGGCTTCACTGGCTCCTATAGACAGATAACTGATGCATTAGGGACAAGCTAGGAAAGTCTAGAGAGTACAGAGTGAATATGATAATGCATGTACACAATTCATGTGGCTTCATTAAGATATATGAAGCATCAAGGTTATCAGAATTATTACATATTTTGGAACTTCAAATAATCAATCTACCTGATGTAGATTTTCTGAACTGAATTTCTGGCCAAATCAAATTTGTTCTATCAATCTGGTTGGGCAATGATTACATGTTCCACCACTCAGTTCACTAATCAATGATCTTTTTAATCAAGAAATAATAATAACTACCTCCTTTGAAGTTGCCTGCTGAGTCTCTGTCTTCTGTCCATCAGTGGCCATGGGAGATGGGATGTCTGTTTCTGTAACATCATGTAGACGTGTGTTGCTCAGGCTTTGTACCACTCAAGACAAAGATGGACTAAACAGAGTCATACTGGTATGCTTCAACACAAACCCTATTGCATTATTTCTTAAAGCAAAATATTTCATTCAATTTTTATTTTCAAATTCAACTTTCTAAAAAATGACACTGAAAAGATAATTTTTATTTCAATGCCATATATCCTAAGTGTATGAACCTGCTGCCTCTGTCAGGTTGGCCCGTAGTCCCTTGATTGTCTCCTTTGCCTTACGCAGCTCAAACTCCAACACTGAAAACAGAGTGGGATGAAAAATTACTGTCAGTACAACTTACTGAAAATAAGCGGATGAAAAATTACTGTCAGCACTACTTACTGAAAATAAGCTGGCATTGACCAGAGTCATGAACCCACATAAGAGGTTATAAAGACAGGAATTCAAACTTTATGGACATACATTTACAGATGAAAAATACAAGCTTAACTTTATGTTGTGTGTTCAACTATCAAAACTTGGCCATAAAGATATTCAATTCTTTTACTTTGGAATGGCATAACTGCACTAAAGTAATGGGAACATTCAATCTCAAGTACATACTTCAATGGTAAATGACTGGAAACATCCAGGAAAGCTCAAACTCATATTACTTTTCAGGACTTTTCAGGACTTTTACCAAAAATATCACCCCGAGAGAGCAATTTTTGTTTTCATTGCCTTCTCATTGGTTTTATGTGGACATGTCCATAAGTAATTCTGAGGGTATCTCGTGCACAGCTGCTAACTGATCCACATGTCTATAGGATGACGTCTGGGAGATATGCGGGTTACCCTGGAGGTTACAGACCTGATACCGCACATCATTACTGAGAACATCAAAGCCACAGTTCAAATCATACTGTACATACATATTAGCCCCGAGAGTCAAACTGTACGGTGGATTCACAACACAGCATACCATATACTGTACCAGAGAAGCTATGATCAAAGAAGGTGTTGTTCCTTGCTTTGACAAGTTCAGTACCAAACAGCTACTGATGAAACGAAAAAAGCAAACACATCTAGACAAAAAATCTACCTGTAAAAGTTTCATGGCCACCACTCATTGGTCATAAAGATATTGACTCAAGATTCTAATCACAACATTATTAATTCATTGGCCAATCTGTTATGTACTAATCTAGATAGGGTCATTGCGATTTATGACATTACCAAATGGGAATGGGAAAATGCTTAAGTTTTCATTCAGAGCATCACTTCTGGAGAGGTTGTGGCATTAATGCCATATACAAGCTGTCACAGGAGTTGGTGCTGATGGAAAGGTCTGTACGGTCTTGGCTTTTACATGATGGATCTGCCAACAGAATCTGACATCACTGCTGTAGATACTTTCAAGGCTGCCATAATGCTGTTCGGAGGTTAGTTGGAAGGTCATATGCAGTGGGATATATGTGGTATCAGAGTCTGTAGGGAGCCTCTAGTCAATCAATTACACTGAAAGGGAGGCAGTTACGAGTCTTACAACCTTAGGGGAGTAATGAGGGGAATATTCCATTATTTTTCCTATATAATTATAAATATAATAATACAGGAACTTCTGTTGACCTATAGCTGAACAACTGCATCAAGAATTCTGATCTGGACTTTTGTGACATTAAAATCGTCGGAAGTTCAGGCAGTTTCTTTTTTACTTAACACAACAAATGGTTGTGAATTGAAATGTCAATGATCATGAAGGTTAGACATCCTGGTGATACTAATAGTTGTGAACTGAATTTACGGAAAACCAAATTACACTTTCAGGTACGTGGATGTAGCTTTCAAAGCATCTTTCAACTCATATTCCAATGGATGGATATAAGAAATAAAAGTACATTACCTGCCACTCTCTCATCTGTCTGATTGGCCCCGTCATCTGAATAACGTGCAAAGTCCAAAGAGTCAAATGTCTGTTCACTGGATGTGCGATCTGTGGGGAGACAAGAGACATATTTATACAGCTGAAACCTGTCAATTTTCTATCTTATATTCAGGGATACTTTACTTAAATAGTTTGGGGTGGTCTTTGAAATTCTAGGAAATAAAGGGGGGGGGGGAGTACTTCAAACCTTTTTTAGCCAATTGTTTAGACCAGCCAAGGACTGACAATCGAATCTTACCTGCTGGATGAGTTACAACCTGGGCAACAGTCCCAAACAGGGAATCACATCATCCTTGTTCATGTCCCTGGTTGTATTTTGTTCAAAGTTAATCTATCACAGGTGGGAACCCAAAGGGAAAATCCAATCTTCATGTCTCCCAGGAAGATGAAAGAAGAGAAGCAGATTTGGAAAACAATACATATAGCCTTCTCTGCACTAACAGTAACAGCTTCAGCATCCACATTGATCTATCAATATCATGAAGCAAGAAGTAATTTCGCAGATCCAGAGAAGCGCAGACTATCTCGTTATTGCATAGTGTGCTTTTCCCTTTTCATTTCACTGCATGGGTCCCATTGGAATAGATTCCACAAAGATAGTTATTTCCAATATCTATAAGACGTTTCTAGGTCAAGAAGGTTACAGTCAATGCTCTCCAGGGCTTGTTACTGATCCTTACTTCTTTGAAGTCTGACAGATAATCCATAACAGTTTCAATTATTGCCTGAGATTACTTAGATACTATTGATAAAATCCTGAGTATAGCTCTTATGATGTACAAATAAAAGGATGAAATTTGTCTATATTTCAATTCGGTTGCAGTTGGATATTCCAATCACCTATCTGCCAAGGCAGCAGTATTCTACATTACTGCACAGTTGGAAACTATTTAACGAACAATTCTGGTTGCTAACAAGATACAGACTGGGCTTGCTACTCAGGATCCCCTCTGTGACTAAGCGGAAACCAGAACCCAGGGCAAAGTCATGCCGGTTGCATCAACCAGGGAGGTTTAAATCAACCTTCTATGCATCAACTAACCTAGCCTGATTGAATCGAGCTCATAGCGTCTGCCCGTAACTGGTCATCCCTGCGGGTAGCGGCAATAAAAGCCCCAGACAGCATGAGTTTGCGTTATACAGACTACAGGGTATGCCTAAACACCTCACCCGACCTCATCCGACCTCACCCGACCTCATCCGAGTCTAAAATGCAGTGTATACGGGTTAGGGAAATTATTTGACGTTCTGGATACGTTAAATATGCAATTATAAATGCAAAACCAGCGGCAAACTTGAAGTATTTACCAGTTTTTATAGGTAACGGGAGGTCAAGACGGCCGGCGCAATGAATACATATGAAGAACTTCCCCATGTAGACCCCAACAGTGGCATGATCCAATATGGCGGCCAGAAATCTTCTATCATGGAAACGAGCGGAGTAACTTATAAAAACTGGTAAATACTTAGAGTTTGCTGCTTGTTTTGCATTCATAATTGCATATTTAACGTATCCAGAACGTCAAATAATGTCCCTACCCCGTATACACTGCATTTTAGACTCGGATGAGGTCGGGTGAGGTCGGATGAGGTCGGTTGAGGTGTTTAGGCATACCGCAGACTACAAGTACAACTAATTATAACAATGTTCACAAAGTTGGCAAAATTAGAGTGTTCTATTCAGTGTTCTCATTTTTCTGCTCAAGTAGATTGCAATGGCAAAAATTTCAATCACATATCATTCTCAGATTCTGAATAATAGATTCCTATAGATATGATAGAATACAAATATACAGCCATCTGAGACATCATTTCATGTGTATGTAAAGTGTATTTTGTAATGCCTGTGGTGTAATGAGTTGCTACCATCTAAGCTTTCCTTCCACACGATTTGTACTAATCATCAAAAGTAGGTCAATGAGAATGATCTGGATAAGGGTGCAGGTATTTATTAAGCTAGACTATAAATAAACTTTGGCCCCAGTATGTATATTTGCTTTGGTTTGTGCACAGTTGTTATTTCGTCAATAATATTGAATCCATCAATTGTGCTGAGATCAATCATCTGATGATGTTGATACAAATTGTAGAAATACATTTTAGTTATGGTAACATTGTAATGTCATGATAATAATCATATCCTGCAACAACAAACAACTTCCCTGTCAATATTTCACTCTACACTGAACTAAAATGATTCGATGATGACAAAGCCTAAAATGTAGCAATAATGTACACTTGTAAAACCAACTTGGCACAAATTCATCCGTAAATACCTTATGATGAATTTAGAGTGTTCTGTATACATTTTCAAGTGACTCTAGTCGTGGTTTACGCTTTCGTGATAAAAGTAAACAGCTCCTCCACCCCTCACCAGGACATGTCTACCCATGCCCCTCCCACAACCAGCGGGGGGCATAATGATAGATTTTGTTGTTGATGTTTACGACCAGCTAAACATAAAATATCTATGACACTAACGGTACTCACGTAGGTTGGAGGACGGCTGTGTGTGAACCGTCTGTGTCTCGAAGTTTCCCGGGTTCGAGAAGAAATCTCTCAGTCGCGGCAGTTCACAACCACTTTCCAGCAGCTCGGTGTGAAGCTCTAGCGCCGTCAAAATAAACTTCTCCTTTAGCAGTTTGTGAGCCACGAGGTCGAGCGTTATCTCCTTTGGACTCTCGTCTATCGTTTCTGAATTTTTGTCGTCTATACTGTCCGATGTGTCGTCATAGGGACCCGCTAAATCCTGGTCTTCCGTGTCCGATTCCATGAACGGATTGGTCGCCATTTTGAACTTGGGAAGTCAGCTGATTTTAAAGGCTATGTATGGAGGTCCTGGTGCAATGACTGTTAGACGTTTGCATTTAAATATGGTCGGAAGTAAGAGTCTCTTGAGACTTACTCAGTATCTTATGCAATACCCTAGTTACAGAAGGTAAGATGAAAAAATACATGGCTAGATAGAGGAAAATCGATATAAGTGTATACTCGAATACACCCTCAAATAGCCATTCCCAAAAGACCACAGCCAAGCACATTTGGTATTACTTCTTCCGACGAGTTAGGGATTAGTAGAGCGTTATTGCACATTTTATTAAGTTTCCTGTCATAATAAATATTGTACTTATGACTAAATAACTGCAATTTGCCTTTTTGTCAAGGGTGTGGGTTTATTTTTGTTCGCAGTGTAGTGTGCATGTGTTGGTGGTTCAGTCTCGGCAGTGCCCGCGAGATTTTATGCCCGACGAGAAGCGGCCATCTTGAATGTGAAGATTGCACCTGGAGACACCTGTCCACCTGTTATCAGACCTTTACACCTCTTCAATTATCAGGAGAAGCTTTTATATATGTGGTACGTGACATTGGATGTACTTGTCGCTTTTTCAACGTTATATGCTTTGTATTATGACGTCTGGAAAACAAAAGCTACTTTGTCAGCAGCAACTTTCTGCATGCAGCAAGATCTGCAAAAAACATTTAACGTTACAATATAATATGATTTATACTAAATAATAACTTGATTGTTGTTATAAGGTCGATAACCTACTATCCTTTGACTTTCTGTTGACTGTCAACATATACATAACTCAGAATGTACCTGATTTAGTCTCAAATGACTATTTGGAGATCAGCCATAGACAAAGAATTTTTATCTCAGTCCACAGAACCAGGAAGTAGCGGAGACAAGATGTTGCTGTTTTTTCTGGGTGCTCTTACTGTCCACGTCATCTATTTTGCCTCCATCTTTGACATCTACTTCACCTCCCCCCTGGTGCATGGTATGACCCCCCACTCCACCCCCGCCCCGCCCCCTGCCAAGAGACTAGTGCTGTTTGTCGGAGACGGGCTTCGCGCTGATCGATTCTTCGAGCTGGACGAACATGGCCACACCAGGGCACCGTATCTCAGGTACAACATTGGCGAAATAGTATCCATTGGTTTTAGCAGACTTGCACAATTTTTGTTATTTTATTTTGACAGGTTACATCCAGTTTTGCAGCTTGATAGCTAATAGCTTACCGAGATACTCCCTGCTCATGTTCCCTGCGTATAATTTTAGCTTGTTATGTTGTATCTGTATCTACTAGTATATAGCCGGTGTAACCACCATTCATTACTAGTACATTTCTGTACATATACTTGTTACATCAATTTTCAATTGTCTAACGTGATGTTCATTACAGCTTTGTACATCCTCATCATGTTGTAGGGATATCATTCAGACCAGAGGCACCTGGGGTGTGTCCCACACCCGAGTGCCGACAGAGTCACGGCCGGGCCATGTAGCTCTCATAGCTGGCTTCTACGAGGATGTCAGCGCAGTGGCTAAAGGTTGGTTCTGTAATCTGTTGTCCATATTATATACAATTATCTAGATAATTGTTCAGAAACCTTTTGTGTACTTGGACAGCTAATTGTGGACGCTTAAAGTGTGCTTGTCTTCAGTATAAATCGTTTTAAAGATCACTTGCCTCTGTGTTATACAAGTAATCTTGTGCATTGCCTAATAACATTGATTTAGTAGCCCTATATCAGTTGGTTTGTATTTGACTTAATTTTAAAATGTGTTTTCAGGTTGGAAGGAGAATCCAGTAGAGTTTGATTCAGTGTTTAACCAGAGCAGAGAGACGTGGGCCTGGGGAAGCCCCGACATCCTGCCCATGTTTGCAAAAGGTAAGTGCCTAAGAAATCAGACAAGGTGTAGGCAATCGTAGAAACACATAGTCTTTGGCACAATAGTGGGACAAAACCAAGTAGCAATTGCCACAGATTAATGCTTAAGCTTGATGTTGACGTTCTCTTGTTATTTGACATTCCATCTCCTCCCATGTTTGAACAGGTGCAACAGGTGACCATGTGCACACCTACATGTACAGTTCTGAGGAGGAGGACTTTGCAGACTCGGACCCAGGAAAACTGGACAACTGGGTTTTTGAGAGGGTGGAGGTGAGAACAGCATGTTTATGTATATACTTCCTTGTTTTGACAAAAAAATGAATGTACCGGTACATAATTCTGCTGATAAACATTATTTGTACATTATACTCAGTTGAGTGGACTAGAAACAGTGCAATTTGCAAAGAATTTTGATTTACACACATGTATATATCATGTGCCGTTTTCCACAATATTCCACTAAAGGCTTTCCTCCAGGAAGCCCACAGCAATCAGACCCTTGGAGATGCCCTGCAGCAGAGGAAAGTGGTGCTGTTCTTACACCTCTTGGGGATTGACACCAGTGGCCATGCCTACAGACCCATGTCAAGGTAACAACATGTTTGGTTGAACGACAGAATATTGCAGGAGAAATAAAGTGCTTTCAACCTTAGCTCAAAGCCCTTAGTTTTTCCAAAAATTCTACTGTACAGAAATTTCTTAAAGGTAAAGCTTAACCAAGAGCAATGTTTGTTTCTCTCCCAGTGAATATCTGGAGAACATCCGTTTGGTGGATGCTGGGATACAGAAGACAGTCAAGTTGATGGAAGAGTTTTTCCAACATGATGGTCAGACGGCTTATGTGTTCACATCAGACCATGGCATGACTGACTGGGGTGTGTATCAGTCTTTACAAGCAATGCTTTTCCTTTCTACATATCTTTGTATCCTCATAATATATTATAGCAGAGAAAAATGGTGTGTTTTTACGTTAAGTATGTGAAAGGTACATGTATGATTTTCAACAGTTGGTCCATATGGTATTTTATAATTAGCTAGTTGTTTTGTTGGAATCAAGCATATACAGTGACAGATAAAGCCTGTCCTCCTCACCCACCCCTGTAGGCTCCCATGGCGCAGGCCACCCCTCAGAGACCCTGACCCCCCTGCTGGCCTGGGGAGCAGGAGTAGCCGGACCTCAGTCTGGGAACACTCAGGGCTACATGGATGGGTTTGCTCAAGGTCAGTTATATTATCATTACTGTGATCTAGAACCATAGAGCACCTGTGAGATCCTCACAACCAGATAATCATGATGATGAGAACCATAGATGTAGAACGGTAGATTGTTATGATGAAAAGCTGAGGTAAAGTTCTACAGTGTTTTGTTGAAGTTAAGGTTTATTCAAAGGGTATATAGACTGTACTACTCTGTAATTTTCATTTGAAGAAGATTTATGCTTGGGGATGAGGTTACAGCTGTTTAGATGTGTCTACTCTGCTCTTTTTTACAGAGTGGAAGCTGGAGAACATAAGAAGATGTGATGTGAACCAGGTATTTGGCAAAGTTTCAGATTCATGCTCAAGCCCCTTGATAATAAGTATGGATAAGAAGTTTCAGCCCTCGATCAGTAACAACCATGGTTAACATGTTTCAGAAACATTCAATGTCTTTCTGGTAGTTAAGGTGTACTCCTTTGTAAATGTAAGGAAAACTTGTCCAGGGGTATATATATGTCATGTAAAAGATTACAGTTTAACAGAATATGGTTAACTTTGTTTCACAGGCAGACATTGCACCACTAATGTCATCCCTTATTGGAGTGCCTTTCCCACTCAACTCTGTGGTAAGTGTCACGTTTTCTATTTAGTTTTGTTGACGTCATGGTGAAAGAGTATTTGAGATTGGTACAAGTACACAAACACTTCATTTAAAACTCTCGTACTTAAGGGAAGTCAAGACTTCAACATTTTTTTTTGTACCTCCAGGGCACCCTTCCGTTGGAGTACCTGGACAACACAGATGGTTTTAAGGCAGAGAGTCTCTTTACAAATGCTAGACAGGTTGTGGAACAGTTTGAGGTGAGCTCTTGATTTCTATCCTCGTAGTATCACTCGTCAGTGCAAGTACTACATCTTGTCTGTTTATGTTTTTTTTATTGTTGTTTCTTTGTAGACTTAACCCTCTAAAAGAAATGATAATGTATTTTTCTTTGTTTCAGGTAAAAATGAAGCAGAGGAGAGAGACAACATTATCAATGTTCTTCATTCCATACAGGTAGATAAGAATCTCATACATGAAAAGCTTCCCCTGACTGACTGCTCTTATGCTTTTCCAGAATTTGAATATTTTACTTTGCAGATGTTGCCAAATAGCGCCATATTTTACTGGTAGCTCAAATTTCCAACACTCTTATTTGGAAAGGCTTTGAAGGAAAACTATATGCTAATTTTCTCTTGTATCCTACCCTCTTAGTGACCTGACACCCAGCAAGCAACAGAACATGTTTAGAAACATTGTTAGTCTGATACAAGCACAAGAGTATCAAAAGGCAGTAAGTTGTTTTTTACTTTATTTCTCATGTATCAGTTCCACATATTTTGTCTGTCCTTGGTACGAAATCATGTACTAGTATCAGGTCCATGCACTGTGCCTGTCCTCGGTGCTGAATCATGTATCGGCCCCACACATGGTACCTGTCCCTGGTGCTGAATCATGTATCAGTTCCACACATTGTGCATGTCCTTGGTGCTGAATCATGTATTGGGCCCACACATTGTGCCTGTCCTCAGTCCTAAATTATGTATCACTGACACACATTGTTCTTGTCCTTGGTTCGAAATCATGATATAAGTTCCACATATTGTGCATGTCCTTGGTACTGAATCATCAAGCAGTTCCACGCACTGTGTATGTCCTTGGTGCTTATACTTATATCAGCTCTATGGACAGAACTGATCTATTCCCAATTGACATTGCTTTTTCAATGAACTGCTTTCAGATACTAGAGTGTGGAGAGCTGATAGACCTGGCTTTGAAAGGACTCCATTACTACCACACCTATGACAGACTCTTTCTATGGTAGGATAAGCTATTTTAACTTAACCCATAAACCGTTACATGGATGAATAGATAGATTTGATTTTTGAAATGCTACATACAATTTTCTGCTTTCTGTCATATCTCAGACAAGAATTTCGTTTGTTTGGTGGATGTTAACCATGCAATTGTTTTCATTTGCTTCAGTACTAGTGTTACCCTCGGGTTCGTTGGCTGGATGTCATATGTTGTCTTGGTGTTGCTAAGAGACCACACCACCATCATACAACAGCACAAACTCTACAAGGTAGTAGGCCTGTATTTCTATCATTTCATCCTGTGTTGTATCAAATTTTTCAATGCTTAGAATATATTTTAGTATTTACAGTACTGATACACTGTGCTGAAAATATTGTTTTTGTCACTATGCAGGTAGGGAATGCAGCAGGTGTATGGACTAGGCTACAGGACCATGTGTCAGAACTTGTGTGTGGAACACTGGCAGCTGCTATCCTGCTCTTCCTCCTTGGTAAACAAAAATGTTCTACAGCTCTAGCCTTTTTACATCATATGTTACAGCTGTCACATATCAGATTGTGCCAGGTGCTTGGCCAGTATCAGAAATATTGGTGTTGTCATGTGTTTTTCTACCAATGTACAGATTTTACTTTTTGTCCTTGTGTCTGTCCTTGGTACTGAAGCATGTATCAGTTCCATGCATTATGCCTGACCTTGGTACTGAAGCATGTATCAGTTCCATGCATTATGCCTGACCTTGGTGCTGAATCATGTATCAGTTCAACACATTGTGTCTGTTATTTGTACTAAATCATGCATATGTTCCACATGTGGTACCTGTCCCTGGTGCTGAACCATGTATCAGTTCGACACATTGTGTCATCATGCATATGTTCCACACATTATGCCTGTCCCTGGTGCTGAATCATGTATCAGTTTCACATATTGTGCCTGTCCTTGATGCTGAATCAGGTATTGGTTCTATTGATTTAACTGATCTATTCCCAATTGACAGTCTGATATATATACAGGATTATTCTTATGATCACGATGAAATGTTATTGCTTTTTTTTTCTGTAGTGATAAAGGCTCCATGGACATACTATGTGTACTGTCTTCCACCTGTTTGGATTCTCTACTGCGTTCTACAGAGGTGAACTTTTTGATTATTTCTGTACAACTTGATATGTGTTTAATTTCTGTAATGAGAATAACCTAAAGGACATTCTGCATTAATCTGCTATCAAGACCACTAATCATGTGACAAATTGACTGATGCTCTGTGCTGTAGATGTTGGATTTATTTGTAATTCTAATGTATTGACTTTCCCTTTCCAGAGGATCCGATATTTACAGTCTGATAGGCTACATCAAGACCAACAACCTGGCTCTCCCCCTGCTTGGTTCCTGTGTACTTGCAGCACTCAGCTTAGAACTATTGGTAGGTGTGATGATGTAGCTGTACACTGAAATAATAGCACAGTGTGTTTGATAGTACCATTCTGCTGTTATGGTGCATGTGTTGTGCGAACGGTTGTATTCCAAATTTTTCTGAATAGCTTTATACCTGAAATATGAGCAAAGCAATAAAAGAGGTTTCAATACCTAGGTACTCTGCATGTGCCTTACAGAATTGAAGTGGTATACTATTAGCTTACCCAAGAAGTTACTGTGCTAAAGATGAAGTCTTGTTGTTGTGCGACCTTTGCAGGTACTGAGCTTCTTCTGGCGACAGCTGCTGACATTAGGACTAGTGGTCCAGGCCCTGTGGCCATGGCTGTCTCCCAACATCCACTGTAGACAGGTGAGAATGTTTTCTTGCAATAACCATAGACATTTGCATTGATGTTTAGAATTAATGATCGGTTTGATGTGATATCTACCAAAGTTAACTTTCGAGTGATTACAAATAATGTACTAAAGGATGGTGATCAATTCTTTAGACTACTTCTTTGTCTTTCATGCACTTTCTGCAGGCGACTATGGTGGGCTGGACTGTATCATCCCTTCTTCTGGCTGTTTTTCCTATGCTGCCTGTTGTTGGACGAGAGGCAAATTACTCCTTGGTGTAAGCACTTAACTGTCCTTCTTAAAGTTTCTTGAAATTTCTGTTGGTTTTTTAGTAAGACCATAAAAGATAAATGTTTATTGTTGTGTTTTTTTTAATCACACCCGCTTTCATAAATGTCATGTGGCTCACAAAATGTTGAACTTTCTCTTCAATTTCAGGATTTTGGCTGGTATCCTTGGGGCTGCTGCTGCCTTGTGGTGTGCCTCAAGGTAATGTATAATGTTGTTAGAGGTTTGCTTGCTGTTCTCTTTCTGCCTTATCTTTACAATTGTGCTGATATTGTTTTATCTTATGACTGAGGATGTATCATGTATCTAGTTTTTGTAATCTTTTCCAAACAGACCAGAGACAAAACTGCTGTCAAGTAACTCTAAGTCATCTCTTGTTCTGATCATTGCACAGGTCAGTATTGTGTCCTATGTTCGTCTCTGTTTCTTCCTTTCCTGTTTGATGAAGGCTGCTTTGTAAGTCAGGCTCAGAGAATACACCTTGCCTACCAATGATACTAAATATCTTATCTGTGTTAATGTCTATGTCTATCACTCTCCTCAGATCTTGTTGATGGTCATGTCTGTATATGTGAGACACAGTACAGCTGCCAGTCTGCTGAACAAAGAGGGAAACCCTGTCTTCAACCGAGTGTTTAGTTGGACCATGTTAGGTCAGTAACATTTTTATAAACCATGACAGTGCAATTCATAGACAGCTTCTACCTGATGACTAGAGGCTATCCCAGACACACCATAAAGTAATGGAAGTTTGAATGCCTTTTGAGTTTATTATTATTTCTTTATTTCAGGCTCTCACTGGCCCATATGACATAGGGACAAACATGAAAAACAAAGATTATATATAACATTTTGAGACAAACTAACAATATTATGGCTATGTGTAGAGGCGGCTCCATAGGTTGGTGAAAAATGAGTTCTTGTAAAAAGAGTCGGACCTAAGTACGGACTGTATAATGGCATTACTAGAATTGAAAATCCTATGTACAAAGGAGTGGCACTGTTTACGCCATCTGGCGTCGAAGGTATCGGTATGATTGCACACGAACATTTCACTTGCGCTGCAAGATCTTGGGAAACTCATCATTATACGGAAACAATTGTTGTAGGCAATTCGACATTTCGACAGAACACTCGAGCGAAAAGAATTCCATAACTGCGCCCCAAAGAGTTGGGAGCAGTGAGACGTGAATAGTGTTTTCTTAATAGTAGGTGAACAAAGACAAAATTTTCGAATTATAGTATTTGCTCGACAATAAAGGCCCCTTAGTTGGGCAAGGATACAGTCATCATCACTCAGTCTGTCATTAATAGCAATTCCAAGATATACAAATGATGTCACAAATCTCAGACACTCTCCATACAGTTTGATCGACGGGAGCGGATGTAAAAGTGGCAAACTAGCACTCGGGAAGTACATGCAGCATGTCTTGTTTACATTGAATAATACATCATTTTCTAAACCAAAGTCCTCACAAGTACTTACAAGTTTTTGCAGAGACTTAAGGCTAGGACATAACAAACACATGTCGTCAGCGTAAAAAAGATGGTTCACAAGACAGCCTCCTATATAGCAACCTACTTTAGTACAACTGAGTCTCGAGCTTAGATCATCTATATATGCATTAAATAGTAGCGGGGATAGCAGACTCCCTTGCCTTACCCCATTTGATACATAAAAGCAGGGAGACAAAACATTGTTCCATCTAATACACATTGTTTGGTTCTGGTACCAATAAACCAGAAACCTCACCAAATACACAGGGACCTTTCTGTCAAGGAGTTTTTTAAATAGGGTCCAATGGTTTACCCTATCAAAAGCCTTGGAGGCGTCTAAAAAACAAGCAAAAACTGGAGAGCCGAGACCCCGGTAGTACTCAATTGTCTGTTTTAAAGTAAATACACACATGTCAAGACCATGCCCACGTTTGAAACCGAACTGATGAGCAGTGGTTTGAAGATATGGCTCTAGCCTGTTCAATAAAACAGCCTCCAGAACTTTGGATAATGCTGATGCAATTGCTATTGGTCTATAGTTATCACTATCAGAAATATTACCAGTTTTGTTTTTAACAACCGGAATGATGGTAGTATCTAACATACTTTTCGGAATGAAGTTATGGACAAGCGCGGCTGAAAACAATAGTGATAAGCATATGCTAAGCTTAGGCCCCGCATATTTAAGGTGTTCATTACTGATTTCGTCAGACCCTACCGCTTTTCCATTGGGTAAGTTTCTAATTATATCATATACCTCCACAGCAGAGATTTGCATCCCCGAATCAAATTCAAAAGGACAACCTGTCGACAAATCAGACATAACAGCAGGTCTATGTACCTCACTATTAACAGAGTTCAGCAGTTTATCAAAATGACTCCTCCACATGTCTGCGATCTGCTCAGCCCCAGAGCAACCATCTATAGTGTTAGGTAATACAGAATGAGAGGATTTAGTACTACGGACCTTTTTCCAGAATTCTCTAGTATGGCCAGCATTGAAACTTTTCGCAGTCGAGTCGGCTCTTGCCCTGTTTTCCTCCTGTTTACACTGTCTTAGGGCGTACTTAAACTTTGCCCTGGCTTTATTCATTAAGGAAAAAATCGGACCTGATCGAGGGCGGCCACTTTCCCTCCACAGAATGTAGGCCTCACGTGCAGCCGTATGCAAATCCTTAACAACCTCATTCCATCCGGGGACAGGTGTAAAGGAATTGCAACCCGTTCTTTGAGTTATAGTGGAATTTGCAGAATCTTTTAGAGTGGCAATTAATTGGCAGGTAAACAGGTTGAGGGCATTAGTATGCGCTTGATCCTGACAATTCGGATCCTTACAAATCATTGCGTCCAGTGGAATTTCCACGTTTGACAGAAAACTGTCCACAGATAAACGATACATGTCTATTTGGCCTGGCATCGCCCTGGCCCAGTCAGTGATTTTGCGAGGAATCTCGGAGTGTGCAGCCTTAGCTATGGATGGGAAATTTGCATCTAAAGAGATACAGAGTGGAAAGTGATCAGAGGAGATATAATCATGCAACACCTGAATATTGTTGATGTTTTGGTGAGCCGTGTCACTTGCTAGACAGTGATCGATCCATGATGTGGAAGCATGGACATCACTGAGGTAAGTGTAAGAATCGGCCGGAAGAAGTTCCCTGTCTGAGCAGTGTAATCCAGTTTCCTCGCAAAACGTCTGTAACAATACACCAAATCTACTTGTAGGAGAGGCATTAAAATCGCCCAAGATTACCGTAGCATACGAATTATAATCCTCCAAGAGTGCCTCAAGTTTACCCAGCTTCTCAAGAAATGAGTCAGTATTTGCTTGCATATCACAAGGCATATATACACATACACAAAGTAATTGACATCCATTCAAATCTATTCTAACAGCAATGAGACTATCATCATCAATGTCAACAGGAGATATGACAGAAGATAGGGTCTTTCTCCACATGATCCCCACTCCCCCATACGGGCGTCCTTGTAGCACCCCTGCTTCCAGATTTACTGGAGATTTCCCGGAGGCCATAAACTCAGGACTAATGCTGTTTAAAAAAGGAATATCATCAGGCAAAAGCCAGTATTCTTGCAACATAATAATGTCATTTGATTCACATAGACTTTTGATTGTTCCAACTGAGTTCTTGGCAGAACGGCAGTTATACGATGCAATCCGCAGTTTCTGTTTCAAGTCCATGGTTAAGAAGTGGAAGAGCGTCGCCTACTGTGAAAGCGGCGCACTAGGATCCCACATGGCCAGAAAGATGGGGACAGGACTTCCGACACAGCATTGTAGTCAACAGAGACACGGAACGAAGAATACCCATCGTATTTTGTGGTTAGTTTAGAACAGTTAACTGCGCATTTCTGCGACAAGTTATCAGTCAAGTACCTTTCAACATCCTGAGTCAGTGTGTCCGGTTCAAGGCGTGTCACAAAGATCTCCGCTGGTCTTGACTTAACCGCAGACAGACTGGACGACACCGCCGTACCCACCACTGCCCTGGACCTCTGCTTCTTTCTCTGCACCAGGCGGAAGCCCTCAGAGTCAAGGTCACTGTGGTCACCAGCTGAGGTGGACTGCGGTCGGGCTACAGCCCTAGAGCCACTCGAGTAGCCCCGACGTCGGGATGCCTGCGATGACTTTGTGGCAGGCGCCCTCTCCACCTGCCGACCAGAGTCGCCCGCGTGCAGGGACTTAGGGATAGTCTCCGACGGGCAGGTGTCAGACACGGCATTGGCGTAGGATTCCTTCGGCCTGGTAAGAGTCGACGCTGCCGGCGGAGCAGAACTCGACGTTGCCGGCGGAGCAGAACACGTCACTGCCGGCGGAGCTCCGCCGGCGGAGCAGAACACGACGCTGCCGGCGGAGTAGAGCTCAGCCTGTTTTTCAATTCCCAGAGCTCTTTCCTGAGGGCCACAAGCTCAGTCTGGACTCTAACCGAAATCTATGGAGCAATCCCTAATCAGTTTCATCTCCTGCCTCACGATCTGAAGCTCTTGCATGCAAACTGAGATGTCTACATGTTCCAGATTCACAGCGGGGAGGTGGAGAGTTGCTGACACGAAAGTAGGTAACGACGGAGGAGCAGTAGAATGCAAAACTCGCTGAATATCCTCCATATTGGCGGTAGACTTGTCTGCTCCCTTTCGCTTTATGTAGCGATCGTCCGGCTTACATGTATCAAATACAAGTCTCTTAGCCGTCTCTATTTCCTCTTCCATGTACGTCTCGGTACACAACTTCGTAATGATGTCGCGCGGAAGAGTGTCCATCTTGTTAACAGTAAAACATAGCAGATCGTTGATGATAACATCTTTACATACCGCTTCGGATCCAGACCCACTAGGGGGGAAACGCTTGTCTGAACAGCGCTGGCAAAGAACAAGATCCCCCTGACAGGGCTGGGCTCCTGTCTCACGGCAGTCTTCACATCTAGGCATGATGGGAGTGGGGAGGGGTGCCGCGGGCTTACCATATAGTGCCCTCCCTTGATGAAGAAAACCTTTCAATGTGAAGGCGATCGTCAGAATTGTCTCCAATTTTCACTTTATAAGTAACCCAGAATGTTTGGTCTTCATCTGGTGAGTCGATAGCAGGTTGATGGGTCGTTAAAATGCCCCAAATTCTGATTTTGGGGAACAGAGCCACGCAGCTATCAAAAAGTCGCCGCCATCTTGGATCATCCCATTCAAAATCATCCACCAATGAATGTCTGAATGTCCACCAAACTATGATGAGGCCATAGAGTTCTACAAATTGTTTCAGTCTCAAACTTTCAATAGAACAGGCTTGTCTTGCATCTCCTTAGATATATCTCTACCACTATACAGTATCTACAGAAAGATGTAAGTAAGTACAAAAGGTGGTACATGTAATAAGTATTGTTGAACAACTAAGCTAAGTGTCAGCAAACAATTGTGTTTATTTGTCCTCTACCCCAGGTTGCACCTTCCTGCTGCCCCTGTTGAGTCTGCGACTGTTGTACCCCCGACTCCTGAGCATCACCCTGGCCCTCATGACCCTGTACCTGCTGCTGTCTACTGCATATCCTTTTGTGGAGCTAATGTTTCTTACCTCACTATGATGTATAACATATGACAGCAATGCTGATGGTATATTATTGATCTGATTCTGTGTATTGTGACATATTTTGCAGTTCATTATATAATGCTACAATATAGCACATGTAAGGATTCATGAATCAAATCAAGGTGTTTTCTTGGTAGATTAAAATGCTATGACCTTGACATCCCCCACTCATGAGGCCCTGTTCTGTCTGACCTTAGGCTTCACCATGTTCTTCTGGCTTCAGATGGAACATGGACTGTCAACCTATAGCCATAGAAAGGTAAGGCTGCATTTCCAATATCTGACTACCGTATTGTCCATGACACTGTGTCCCATATAACACCATACCCTTAATGCTGTATGGTATGTTTCAACTTAAGCTTTTTCTTTGTCCAATGCTTAGTTGTGTATCAAAAAGTTTATCTATTGATCTGATGTTAAAGAAAGTATTTAGTCTTACTGACTTGTTTCCTCCAGCTAGAAGATATATCATTCACAGCAGTACTGCCAGACAGCAGCAGAAAGCAGATGACTACAGACAATCTTCGCCATGCCTATTTCTTTGTATCCTTATATGTCTGCAAAGTATATCAGTGACGAGTAAATCATTGACAATATATATGTCACTTTGTTTCTTTTACATAGTTTATACCAGCAATAAAAGAATTCATATCGCTGGTCAATTTGATTTATATTGGTACATATATCATCTGTTGTATTGCAATCACATTGTGGTTCATAATCATAATGTGTTGCATGTTGTTGTCCTTTTATCATGGCCAAAGGTACAAGTGTATTGCCTTGTCATGTTGATCCTTAAACATCCTCTCAGATATTTTTCATCATCACAGCATTCTTTGGTACAGGGAATATAGCAAGTATTAACAGGTTGGTCAAATTTTAGGAATATACCAAGGTACGGCAAATATTAACAGGAGGGTCAAATTTTAGGAAAGGTATCAAGAGGCATGTATATGTGAAATGGTAACATCAGTTGATTAAATTTTTCCGCTTTCCTTACAGTTTTGACCCCCAGTCCATATACTGCTTCCTCACAGTCTTCAACCCTTTTGTTATGGGGTCACTGCTGCTGTTGAAGGTGGGAATTAATACGCCCTCTATCATCTACACAATTCTGTAATGTTTTTGTTTCTATGGAAAAGCATTCTTGCATATCATGATGATTGTTAATTTTCACCTTTTTCTTCTTTTTTTGTTGTTGCAGATCATGGTACCATTCTTGATGGTGACCTGTGCCTTTAGGGCAGTAGATGTTGTGGTGCAGGTGCCAACAAGAAGGTATGATTATTTTACTTTAGTAGAATCTTAGTGTATTGCACATAGCATTTCTCGACTTGGTTTATCCTTACTGTTGGTTCATTATTTATGAATCATAAATTACAGATAGAAAATATTTGTTGTAGCAGGTTACACACTATACGTAAAGGGCACTGCAGTTACATGTAGTCTACTTTGTGCTAAGGTCTCTACTACAAATGTCAGGCAGTGGAGTAATCAAAAGTATATTGTGAGGGCTTTACTTCTATTAAGGATTATCACTTAGTTCGCAATGTGTGAAAGTAACACGTCATTAAGCCTAGTCTTCATCAGGTAGGACACCCTGGATTACACTACTGAGTTACACTACTCTTCACACATTTAGCAGTGTTTATTTGTATTGAATATCTGTTGTCTGATTCTTCAACAGCCTTTTCCTGACAGTACTGCTGATGTCTGATCTTATGGGACTGGTAAGTAGATGCAGTTTAGATTTTCATTCAGTTGAGAGTGATCAGTATATAATTAGTAACATTTTCCTTAGATCAGATAGTAACATGTTTGCAGGTAAATATAAATTACATTACCATTGGGATGAAAGCTTTGGTGATGGGACATTTCGTTTAGTTATTAAAGCATTTACTGATAGAGCCCAGCATGTTTGCAAATCAAAAATGTGACTTTGCAGGAATTGTAATGCTATAATAATGCTGAAATGTTGTATCTTTGTTTCCTCCAGCACTTCTTTTTCCTGGTGCAGGACACAGGCAGTTGGCTGGAGATCGGCACAAGGTATTGTTTATTGCTTTGGTATAGTTAAAATCTCAATATAATGGATGATGAATACACACAAATACTTCCACTACTGTCAACAGTTGACAGATATTAAGTAACTCTCTCTTTCTCCTCAGCATCAGCCACTACGTAACAGTGATGTCCACAACCATTGCCATCATGCTGCTCTTTGGTGTCGCTCGCTTCCTGACTGGAACAGCCGTCATCAGTCAACAGGAGGATAAATCTCATGACCAGTGATATCTATATATACTGTGCCATGATGTTGATAGAAAATATGAATGTTGAATTTGTTCTTAATAACAACCCTTTCTGGTCCTTCAGTTGACAAAAAATCATGCTGTCCATGTAGAGCAGACCCATTTATTGAAAGGAGGCATAGCGACATAGAATCAGACATTGGATGTGTTCACATGCCCAATTCATTTTCTTCTTAAAGTCACAGAAATAGAGCAGATGCAATGCAGAGGATATGTAACTATGTGGCATAAATCTATTATTATGAATTTTTTTTATACATCTTACAGACAATAGTGCAATCCCTTTATCAGAGACACAATTTGTGTCCCGGGGTCCCAGGTAATAAAAGTATCAATGTGATTTAATTTTGGATTCATTTCTGTCTTCTTTGAATATTTTCAAATCACACAAAGTACACTACTAACAGACACACACGTTAATTTTGCACAATACATGTTAACAGATTGATATAAGTTCACTTATCATCTCACTCAGACTCAGTAGTTGGAACAATGGTGACTGTGTTGCTGTCATAATCAGTCACCACAAGCCTTCCCCGTGTTGCCATGGCAACAGTCCATGGAAGACTTACATCCATAGTGATGTGTTTGACAAATCTGCCCGTCTTATCAAACATGTCCACACGACCAGGCGACGCTGCAACAATGATATTATCTGCCCTGTCTGTACAGATGCCATAGATGAGATGCTTCAGCAGAGTTTCCTCTCCAAAGTTGAACAGAAACTGGCCATTCTCATTGTACACATAAACAGAGTGGGTACAGAGGTCTGACACGACAATGTTACCTTCCCCATCGACAGTTATAAACTGTGGATCCTGCATCCCCTGGAAACGGCCCACAGTTCTCACACATGTCCCATCTGGCCTCAACACCTGCACTTCACCGTGTATCTTCTGGTCTCTTATGGTTTGTGCCACAAGGATGTGGTCCTTCCTGGTGTCCACAGCAACTCCAGAAGATGATCTGTCCCCTGTATACCTCAGGTCAATCTTCTTCAGCACCCTGCCCTTTTTGGAGTACTGCATGGCAAAGTCCCCAGGCCGTGTCTCCCCCACCACCCACAGGTTTTCCTCCTTGTCGATGGCCACATCAAGTGGGTACATGTCCTGTTCAAATGTCACGACTGCTGGGAACTGTCGGACAAATTTCCCCTTCAGGGTGAAGACTTGGATTCTTTGGTTCCCGCTGTCTGCTACAAAGAGTGCTCCTTTATCTGACACTGTAACACCCCTTAGACCATCAAACTGTCCTTTTCCTTGTCCCTCTCCACCAAATGTGACTGTCTGAGACTCATGCTCCTTGCTGCGGGACTGTTCCTCATGTATTGGAGTCCCCAGACTTGACGGTACAGCCATGATTTTTTTTTCCTACTGTTGTAGCAGCTCCACTGAATAAAGACCTATAGGTTACATAGCAACATTTCTGTTCTCAATTCAAATAGTAGTGGCACACATTGTACATGTACAATAGGCCATATCAGGTGTCTAGTATTTTGTAAATAATATGTTTGCTTAACTACTGTGCTAACAATAGAATCTCCGGGGGAATTGTGTTCTTTTCACTAGTGAGGTAACTTGGTTACAAAATGTTGCTTTAAATAACAAGATGAACAAAAATGGACAAACACACATTTTAAAACTCATGCTGCATATACATTGTACATGTATAATATATAGACTTGAATGACCACAAATTTTCCCACCTTAGTTTTAACATGTGATGGAATGCAATTAACAAGTTGTACATTTAGGAAACCTCCCTTTATAGATGTGCGAGATGGTATAACCCAAGTTTGTTTAAATATTGACTCAGTAAACATCAGTGGTGGTCACAAACTTCATTGCTCTGAAAGGAGTCCATTATTGTAACATATATACAGGAAATTGATTCTCCAGTTATATTAATGCCTATTCTGTAAAGTTGTCCAGTTGTCATATACTGTTTGTGTTGCATGTAATAAATTATCAAAATGTCAAAAACTTGTTATGACTCAAATTGTTCAGCAGACGGAATTAACAAAACAAAATTATACATGCTTTAGATTTTATTACAGATCCTTCGCTCTAGTTCAGATTTCATGCTACAAATTTACACTGCATAAAAGATGAATTCCTTCTTTATTCCTGCTGCTGCCGTCTTCTTGATATTGGCTTCAGTACACTTCCTCCATCGGTGACAAGGACTTGGACAAGGTTGCCTGACCTGATGAGGTTGCCGCATATCTCCATGACCAAGCACAAGTCCCTGTCTTCTCACTTAGGACCTCACAAATTGGCCAACGGGGTGGAAACCCAATTCTGGGTGATGTGCATTGCCTAACATGGGTCAGCAGCTGATACACTGTGTGGTGAATTTCACTAATGGACAATGACGGTCATATCTTCATCTTCTTTGCCTACGGATGGGGTGGAAACAAAAAAATCTACTTCAGAGATATCTGATCATATGTGGGTAAACACATTGTTCTAAAAAAGTTGACGAGATATACATATAGTGTTTTCATTTTCTGTGCAATCAACTACACTAAGATTGAGGGTAAAACATTTTATGTTGATTTGCTAATCTGACAATACTTACTGGGGAGGAGAAGACTTGTCCAAAATCAGGTCTTTTGTAAGCTGTATCTTGCTCCTTTGGTCTGAAAAGTAATTGTACTGATTACGATCATTTGTAACGGCTTCCACATTATAGCTATTGATCAACAACAAAAAGACTTTCTATCCTTATCTCTACAATATCATGTCATAAGTTCTTCACCTGGGCATTGATGAATCAAAGATTGGACAGTATGTTCTGACCACTTGTCATAGAAATCAGACTGAAACTAAAAGTACCACATTTACCTGGCCTCTGGTCTCTGCACATTTCTTCTCCTGTTCCTGTGGTGTGGGAAGGTGGGCATCAGCTCTGGCTCTGTGGGGAGGGGCTTCTCTTTGAAGTAGGAACTTTTCATGCACTCTTCTGCACTGCCCCTGGAACAGACCCGTCATTTCAACAAAAATGATTTGGCATGTACGTACTAGTATATCTGGCACAGGACCTATATCATGTTATACAAAACAAAAATACAGCAAAAGACCTTAATCTTGGACATTGGATTTACACAGCAACCACAATTTGTGTAATTTTATCATCTCTGTTGTATTCACATTGCAGTTTTGCTTCCAAAAGTAGATTATATTTTTAATTTAAAAAGACAATTTTTCTGTCACATCTCAAAAAAGACAGTTACAATCATGCAGACATGGACCATTTCTCTGCACTTACCTTTTCTTAGGATCATACATGAAGAGGAAGTTGAGAAGTCTGAGGCCAGCTTCAGACAGCCAAGGGAAGCGATGTTTTAGGTTGTTGTAGGGCTGCTTCTTCAGGCTGATCTGTTCTAATGCTGGCAGCTGTGAGAAGCCAGGCCAGATAGCCTCACTTGGGGTACCTAAGACAGAGGAATGCATCACGTTAGAACAAGTGGTGTGATTTTTTTTTAAAGTTGCTGACATACTTTTCTAAGTTCTGATATTTTGATTTGACACTTCAAATATTGGGATAATTTGAGGCACCTTTCTTACCTGCTTCTCCCTGCTGAGGTAGACGTTTAGTGGCAAATTTGTACCGGTTATGAGATTACATGTAGGCAGCAGGGAGAAGGTATTAAGTAAATGGATGCAAAAATTGAGAGGTGCACAGTAGTGTTCTACTGAATTTGGTGTTGCTTGAAACTTTGGAACAATGATGGATTTTCAATGTACCTACCTTTGTTTAAGTACATTTATGACAGTCTAATACATATATTCTTAAAAAGTTGACATTTACCTAGCAGTTCCACAATAAGCTCCAGCTGGTGAATTTCCGATCTGCCAGGAAGCAAAGGCTTATGGGCCAGGAGCTCCCCAAATATACAGCCAGCAGCCCTGAAAAGGAACATTGGCAATCCTTAGAAGTTAGAATTTAGCTCTCCAACTTGGTTAACTCTTAATGCATACTTGATGCATATTTCCTCACTTGACTCAGGTGAAAATGAGTACTTAGCTTCCGCTAGGGATGTTGTCTTGGATGGGACGTAAAGCCGGAGGTCTGTGCTTAAGGAGAGCTACACCTTGATTATCCACACTTAACAAAAAGAGTAGGGGTCCTTCCCAGTGTGAGTGGAACAAACCTTACAGTCTGGTTTTATGCAGCTTGTACTAGTACTGTATGCCTACAAACCTGTTATGCTACACCAAAAGGTTTACTGCTAAACAAACAAACAAACAAGCAAAATGAAACCCACCACATGTCCACAGCGGTGGTCTGTGTCTTGGCTCCGAGCAGTAGCTCCGGTGACCTGTACCATAGGGTCACCACCCTGGGGGTCATAGGTTTAGGTGGCAGTCCAAAGGTTCTGGCAAGGCCAAAGTCAGCTGTAGACATTGGAATAGGAGAATAACAGAACTTGTGATTTCTGGTTTACAACTCATACATTTTGATATGCTAGTGATATTAGCAAAAGCCATTTTCACATACGAGTCTACTTTACAATTATATAAAAAACTTGGCATCAAATTTTGTGACAGGTGTTTTCATGGCACATGACTTACCGATATCTGATTACCTGTCATCTCAACTCAATCCAAGTTTCTTTGATCATATATATCAGTTTCAGAATATTGACAGCATATAGAATCTATTCATGAGCCAGCAAGTAAATACTCCCAATTTGCAGGATTACTACTTGGAGAATAAATCACTAAACTTATCATTTGCTTTTGACCTTTTGATTCCCTACACCTGACTCACCGATTTTGATGCAGCCCTTGTCTGTCATGAGTAGGTTGGAAACCTTCAGGTCCCTGTGGATGATGAAGTTGTCATGGAGATATTCCAGCCCATTGAACACCTGCAGCATGATGCACTTCACCTGATGGAATAAGAACATATATATTTGTTTGTTCACTTGTTGGCCTCAAAATTTTCCAAAAAGAAATGCACTGAGGAAATTAAATATCAATTAAATCTTTTAGTGTAATCCTCCAGCTCGGATTAAAACTAGAAATTACATGCTCTTCCATTCAATACAGTAAACTATGCTTGGTGTGAGAATGTTTATGCTATCAGCTTTCTCTTAACTTGTTGAGTCCATCCATACAGACCTGTGCCTCTGTGAATGGGGTGTCCATGTTATCCAACAGGCTGGCCAGGTCCTGTTCACAGTACTCCATGACCAGGAAGATGCTTTCCAGACTCTTGGTGCCCACCACTACTTCCTTCAGGTCCACAATGTTCCTGTGGGTCACATTCAGCAGCAGAGTGATCTCACGCAGACCACTGATGGGCAGTCCTGGAGAACAGAAAGGATGTAAACATTATACATTCTATTTCACTGCTGGAGGTATCAATGCAGCTAGTCTCCATACATAGTTTGACAGATGGTGATAGTGATAGATAGTGACAGATTTGTCTCAAACCAGTTTAGCTCACTGAAGACCTAATCTTCTATTAATCGTGAAAGAGAACAGCTGGGATTCAAACTCCCAACCTTTTAAGCTTGGTTCAGAGGCAGGGTTGCTAAACCACTTGACTATTCATCACTATGATACATGACTAGGTATCTTCAGTTCAACAAGACAAAATCCTGGATTTACCATCCTTTTCCCGATCCATCCTCATCTTCTTCAGAGCAACAACCTCTCCGGATCGTGTGTCTCTGGCTCGGTCTGAAACATTGGAAGATCATCATTATAGAATAATTTATCATTATAGAATAATGTCAATTTCCCCAAACCCTAGCCATTATAGAATGACACTTTGGATGATATTTGTGCAAAATTTAGAGGTTTAAAAAGCAGAAATACAAAGAACCATGTAAAGTTATATCATACTTACAAACTATGCCGTAGGTGCCCTCGCCAAGTCTGTTGAGTTTCTCAAACTCCTGAACACTCCGGCATTTACCAAGCTAATAAGAGGAATGTATATAGTTAACCAGCTAATCTATTGACTGAAGATTAGTTGAAAAACTGTTATAGCAGTAGAAGCTGTCACTTTGTTCATGATGATGAGCTCAGATATATATTTTGCTAAAATTTAGCAAAATATGTGAGCATGATAAACGAAATACAGTTGCTACATAATCATGCATGCCACTGCAATGTTAGCAATGTAACAGGTAAACTAAATTTTTTATGAATGCTGAAACCAACCCTGTCCTTATCTGGAATGTCCATAAACCTGCCAGTGGACAGTGAAAGCAGCTGAAGCTTCTCTCTCTCCTGCCCCCCTCCCCTCTCGGTGGCAGTCGACGTCGAGCTTGCAGTGGACAACCGTCTTTCTCTTTCAGACATGGTATCGGTAACGTTATCAAACTTTTTTCTTCTTCTACTGAAATTCAAGATCAAGATGCGCGCAGAAAAACCACTGACCAGCCATACGACACCGGTTTTAGTGGGAAGAAGTTTCTGAAGTTGCAACTCTACCTAGCAGACGACGACCATTTGTTTCTGAGGATAACCTTTGACCTCTCGACCGGGTATGAGTACAAAGTTGATTTTAGTATTTTATCAAATCAAGTTTTCAGATTGATTTTAGAACATAGCTCGTCATAACGTTGTCATGAATCTGTGTTATTTTCTAAAATGTGAAATAAATCATCAAAATGTTTATCACGTGATAGTTATCCACCAATCCCAGCCGTCTTGTTCACCAGTGCTAACCAAAATGGCGGCCTATTTGGGAAGGTTACTGCACTCCTCTGGAAATTTGCTACGGAACGGTGGTAAGCATGGCTGTAGTGTGTTTTGTTAAGCATTTAACAAATCTAGAAAACTCAATGAGTTGCTTGGCGTGGTAAATGGGGCACACAGCGTCTTTCTTTGCCTGTTATGATAGCTTTGAAAGGGGTGGGGTCACCTGTACAGACATGATGTATGTTCTCCAACTTCCATGTCATGTCGAATGTCGTGTAACTGTAAGCTTTAGCTCTTGTACCAGCTCCTGTAGAAAAATGAAATGTTGTTTGTTTTCTCCAGCTCATCTCCACACTGCCGCGAGAGCACTTTGTTCCAATGCTTCAGGTGGACTGAGTAAGTACTACTAGTACATTCATTTCCAACTCCAAGCAGATGTTGGAAGGCATAATCAGTACGTTTTTGTAGCTTCTCATTTCTGTTACAAACGGCCTTCAAACATTTGGAATAATAGATGTTGATCTTTTTCACTTATAAGTAGAATCGAGTAGAGGAGAGTTGTCGTTCAAGTAGATCGGCTTGTGAATTATTGATAAGCTGAGGTTATGATTAGTTTTGAAAAAAAGTTACTCATTCCATCAAAGAGGTTATATAAGTAAAACCTCCTTGATTACATACATGTTATTAGGTACGGAAATTAGATTACTTCTTCCAAAGTTAAGAATATTATTAAGTGGAAGTTACAATAACATCAAAAATTGTCCTGTGGGTGTACAATGAATGACTGAATGAATGGTTTATTATGATCATTATGATCAGCTATGAAAAGTATATTGCAGCCACAGGCTGAATTGCATACTTTTTACAGATCATGCTTATTGACTTCTTAGGCATACAATCTAACTGATATTTTTTAAATCATGATTAATGCTGACTTGAAATGAATAAGTTTTACAACTTGTAAAACTTATTTATTTTAAGTCTGCATTAATCATGATTTTAAGAAATACTTGTCGACTGATAAGCTTAGATATAATATGGTACATGTATATCATGATATGCAAATGTGATGTAGATGAAAAGGACAGTCCTCTGGGCTTTTTTCACCATTGTTACCCCTGAGCTTAATGATTTTGAAAATATATGTACTAAGATTTCTTTATTGCATGTATAACAGCTACCATTCGGCCCAAAGATGAAGTAATGAAAAACCAACTGACAGTGTTTGGTGAGTACGTGGCCGAATGTCTACCCAAGTATGTGCAGACAGTCCAGGTTACCAGCCAAAATGAGCTTGAGGTACCTTGACTTTTCCATCAAGTTAACTTATAGCTATAAGAAATGTTAAAGTATTCGATATATCCATGTACATGTAGCTTAATCCAGACAAAACTGAATATTGCCAACATCACTGAAATGGATTTTATGATAATAGTAATGATCCAGATGATTTGCGTAGTGCAATTATATAAATATACATGTATCTCTGTATCAATTAGTGAAGTACAGTAACCAATGTGCTTTTCCATTGTGACACAGACTGAGAGACTTCTTTCTTGACATGAGTTATGACTTTTCCAATTTGTTTCTTGCCAGGTGTTGATCTCCCCAGAGGGAGTGATCCCTGTCTTGTCCTTCCTGAAGGACCACCACAACGCTCAGTTCAAGTCCCTGGCTGACATCGCATGTGTGGACAAACCCACCAAGCCGTACAGATTTGAGGTACATGTACATGAAATACAGCTGCTCAAGTCTTTATTCAGTTCTTATGAATGTCACGTATGTGCATCTTATGCGTACGAAAACCTACAACACCAGCTGCATGGGCATCATGAATGTTTTTGAAGGTGGGAAGTCCTTTGTGTATGAGCAATAAGTTTTGGACTATTTCCACGGCTTTATAATTTAATTCTTTTTTGGTATTTTTGCGCCCCCGCATCACTTCGTCAAGTCCATGAACCTATGATATGAAGCAAATGGTAAATAATATCAAGAAAAGCATATATTACCATGGAATTACAATATTCAAATATCCTTCTTAGAATATATGTATGAATAAGCAGATGTGAAATTCTTATGATTCTGAAACTCTGATACAGCCTGAAGTCCAGCCTTGTTAGCTTTGGCCCTTGCTCCCAACATCAGCTAGCTGCTGTTGGGGGCGGGCCAAAGCTAACAAGGCTGGACTCCAGGCTAACTCTGATACAGAATATTACATTTCTTACACTTACCCTTGTGGAGTATATGTATGAACAGTATGTGTAGTCCACTTCAAATTCAGGACTCCATCTGGATGCATTCACAACCAGTGTTTCATTTTTGTTGCCATTCATCATCTCTTTGCAATGGTGACTCACTTCCGCCTTGATACGTCTGAAATATTCCAGTTCATCATAGAAGTCTGGACCCTAAAAAACAATGATAGAGGGGAAACATTGGGTAAGATTGGGTTAAAAATCATGCAAATACTGCTTCAAGCATTCTTGTCATTGTTGTCATGCCATGCCATGAGAGTAGCGTTTGGCAGTCCTGGACCACTGGTCCATGTCAGGAGTTTGTTTGTCAGTTGCACCCCACATGTAGGGGTTGCCGCTCTTCAGAGCAAATGTTAATTGTAGCTGGTCTACATTTCTCAATATTGTCAAAACTGAAATTGTATTGTGTGTGATGTCTGAAATCTGTTCCAAACCCGCAGGCTAGCTCTTGTATGTTATAAGGAATTGCCTGTTGCAGATGAAGAACCTTTGCTGTATGTCAGTGAGCAGAACTGCTGAAAAAGGATAACATAAAGAGAAGTACCATTACCTGAGCAGCAATCTTTCTCCAAAGCGACTTGTTGAATGTGTCGTACAACATGTAGTCCACTGCGCTCCAGCGACGGTGATTGTCCAGCTCTTCTAGTGTTGCTTCATACCTCTTGTAAGGGTAGTGGCGCCTGTTTTCTATTCTTGAGTAATAGACAACGTCCTTGACCTCCCAGCACATCAGACGCCTCAGGAGAACAAATGATTCGTCCAAGTACTTTAATATCATCACGAGGGTAAACTCTTTGTCCAGCTGAGTGATGTAAGCACTGGCTTCTTCCTGCATGTTGTTGGTCAAGAGGAGAAATAAGCAGCTGAAAAATTTGTTGATAAAGATGTGCTCAAATTTTATGATATCCGCTCAAATTTTACAATCTGTTATTAGATCTGATGTACATGATTGTGCATTTCAGCGCTATGTACTCTTTGCTTACTCTGGAATGAAATATGGATGATTTTGCTACTGGTAAGTTTAGAACAGAAAAGAAAGGATCTTCCCTTACCTGATTGTCTGCCTTTTCAGCTGGCCACCCCAGGTCAAAGGTCAGGGGGTTCCTGGTACCATCCCATGTTACATTCACATGGTTGAAAAAGACTTCCGACTTGTTCCTATACTTCCAGGGGTCCTTCAGGAAGTTTTTTACAGCATCTTTAGAATCCTCGATGCCTAGGAGCATGGGAAGGTGGTAATAATTCATCTGCGACTTCAGATGGTGGAAAGGTTCTCTAAGAATAGCTGAAAGACAAAATGATCAATATGCGTAAATAAAACAGTTTTACTTTCAAAGAAAATTCCACAAAAGACTCATCATGTACTGCAGATGCATTGACCAATATGTCGGTAGCAGTATATGATATAGTGCTCTTTGATGGGGAGATAGTCCATGCTTTAGCTTGGCACAAGTCCTTTCTTAAAATCTGTTTCTGTTCAGTGTAAATGCAGGATACCAACAGAATTGACAATAAAGGGTGCACATTGTAACTTACTTATGTAAGGTATTTCAGGCGGAAACTTGGTCAGTAGCCATGTTTTGTTGTTCACAAAGTGGTGCATCAGTGCATCATATTTTTCATCAGGCGTGTGGATGTAGTCCGCTTCTTCGGGAGGGAATGGCCAACTGAGTAGCCCTTGGCTCACAGGCATCAACACCTTCAGTTTGTTATAAATTGCATACCTTTGGAAGATGTTAATGACAGTACAAGTGCCTGTCTTGTGGGTCTTTATGAAGACAAATTTCTTTTGTGGTGCACAAAAACTGGAGATAGTAACCTCCTCCTGTCTTGTACTCATTCTGAACTGTTTTTCATCCCTGCAAGAAAAGGTGTGTACTCATACATGTATATAGTAGAAATACTTTTATGGTGACATCCTCAATGTTTGAAAGGCATACTGTACAGTTACATGTAGTACTACCAGTAGTACTATAGTATACTATTGTGTACTGGTTGAAAACTGTCATATATTTAGCTGGATGGTGTCTGTTTACTCCATGTGTAATGGACTGTGATAATTTGTCAAAGATGTTGCAAAGTGCCCTACAGGCAAATTTCTTGACTTAACAATTTTACGATCTATTAATCCTTCATTTGCATGTATGCATTACAGCACTTTACAATCTCTACCCACCTGTACATGTGGATCTTGTTGATACTTATACCACCCTGTAGATCGTCAGGTTGTGTCAAAGAGTGGCCTTGAAAGAATGTACTTGGCTGATATGGTTGGTGGACCATGATTAGTAACAACAACGTCATGAAGACTCCAGCCACGAGTCCCAGGGAAAGAGTTGTTCTCAAAAGCATGCTTCCTGTGTGCTGTTACAGCAAAGAGTTGGGATCATAAACAATGATGACAGTCAAGAGGGAAAAGTGACCTTATAGTTATACAATGAAAAAGCAAACTCACATCTTACTGGCTGCCGGATATGAGACGTATGTCATTGAATGAAGAGGTATTCAGAGAATGCAGGGGTGTGAAGAGGGATCCTCCCAGTGGAAAACATTCATGATCTAGTCATCTCTTTAGTGAAACTGCTAAGTTCTCTTAGTCATAGTACTTGTAGCTCTCTCCAACACTGAGTGTCGAAGTACAGAACACGATAGCACATGATAGATATCTTCAAAGATAACAAAGTCAACGTCATGATCTGTAATTAGGTCATGAGGTCAGATGTGGAACCACTTGTTTGAATAATGACCCATAATTTGTATCAAACAAAAAGTGTAAATGTTGCTGCTAGCCTATAGATCTACTGTATATATATATGCATCACAATGATCACATTTATGCCACTGCTAGTAGTATCATTGAAGTAAAAGCAGTTGCACAGAGTTACTAGTATATCCTTGAACAAACTCAAACAACTCCACTTATGCCTCAGGCGCCCTGATGTCATAACAAGGTTGCTGTACCTAGTCTGTAGTATGTTGATTAGTTGTTTGTTCCATGCTTTGAAAGAATGTTGCTAGAAATAGGAGACACAGGGTTTTGTCACTTTTCATTTACAAGCAAAACCTTCAAACAAAGTGAAAGCCACATAAGTCATTTTTGATGATTCACTACCTATTGTACAGCGATGAATTACACCTGGTTCAAGTACCCACAAACCAAGGGTCATAAAGATCTCTATTCATAACACTTTGGTTGATTTGCTTATTGGATATCCTTCTGTGACACGGGTCTCTAGCCTGTGGGTGTCCCAGTGTTTTAAGACTAATTGTAACATGCTGTGCCTAGCACTCGTTTTAGATTTCCTATTTTTCAACATGCTTCTCATAAAAGTCCAATCCCTTGACATTGTATGTTACAGCTGTGTGTAATCTTGATTCAATGATTTGTATGTAGTAGCAGGTGACCTCAGACAAAGCATGGAGCTTTTTCATTAGCTACAGGGGTTTTTCTGAAAAAATTTAATAAGAGGGAGCACACACAGGCAAGGGAGTGAATTCTATGTATTTATGGAAGAATCCATTGCTGAGTGAAGGCTGTATGCTGGATATTAAGCTAAAATCTGAATTCCACAAGGGGGTGCTGGGCTGAAACAAGAGGGCGCAGCGCCCCTCTTTCCTGATTTAGATGAACCCCTGAGCTAGGAGTGCAATGCAGCTTTGCTACGCGGTGCACATATTTAGCCAAGCACACCGGGTCACCCCTACTCTTCTTGTTAAGTTTGTTGGGTTAATATTGTCATGACTCAATCAGTTGTGTCTGTTTTCCAGCTGGTGTACGTCCTCATGTCCCTCACCTACAACTCCCGCATCAGGGTACACACCTACACTGACGAAATCACCCCCATCGAGTCCTGCTACTCAGTCTTCAAGGCAGCCGATTGGTATGAAAGAGAGGTGAGGACTATTGAACATCTGGCCATACAAAGCTCATGTTCTGATCAGAAGAAAAAATATAAAGACTTAGTAGTGTTAAATCTGAGAATTAAGATTAGAAAGAATTAAATTGGTGTGGTCCAAGCATGCTTCAAAAATCTAAATTGACCTATAGGATCCAAAAGCAATTTGTCTAAGGGAAAGGTCAGCAGATTCACTAGTTACTACTAAATGACATCCTGTAATATGTGTATGATGTGATGATTTTTGTTATATGCCAAGGCATGGGACATGTATGGGGTGTACTTCTCCAACCATCCTGATCTGCGGCGGATTCTAACAGACTATGGCTTTGAGGGTCATCCATTCAGGAAGGACTTTCCACTCAGCGGCTATGTAGAGGTAAAATAAAATTGCTCACAATCCATACCTTGTATGTATTTTGTTTGCAGAGTCTACAATTTGTATCCTCTGCAAAGTTCTGTGCATACTTTCACTTCTTATAGGATATGAATCTTATGCATGTGTATGAGTGTGATGTGCATTTTGGTAAAACATTAACCCCGTTAGTGTTACTGTTAGATATTCAGGTGTACATTTATACCTTTTCTGTTCTGGTTAACTTAAGTGCATGTCCTGAAACCTTCCTCAATATTCTTTCCTCTGATTTTTGTGAGGTTGAAAATCAGTAACGAGTTTGAGCAATGTGTTTCTGCCCACAGATAAGATACGACAATGAACTGAAGCGGATTGTCCAGGAGCCAGTGGAGCTGGCACAAGAGTTCCGTAAGTTTGACCTGTCCAGCACCTGGGAGACGTTCCCGGCACACAGGCAGGGCTCCAAGCCACTCATGGACACCCAGGGCAAGGGTCACGAGGCACCACCAGAAGAACAACCAGCAGAGGAGAAGAAATAATGACAAATGTACTACAGTATACACATACTTTAAACACAATTACAGTGAGAGCAAAGTTTTACCATGTTCTAATACCAACTCTCTGATGTAAGTGTACGGATACGTAAACAGTGCTTCAACCAATGTGTTGAGCTTCAGGATTCAGAAACTTAAGGAAACGTGAAAAAGAATGAATTACAAGTTTTTGCCTCCAACCAAGCAGTGAACATGTACATGTACCTTTGTACTTGGATCTATCACACTTAGCAGACATGTAAATAAAGGTGCTCAGAGAGATTTGGACTTGTATGTCTTTCCTTCAATTGCGGTTTATGTCTTCAAGATATTTTTACAATTGATGAAAAGCAGTCCAATGTGATTTTGGTATTCAACAATGCTAAATGAATACAAATGTATTACACCTAAAAGTGGGAAAATGTTTTGGAGGGAGGACAGCAGTTTTATGCCATATCTACTGGCATCAAACAACAGGCAAAGTGACCACTTCAATCACCATGCTGGACAAGATGGGACTAGAAACTGAGCAAACTTTCAAAGGCCATGTATATGTAAGTGTTAGGTCCAGTACGGAGAAGGTAAACTTAACATTTTCATGTAATCAAAATGGGTGTTTATCGAAAAGTATGTTCACTTGGATCAGCTTGTATTTGAGCAACCACAATATATGTAAACCAAAAAAGTACCTTCTAATGTCTTCACTTCACACAAGCTTTTGTTCTTGATTATGCATAATTTGATTCCCTGCCTCATTCTAAAGGATTCAGAGACTGAAGTGCAAGATTTTGTTATATTTATCCGTATGTTACTAATAAGAGAATTTGCACATAGATGCAAACACCATGACATTGCCAGACCTCATTCAGTAGCTGTTGGGAGAGTGCTACACGTTTATTGATATCTCGTTACCCTCGCCAAGAAGGTTATATTTTACCGGGCGTGTTTCTGTGTGTCTGTTAGTGAACACGATAAGTCAAGAACGCCTAGATGGATTATCTTCATATTTGGTATGTCTGTTGGTATGTATGAAATCTCAAGATGATTAGATTTTGGGCGAACAACTTTGCATGATTAACGAGGAAAATCTATTATATTGCATCATCAGTCTCTGTAACATGTGGTACCTGTTATCCGGTATAGTCGGGGAGATATTCCCATGGTGGTATGGCGTATATTGCCAGGGGCCCTACTGGTAGTGGTGAGAACACACCTAAAACCCAGCTGACACATGGCTTGTAGCCAGTTGGACTACAGCGGTGAGAACACAAAGCTTAAGGTAGTATACCAGTTCGATTTTAGAACTTGGGGGTAGCAAGAGCTAAGTTGGATCTTCACTCCCTATGTTTAAACTCTCACCACCAGCAGCATAGAGGAACATGAATCAGAGGCTATGATTTGGTCGTAGCAAGAGTTTATGAGAACCATCAGCAGCTGTATGTCACAACATGGAGATATAAAGATATACAGAGAGGGTGAGTTTACCATCTTATTATTTCCATGAAAAATGGAGATATAGTTTTGGGTGTGTCTGTGTGTTTGTGTTTCCGGATGTTTGTAGTCATTATAACTCAAGAACGTCTGGGTAGATTGTAATGATATTTGGTATGTGGGTGCGTGTTGTATTGGGAAAACAAAGGTCAAGGTCGATTTTGGGTCCCCTTGATGTGACCTTGGTACTGCAGCAGAACTTCCATTTTTTGTATCTTTTGACCTGGACGTGCTGTGCTCTTGATTTTCTTGGTGTCAGATAGCTTGTGTTGTAAGGAAAAAGTGCTGTATGTTTGGGCTCCCTAGCATCTTGCTCTAGAACTGCAGGGGCGTTTTTGTCAAAATCTTCCAAGGAGAACAAGAGTTCCGCGACCTCATATCTCCATGAACTATTCTGTTTATGCAAATGACTTTCATATTTACTTAATATATGCTTGGTCATGAACTCCTTAAACCAACTTACACATGTCGCAATATTGACAGACCTATCATCTACCATTTAGATGAATTGTGGCGCTTTTGCATCAATTATGCAAATTATGTATTTATTTGCATGATTGTTATCTCTTGATGTTCTGCTTACCATAAACTACATGTTACATGTATTTGAGTCATATTATGAGATATGGTGTTTGCATTAATTACCTTGGCCGAGAAGGTTATGCAGAGGGTAGCGTTTGTGTGTTTGTGTGTAGTGGCACAGCATAACTCGAGAATTCCTGGATGGATTGTCTTGGTATTTGGTATGTTGGTAGGTTTTGATGAGACCTAAAAAGGATTAGATTTTGGGCCCCCTAGCGGCTTCTTACGGTACTGCAGCGGAACTTCCTGTTTTGATATCTCGTGTTCTGGACATGCTATGGAACTGATTTTTGAGTGGTAGATAGATCTTTGGACAGAGAGTGAGTGGTATGGGTTTGGGCCCCCTAGCGACTTTTTTGGAACTGCAGGAGCAGGTTTTGCGTCTGACTTTGAAAGCGAATAACTCAAGAAGGGCTTGATGGATGGTAATGATTTTTGGTAAGTTGATAGCTTGAGTAATGATGTACATGATTAGATACTTATTATGCAAATCAGTATCTAATTTGCATAATTAATGAGGAAAGTTTATACATCCGCCAAATTCCATGATAGGACTCTGAAACATGTGACATATGTAACTGAAAAAGAGAGAAATATTAATTGATATGAACTATGCAAATGAAGACCTCATTTGCATAATAAATGAGAAAATACTATAACAAGATGGCCTTGGTAGATGGTCATGATTTTTTGGTATGTGGATAGCTTGTGTGATGCTTAGTATGATTGGACGATAATTATGCAAATCAGATTCTTATTTGCATAATTAATGAGGCAACTTAAAAAATCCGCTTTGTTCCATGATATGACCATTCAAATTTTAACTGAGGAAGAGAGGAATGTTGATAGATAAAACATATGCAAATGTGGTCCTAATTTGCATACTTAATGAGTTACTTCTATAATTCCACACTGGCAAATGACGACAATTTCATACATTTAATCCTTTTTTGTGGCATCGGGAAATTATGTGAATGTGAACATCGTTGAATCAAATTATGCTAATAAGGGCCACATTTGCATAATTAATGAAACATATTAGCATAACTTTCTTTGTTGAGCTCATAATTTGTTAAGCTCATACTTTGGACATGTTATATTTTAAGACAATCAACTGGTATGACTTATAATTGATGAGAAACACTCCTAAAACGTCAGTCATAAAGGTTAAAATCATTTGGCGAAGGTATGAGGTCGTGGAACTCTAGTTATAATTGGTATCTGTTGATGATCCACTTTCCATAAACTACATACGTTACATGTCTTTGAGTCTGATAATGGAAAACACTGCAAATATAGATTTCCCTCATTAGCTATGCAAATTAAGTCCCAATTAGCATAATTACACTTCATTGTGTATATCTCTATCTAAGCTACCTGCATACTAAATATCATGGAAATCCGTTGTTCCTTTGTTCAGTTATTCTCCTGAAACGCTTATTTTCACAAAAACGCTCCTGCAGTTCCAGAGGAAGCTGCTAGGGGGCCCAAACATACACCACTTCTTTTACATCACAAGCTATCTGTCACCCAAAAATCAAGACCACAGCACGTCCAGGTCAAAAGATACAAAAATTGAAGTTTTGCTGCAGTACCAAGGTCACATACCAGGGGACCCAAAATCGACCTTGAACTTCAGCTTCACAACACCCGCCCACATACTAAATATCATCGTAATCCATCAAGAGGTACCTGAGTTATGCTGACTACAGTTGTGCGGAAACACAGACAGACAAACACACAGACACACCCAAAACTATATCTCCATTTTTCATGGAGATAACAACTTATTGCATGGATTAAGGCCTTAGTATATGCCATTACTCATACACATCCATTTATTAGGCATTTTTAGTTAGTCATTGCTTACATAAAGTTTAGCATGACAAAAACGTAGCTGCCTAAATGAGAGAACAAAAGTACAAGTACGTACCAATGCCAATGGCTAAATATGCCACTTTATTCCCTTTGTTGAGTCTGCTGACAGACTCATTTTGGCAAAACATAAACCTATTGAAGTAGTCTGATCAATTATTGTAATTCTGATTGAACACAAGCTACTGCTATGGATGTCTGCTGCAGTTTTTTGTAAATACTGTATCAAGTTTTTGTCAGCCTTTGAAACTTTTCCAAATATGAAAGAGCTAGGCCCAATACAAAGACTGATAACAAGGTATCTGAACTCAACTTTGTTTTAATGACTGTCAACTTAGTGTCAAGGCATTCTCACTATGTACTAAGTCATCATTATGGCCAATGGGCAGACTGGGACTCAAGCAATGTTGGCACAGTCACATTCTTGATTACTTAAACTTAAGATTAAGTAATCTTAAGCTGCCCTACAAAACATTTAACCTTGTAATCATGTCAAATTATTTTTGTCATGCTAAAGACTCCAAGGCATAGTCAGTTTTTTTTTGTACATCTAATAATATACAAATACATACATGTCCCAAAAAAGTTGATACTGAAATATCATAGTCATAGATGCATGTAAATACCTAGCACTCCATTCTAGATTATCAGTGAAAAGCCTATCCCTTTACTACTAATGAGAGCAAATACAAAGAGTTGATAAGTTTCTGATTTGATGCCATCAGCTATAACTACTGGCCATACAAGTTTTGTGGGTCATGAGCACTAGTGGTGAAAATAGTCCTGGTGTCCTGTGAGGAGATGAGTGTTTGGTAAGAGATGTTTAGAGCAGACAAGTCAGCGGCTTCATATGTCAGGGCATTACCCTGGCTGTCAGTGGCCACCACCACCTGCTGCAGGTGCCCTGGGAGTGGGGGTAACGTCAGGTCAGGCTGCACCACCTGCGTGGTGATGGTCTGCTTCTCGTGCCGAGGGTGGGGACGGCTCTTGGACAGCTGGACGCCGTGCATCTTGGTCTCATGGCGCTGCAGGTGGTGCTTGTGTCGGAACACGTAGCCGCAGACGCTGCACTTGAAGCGGCCCTGGGTGGTGTGGCCACGTATGTGAGCCTTACACATCGTTTCACTCTTGAACCTCCACGTGCAGCCCTGCATTGTACACGCGTAAGGGCGATCCCGGGAATGTACGCGCATGTGCTTGTTGAGTGTGGACTTGTCTGTATATGCACTCCCACAGATGTCACAAAGTACACTGCCCTGGGAGTGTACCTGCCTGTGGGCATGGATAGCAGCATTAACTGTGGAAGTGAAGTCACACTGGGTGCATTTAAAGATCTTCTCTTTATGGACCTTCCTATGTACGGTGAGTCTTGTGCGAGACTTGAAGGCCTTCCCGCAAGTGTCACACAGGAAGTTCCTCTCTGTCCTGTGTGTTTCTAAGTGAATACGTAATGATCTACTGCGATGAAACATCTTGTTACACTTCACACAAGGGAACTGTCCCTCTGCATTGGGCTTGGGACCCCCCGTTCTCCGCCTTCTGGACTTCCTAGTTCTCTTTGTGGACTCCTTGCTGGACTGGTTATAAGCTGACAGGCTGGTAACTTTAGCATTTTTGCTGTTGACAACTTCTTTAGGCTGCACATTCTGGTCTCCATTCAGCACATCCTGATGCCTGTCCTGCATATGAAGCACGATAGCTGACTTGGAGAACCCTTTAAAGTCACAGTAAAGGCACTTGAAGGCTATTTTACCATAGTCAAACGTTGCTCCTTTTATAGTCTCGGTGATCAGGATGAAATTGAAATCACCCTTCTGCTCCTGTGTGGGTTCTTGTAGCACCGCTGACACGTTGTTTCTCTCAAATCGAGTCTCATTCTTTATCTGACTCTCAATGGGCTGGTTTGCCACCAACCCATCATTTGGGTCCAGCTGAGGTTCTTCTAGTATAACAGGCACCCTGTGCTTGGTCTTGTAGTGGTCCAGCAGTACTCCAATGTGGCTGAATGTTTTCTTGCAAAGCTCACATCGATGGACACCAGTAGCTGTAGGGTCTGAAAGAAAGACATAACAAAGACGATTCTTAAAGCAGAGGATTAGATTATATCTACTGCATGAAATGTTAAAAACAATGTTGTCCTTGAATCTTTGCTTGAATTGAATTCAAAATGTGATCCATAAAATTCAACCAACGATGTGTATGTATCAGTTCGAAATGTTATGTTTGAAATGAACCCTTCTAACTATCAGTGAGACAAACCGAGAAATGCACCTCAAATATCATTTCTACTTTATGGTGGGAATGCTGTAAAATTGTTGTATATATCATAAGTCATAACATGTAGAGTTGTTGACTTACGCTCTGCTCGATGTGCCAAGTAGTCGCTGACATCGTTCCATTGCCTGTGGCAAACCCCACAGATCAGGATGTCATCATTGCCAATCACAATTGCTGTGGTGGCTCCTGTATCTGCCAGAGCTGTGATATCTGTGTTGTGATAGAAGTAAGATATAAGTTGCCATATAAACATCATGTGTAATTGTGATATGCAGATTCTGCAAGAACGGTCTGCTTGAACTCCCTCTGATGTCAATTGATAAAACCATGCAGTCTGTTTGTAGATTTTTTCATTGCTGAGGATAGAAATTATCTAGCCCAGCACCAGTTACACCACGCCAAACTAAATTTTGGAGCTACATGTAGTATAAACTTTTAAAACCACTAACATCCATTACCATAATACCGCCACTAATCATTATCATAATACCGCCAAATCTAAAAAGCGATGAATTTTAAGAGATCTACTCGTGCAGCAACAGTGATTTCCGAGGTATGCACACTTCAGACATCAAGGTGTTTAATACACTCTAAGAAAGGCCTCAATAACGAGACATCGAAGACAGCGAGGTCAAATGTTTTCGATCCTTTATCATGGCAGGCTAGCGCGTCGTGGGAAGAACATATCATCACGCCATCGCACGTTGTTCGCTGGATTTGCATATAATAATCGCACGTGCTTCAAGCTCAAGACGATTATTTAAACAACAGCAAAATAAAGTTTCTTTTACTGGCCTTCAACTCGTGTCAAAGTGTGATCTATCGTCAAGACCTGGCGCAAAATAGAACGTCGCCATTTTCATTGTTTTCGCCCGAGACTGGCTCCTCCCCCGTATAGCGTAACATGAAATTTTCCCGCGAAAATCTCGGCGAAACCAATAGTTTGAAGGGGCGGGTGTAATTTCTACAAAGCACGGAGAAATATTTGCATCTACATACATCACACTATATGCATAATATCTGTACATGAATTTTTTGCCAAGGAACAACTATCTATAGTAGGATTATGAACCATTCTATTGTTTGGTCCCAAACCGCGGTTCAAACAATTTGCACCCCTCCGCGGCAACTGGGAACCCCACGTCCATACCATTTGTATTTGCATGGGAGACGAAAATTAGTAATAAAGATTTACTCTGAAACCAATAAATCTTCTGTCACAGAAGACATTTTCTTTGGCTATATATCACAGAAGTTCTGTGATATATAGCCAAAGAAAATGTCTTTATTTGCATGGCACACTTCCATAACTGGATCAAACATTGCGGCCGCCGGACCTCACGAGAGAACTGCTCCTGATTCATACCCAGCGGCATAGTAGACCTGCCGTATCAACTTTAACCCTCAAGGGGTGACGGGCACGCGGGACTAGTTGCGATCTTGACAATCCTAATTTTTGGATAAGACCAACAATTAATACGACCGTTACACTAAAAACGAAGCCGCCATTATGTGATCTGAACCATAGTAGAACGCCAGACGCAAGTTTTACGTGATAGCAGTTGTGGCGGGCTACAGTAAATCAAAATTCGCAACAGTTAACATCCGTTTTCGAGTGATTTTTTTAATCCCCAGACATCGTTGTATATTTAGGGCACGCACTACCCCGAAAAAAAGGGCCAACAGCTGATGTATAATGGTGAAAAACGGGGAGATGATTGCCGAGGTTCTTCCTGGCGGTATTATGGAACCCCCTTCCGTGCGCACGCCCATTCTCGGTGCATCTCCGCAACATCTTACGATTGCGATATTTCGTTTTTAGCAGATCAAGAGAGACAAAAAAACATACACAGCATAAGTGGCAAAGGTAAGCTATACATCGACATGTAACCAGGAAAAAATAATGAGTTGCTCCTTTGCTAAATTAGTATCACTTTAGAAATTGCAGTAAACGTGGTGGTATTATGGAAGTGGATGTTACATGCTGCAATTTATATATGCACACACACAGATATCACCAAGCAAGGATTCGGAACTTAAAAATAGCGTTTCGAAATTTATGAATAAAAAACACATGTATAGTCTACTTACAGGTACATCAACCTTATTGTGCATCATAAGAAAAGCTCCCACCAAAACGGTACGCAACGGTCAGATACACAAATATTTTTACATGATCGCCCCCCTCCCCAATTTCAACAAAATTTTAAACTCAGATTTCGCAGGCAAAGAAGGGAAAAGTGGCGCACCTATCTCTCTGGTTATGATCTCGGGTGGCTGAACAACTGCCATATCTCCTCACAAAGCCCTGGGGTTATACCAAATAACACGTTTTAACCAAAAATTTGGTAGAAAATCTCCATACGTTTGGGCGCGCTTTGGCACTGCAAAATCCAACATGGCTTCTCGACCTGAGACTGTTACGCGCCGATTTGAGGCACAAGACATGGTCACGTAAAAACTCAATAGATCTCGCACGAAAGGCCAAATCATGCATATAAATGTGTCCCTGTAATGTCAAGAAGCTGTCTAAGCTCCTGCGATACACTTGGAGATCCAAATATAATTTTCGAACGAGATTTGCACACTCAAAGTTGGCCCCAAATGAGTCTTCTTGTGTTAAATTCTGTCGTAGATTTCGCACTGCATGGGGGTTTCCGTGCTACCGTTTCAGCATTATCAGGCGTAATTTACTTCTGGGTCGTAGCAGAAGGGCTTGCGGCCGAACACGGAAGTGTGGTCAATCTTCACGTTCTATCCAAAGATATGTTAGAATACTTTTCTTATTTTAGAATTTGTCATGCAGTGCAAATAAACAAATGTAACCGGCTCCTTACTGGGCCCAGTACGGAACAGACGACACCTACCGGGCATACGTCACCTAAAGTGTCTGTGCTCGCTGCGGTAAGCTTGTACGTATATGCTCAGAAGCAGTTGAGACATAGGGGGCTGAGTTCCGGGAAAAGTTGGAGAAGCCCAAAGAAGACGGTGGCTTCGGCACTCTGGAGGCAACCTTCATGAAAGCAGACCCAATTCTAAAATGAAAGAATTGACCGTTTGACGTCCGTGCCTATATGGGTGTACACACACCCTTGAAAAAGCAAGTTGAAATTGGGTCTATGGAATGACCCAATTCTAAAATGAAAACTTTCACGTTTGACGCCCGTGCCTATATGGGTGTACACACGACCTTGAGAAGACAAGGTTGACATTGGGTCAATGGAATGACCCAATTCTAAAATGAAAACTTTTCCATTTGACGCCCGTGCCTATATGGGTGTACACACGCCCTTGAGAATGCAAGGTTGAAATTGGGTCAATGGAATGACCCAATTCTAAAATCAAAACTTTTCAATCCTACGTCCGTGCCTATATGAGTGTACGCACGCCCTTGAGAAGGCAAGGTTGACATTGGGTCAATGGCATGACCCAATTCAAAAAAAGGAAAACTTTTCCGGTTGAGTCCGTGACTATATGGGTGTACACACGCCCTCGAGAGGGCAAGGTTGAAATTGGGTCAATGGAATGACCCAATTCTAAAATGAAAACATTCCGTTTGACGTCCGTACCTATATGGGTGTACACACTACATTGAGAAGCCAAAGTTGAAATTAGGTCCATGGAATGAACCAATTCTAAAATCAAAGACTTTTCTGTCCTACGCCGTGCTTATGTTGGTGTACACACGCCCTTGAGAAGCCAAGTTTGAAATTGGGTCATTGGAATGACCCAATTCTAAAATGAAGTACTTCTCCATTTGACGTCCGTGTCTATATGGGTGTACACACGCCCTTGACAAGCCAAGGTTGAAATTGGGTCAGTGGAATAACCCAATTCTAAAATAAAAACTTTTCCGATTGACGTCCGTGCCTATATGAGTGTACACACGCCCTTGAGAAGACAAGGTTGACATTGGGTCAATGGAATGACCCAATTCTATGATAAAAACCTTTCCGTTCGACGTCTGTGCCTATATGGGTGTACACACGGCCTTGAAAAGGCAAGGTTGACATTTGGTCAATGGAATGACCCAATATTCTATAATGAAAACTTTTTCCGTTCGACGTCCGTGCCTATATGAGTGTACACACGCCCTTAAAAAGGCAAGGTTGAAATTGGGTCAATAGAATGACCCAAAATTCTATAATGAAAACTTTTCCTTCCTACGTCCGTGCCTATGTTGGTGTACACACGCCCTTGAGAGGGCCAGGTTGAAATTGAGTCAATGGAATGACCCAACTCTAAAACTTAAACTTTTCCGTCCTACGTCCGTGCCTATATGAGTGTACACACGCCCTTGAGAAGCCAAGGTTGACATTGGGTCAATGGAATGACCCAATTCTATAATCAAAGATTTTTCTGTCCTACGCCGTGCCTATGTTGGTATACACACGCCCTTGAGAAGCCAAGGTTGACATTGGGTCAATGGAATGACCCATTCTATAATCAAAAACTTTTCTGTCCTACGCCGTGCCTACGTTGGTATACACACGCCCTTGAGAAGGCAAGGTTGAAATTGAGTCAATGGAATGACCCAATGCAACTCTAAAACTTAAACTTTTCCGTCCTACGTCCGTGCCTATATGAGTGTACACACGCCCTTGAGAAGGCAAGGTTGACATTGGGTCAATGGAATGATCCAATTCTAAAATCAAAACATTCCGTTTGACGTCTGTGCCTATATGGGTGTATACACGACATTGAGAAGCCAAAGTTGAAATTGGGTCTATGGAATGAACCAATTCCAAAATGAAAACTTTTCCGTTTAACGTCCGTGCCTATATGGGTGTACACACGGCCTTGAGAAGCCAAGGTTGACATTGGGTCAATGGAATGACCCAATTCTAAAATGAAAACATTCCGTTTGACGTCCTTGCCTATATGGGTGTACACACGGCCTTCAGAAGCCAAGGTTGACATTAGGTCTATGGAATGATCCAATTCTAAAATTAAAACTTTTCCGTCCTACATCCGTGCCTATATGGGTGTACACACGCCCTTGAGAAGGCAACTTGAAAATGGGTCTATGGAATGACCCAATTCTGAAATGAAGTACTTTTAAGTTTGACGTCCGTGCCTATATGGTGTACACACGCCCTTGAGAAGGCAAGGTTGACATTGGGTCAATGGAATGAGCCAATTCTATAAACAAAGACTTGTTCCGTTTGACGTCTGTACCTATATGGGTGTACACACGCCCTTGAGAAGCCAAGGTTGACATTGGGTCCATGGAATGACCCAATTCTTAAATAAAAGACTTTCCGTTTGACGTCCGTGCTTATATTGGTGTACACACGCCCTTGAGAAGGCAAGGTTGAAATTGGGTCAATGGAATGACCCAATTCTAAAATGAAAACTTTTCCGTCCTACGTCCGTGCCTGTAGGGGTATGAACACGCCCTTTAGGATGCACGGTTGAAATTGGACCAGTGTATATAAACAATCCCTTAAGAGTGCAAACTTGAAACCGCTTCAAAGGATCGCAACAGTTCGGACATAAAAGAATTGTCCGTCCTAAGTGGGTGTATAACCAACGAGGCATATGATAAAAAAGTCAATCTTCCCCCATGACCTCTGCTTGGAAAGTAGGTTATATGGGTATAAATTACACAGAAGCCACTAAGAGTGCAAAAAACATTCCGTCCTTATAGTGTACGACCGTAAGTTCCTAACAATGAAAACTCACACGTATGGAATAGAACTTACAAACTTTTCCAAACAAGAGTTTCCCGTCTTAAGTTAGCGGATAGAACCCGCTTAATAATGCAATTCTAAACGTTCTTAAGGAACGCTCTTAGCTATGATTTTCAGGGTATAAGAGCTGAAAACAGTGTAAACTAGAAAGTGTGTTAGGACATTATATACAATGCCCTCGTTCTATTGACGCAATATAACCTTGCCATCTTAAACCCCCGTCACAAATCAAGAATTAAGCTCGGCCGACGTGTCGGCGAGCTCCAAATGGGTATTTTCGGCCGAAGGACGGTCGACGTTCTGTCGATTACGCGGGCTTCGGTCGATTTTTAGAAATCAAATTGATCAAAATATGCTCGGGCGATTTTGAAATTCGGCGAGCTTTGGGCGATCTACGAATTCGGCCGACGCTCGCATGAATATTGACGCCGGCTTAAGGGCGTGTGTACACCCATATAGGCACGGGCGTCAAAGTAAAAGTTTTCATTTAGAATTGGGTCATTCTATTGACCCAATTTCAACCACGCCTTCTCAAGGTCGTGTGTACACCCATATAGGCACGGACGTAGGACGGAAAAGTTTTCATTTTAGAATTGGGTCATTCCATTGACCCAATGTCAACCTCGCCTTCTCAAGGTCGTGTGTACACCCATATAGGCACGGACGTAGGACGGAAAGTTTTCCTTTTAGAATTGGGTCATTTCATTGACCCAATTTTCAACCTTGCTTTGTCAAGGGCGTGTATAACCCACATAGGCACGGACGTCAAACAGAATAGTTTTCATTTTAGAATTGGGTCATTCCATTGACCCAATTTCAACCTTGCTTTCTCAAGGGCGTGTGTACACCCATATAGGCACGGACGTAGGACGGAAAAGTTTCCTTTTAGAATTGGGTCATTTCATTGACCCAATTTTCAACCTTCATTCTCAAGGGCGTGTGTACACCCATATAGGCACGAGCGTCAAACGTAAAGTTTTCATTTTAGAATTAGGTCATTCCATCGACCCAATTTCAATCTTGCTTTCTCAAGATCGTGTGTACAGCAATGTAGGCACGGACGTAGGACGGAAAGTTTTCCTTTTAGAATTGGGTCATTCCATTGACCCAATTTCAACCTTGCTTTCTCAAGGTCGTGTGTACAACAATGTAGGCACGGAGGTAGGACGGAAAAGTTTTCATTTTAGAATTGGGTCATTTCATTGACCCAATGTCAACCTCACCTTCTCAAGGACGTGTGTAACGTTACACCGATGTAGGCACGGACGTAGGACGGAAAGTTTTCCTTTTAGAATTGGGTCATTTCATTGACCCAATTTTCAACCTTGCTTTGTCAAGGGCGTGTATAACCCACATAGGCACGGACGTCAAACAGAATAGTTTTCATTTTAGAATTGGGTCATTCCATTGACCCAATTTCAACCTTGCTTTCTCAAGGGCGTGTGTACACCCACATAGGCACGGACGTAGGACGGAAAAGTTTTCTTTTAGAATTGGGTCATTTCATTGACCCAATTTTCAACCTTCATTCTCAAGGGCGTGTGTACACCCATATAGGCACGAGCGTCAAACGTGAAGTTTTCATTTTAGAATTAGGTCATTCCATCGACCCAATTTCAATCTTGCTTTCTCAAGATCGTGTGTACAGCAATGTAGGCACGGACGTAGGACGGAAAGTTTTTCTTTTAGAATTGGGTCATTCCATTGACCCAATTTCAACCTAACTTTCTCAAGGTCGTGTGTACAACAATGTAGGCACGGAGGTAGGACGGAAAGTTTTCATTTTAGAATTGGGTCATTCCATTGACCCAATTTCAATCTTGCTTTCTCAAGATCGTGTGTACAGCAATGTAGGCACGGACGTAGGACGGAAAGTTTTTCTTTTAGAATTGGGTCATTCCATTGACCCAATTTCAACCTTGCTTTCCCAAGGGCGTGTGTACACCCATATAGGCACGGACGTAGGACGGAAAGTTTTTCTTTTAGAATTGGGTCATTCCATTGACCCAATTTCAACCTTGCTTTCTCAAGGTCGTGTGTACAACAATGTAGGCACGGAGGTAGGACGGAAAGTTTTCATTTTAGAATTGGGTCATTCCATTGACCCAATTTCAACCTTGCTTTCTCAAGGTCGTGTGTAAAACAATGTAGGCACGGAGGTAGGACGGAAAGTTTTCCTTTTAGAATCGGGTAATTCCATTGACCCAATTTCAACCTTGCTTTCCCAAGGGCGTGTGTACACCCATATAGGCACGGACGTAGGACGGAAAAGTTTTCATTTTAGAATTGGGTCATTCCATTGACCCAATGTCAACCTCGCCTTCTCAAGGTCGTGTGTACACCCATATAGGCACGGACGTAGGACGGAAAAGTTTTCATTTTAGAATTGGGTCATTCCATTGACCCAATGTCAACCTCGCCTTCTCAAGGTCGTGTGTACACCCATATAGGCACGGACGTAGGACGGAAAGTTTTCCTTTTAGAATTGGGTCATTTCATTGACCCAATTTTCAACCTTGCTTTGTCAAGGGCGTGTATAACCCACATAGGCACGGACGTCAAACAGAATAGTTTTCATTTTAGAATTGGGTCATTCCATTGACCCAATTTCAACCTTGCTTTCTCAAGGGCGTGTGTACACCCATATAGGCACGGACGTAGGACGGAAAAGTTTCCTTTTAGAATTGGGTCATTTCATTGACCCAATTTTCAACCTTCATTCTCAAGGGCGTGTGTACACCCATATAGGCACGAGCGTCAAACGTAAAGTTTTCATTTTAGAATTAGGTCATTCCATCGACCCAATTTCAATCTTGCTTTCTCAAGATCGTGTGTACAGCAATGTAGGCACGGACGTAGGACGGAAAGTTTTCCTTTTAGAATTGGGTCATTCCATTGACCCAATTTCAACCTTGCTTTCTCAAGGGCGTGTGTACACCCATATAGGTACAGACGTGAAACGGAAAAGTATTTTAAGTATGTTATAGAACACTTACGAAGTTTTGCTAAAGAACAGTATCAAACCTGTCTTAAGTTGGCGGGTATAACCCGTTTGATAATGCAATCTTGTTTTAAGTTATAATTCGGAGGGTATAAAAGCCAAACGTTTTAACAGCATAACTAGAAAGTGTGCCAGAACATTATATACAATGCCATCGTTACTATAAAACGTGTACTGGGCCGCCTCCTTGCGCGCTTCCCGCCCGAACACAGTCAACTGTCATCAGAATCAACACGAAACATTTCTTTTGCTTTGTCTTGCCAGTATTCTGCGTCACGCTGAGTGTGACCCGGAAACAGTGGAGTGTCGCCCTCAAACCACATGCCGCGAAACCCCCATATGGTGCGTTCTTGGTCGGCAGTGTAATACTTAAACCATAGGGAAAACCTTGGAAAATGTGTCATCTTTAACTCGAGAAATCTTGCTTCTTGGAGAAGTTTAGATACCCCGCTTTATTGCAGGGGCTTAACGAACGTCTTGACATTACGAGGACACATTTATATGCATGATTTGGCCTTTCGTTCGAGGACTATTGAGTTTTTACGTGACCATGTCTTGTGCCTCAAATCGGCGCGTAACAGAGACTGCCCTGGGAACGGGAAGTGACCGAAAATTCACCCGCTGAAACTTTCAACAGTTTCCTAAAATCCTTCCACTAGAAAAAAAAAACATATAAAATTGTTTATACGTATTTCTAATCCAGATCATTTTTCAGGGATTTTGAAGCACCTTTCCAGGTAACCTTTGACCCCGTCATGGTCAGATGAGAACAAAAATGGCGACAGGTGAAAACATCCCTCTGCGGTCTGTTGAATATAGAAAGGGAAAGGGCCTGAAATATAGCAGGTGAGTGCGATCAATTACGTCGTAAGAAAGCGCTGACACATCTGTATAAATTCTGAAAGCCACAGTCTCCTGTCTAGCTTGCAGTCTCTATAAACATTGGATCATACGGATCATACTGGGATGTCAGGACAGCTGCACTAAATTGATCCCGTTACGTTTAGGATGACATAAATCTCTACTTTGCTGCTCCTAACCTAAACGCTAGGCGCTTAACACAACTGCTGTAAGATAGTGTTCGTTAAGCATTTCAGATCGAAGATGGCATTTTATTATCAAAGTCTGACCGAAGAAATGATTTTGAGATCGATGTTGAGACTGAGCGTGATGACATCATCATCACATGTTGTCAGACCATGACGTTAGTAAAGAGAAGTTGTTATAGGATACCAAGGAGTGGTCTATCCAAACTGAATAGAAACCAGCTGCAAAATATTGTATTGAATTCCATGTAGTTACGGAAAGATGATGCAGGGAAATCTAAATGGGAAAATGTTATGTATCACTGTAGTATCAGAAAAAGAATATAATATGAAATCTTAGAGTTGTGATAATATACTTGTTGTGTCCATTGAAGATACGTTACGTGTACTAAATCTTACAACCCAGATCTTCCTTTAGCCACCCTCTAGATGTAGTGTTAGACCTTTTTGTCAGATCCTAGCCTGCTAACGTTAAAGCTGTCTTACCAATGGAGCCTAATGTCATTACTATACATCAAGCTTTTCAATAAGGATACGCGTACCCCCTCTAGCTGTTTCTGTTCGTCTATTCTGTACATTAGCTTTGTCTAGCTTACAAGACAATAACTTACTCCAGTTTTTGGACTGGACAACCAAGATGGCACTGGTATATTCTAATGATCACCAGCTTCAAAGGTACTGCCAGGGTCTGCTGTACTGCCCAATGTCTGCAGTTTTCTTTTGTTTTTCTTGAGAAGTCCCATTGATAGTTGTCAGTGGTCTAGTGTAGTTAAGTATTTCCTGCAAATTAAAGGCGACTGCAAATTCAAGGTGACCACTGATAAATAACTATTGACACATACATTTATAATATAAATATAACATATTTGTAAAGATGTTATGATATGAAAATGATGACTGACAGTTTCCTTGGAAAACGCAAAGTTATTAGTATTGACTTACTTTAGTTCAAAACTGTGTCAGGAAGAGATTTCTGTAAAACTAATTTGACACCATCTTTTCAACAGTGTGGCTAGGAAAAATTCTTCATGTTACAAGGTGGGAAATATGCTATAGATTGTACGAGTCTAGCTTCCCACTAACCACCTTTTTATTTTTTTTGCATGAATGTAGTCTGGAATACATTCAGAATGCTCAGGTATAGTCATGTTCTGAAGCATCTAATGACTACCTGATCATGAGGTTGGATATCACTCAAACTGATATAATTGGAGTTCACATGTTTTGTGCCTGATGAAGTTGCATGTATGATTAAAAACTGATTTACTTTTTTTTTTTTGCACATCAAGTTCACTTAATTGTCAACTTTTGACCTTCCCAGACTCTACAGCCATGTGCAAATATGTGGGGATTTTTGGTTGTCAGTTTCATTAACTCTAGTCTTTTGTCAACTCTTTTGTCACCTTTATTGATTGATAATTTATTCATGGTAGTCTTTGTCCTGTTAGTGATATAAAGACCTTGAAAGAATGGAATCCCTCCATTGTCACCTGGCCATCCAATATCCCTGTCATTCTAAACCCTTAACAAATCCTTAACTTAGATATTGTCAAGACTTAGATATGGAACATAACATTTCTGATACATGGCATTGCAGAAACTGTCAATATCTTGTTATAACAGGTAATGCATGTTTCTGAATATCTGGCTGAATGCCATTCAATTATAGCACCGGTCCTGGCTAATGTATGTGTCAAACTGTTAATCAAAGAGCCCACAAAATCTTGGAAGAAAATCTATCATCGTCAATATGTTACAGAAAGTACATGTAGTATTTCAGTGCATCTCTACGATAAATATTTCAAAGTGACGTAGACTGTAGAATGTTGTGCTGAAAGCTGTTAACGTTCTTCCCCATGGCTAGTATCAAGCAGTATCCTTGATTTAGAGGCTGTGTAGAAATGTCTATTTTCATAATTTTTTTTCATAATGAAACCATTTTATGGAACAGATTCAACTCAGAAGATGAGTCGTCCAGCATGGATGAGGTGCCACTGATGCTGTCTGAGGATGGGTTTGAGAGTGAAGATGGAGAATCCCTGCTGTCCAGGGGCAGGCAACCCCAAAAGAAGGGCTTGTCTGCTTTCTCAGATGGCGTGAAAAATTGCTGGGACAGGTCGGTGAACAAATTTTGAAAGCAAGTGATTTACACATCAGACAAAAAAATTGAAGGGGTCAAAATGTTTAATAAACAATGAGTGCAGAACTACAAGGAAAGGAGAGGGTTGAAAAAAGAAAGGGGAAGGATTTACAGAGATGAAGACAAAAGTAGATATGACTTGTTGAGGCAGTGGGGGTGTGAAGTACATGTAGTAGCAGTATGCCAGTCATACCAAATAGACAAATTTTTCGTGGTAGACAGAATGCATAACTGGGGAGGGAGGAGGGGTTGATATCACTGTTATCTTGAAACACAATTGATCTTAAATCAAAATTATATTTATGGATGCGATACCCTTCCCTAGCTGCTGCGAGTGTCTACTGTCCAGATGCCGGCGAAGGTCGGAGCCCAAACCCAGAACTGTCTGGTTCAACCGAGCAGACCGGAATGAGGAGAGATATCCGCCCAACGTTATCAGGAACCAGAAGTTTAACATCATCACATTTGTGCCAGGGGTAAGATTCTATAGTATAAACAAACTTCCTCTCTAAGATACAATTTCCTTTGCAAGCCATGTTTTTCCTCCTGTTTTCTCAAAAGTAATTACAATTGAGTTTTGTTTTTAAGTTTAACATCATCACATTTGTGCCAGGGGTAAGATTCTAAAAAAAGGAAATTTCTCTCCAAGAAATTATTTCCTTTGAAAGCCATGTTTTTCCTCCTGATATCTCAAAAGTACTTGCAATTGAGTCATTTAGTTAAACATTATAACATGGCTGATACGAAACATACAAGTATACCAAACATGATACATCATGTACTTTTCTTTCCCTTCTGTTTGCAGGTACTTTATGACCAGTTTAAGTTCTTCCTGAACCTGTACTTCCTGGTCGTGGCTCTCTCCCAGTTCATCCCCGACCTGAAGATCGGCTACCTGTACACCTACTGGGCACCTCTGGTTTGTACATTATTTAGCAAGTTATCAATAAGTGAAAAAAAAGGAACTTGGTTGCTTTATGGGCAATTAAAGCAAGGATAAGGAATGATATATGAAGATACGGAAAGATATTCTTTATATGGAGGGAGGAAATATGATAACTTGTTCATGAATGTCAACAGTAGTAATAGAAAACGACTAATAAGCTCTACATGTACCTAGACAATTTTCATACTTACCAGTTAGATGATTTTTGTTGTTGTTTCAACTCTAATGCATGTAATATGTACGATAACATGAAAAGGTAAATAAAAGAAACCTGAGAGGTCCTCTTCAGGGCTCTATTTTGCACTGTACACATAGAAAACTGTTACATCTGTAACTTGTTACACAGATAGACTGAATTTTCAGTACTTGTATTGATTTTTGCTTTATCTATACTGAAAAATTTACATGGTAATTTTCTGCTGTAAGAGGTAAGCCTTCACCTGTCTGGATAAATGCTTGTGGGTTTGGGCATCAATGGGGGCTGGCTCAATAACTACCTTGGGTATGAGGGTTATTTCACTCTATTTATAGACATTGTTCTCCCCTCAATGATATTGTTGAACTCACAATACTCCATTATTGTAAGGTACTAAAAGCCTTAAACCTGACCTCATTGATTTGAATAGTTTCGTGTAAAAAGAAATACTACATATCTTAATGCACATGAAGTAATTCACCTCTGATGACTAGTTGTGGTGTCTTGTTCCCAGGGTTTTGTGCTATCTGTGACCATGTGATGACTAGTTGTGGTGTCTTGTTCCCAGGGTTTTGTGCTATCTGTGACCATGTGCCGAGAAGCTGTAGACGAGATAAACAGGTGGAGAAGAGACAGGGAGGTCAACTCACAGCAGTACAAAAAACTCACTGACAGAGGTCAGTACTCTTGCTATAGATCTAATGCCCTTACACATTCATTACGTTTTCTTCAAAGTGTGTGAATCATTTTGTATTTTTCTTTGTGACAGACAGAAATTGGTGTATTACCATAAACATTGCATGATACACAAGCCTTATACTCGTTGCTGAATGTTGTAAAGTGAAAGGGCAAAATCTATTTGAGGTTATCTGGAAAAGAGACAGCACTAAAGCTGAAAATGTCTTGTTCTAATGACTGGGGTCTGTCCATGGTGCTGACAAATGGGTGTGATATCCTAGTGCTTATTTTTTTCATTTAGGCGGTCACAGGTTTAATACCTGGCTGGGTCATACCAAAGACTTAAGAAATGGTACATACTATATTCTCTGCTCAGCACTCAGCACTTGAGAAACAGTATGGCAGATGAACATCGACTTGCTTACTGTCCTTGGTGCTGACTTGTTTGTTACTGCTTCAGGTGTGGTCCGTGTGAGCAGTGCAGATATCCAGGTGTCTGACTTGATCTATGTAGAGAAGAACCAGAGAGTTCCAGCCGATATGGTCTTTCTTAAGACCACAGAGAAAAGTGGTAGGGGACAAACTTTGTATCTTTTCGTACTTAACACGTTTCTGTAATGTGTGATAATGTACGCTGCTCACATTCTTGTACAAAGTATTGTTACCAGTATTTTTGCTTGAGATTGTAAAATTCATGTTCCATCTTTGCTTCAAAACAATATCAGTATATTGTGACAAACATTCACATCTGATAGAACAAGGAAATTTGTATAGCCAATATCACTAGAGCTAGCTCTGTCTTTTGCTTTCAATAGCATTCACCCAACAGTTACTGCTTATTCTCAGTGTCTTCTGAGTGTAACTTGACCATGCTGCCCATTCGGTTCCTTCCAGGTGCCTGTTTCATTCGCACAGACCAGTTGGATGGGGAGACAGACTGGAAGCTAAGGCTGGCCATCCCCAGCACACAGGCACTAGCTATAGACTCAGTAAGACACTACCTTTTCTTCATGTCAGCCTGTATCAGCATGCCAAATACAAATCAAGATGTTTTATGTTGTTGTAACTAATGAGGGAAACGTTTCTTGTAGCAATGATAACAATCATTTACCACCAACTAAGACATATATTACATGTATCAAATATCAACATTTTTCTCCTTGTTCAGGACCTGATACACATAGAAGCCAATGTGTATGCTGAAAAGCCACAGAGGAACATTCACAGTTTCATCGGCAATTTCTCAAGGGTGAGTCGGAGATATGATCGTCAATGCAGAGAAAAGACTCCATAAACACCCCATTCTGTAGATATTCTAAGCCTGTGGTGTTACTGCTGGATACTGTATGTGTAAAACCATTTCTTAAATCTCATGTCCATCCTTCTACTCTTCTCATTAACCTTCTCCCAGCTGCCTAACTCTGTAACCAATAGGGAACTGGGTGCCAAACAGCTACTTCAGAGTGCTAAATGTTAAAAGGACTTTAAACTTAAAAGGACTTTCTGTTAAAGTTCCATAATGTAGGATCTGTTTTCTGTATTCGAGTGGAGTATGTCTCTGATGACTTATATGAATTTGTGTGTACAGAATGATGAAAATAAAGCAGAAGACTCCCTGAGTGTGGAGAACACCCTGTGGTCCAACACTGTGGTGGCCTCGGGGACGGCCCTGGGAGTGGTCATCTACACCGGAGCAGAGACAAGGAGCGTCATGAACACCTCCCATCCACCCTCAAAGGTTAGATTACTGTGGAATCTTGTTGCTGTGTGAAGTGTCATGTATACTGGCTAGTATTCAGTCAGGTAGAAGGTAGAACTAAAATGAGTGTTTACTATTGATCTGAATGTACCCTTGCTACTTTGATATAACAACACAAGCTTTTGTTAACCAAATAACAGCAGATTGATATGTTTTCCACTCACAATTTTATCTGCATCTTATGTTCTGATATCAGAAAAGTATTCAAGAAGAATGGTTTGTTCTTGATACATAGGCTTGTACTTTTGAGAATGTGTCCAACCATGTTGTCTCTGTAGGTTGGTTTGCTGGACCTGGAGATTAACCGGCTGACCAAAGTGCTGTTCTTTGCTGTTGTTGTGCTGTCCCTGGTGATGATGATACTCAAGGTCAGTCAGCTATTACTGTCTTATTTTGGTGCATAGTTGTGAGGCAGCTGTCATGAGAGAAACATTTTGTTCATCAAAGTTACTTGTTTGGAAAGGGATTATCATCTTTACCTGTGTCAAACTGTGCTACACCTGGACTAGTGCATTGTTCCATTGAGAAGGTAGTCCCAACTCTCTAAGATTGGAAACCTTTTAGCTGACACCTATTGTTGCAGACTGTTGACGTTTGTATGTTACTCTGATTTCTGCAGGGTTTTGGTGGCCCTTGGTACAGATACTTCTTCAGGTTCATCCTCTTGTTCTCCTACATTATTCCCATTAGGTAAGTTCAAGACTTTCAACAGTTAGATGTAGGCTCCAACATAGTATGTCATCCTAGCTGATAATTTCTAAGGTGGTTTATGCTGTATTTGTTGATAGTACTGTGGTCACCGTTTGTGTTAACAATTCAATTACCTTTAGGTGTTGTGAAGTGTGCTGTGTGTTCCTCCCATTTTATAATGACATAGCCATTGTATTTTTATTTGGAAATTTTGAAACTGCCTTAGTGTGGTACTACTATAACAGTTTGCCAACATGCTATATGTGCACACAGTATCTGATTTTGACAATTTTACAGTGATAGCTTGTTACTGTTCCACAGTTTGAGAGTGAACCTTGACATGGGGAAGGCAGCGTACTCCTGGATGATCTCGCGAGACAATGAGATCCCGGGGACAGTGGTTCGCAGCAGTACCATCACCGAGGACCTGGGCAGGATCCTGTACCTCCTGTCTGACAAGACGGGCACACTCACACAGAATGAAATGGTTCGTTGTTGTCAAGTCTTTTTACACAGCTTTTAAAATGTCTCACATTTATCATCGAAATCTTTGAGCATCTTAGTCAATTCAACTGTACATTACTGAGCATGATTTCTTGGCACTCTGCTCTGAGAACTAGCTCTAAATATCTATTATTACCTTTATTATCAGAAGAGTTATATAAGCTTGCCTTGTAATTTTGTATTCCTTATTTCTTTAATTAATGCCCTTTGGTCTGCCTTCATGACATACGGTCTTTTTTCACAGTCAAGACAAACTTAAGCAAATGTTATTTATTGTATAAACTTCAAATATCCCATTGTCGTTCTAAAACAGACAATAGCTCAACTTCTAACAGATGTAAAAATAATTGTTACATTGTGCCCCACTGTCAGTACAAGTAGCACTGAAAGGTTCTGTTATTTCTGTCTAACTACAGGTCTTCAAAAAGATCCACCTCGGGACTGTGTCCTTCAGTGGAGATTCCATGGATGAGGTAGGCACACTGTTGTTTTACAACCTTGTCTTTGAACTACTGACAAGCACAGAAAAAAAACTGCCTGTAGAACATTATACATCAATTCTTTCAAATTGGACACTTTATTGATAATAGATGATTTGGTGACTAAATTTTAGGTCTTTCGTATTTTTGACAAAGATATATTCTCTGACCTTTTGTCTTTACTCATCTGCACTTGAAGGTTGTGAGCCACCTGCGAACGGCGTATGCTCACCCCACTGTTGCAGGACAGCCGGCCAGTACAACATCCACTCCCAGCAGGAAGGGGTCCGCCACTCCACAGCAGCCCATGGTGGGTGGCAGTCTACTGCCTTCAGTTTGTGTGGTTAACGTCTTTTTACTCTATTAAGAAATCCACAGTACCAACAAATTGCTGATCCTAGTATTAGGCTGTCTTTAGCAAATGAGGGAGGCCACAAGTTTTCATGTCTAACAAAAGTTTCTTGCGTTGATGCCATTTTAATTTGTTGAAGTTCCATTGAGATTTTGAATGAATTGTGTGTTTCGGTCATCAAGTTTAATTGAAAATTTAAAGAAATGGCAGCTCAAAGAGTATATCAAAGAGTAGTAGATCTAATACATTTTTCCCCAACTAAATAGAAGTTCAATATGTCTCTCTTATTTAGCAACTAGTAGCTTTAGATAGGTTCTGAATATTACATGATCATGTAATTGATACCACCTAATGGACACACAGTTGACACTTGGCACTACTCTCACAGATCCGCCGTACCGTGGTGACACGTGTGCTGGAGGCAGTTAAGGCACTAGCACTCTGCCACAACGTAACACCAGTGTACGAGAGCGAGGAGGAGGAGAATGAAGATGTGGAGGCAGATCAGGTGGAGGCAGACCAGGAGGGGGACAAGACCATCACATACCAGGCCTCCAGTCCTGATGAGGTGAGAGTGTTGAACAGCATTCACTGTTATCAGACTCTAGTATGTGCAGTCATAGTGGCTTTAACGAATGGCATTTGTTAATCTACATGTACCATCTGTGTGTGTGCTTTATTTTAATCCAGATCAAAGTTTCCATGACCCTTATGCATTTAGGATCCCTGAAAATACTCATCTGCTGTGTTGTGTATTGGGTATCTCTTGGGCCCATCATTGCCGATGACTTTTTCAATGAGAAAGCACTTTTGGTTCAAGGTTCTATATCTTCAGTCTTTTTATTTACATAGAAATGTCATGAGAGCAATAATGTAACAGGTTAACTAAACTTTGGAACTCTCTTCCACATGCCCAGGTTGCCCTGGTGACGTGGACCGAGGAGATTGGTTTGAAACTGATCAGGAGAGACCTGACATCCATGCAGCTCATGACCCCCAGCGGAGCCATCCAGACGTACGACATCCTGCAGGTTTTCCCCTTCACCTCCGAGAGCAAGAGGATGGGCATCATCGTCAGGGTCAGCACTTTCTTCTCTTAATACAAGCATTCAGTTAACTGTATCTCAATCTACTATGTCTCTGTCATTGTCATATTTGAATTATAAATGTATTCATCTACTATGCCTTTGGAAAACATTTGTATTCTGAAGGTGGGCTAAGCAAAGATTATATGATGTATAATGTCTTGTAATGTGCTAACTCAAATGTCTTAGACTCCTGTAAAGTTTGTGCCCCCATCTGTAGCATACGTATCCCCATTTGAGGTTTCTAACTTGGGTAGGCCAAGTGTTGGCATTAAGAACAGAGGTCACTAGTGTTGCACTTAAGAATTCATAAAATGTGTTTACTGGACATAAACAATGTTGACTTGTTTCCCCAGGAGGAGGTCACAGGAGAGATCACCTTCTACATGAAGGGTGCCGATGTGGTGATGTCATCTATTGTGCAGTACAACGACTGGCTGGATGAGGAGGTACAGTTGGAATCCGAAAATTCAAAACTTGCCATGAATGCATTGTGACAGTCAACTTTTAGCTCTAATGACTGCTAGATGGCTTTCTCTGCCCATACTGCAAGCCCATCTATGTATCCATTTTCATAACTAACATTTAGATTACAGAAAGTAGATCGATTCTAGAGAGTTGAGTAGTCTTACAAACAGAAGACAGTATTGACATTTTACTGTGCTTTGTCCTTAGTGTGGCAACATGGCCCGGGAAGGGCTGAGGACCCTGGTGGTGGCCAAGAAGACTCTAACAGAAGAGCAGTACCAGGACTTTGAGGTAGGACGGCAAGGATGTTAACACTCATACGATTCAGACTTAAGTGTTGAACTCTGAATGCATTATTACTGCTTTTACAGTTATGTCTTAAATACTTTGTAAGCACTTGTACAACATTGCTGCATTACACAGAAATTATTGTAGTCAACTACATGTAACTTGCTACTCAGTCATGTCAGTAATTCATCAACACCACAAAAAACATTACCCTTATCTATATGTTTCTAAATTGTGTCAGACATTGCTTTCAGTAGCACTGTATTCAATTTGCTGCATGATGACTGTATATTGCAGAGCCGTTACAACAGTGCAAAGCTGAGTGTTCAGGACAGAGCCCTGAAGGTGAGTGCAGTGGTGGAGAGTCTGGAGCGAGACATGGAACTCTTGTGTCTGACTGGGGTGGAGGACAAACTACAGGTGAGTCCAGGGCCAGGTTTAAGGTTCACCTGGCTGTTCTTTTAGCATTAGGCACTGGGTTACAGATTAGATAAGGGCATGGACATGTGTGATCTTAGATAATGATGGACCACAGGATTCCTCAACTGTGAGGTTTGTGACGTTCAAGTTGACAATGGTGAAGTGACTGATTATTTTTGTTAATCCTTAATTGTGCTCATCTAATGTAACGGTTGTATTTTTGGAACCTTTCGCGTTACTGCATGACGAAGACTTGTTTTCTCGGAATGATGATCAAAATGGAATGTAACATATTCAACACTCCCATGTCCTCACTGCAGTTTTCAGCTTGTAAACTAGGAGGTGTTGTTGCTTTCCCTACAGGCTGATGTTAGGCCTACACTGGAGCTGCTGAGAAATGCAGGCATTAAGGTAAAGCATAGTGACAAAACTTTTTCGTTGGGTTTATTATGCGGCCAAGCTACTGAACAATGAGACATACCTACATGTAGAGATAATGTACTTGTATATGGATCTACATTGAGGATGCCATGGGGACAGACAGAACAGAAGTTATCATTTGGACCAACTGACTAGGGTGTATACAAGCTGTGTTGCACTGTGACGGCCATCTATTTTATTCACAGCACCAAAAGGGGCCATAAAAGGTGATGGCCTTTTCTTCGGAAAGCTGTTACAGTTGCACTAGGGACAGAAAAACAGCCCATGTACACTGTATGATCATCCGGTTATCAAGATGTGAACCACACTGACACTCCTCTGTCTTGTAGGTATGGATGTTAACCGGAGACAAACTGGAGACAGCTGAGTGTATCGCAAAGAGTTCCCGACTTGTCTCTAGAACACAGACCATACATGTCTTCAAACAGGTCAGTTTGGTTAATGCAGGTGCATTGATGTGTTTTGATTGTATTCTTTATTCATTTCAAAGTCTCTCTTTGTCCCTTGTACTTAGTTGCAGTCACAGGCCAATTCTTCCACCATTTCAGTCTCCCCTCATATATACATAGACTTCCTTGATAAGAAGTGTTGAGTTTCCTACTTTGTTTCCAGGTCAGTAATCGAGCTGAAGCTCACTTGGAGCTGAACGCCTTTAGGAGAAAGAACGACTCTGCCCTGGTCATCAGGGGTGACTCCATGGAGGTTAGAACCAGATTTTCCCATGTGACAGTCTATATATAACCCTTGGTGAAAGGTATGGTACAGCCTTCAGGCTACTTGTGAGCCTTGGTAAACAACTGCAGCTTTGCCAAGAGAAAACATGATTTTGCCCCTTGGCACCAAATTTGACTTCAAGTGACCACGACGTAGATCACAGGATAGATAAGACAGGAGCTTGGCACAAAGAGAACTGTTGTTCTTCAGCTTTAGTGGAAAGTTCAGTCACCGCAGTATTGGATAGCCCCAAGCAATATTGCAATACGATTTTATACTATGAAGTTACTGTAGTGAGTGTTGCATTAGTATTGATTGTATTTTCTAATCAAGACATTCCTCTAAGCTTAGGGAGAATAGTCTGTGAGATATTGAAGGCAGCTATATGTGCCTCCTAGATAGTACATGTACCTAAAATATTCCCAGACAGTGGGTGGGGCTTGTTTGTAATCTGAAGGTCAGTGTTTTTACTAGGGTCATGACATTATCTATTGTTGTCAAATGTTACTAGACTCCACCTTGTACATGTGGCCCCTGGGAGATGTGGTATGTAAAAAGGGTAATAAAGTGGATGTCTGTTCACCGTAACTTTAAAGCTTTTGTCTAGGATTAATTGACCATAAACCTTTTGAAGATCATAAAATATCACTCAGGTTCACGCAAACATATTTCATGTCTCCTTCTTGTGATATGAATATTAAATGGCTTATAAGGTGTAAATTTTCTCAAATGGTAACTGCTTCCACAAAGATTTTGTATCAAACAGACCCCTTCCATGAAGACAAATTTGTTAGAATCCATTCAAGCTGTGCTCATTTGATTAATCTCAACATGTATCGTTCTATAAGAGTAGTGGTAAGCCCTTGTGTCATGTGTTGATTGCAGGTCTGTCTGAAGTACTATGAGCATGAGTTTATGGAGCTGGCGTGCCAGTGCCCAGCTGTCATCATCTGCAGATGTTCTCCCACACAGAAAGCCGAGGTGGTCCGACTCATCAAGCAGCACACTCGCAGGAGATGTGCAGCTATAGGTACGGAGGGATTTGATGATGATGTTTTAAGACTACAATAAGTCTTCAATGATCAACATTCATCATCCAACAAACTGCTATAAGGCCATTCCAATTGTCTTGTTGGAAGTCACTACAATTTCTCCTTCCATTATTTCCCAGCTTCTGTTGTCAATTGACTCTCATCTTACTGCATTGAGATGTGATTACTGTAAATTCCTTTAAGTTCATGGGGATTCAATTTTTGGGTAGTGAGAACATGGAATGTTTGCTGCCGTTTTAAGGTTGTGGTTGAAACAATGGGGTAGGCAGGCTGAAGACAGAACACGCAATTTTGTGGTGGTTTGAAGTTTGGGACGAAGAGGTCAGAGTGAAAACTGCAAACATTGAACCGCTGTATGTCTTGGAGCATACAAAATGTACATATTGTCCTACATCTGGTGTTAACTACTGAATCAATCACAGCTATCTATGTCTCATCCACAGGGGATGGTGGGAACGATGTCAGCATGATCCAGGCTGCTGATGCAGGCATCGGGATTGTGGGAAAGGTACGTCGAGTATGGTCTCAGATTTAGATCACATTGTGGTTCATGTGTAACCTTGCTCCTGGTGGAAATAAGAGGGGGAAACAACTCATCTGGGTATAATTTTGTTTTATTTTTCTACTTACATCCATCCCACAGTAAAATCATGTACTTACGTTACATAATTTGCTGGTGATATTGTCACAAAGCTATCTGTCATGCCCTGATGTCATCAAAAGATGTATAATTGGGTTGACAGTTACACAATGTTTATTGTGCCTAAATTTATGAATCTGACATGCACGCAAACAACATTTTTCTACAGAATTGTTTCTAACCACGAGCTTAAGCATGAATTCTAAGTGGTAAAAGAGCCAATTTTACTAATTTCTAGCATTGTGTGGCCACTGACTAGTTGCATGCTGTATGTTTGATAAATCTGCTATACATGGTTGCTGACGTAATATATCATTGAAAATTAATGACGCTTTAGACTTTAACATTTACTGCACACACATACACTGTATTCACTATTTGTGTTTACTACACACAACTGTAACATTATATTCCAGTCTGCTTTGTACAGAAGACGTTGTCTGCTGTTTTCCTCCATCAGTGCACAAAGCCTATTTCTATTGTTAAAGGAGTCTACAAATGCACCTGCACTATATCAGTTCCTGCTTAACCCTACCCAACCCAGGCCATCCCCAGGCTCCCATCCCCATCCCCATCCCTACATATACCTGGCATACGTTTTGCCTCAGGCTGGCTTTTAGTTTCCGCATGCATGTACTGTCTTGTACAGCATGTTATGGATACTGGCCCAGATAGGGAGTATCTTTCTATTATCTATATTGAAAAGTAGGTGCAAAATTCGACTATGCACAAGATTGTATGCTTGAGGACCATGAGATCTAGAGTTCGGCTTCTTCATAGTACATGCTTCTGGATTCTGATGTTGTCAGTTGTCACCTTCGGTTAGGTGGCCATTTTCTGGTCTGTTCTTCTCTGGATCTGGTGAGTTCCGTCTGGCTCTCCGGCTCCGTTTCCAACTGCAAGGAAGCAGAAGGAAGCTGGGTTAGACTAGTGCCTCTCTAGTCACAAGGGGTTCGGAGGGGTGCTCCTGCAGCTGGCTTTGCCTTCTCCTACAGAGAAGGGCATGGGTATAATTATCAGTGTTGCTGTCATCTATAATCCAGATAAGAAATCTTAAGACACTGTCACCATGAACAGGTAGGATGAGGAATATCATAATACATGTATTTGATAATTACATTTCTTAAGTAAAAATACTGTGAGAGTCTTTGACTTTTGTATTCACATATCAAGAAAATCAAGAAATGCATTTTGTTAAGTCACTAACTCTAGCATCACATCGAGTCAGAGAAAATTTTCTGTCTGGTCCATCAGAAACTAATATGGAAATGGTAATAAAAGTATAATAAGACCAAGAAACCTATAAAGATTTTAAAAAAGAAGCTTTTTTTCTGGTATAGAACACTAGACATTGTAACAGTTGTAAATGTATTAAATTGAATTTAATTATATTTGAATTGAACTGAATTGAATAAGACATCATAAGACCTACCTTACAAGAATACAGATGATTCCAACCAAGGCAAGTATGATCAGGCTGCCACACACAGCTCCAGCTATGACATAGTTCTTTTCTTCTGGCTTACCACTCCGGGTTTCCAGAGAGACACTTCTTTCACAGCGACGACCAATGTATTCTAATGGACACCTGTTGGCAAAATGCACACATTTCTGGTGAGTTCACAGTCAGTATCATCTTTTCTAATGGCATAACAAGACATGAAGGAGCTTTTAACTTGAGCATGGAACTAGGAGAGCAATATGACAAGGGGCAACGTTTTATCAAACTAATGCACTCAAACTAATAGAGACTTAGAATAATACTTACTCACATCTTGACGCTCTCTGATTATGTCCAACCAGCATGGAAAAGCATGTGCCGCCATTTAAACAGTATCCGTTGTATCTAGAAGTACATGGCACCTGAGTACTGTACTGGTCATCTGTGGAAAAAATTAGAAGCAGAGTTTGATATGATCATGATGTCATGATGTTTTCAAATCACCATCAGTCATCCAGTAAACAATAGCCTCAACACCAGTCTTTTGAAGTTACATTTGCCCTGTGAACCACAAGTCATGGTTTATTACAGGGCAAGGCCACAAAGATTGGTGTGTTAGCAACAGTACTTTGCTAAGGAAGACCACAACAGAACACAGTGACATTATTTATTATACATGCCACGACACTCAAGCATGCGTAAATACAGTGACAGAAGAATGTTCCAGATGAGAGGCTTAGAAAAGAAGTACTCAAAGCAGACTGTTTGTCAAGAAACCCATTATAGCTTTGGACGCTATCAATAAGTAACCAAAATTATAATGGTTTTGTTCTCCATCCTTGCATGTAAAATGTCCCGAAATAACTAACAGTATACTATGAACATTTATTAAGCACCGAGTTTACCAGTTACATCAAACTCCATTCTAAGCAGCTACAACCTACCACTTATGATCACGGTGTAACATCTAATTCTGACTCTCACCTGAAGAATTTAAACATTGACATTATATCAGGCAGGTCATCATGTAAAAGCAATTAAGATCTTTGCCCCAAAATATCTCATGCTTTCTATCATAGGAATCTGTTAAGCCCTCAGTTTACCACTGAGACGCCATTCTCAGTTGTAAGCTCTACAACCTGCCTTTTGCTATTCCGAATTTTAAGTCTGCTTTGAAGACTTTAAACACGGACATTACTGTGTTCATCATTTACCTGAGCTAGAACATCACCCCAAAATTCCTCAGACCAAGACCTTTAGTGAGAATGGAGTCCCTGTCTACTGAAAATTATGGTTAATTGATGTCTTTGTGGACAGTCTTCAAATTAAAGCTAATTGTGCCACATTGTGAAAACAAATTAGTGTTGATTCTACTGCAGTCCCATGGCTGCCTGACTGTTTGATCCCACCGACCTTTCTAACTCTGTGTACTTCATGTTGACAATGTCAACTGTAGGGTCCTCTCTTTGAAGTAATTTCAAATCATTCCTGGATTTTATGAAATTCTAAATCCAAGATTTGAAAATGGCAGTTTAGACTTTAGGGACAGAGTGTGCTTTCTTCTTGGATCTATTGGGGTCTATCTGATACAAAGACTTACTGTCCTGTCTTATTGTACTAAAATTCCTTGAATTCTATATCAAAAGTTTGCAGTTTTATGTCTGACTCAGTAAAACCTTGAAACTTTGACCCTTACAAGCAGCCTTCTACTCTCAAAATTACAAACTGTGCACTTTCAGGGCAGGAATCTGACAGACTGAGTGCAATAATAGTAAGAAAGCCCATGGCAAGGTCCTTCCACTCTCACTCTCACTGTTCCCACGATAAGAGTGTGGAGTTGACAGGAGGAGGGTCACAAATTACCCGGAATACAAGGTCATTTTCAGAGAACGTCTGAGTCTGACTCGAACGCTGTCAGACAGTGAAACAGGTGTGCTTTGATTTACGTACCGTCCAACTGATTGCTGTGCCTTCCAGTGGGTCCCAAGAGATTGTCCAACCTTTTTACTCTAAATAAGTTAATTGCCATTTGTGCTAAATGTACAGCATAGTTTTCCATATAGACCTCGATGCACCCAACTTCCACATGATTAGTAGCACGATTCACCCACAGGATAGTAAGCTCGGTAGACATGAACAGGTCCTGCCACATAACACACCAAGTATGTGAAGCACGTACAGCTGAAAGGAGAGTAAGCTGCCCACCCAGCCACCGCAACAAGTAATTACACGGTTCAGGAAGATTGAGGTTTTTATTGTCCAACTGAGCAAGGACCCACACCCTCCCTTTAACTTCAAGCACATGCCTGGCATTTTTGTAGTCATGTCAAGTCCTAGGGATGCCCTCGGCTCTGTTGAACTGACGTCTTCTTCTGTGAACAAGGATGATATGATACAAGTCGAGTGTTTGTCACGATTACCACTCGGCCAGAGCGCCGTCCCCATTGATTTTCTACCCCTGATTATTGCCTATAAAAGTTAATGTTGATTGTGTGAGGAGTTATGTGTTTGGTCTGGCTGACACAGTGGTGGGTACACCTGTGTCTGATAAAAATGCTAGGCCGGCCGCTATGTGACCATGGTGGTTTAAATGATGTTTGGAGAACAAATATTGGAGCGTACACTTGGCTGCGAGTTGTCTGCCTGCTTGCCCCATGACCTTGGAGCACATGTGTGGGCTTAGATTTGTTTGAAAACAGTTAATTTGACCAGGGTTGTTCTACTCTTGGGGGGAAATGTGATCAGCAATTTTTGTTTTCTTTTTGAAAGATTTTCTTAAGTTTGATCAATCAATCTTATCTGTCAGGTGACCTAATAATGCAACAGAAAAAATTTGTGGTATGTATACATACATTTGGTGTGTAGGAATTTAGACATGAAGACCATGAAGACAATTTGTCCATGCAGATTTTTTTTTTAATATACCTTTTTGTTAAATTTGATTAATGAGATAAGCAATATCTGGCAGGTAAAGTTTACCTGTTGAAAACTGTTTCACGAGTCTGACTGACTGATCATGAGCCCAGCGTGATCTACTGCTCTTCTGCCATGTACCCGTATTGGGGACGTCTCACTTTATATCCTCAATCACTTCAATGGGTTGGAAAATTACATTTTATTGGGGTTGCCATTCAGATTATATCTTGACCAGTTGGCCTATTGTAGTCTGTCACTGTCTACTGATTTTAGAACAAGTATAGAATGTTACCTGTGAGAAAAATGAATACCTTTAACTTGAACTGATAAGAATTTAGTTTCTTTTTATGTGGATGAAACTGTGTTCTGTTGTGGTTACAGTATTGGCAGTATGACAACATATGACTGGAAATTATTCTTCTGGGGTGGAAAGAAATAAACGCTATGTGCTTTTAACTACATGTTGTTGTTTACAATAGTTACCAGACGTTTTTTAGAATATGTGCGTAGAATATGCAGTAAGAAGTGTATTCTTACCTGTTTGAATCTGTGCCTTGGCCACATGGATAAGGCACCAGTATCCAACAGCTAGCAGGACATTCCAGACACTTTGGAGACGCATGGTGTGTGTGGTCTTGGCTTTAGCAGCGGCCCGTGAAGACTGGTCAGTAGTCTGCCGTATCCCACTGTCTAAATACCTCTCCAGCTGCCAAAAGGTGCCGACAGGATATGTCAGCTTCTGACGTTGCTTCCTCCTCTTTTACGTAGAATTTACCCAGCCCACGGGATACGTTCGAGCTGGCGTTTTGACGTTTTGTCCTAGATACTTCCGGAAGTGGGTCTCACCTCAGGTTTCCCACCTTCAGTAGCTATTGTCTCCACTTGCTCCTACGTCACCTCTAATTGCCATGCCTGGCATGCCTGCAAACCAGTTAGTTAACCCTCTTCCCCTCCAGGCGTTTCGTCCTATTGTTACACCTTTGCTGTGGGGCTGTGCAGGTGTTAGGCGATGCTGTTATAATTGCTTTGTTGCCATGGTAACAGGAGACGTTGCAAAGGCGGGCCACGAGGCAGATGACACCGTTTGATGTTGCCGTATATGGAGAAATGACACGGCGGCGGATCAGCTAATTCAGGTGTGCCCTGCGTAGTGAGCCCATTCCCACCGCATGTAATTAACCACACCCAACAGTTGGTTACAGCTGTCCCCTGGGACCAATAGTGTAGCCAAAATGGGTATAAAAAGCAATAGAGATGAGTCAGAGACTGTTATAGATTTACAAAATGTATATTTGATGTTAATTCTTTTTTTTTTCTAAGAAAAATTGGGGGAAATGCAAGGGGGTGTAACAACCGAGAAGGTATAGTATTGGAGTGGGTGGCATTCCCCGAATGTCTGCATTGATGTTTCAATTCAGCTTTGAAAAAATTGATGTTCACCTGTGTGATTGTTTACTGTATGACTTAAGATACATTGACATGTACTAGAATGTATTACATGTAGGGATATTTTGTGAATATTAGTACATGAAAATTCAGTTCAAGAGAGATTTTTGAGTGGTGGTGCTCAGGTTCGTTGCTATCATTGTCTGAGACAAGTGATGACAAGTGGGACATACATGTCCAGTTGATCCAGACAAGGAGCTAGGTCATATCCCGATGAGATACAGGATAATCAATGATTGTTTCTATCTGGTTGTTTCACTCCTTGAAATTTTGTTCAGCCGTGGCTAAGTGTCAAGTGCTCCACATCTTGGAAAGGTTGGAGAGTCTTTTATCCTGGTATGATAGTCTGGTTCTGGGAATTGTCACAGCAGGACTTTAAAGCCAAGATTTAAGTGATGTCATGGCAGTTCTGCCACTTCCTGATTTGTTCCAAATGTTCCCCAGATAAAGGTGTATACACTGTTTATGTACTACTTTTGGTACATGTGGCTTATTTTAGGGAAAACGGGGAGCAGTCGACAGTTGTTGTTTTTTTTGTAATATACTGGGCTGCACCAATTCTATTTGTTGGTTCTCCAATTTTAAAGGTTTAAAGAAAATGCTAATTAGAATCTGAGGGCTGTACCTTGGTACACACAGTTCAGGGAGCGAATGTACCTATTGGCTTACCGATCATGAGTTTTATGTTCTTGACAGCAGGTTGATGTTCTGGATTCAAGATTACAGACACGTCTGTGGATCAAAGTTTCCAAGCCCTTTATTCTATTCTATTCCTGATTACAGTAGTTTCTTGTTTATATCATGAAACAGTTATAATAGTCTTTATTTGCAACAGTTTTAAGTGACCATGAATTCTCTTGATATCAGCATTACATAAAGATAGATCTGGAAACTTAAGATAATAACTTAAAGATGATAAGTCACTGCATGGCAATGTGATGTGAACACATGTACTGACTGTCATATAGCTTTCTAAAATTGGATAACGCTTCTAAAATGTTCCTTTTTCTATCTGAGTACACCATCACAGGTTTCTAGAAGGTCATTTCCATGCTCATGTCAGGCTCTTACAAAGAGGTCTAACAAAGAAGTCTAAAAACAGTTAAAGCACCTGAGTAGTAGCATCAACTGTGTATGAATCTTATTGCTAAAATACACTTAGTCTGTGGCATCTAATTCAACACACTCAGGTATAAGTAGATCTACACAATCATGTATGTCCACCAGTTGATTACTGTACCTCCTGGTCCCTAGAGATTTCCCATGCTTTTACTCTTAATTGGCATTTTTGCTATCATAGTGCTGCAGGGCGTGTCTAACATTTCAGATTGTTGGGGATCAGAATTCCAGGGCGTGTCTTATTCTAATTTGCCAGACATATATGGCTGATAAACTTTCAGAAATTGAAAGGCGTTTCTAACATTTCGGCCATTTCACTCTATGTAAACACTTGTCAACGTATCAAACTTCCCTCTGTTCAGTCTTTTTTAAATAAAATTTGTAGCTATAAGGAAATGCTATGGTTTGGGTCTAGCATAGGATTATTACAGACTGCATAAAGGTTAAATGTCAGTAGCCCCCAAACACTGCATTTTAAAAGCTATCATTACAATTTTTCAGTCCATTAGAACTGTGGTCTAAACTGCATTTTAATGGACAGTTGTGATGACATACCTCCAGCTCATAACACTCGAACAAACAGGTCATGAACACTTGAACACGTAAATAAGGCATCTTTGAACTCTCTCTAAGTCTGTTGCAAGCTCAGGAATATCAATCAATGAAGCCATTCATTCTCGATTATTTTTATAAATGTCTGTTTGCCTGGTTATAAATTGATTAAGGCTTAAAGTCATCTAGGTTCATGTTTCCATCAAATCATCAAATTCCATTATCAAATCTGCTGTCCAGTGAAACACTTCTTGTTGACTTTCATTTCCCAAACATGAACAAAGTCCTCAAACAGTGACAACATTGGAATGCAATTCATTGACGCTGCAGTTATTAAGGGGGGCCTGCATGCTGTTTTACATAGACTGATAGAGAAAAATCAGCCGTTTTAATAATGATGTACTGTAATTTTCCTAGCCAGACCACTCGAGCTCAAATTCAACGTATAGCGTAATCAGTGCATTCTACATAAAGCGTAACTATTGTGGCCTGAATTTAGTGTAAAGCAAAGCCAGCCTGCTGACTTTAATGTAATACATAGCAACCGCTTTTTTAGATTTAGCATTGAGCGTTATAATGGTACCCCACTTCATGCAGACCCCCATAAACACCTGTTGTGTAATTTGCATCGGCCTGAATTTTCGGATTGATGGAAAACTGACAAGAACAGAAGACATTTCAGCCTTTCTGCAGTAGCACTTTCTGGTTACATATCGTTCTGGTCTGGTGTGTTCTTGTTCCTCACACCTTTGTGCACTTGAGTCCTGGTAGGCCACTGCAGACCTTGTGTCCTGTGGTGGAGTTAGATATAGCCGATCAGCCTCTTCAGCTCTGATCCAACCCTGCTGAACTCACAGTGTGCACCGTGGTACTCTGATGTACAGCTGAAAAAAAGTAGGAGGCTCTGTCCAGATATTTCTGTCGTTACAAAAAAATGCTTTACACTCAGTCTAATGTCCTGTACATACCAGTAATGGTGGTTTCACTGCCTTGAATCTCTTTTAACCTATTCTTATTGTTTATTCTTATTAATAAAGCATGAGATCTTGCACATTGCCTTTACCACAATCTACTACCAGGTAATTTAAAAGCACTCGGAAGTTTATTTTAACACATCTATTTGATAAATTTACTTGAACCATTAGCTGGAATTCCTGATTGGAAATGACTCAATCAATTTTACTGAAATGGTGAAGGGAATGTCATCCCACAGGCTGTTGGGAAGTACAGAAGTGACTGAAGAACAGGGGAGGGAGGAGACTGCAGCCAGTGAGACTAGGAGGAAAAGAGACTTAGAGTTGTCATGGGAGGATTCATTCTACAGTGCCACCCCAGGTGGTACATGTAAAAGGATGGCAGCTTAGATGCTGTAACTGGGAAACATTAGGAAATCCTGGTTTACACCTACGTTGTGTTTCAAGGACAGACCTCAATGCAATGGAATCCTGTATTTGATAATTATTCGAGCCAAGGCTGTGACTGCATCTGACAGGAATGTAGGAAATAAGACTGAATACTGTTACTTTCCACAAGTGGCCTTTTCCATGCAGGTTAGTTTCAGTGACATCTACCCTTTTTTGATACAAGATTAACAGACAAACACATCATAGGTACCAAAAAAATTTTGACGAATGTGTGCTGCATGTCCAAGGTGGAATGTAATTCAAACCCTAGAGTGTAGTGGTCTTTAGGTATTCTATGACCCTATACTAGAGACCATCAACTGGTCAATCAACATCAAGGCATAAGTAGATGGACTTATCTGACATTAATACATGGCTAAAAGTAAAAGACATACATGTAATAGACAAGGTATTAAAGCACAAAGGTCTAACTTACAGACACGACAGCAGCACGCCGTGGCGTAAGACACAGGTGCCACCGTTCCGACACATCCCGGTGTAGCCACCTTCGTCCCGCGAACCTTCAGGGCAAGGTTCGTCCCCAGCTGAAGCAGCCGTTTGAGCTGTGGATAGGAACATCCCAATCAGTTCTGTCTTATCACACAGGGAAAAAAACTACAGCTTACTTGTAACCCTGGGGTACTGGTGGCAAATGGGTAGGTAGCAGAACATTGTTGAAGGATACAAAGTTTTGCAGCTACGATTCATGACTTATATATCATGTGGTAGTGGTAATCGTGGTAGTATGTCCCCATGGCATGTGGTTGGCAGCCTCGTGTATAGGGGAGCTTCAGGTATCAGTCATCTGCATTTATAAGAACCAAACACACTTATGGAGAAAAGTACGGCTGACCTGGTGTGCTTGGCTGAAAATGCAAGCTGTAGCAAGGCCGCATTGCACTTCTATCTACTTGAAAAAGCACCATGCTTCTCCCTAATTGAGGATAACTTAAGAGAAAAAGAGAAGTAGTATAGTGACTTCTCCTAGCTATACCATCATAGTTGGCTATATAGTTAAAACAGTAAAAGAAAAAAGTTTCAATCTTCATACACAGCCGACACTGACACTTGAAATGTTTTCCCTTGCATTAGACCTTAAGAGTCTTGAGTCTATATTATATATAGCTATCTCTTTGCCTTTGTAGATATCAGAAGTACTATCAAGTAGACCCACCTGTAACGTAAGGAAAGATAGCAGCAAGGCAGCACAGCAGCAACACCCAGATATGAGCCATTGTAGAGCAGATATCAGTCTTCACTAGACAGCAGCTTAGTGAAACTTTCTGACAATAAGTGATATCCTCTTTTGTTAGATCCCCTTTAAAACTGCGTCTACACCCCCACAATTGTGTATGATAAGTGGTTGGAATTACTTTTTAATACCTACAAATGTACATCCCCAATTGATGGTTACAATAAGTGGTTTGAATTACTAGTAATGGACTCCAAATCCACAGAGTCCTTTGACAACAATGAAGTGGTTGTTAGTCCATGGGGTAACTTTTTGATGGTTATTTTTCATTTTCAAAATTGTCAGCAACTCTTGTAATTATTGTGTTTTTCCCTTGGCCATGTACGTTTGCACTTGGTTAAAATAGTAAACATGTAATGATGTCAGATATGAAGGGGTAATCATTTGCTTCTGATTTGCTGTGTTTTGGCACCTCCTGTCACACAGTCTACCATACATTAGTCTTTTCCAGGAAAAGGAATGACTGATTAGTGATAGTACTGCTTAGAGCATTTTTGCCCAGAGGCTGAAATGCTCAGTGGCTGCAAGGAGGTTTAAAATCACATTTTAAACCTCCTTGGTTGCTAGAATGTACATTCTGCCCATCTGTATGACTGTGTAGAGTCATGTTTTATCATTTTTTAACAAAGGGAGGAGCTCTTCCACTTTCCTCCTTCGATATGATGGTACATTTACTCTATTGATAATCATTAGTCATCACATCACATTGTCTATTAGACTGTCTCTGCTGGTTACAGTAGCTTCTGCCTTAATTCAAATTAGTGTCATTGGTCAACATATCAATGCACTGCACAGTAGCTTTGGATGGCTAAGCTCTGGAGACAAGCTTACTGTACAGTGTAGAATGATCACGCTAGGTGCAATCAGTGGGATATAGAATGATGAATGATGTCTAGCAAGAATGGATTGGGACACTCTGAAGAAACAGGGCCCATATTACTTAATATCCAGTTTACTGCTTATGCTACCCTGGGGGCCAGCCTTGATTGTTTCTTATCTATCATCTCAGTGATGGCGTAGGCGGGATAGTGAAAGGGGGTGGCTGCTATTGTGTGTGGTGCCTGCCACTCAGGGTAGCTTTTGGCAGCCTTAATAGTTGTAATTCAAAAGTTTTTTTCAATTACAGTCTGGGGATTGTGATTTATGTATCCTGAAACAACCACAGTTTTCAAAATTGATGCTGTTCAGTGTTCTTCCTTTGTCAATAGTATATCGTATATATGATACATCGTGTTGGGCAGCTTACCCAGACTAAGCTCTATACTTCTCTTATAATTAGGGATTTGTTTGTTCAGATGGTCAGTCCCAGCCAAATGTAGCAGACAGATAAAACTTATTGAAGACAGAGACAAATCTATTAGTCTATCATATAATAGCATTACTATCCCAGCTTCCTTCCTTTCCAGCATGATCACATACATCAACAGCTTCATCATCATCATCAGTATTTTTTTATTATTTATTTCACTTCTCACTTTGACATTCTATAGGTACATGTATGAACATAAGCTGTTCTTGATAAAGTGCCAAAAACATTCACTACAAAAAATATGTTTGTTTCAGGAAGGGAAGCAGGCATCTTTGGCAGCTGATTTCTCCATCACACAGTTCAAACATGTTGGGAAGCTGCTGGTGGTGCACGGGCGCAACAGCTACAAGCGCTCAGCCTCCCTGAGCCAGTTTGTCATCCATCGGGGTCTCATCATCTCCACCATGCAGGTGGGTGGGAAATGAAGGTTGGATGTTTAGTTAAATGGAGGATAAAGAATGGGTGTCATTCTTGTATTTCACATAAAGTTTGTTCCTCTGCATGGAGCTGGAGTTTAGTCTCTGTCATGGTCGTAAGTAGGTGTTAGTATCCAAGTATCCAAGTCGTGGGATGAGAGACAGAAAAGAAGAGGAAACAGGTTGGAAAGGAGAAAGGGAAAGAGCAAGAGAGAAAATTCATGTCATTTGTATGATTTGGGAAGAAAATAATGAAGGAGCAAGTGTCATGCACATTCAATATTGAAATATGTTTGTTTCATGAAGGAAAGCAGGCAGCTTTCATCGTGAAGGAGCAACAGTTACTGTGTATAACATGCAAAAACACCCAGGGTATCAGCACCTTGGATAGGGAAGGGGTTGACAAGAGATGGGAATGTATATTAGAGAGAGGGAGGGAGGGAGGGTAGATAGGAGGGAGAGGGGAAACCTGTCAGAATGAATGCATCTTACTAAGGGCCTTAAGGTTTGTAGAATGTAGTTTGTAGAAGTGTGAATATCAACTGATGGTTCCTTCTGTTTCAGGCGGTGTTTTCATCTGTGTTCTACTTTGTCTCCGTGGCTCTGTACCAAGGCTTCCTCATGGTGGGGTCAGTAACCCTCCACTTTATCTATCATTATTGTGACATAGCGTGTTGTGATTGTAAACTATCCTGAGTTTAGTTAGAAGATAACATAAATGATGATACTATCAGAACATCTGAGTGCTGTTCATGACATTGGACAGAGACAGTTTCCCGGCAAACAGCTTCCAAGAAGCAGCAAGTCCCAAATTACCCTGGCCTCAGTTCAGTTCCTACATCAGAAAGACATATTAAATGACTCTTGCAAGAATGCCACAGGGCTGATTAGACCACAGAGAATTTACAGCCCATCAGATATAAATGCCTTTGTTTGCTTTTGCATCCTCACTGCAACATCACTTGGGAGTCATCACATCATTTGTTCAGGTCCCAGTCCTAAGATTTTGCTTATCTGTCGCCCAGGTTTGTATAGACTGCCCACTTTGGGCACACTGCACATTAGTGGGTGTTCTGAGAAGTGCTTGATTCTTAATGTCTCTGAGATAAAACTCAGGGTAAGTATTTTCATAATGAAGCAGATTTAGGTGTTGTCCATAGAAATCTTCTTGAGAGTTTCATCAGTTGAAGATGGTGTGTACCGCCAAAGTACTTCTCACTGTACTATGAAGTAATCCAAACTAACTGCTCCTGTTGCAGATATGCCACAGTGTACACCATGTTCCCTGTGTTCTCCCTGGTGTTGGACCAGGATGTCACCCCTCAGATAGCCATCACCTATCCAGAACTGTACAAGGAGCTGACAAAAGTTAGTGTACACCCTCTCTGTTCAGTACAGTAAATGTTAGTATACAGGTGTTAGAATGCTGAGGAGGGGTCTGATTTGGGAAATCAGGAGCATAAGGGGATGTACTCGCAGACCTCAGACCATGTTGTGTTCTACGTATACATTGCACTTGACAAGGGTTGGAAAAGTTGGTATCATTCAAGGAGCTGAGTGTTTAGGGAGGAAGCAAGTCTAATATTCCTTTCCAAGTTGGCACTAATGGAGAGAAATAATGATTGTGTACTGTTGGGACTGTTGGTTGTATTGACTAAGTTGTACTCATCACTTTTATGATTGATCTCTACTCCCCATCTTTCTTCAGGGAAGATCGCTGTCCTTCAAGACATTCTTCATCTGGGTTCTCATAAGTATTTACCAAGGTATGAAGATGGCATGACTCATTTCTACTCAAGATCGACTCATTTTCTCACCAGACTGAAGCCTCCCTAGCCTAGTTGATACACGGTTCAGGATTAGATATAAAACTAAGCTCTTCATCAAAGGATTTCCTTTAAGCAAAATTTTATTGAGATGTTGATCATCATTGTTGTCATTCCTCTTTATTCCACCAGGTGGCATCATTATGTTTGGTGCCTTGCTGCTGTTTGATGCAGATTTTGTGCACATTGTGGCCATCTCCTTCACCTCCCTGATCCTGACGGAGCTGCTGATGGTGGCCCTGACTGTCCGCACCTGGCACTGGGCCATGGTCATCGCTGAGGTCTTCAGTCTGGGAATATACGTGGCTTCTCTTGCTATCTTCAAGGAATACTTTGGTGAGTTTGAAGCTGTTGGTTTCATTTCGGCAACACACTGATAACCCATTGTTCTTGTCTAATCTGTTTCCTAGTCTCTTTTTTGTGGAGAAATACATGTTAGATATTCTTTTTGTCACACATTCGTACAAGGACTTATCTAGGCCAAACATTGCAGTAAATGCAACTTAGTCAAGTATATAGTATTGTAGAAATTATATAGGAAATAAATCAGGCAATTGCTGTTAGTAATGTATTATGATATCTGTAAGTAAAACCTTGTTGCTTTTTTGCGTTTCGGTGCTTTCGCACCGAAACGCAATGTCCTGGCTTTTACCTTCAAGCATGCATGCTTGGTTCAACACTGTGTCGCACACAATAAGACCTTATATGGCAATACGTTCTCAAATCCTTGTATAGCCGTTGCCTTATATGGCAAGAGAGCAGGAAAAGGCAGGCACGCCAGATTTGCATGTGACACAGGACGGCGACCGCATGTAAATGCTACAACTGTTCGGAAATATCATTGCATTGTGGTTTCGGACTTTAATATCCTGAAAAATGACCATATTACATCTATTCCACAAGATTGCAGAAGAAAAAAAATGATTTCGTCAAGAAAACGAGCAAAAATCGGCATAAATGATACCATATAGTGAGGTTATAGCATTACGTCCAGAGTAAATAGTTATGTACCGCAGCTTGGCCGATCTGGCAACGCCAAGCACTTCGGACCCAGAAGATCCGGGTTCGTCTCCGTGCATGGATTTTTTTTTTCTTTTTAGATATTGAATATCAAAAATATATATTGATATTATATTAATCTATCAATATCATATTTATGAATATCATTTTTTTCATTAATAAATAAAGAAATATTTTATATTTGTTATTTTTAAATATTCATTTAATATATACAAGGCCTTTGTCTTATGAACAGGACTTCATAGATTCCAAACCCGGCATTCGAATTTTTCTGTTCATTGTAATGGAAAATACCGTGCAGCGGCTCCTATGCGCGGTAAGATGATTCTTGCAAAACACTCGCCACTAAACTTCTATCCCCGATGTAAACAGAGGCTCTTGATGTTGTTTGCAAAACAGCGATTCTTTGTTACAGTAGCAAATGCTCCATTGTTCAGTATCGACTTCATTCAGACAACACGGACGTGGAAAGTGGCGCCCCTCGGCACAAAACTATGGGAATTTTCATATGGGAGTTCGCTTCAGCGGGAGTTTTGTTTTTGTTTTGACGGATAAAACGCGAAAACCCACGCCGCTTTCGGCACACTTCCGGGTTCATTGATCGCTAAAATTACGCAAAAGCCACCATCAATCGGCAAATAAATGTATGCTTTCCCGAAAACATCTTTTGGTTTTACATTTTCTTCACCATAATGTTGCTATGTAGTCGATAAAACCGCGTTTTTATTGCGTTTTCATGTGTAACATTTCAGACAAAGAAAAAACTTAGACCGCGATTCTGCTGCCCCATGATGCACTTCGTCTGCAATATTCCCGCCTTCAGCTGCAGCAATAACCAATCAGAGACGCGTAATGCGATCATGTGATGATGATTACGTAACACGCGAAATGCATCTTGGGGCAGCAGGATTTGAACAATATGGCGGCGGGTGATCGAAAATGAAATGATTTCGTCAATGCAACGCTGTATTTTGCGGCATAAATGCCGAGAGACGAACTTTTATTTTTATCTCAAAATGCGTTTTACACGTTTGTCTTTGACTAGCCCGGTAGAAATCAAGCGGATCGTCGTCTGGTCCTTCAATATCAAGGGAGTTTGTCAGATATCCTGGCGCGAGGTTCTCAGCAGCGTGACGTTTAAACTTCAAAACGTTTTACTCAAAATTTGAGCGGAGTAGAGGGTTAAGTGTTGACCCCAAATAATGGTAATGTTTTCCCGAAAATTCCTTGAAAATGGAACGATTAAGAAAGACACCAGGACTTCATAGCGTGCCGAATACCGGGGCGTGGTCACATCTTGGAGACGCGCCGAGCGACAGCGGCAGATGGGGGGTGCGCACTTTATTAAGGTTTTTCTGTGAAGTATCTCAGCTGGCGTGATTGGGGTTGCGGTGAAGCCCAAATCGGGGGTGCGCACTTTATTTGGGGTGCGTCCTTTATTAGAAGAAATACGGTAGCTGTTGATTTGTTTGACATTTGGTAGTCATTTTAGATAGAACCTTAGCTGTTATGAACTTCTATTTCACTTAATTACCATAGTGCTGATGATTCAATGGTGCTTTTTCAAATTTTATGTTTTATTGCGTGCCATGTACATAATTACATTGATAGCTTTTATAATGAGCCTATTATACATTTTACAAATAAGCACAAGTTGTAGGCCAAGACCAGCTTTTTCAAAAGCACTTAAGTTAAGTGACGTAACTTCAAAATTGCTTTCCCCAATCTGCCTTTCTCTATTAAAACAGTACTCATTTCCCAAAATGACAATTTTTCTTATAGACTGAACAGCCCTTGAGTGACTTCCTCTGGCAGATTTTACTTCAAGTAAAGGGAAAAGACAATTCACACTTATAAACGTAGCCGAAACGCCAGCTTTTTTTAAAAGCTCTTGTTTCCTTTCCAGATGAAAGCTTCATCCTGTCCCTGACGTTCTTCTGGAAGGTGACAGTGATCACCCTGGTCAGCTGTCTGCCGCTCTACGTTCTTAAGTACCTGCGTAAAAAGTTCTCTCCACCCAGCTACTCCAAACTCTCTTAGAGAACGAGCGTCCTTTTCAGGAGAGACTATGTGCAATATTCCTATAGTTCCACATGTAATTAGCTGCCCTTGCTTTTCTCTCCCATGCAAGTCCAATAATTGGTTAGAAGATATATGGTATCCATAGTGAATTAGACAAAGCATGGCAATTATAACATTACTGTACTTTTCAAAACATTACTGTACTTTTCAAATAGTCCGAAAATACTAGTTAGAAAGGACTGAATTTGCAATTGGAACTTCAAGTTGATTTCCAGCATGAAGAATATAAGGTTGTCACATCATTTTTTCTAGTTTCTTGTCTAAAACAAAGACCACTTGAATATAAAGTTGATCATCTTGCGGTGAATGATAATTATTGTATGAATGACTTGTAGAAGGGTAGATACTTAACCTGTACAGGATACAATATATGTGGTGTACATTTGTAAAGATAATGTAGGAATCTATTTGAACAGGTACCAAATCCTTCTTGAGGTTTAGTATGTTCAGCTAGGGATTTGCAACCCTCAGACTATGATCTTATTGATGCATGTTATGCTTGTAATCTTTAGAAATGCTTTTAGATATCCAGTATCAGAATGTTGCACTGTAGTTTACACCTTTAATGAGTTATGTATATGATAACAATTGCTGTAGCTACAAAATGCATGTAGTGTTGTGAAGACAAAAACTTTTGTGATACAGAGAAAGGGACTGTTTGTCCTTCTCTCCATGTTTGAGATTGTCGCTACTTTATTTTACTATGCAATAAGTGCTTCCAGTTCTTTATGTTGTTTGTGAAGTGACAGTCATATTGAATGTTTGTTAAATTTATGATTTTAAGAATTGTTAAATTCACCCATTAATTCTTTGCTGCTGGTATTTGGGATTATGCAGTATGATAGAAAATGTTTTAAATCATCAGAAACTGTTGTGTTGGATACTATTATATATCATAATACATTGCAGTCACCTCAGATTGTTCCTTTCAACTTGTAACACAGGAACTTAAGACGATTAAAGAAAAGAATGATAGTTGTCATATTTTTTGTTTCCTTTTTGTCATCTTTCCGCATGCTTGTTTCTTCGAAACCTCTTTATTTATTTCACGGGTGCTTTTGTCTGCGCCAATATTTTCTTTGAAGTATAGTTCTTATAGTTGCACATAGTACACAGTCATGTAACTACTGTATCAGATGTTTACAGTCATAAGGCCAGGTAGGAGACCTCTTGTGCACATGTAATGAAGGCATGTACAGTACTAATCTATTACCTATGTGAAATACAATGTTCAACTTAGCAATACTTCCAACATATATCAGTTTGATGACAACTTAATAGATCTGGTAGAGAAACTAACATCATTTTTCGGTAAAGTCATGTACCTAAATGCTGCTAGCAGGTAAATGTCACTAATACAGCTGTTGAATAGCTTACAGAATTCAGAGGTCATGTAAGGCAGAAAGTGTACAAAGTAATCAGACTAGTCTTGGCTAGGAAGTTCAAATCCTGTTATTTAGGAATGATGCATTTGATCAAAGTAACATTCAGAAATTTGTGATTTTTAGAAGTAGTTGTGTGAGAGGAAGTTCAGTAATTGGTACAGTCCTTGGTCTGGTATGAGTCGTATAAGGTGCACTTTTGCAATGTAAGGTATGTGGTCACAAAATGTTATGGGCGTACAAAATGTTTGGGCCAGTTTTGAATTCGGAATGCTCCAATATTTTAATTACTACCATTACCACAAAGATGTATAGTGCTGCTCTAGGGCCAATGAAGACTGTGAATAATCATACAATAACTAATATTCTGGCCATTTTGGAACAATAGATTAGTGTGAGGTGTTATGAATAGAAAAAGTTGTACAGCACTGTTGAAATGCTATGGTTGACAAGAATGTGAATAATAAAAACTGTCACACTTACATGTATTGCATTGTACTTTATTGTGTTTCTTTAATCAATACGATGTGTACTTACCATCACCACGAAACAAATTCATTTTATTTTTAGATAGGTTTATGCTCTATTATAATTACACTTTTCCCCTTTTCTTACAATGTGGAGATTGTTTTCTTAAATTGTTCTTATTAGGGTTCAAATGCTATAATTGCATTAGAAAACAAATAATTTACATAACTACTGTAGCAGCCATGAACATTTAGCTTTCCTTTCTCTTTTGTTACAATTCTTCTTTATGAGCTGCATCACCATCAGTGGGATAGTCCACCGTGACTGTTGTTTTATTTTCCTCAGGATTTACCCCCCTAGCAAACCTAGTCCCATCAGGCCAGGTGACTTCCAGTTTCCAGGCCGTGCTCTGCCTCAGTCCAAAGTGTGCGACCGGCTCCATCTGACACAGGTAGCCAGAGCCTCCGTCGATCACCCTCAGCTGGCGCTTGCCGTCGCTTGCCTCCACCACCACCTTCGCGCCCCGTGCCGGTCCGCCATGTTGTGTTTTTGGGTAGACCCGTATCCAGTTGTGGTCCACCCAGGATCGGACCTTATACAGAGTTAAGGGCTGGGCAGTGGCCTCGCCATGGGACAGGAGAACTTCTAAAGAGCCGTCTCCATCTACATCAGCCACAGAACCACCTGTTCCATAACCATATGGCTCCCGGGCATCCCCAACGTCCACCTCTGATACTTTAAGACTTCCGTCATCTTTTCTCTTCACCCTGAATAGTCGGTTTGGGGCCTCTTCCTCATCTAGCACGATATTATTGAAAAATACTTCAAGGTGACCATCATTGTCAAAGTCAGCAGCTAGAACTGTCCTGATAGGTGATGGTTTAGCAAATTCCTCAGTTGCAATGTCCTGAAATTCTGGTTTATCTGGCTCCCCCCTCTGTATGTAAAGCCTGTGGGGACCCAGCCAGTTGCCGTAAACAATATCCATTCTTTCATCACCATTGAAGTCTGCCAGGGCCAGACCCCGTCCATGTTGTCTGGGGTCCAAGACTCCCACAGGTTGTGCCATGTCCTGGAATGTACCGTCACCCTGGTTGATAAAGAGAAAGTTCCCTCCATTCTCGTTGACACAGAAGACATCAGACGCATTACTGAGAATAGGACCCACCACAACACCTCTTCCCCCGATTAACCTGGCGACACCAGCCTCACTAGCGACATCCTTTAACTTCAAGATTCCTTTTGAGACGTCGCTTTTCTCCCCATCCAACTCAATCAGACGGTGGGGGCCGATTCTTCCCCTGGCATAGTTGGCCACGTACACGGCGTACTTTCCCGTACCTTCACGGTCCACACAGGCCACCGATCGCCCAGCATAGTTCAGGCTCACATCTGTGTTAATCTTGTCAGACAGGACATCTTCATATCTTCCGTTTCTGTACTTGAACAGCTTGTCTCCGTAGGAAGACCTCCCGGCAAACGCGTCGTTAGTGTTGAGAAAGTAGATTTCCTCTGCCCCATCCCCATCTACATCACAGGCACAGACTCCGATGGCCTGACCTTGTGGGTCCCGCAGATAGTAAAACTTGGAGTCAGGATCATCGATGGCGAGATTCTCCAGCTTCTTGGTGGCACTGTTCCACTTCAGGACCAGGTTGGGGCCGCTGAACCCTGCCACAATCCACTCAAAGTCTCCATCCCCATCAACATCAGACACAGCGATGCCATAGTTCAGCTGTTTGGGGTTAGCATCACTCTGGATGGACTTCTTTGAGATAGAACGGAACATTCCACTGGACATGGACACCAACTGTGGGGCTGTGAGTAACACAGCCAGCATCAGAACAATAGCAGGACAGGAGGCACCAGGTGTGCATGATGTAACACAGGTACTGGGCATGGTTGTACCTTCTTATTAAATAGAGGAGCAAGACAGACAGTTGTTCCTCAAAGGCTTGTTCACTGTCCTTCTCAGATGAAGCTGGGTTATCTAACATTCGACAGCCTTGTTGTGTAAGTCGTGGCAATTGCAACAGTGTGTGACCAGCTGGTACAACCCCGGTGTTTTGGCGGAAGTGACGTATCACCTCGTACCCAGGGCACAACAGTGGCAAAATAGCCTGGGAACGACAGTCACGTGATAGGCACCTGTCGCGGTATTCTGGTATTTTCTATCCCGGCCAATCGGAGCGGTACCCTCATCTGAAATAAGAACGTTCCCTGGTTGCCGTGTGGGACAGCCGAGCAGCATATGGTATGTGAAGGTGCAGTCATACAAATCCGGATACCATAACATGTACGACATTAACGGTAGTGACCGGGGTAGATTGTTCACTCCTTGCAGTCTGGAATCATACATTGGACGTGCTTTGACGTTACTATAGTAACTTGAAGCTGCTACGGCACACAGTACAGTGTTTTCAGTAGCTGCTTTTCAATAGAGCAGTATTTTGCAAGTACGTGTACATGTGTGTAATGTGTGTGCTCATTCATCAACATAAATGTAGGTGGCGCTTCCACGGCTTTCCGTTGACTTCTCCCGCGTCAAGCAGGGTTTTTAAAAGTCTTAAACTTCATCCCAAAGGTGAATGAAGACGTCTGGACCTGTTTGACAAAGTTTTCACCGCCATTAAGCCAAATGTCGTGTATTTCTTCAAATTTTTACAACATGCCCTAATAGAGTCTAATATGCAGTTCCGCTCCCGGCCGGCCCAAGAAAAGTGGCTGAACGACCGTCAAATTGCCAAATTCCGGTCTTTCCGGGAATGGGAAAATCGCGAAAGGCTCGGAAAGGGGGTTGAATTTTAGAGGCTCATTTGATTTTGTTTCGATTAATGCGATCATTTGAAATTAAGAATAACAATATCTAAGACATATCACAAACAAAACAATGAGATATTAGACGATAGATGACACGTTTCCTTATCATTTTACCAATAGCGAATATATATAGTAGTGACAAATTGCCACGTTCTGTATGGCTTCCACGCCCAGATTACAATGATATTTTGAGAAACAAGAAGACGTTGAACAAATAAGAAGACGTTGAACAAATGAAACTGTGTTTTGTTTGTTAGTTATCAATAAATCCAGTTTTCCTTACAAACCGCTGTAACTTAGTGTACAATAAGTGGATTACTTGTAAATGCAATATAACCTTACGCACTGGGGGAAAGCCACATGGTTGTTCAATATTCTATTGCTGCAAAACTTATGAAATCTCGGTATGTTCATTGTCGACAATTTGCTACGGCCAAAAAGGTGCGATTGGCTTCTGCTTTTTCAAAGGTAACGTTACGTCTTTGGAGGATGCTAGTGCAGTGGCATCTGCTATGAGATAGTACAACGCATAGTGAAATGTGGAGTGAATCATGAATGCCGACATCGTTCAAACGTCTTGCGTTTGGCACTTTGGATTTCAGAATTCTAGAAACGTGAAGCCGCTGAGCAGAAGTTCTTTTCGTAGGTGTAGTCGGGAACCTGCTTGAACGGTGCTTGTTGTGATTTCTATGTAGAAGTTAACTCACGTACGCGTCTTTACGATCTTACTAACAAAGTTTCGGGTTTCAATATTGTTAAATTGACATACATGAGCTTTGATATAAACGTATGTTAGGCCACAGCAAGTAATTTTTCTGGATGACATCAGCGCGCTCATTAATTTTCGCCTGATTTCGAAATAAAAAACAAGAAATTTCATTGCCCTCCGACGGTGGTCAACATGCCAAAAATTGGCAAATATGTCGTAAAGGTTGACAGTCTAAGGTGTTTCATTGCATATGAATACCCAGTGTAGTTCCTGCCCATGATACTATAATAAGAAGCTGTTTTCTACATTTGTTCTAGCAAGGACATTATATAAATGATGGGGGGGATCTAGTTAATTGAGTTTTATCGCATATGAATTCCCAGTGTAGTTGCTTCAGATGATGGTACAACAAGCTCTTTTCTGCATTTGTTGTAGTTAGTCTCTGGAGATGTATACACATCTACAAGGACATGTTTACATTAAATCAAGGAGGTTTTATATTATATATGAAAACTCATTGGTTGAATACAGGAATAAAAGACCTGTTGGTCATGTTATCATATTTCGTCGCCTCAATTCTTGTTTAACAAGACTTATGATCTTAAAATTTGAAAATTAGGAATCTTTTTTTTTTTGGCCCGCCTTGTTTTTTTTTTCGCCCTATCTCATTAATTTTGGAGTCTGCGGAGGATGTCATCCATAAAATTTACTTGCTGTGGCCTTATGACTAAACAAAGGAATGTTCCTTTGAATCAAATGCTCTTCTTTCTTTTGATTACAATCACTTTCGTTACTGGTGCTCATGAACATAATTTATCCAACTCGCTCTTCGGTGTCAGGACCACAGCACAAGTGAAAGAGACAGCCCGAGAAAATAGTGTGAACATTTGTAATTGCTTGGCTTGGGAGACACACTAAACTTGCCCTCTAGGATTTCATCATTAAATCTGACAAATAGGGAAGAAATAGGAAGAGTTAGACGAAAAATGAGATGGTCGCATTTTGTTGTTGTTTTCGAAACGGACGACAGTTGATGCGCGCGCAGATGTCATCCATATACTAGTAATCAAGTCAGTGCGACCTGACTTATTTAAATGTTTACAGCATCTCCAAAAACTTTTTACGTTACGATATAATTTTGATAACAAAACCATTGGCTAGTCTAGCAGGCATTAAAAATCCCTGTAACGGTACATATGAAGTCAAAATCATTACTGCCCTTTGTACAAAAATGTACCTTTTTGTATGAAGATTTTTGTCTTAAAGTATTGTGCATGTATGTTGTAGTGCACATATCAAGATGCCTTGAAAACTACATTACCTATGGGATTTCGGATTATTTTGTAAAATAGATTAGTTCTAAGACTGCAGTACCAACATGGATTACTTGTCGGCACTTCACTGAAATCTAGTTTGAAAATATAAAAGCGTAACTTTCTGACATAAATAGTACTCAATAACATGATGTTCACTGCTACAAATTATGTCACCTAACAACTTTCCCGACATAAGTTACACTAAAATGCGGAAATGAGGACCTTATTTGCATAATCAAAGAGAAACATTTATAATACGTCACTCGAAAACATTAACATCTCCATGGCAAAGCCATAAGGTCCCAGAACTCTGGCTTGTGCATATTTCATGCCATACATTTTTCTTGCCCGCTAGGCCCCAGTTTGGAAATGTGTCCCTGAGCACTAGCATTTCATGTGACAACAAAGAACACCGTATACCTGTTCACAGAACACAAATTTATTCTGTAATGTCTTATAAGACCACATCTGTTTATGTCAGATTCCAACTTTCTACTACATGTACAAGTATAAGAAAGGCCTTTATATCAACCAAGAATACCTGATAACATCTTGTATGTACAAATGATATGCATCTTTTGTTTATCAGTTGACAGGAATACACATTCAACATCTAAACATGAGAATTAACTGTTATAAATATTATTACAGATATGTCAAGTAAATACTGTTTTAAACATTGCAATCATCAAATCAGTATTGCTGCAGGGTGGCAATAAGGATATACAACTTGTAGAACAAACATCCTACCCACAATTTCATGATCGTTTTTAAGAAAAAATACATCTACTCAAAGTCTGAGAATCAAACACCTTGAAGAAGACCCAAGTACTCTTGTACTAGTAAGTGCTTTGAAATATACAAAATTAATATCTCACTTAAGCCCTATATCAGTATATATAATTATATATTTTCCAAACTAATCCAACTTTAGCGGTGTTGTAGCAGAGATACACTTTATATACGTCAGAACTTAATACATTTGTATCTGGAAATAGCAGTAATACTCAATATTAAAATGATATTAAAAGGTTGTAGGAAGATGATGACATTGCACACAATGTGTACTCACATCTGAAAACTTGTCACAAATCAGACACTTGGCAAGATGGGGTTATATGAATAACAATGACTTACTTTATTGTACCTTTCTCCAATGTTATTCTTTCAGCTCTTTGACACTTCTGATACAGGAAGGTGCCCTACATTTCTCTACCCCTCCTCAGCCACCCCAAGCTTACAGCTGTTTTTCTCCACATGCACCAGAGCTTTCCCTCCCCACTTCATGTGCCACAGATCAACAATCTGGTCCTTGTCCCCATTCTTCAGATTATTCCCACAGAGCGTTAACTTCCTCAGCCCTGCAGCAGTGTGTTCCAACATCTCCAGGGTTGTGCTGCTGAGTGGAGCGGTCAGTCCACAGCCTGACATGTCCAGCTCCTGGAGAGGGACCCCTGACTGGACGGTCTCCAGGACTGTCTGGAGCGTCTGGTTCCCCAGCTTACAGTTAGTGGACACTTGTAGGGACTGTAGGACAGGGTTGGACTGCAGGGCTCTGTAAGGACAGTGGGGGAAATCTGCAGTTAGTAAACAAGTCTTAGCACAGAACCATTACTGTTACTGTCAGGCGTATTCTTTTAAAAGAAATATTTCTTTTGTTTCTCCATTCTTACACCAAGAACAGCCTTGTTGGCATATCATATACATATACATTTCTAGCTAATTCAGGATGGCAATGCCACAAACATCCCAAAAGGTATTGAATAGAAAAGACCATATTCTTTTGCTGCACTGACATTTTAAAACACTACAGCACTTGTATCCACTTTCATACTTGTTTAACCATTTATCCAGCCATCCTTCCATGAACAAGTCCTGACCTGGTGATCTCCTCCAGCATGTCATCACACAGGTAGTTATCAGCCACACTCAGGTGCTTCAGCACACAGTCAGGCTGCAACAGACAACATGACGTTACAACATCACAAAAGTCTGCTCTTTTTCTTTTCAATTGGACTATTCCTTTTCACTTTATTCTAATGTAGTTACACATGTTTATTGTTTATTTGCACATAAAAGAACAAAATCATTTGGTAACAGCGGGGAAAAAGTACATGCAGGTGAGAACATAAAACTATAAGGTTTTTCAAGGGTCGTTCCTGAAATTGAGATTTCGTTTTGACTTCACCTGAGCGAGGTACAAGGAGACGTGTCTGGCCAGGTGGTTGTTACTGGAGGTGGCAATGACCCCGCGGAGGTCAAGTGAGGTCACCACGTCCTGCGCCAGACATTTCAGGAGCAGCTCCACCCCTGTTGAGCCCAGGGGATTGTGGGATATGTCCAGGGTCTGGAGGTGTAGGGCTCCTGGATGGTCACATAACAAATAGGGTTCAAAAAGAAAATGAGGCAAAATGAAAAAAGTGAAAAAAATCAAATGAATAAGCAGTGTCTTCCCCAAAATTACCTCATCCCCAACTTTTCTAATAGGTTAGCCATCTTCCACCCTACCCTTCCATTAAAACACACCGGCCAACCAACAAAACTAACCTTTCAGCCCATCCATGAGCTGCCTGCGGTGCTGCTGGAACACCTTCATACTCAGGCAGCAGGACTGCAGCTGCAGTACCGTCAGCAGGGGGCAGGCCTGCACCAGTCTGGCCAGGGGCAGAGTGCAGCTGTCTCCCAGTGGGTTGAAACCAAGGTTCAGATTTTCCAGGTGCTGAGACAACAACATGTGCTTTAATACAATTTCTACTAGTTCTGTTTGATATGAAAGCAGCACTTTTTCTTACATCATGACAGATTTTATCTTCTAACTTCTCTGGCTCATAACTTTTAATATGGGTATTTGCAATGGGTGGCATGCTAGAATTAACAAGTGAACTAGGAAATGCCCAAACCTATGCTGGTGGCCTGCATTTTTCAGAAATCATTTCAAAAACATAATACAGGCCACCCCACTTCACAATGACACTAGCTATCTTGGTGCTGTGCCTGTCCTTGGTGCTGAACAGTATTCAGTACAACACTGCTGACATTCCTGTTGAGTAGCCTCCATAGCAGGCTCTGAACCGGGGCTAAATAATACACATTTTGCAGCCAACCCGTAACTATCAGCCACCCCCACCCCCGTAACCATTTTGCCGGTAGAGCCTGCATTATAACGGCGGGTCAAAGCGAAATTAAAATCACGTTAGGAGCAATTCGCATGTCCGCGACAAGCAGTTAACACGTTAACAACTCGGCCCGCACGCGCGACTGCTCATTTACATACAGCATGTTGTTTACCAACACGCGCCGACTGGTACATCTGGTAACTCGTTTTTGCATGCATCGTAAAGTTTGTGGCAAAAAAGTTTGCTATTTCAACTTCAACTGTTCCAAAAGACAAACATGAACATGGGCTAAGGCAAACGCTAGACAAACGCAAGTTTTAATGTGCCTCGGATTGCATGATGACAGTGAGGGAGGGGGGCATCTACCATAGTGAAATAAGATGGAAACAAACTTAGCTACGTCTTATCTGGTCTACAACAAGGGTCTGGGTGGGTGAAATGGCGACCACATCATATTCGCTCATCGGCAATGGATGCAAAATTGATTTGCCATGGCCTGTAGCTAGGCCGACGAAGCTATCGTTGCCTTGTGTCCCGGCTCGGATGGCCCGAGAGTGTCTTTCCGATGGGGAAACCGCCATGCGTCGCGCGATCAACCCTCCGTCCTGGCAAGGGTGTCAGACATGCCGAAATAAGTAATTTTAAACTTCTGTATCGATATCTCCAAAAAAAGAGAATTTTGAGAATTTGTACCGTTAGAAAATTGTCGGGTTAGTGCACACGGGGGCGTGAAAGCGCACTGTCTGGAGGAGGTGCGTGTACTGCTATTGTGCGGTCTACCATAGGCAGGAAATTCGCACCTCTGCGTTAATTCTCCTAACGTGATTTTAATTTCGCTTTGACCCGCCGTTATAATGCAGGCTCTACCGGCAAAATGGTTACGGGGGTGGCTGATGGTTACGGGCTGGCTGCAAAAGGTGTATTATTTAGCCCCCAAAAAGGCCGGTTCAGAGCCTGCTATGGAGGCTACCTGTTGAGTATCAATAACATCAAAGACCCTCATGTCAGCAGGGCTGTGTTATGTCTGGGTTCGAAAGACCCGGTTGCCAAGAAGCACCGAGCAACCATTTTTTGTTTGGCGCAACTTAGTTTTAAACTCGAAAACTTTAAAAAAGCTCATAGGCAACATGGCTATAGAAAGTATTTTGAACCCTGTAAGTTCATAACTGTTACCTGTAGAGGTTTCCCAGACTGCAGGGCTGTGTTCAGCTGTCCTGTGGTCCCCTGGTCTCCTCCCAGCACCTCTGCCATGGTGGTCAGTCCGGCATGAGTCAGGCCGCTACAGGAGATGTCCAGCTGTACCAGGCTAGGCAGGGTCACTACAGCTGAGGCCAGCAGATGGGCACCTGGGGAACGTTAAGGGAGTGAAAAACAAAGCTTGGGTAAGCCAAGCATAAAGGCCCTAAAAGTACCAATCTTTTCAGATTGAATTTCATATATACTACACAGGCTCAGTATAAAAGCATTACTAATACTATGCAAACATTTCAACATGGTAATAGGCAATACTTTCTATCGTTGCATTTGCTACATTAAACTTTCATTTTTAGCAGTTAAAAATTGTAGAAGACTACCATGACTGCATGAGATATCACAGTTATGAGTACCAGTAACTTGCCCTGTGAAAGTTTTGACTTGACTTGGAGAAAACAATGATGCAGAATCTTCTTACCTATGCAGAGCATTAGGAACAGCAGTATCAATAAATCGCTATGAACCAGACAAAGCTGGTTAATTCATACAGCTTATCCTACCTTTGTCCCCAATCCTGTTCCCAGCCAGGACAAGAGTCTTGATACAGTACTGACACTGTAGGGCACTGAGGAGGGGGGAGAGGCTGGGCAGACGTAGACCCAGACTGGAGGCACTCAAGCTGGCTGAGGTCTGCTGGGACTCACACAGGGCACGCACTCTAGGATTGACAGCTGGGGAAAGGTGGAGGAACTGAACAACACAACCTTCACAAGAGCAAGTCAGACATATAGAGACTTGACTACATAAAAATGACAAGACATAAGGAGATCCTATGGATGGCTTCTTTCTTGTCTCAGAATTGTAATTTCAAAACAAATAAGTATCATCCACGAACCTTTCCCTGTTGTGTTGTATGAGAATATTCCATTCTAAAATTTTCTTGCAGATCATTATCATTCAGACCACAAGACTGTCAGTATCTCCATGTGAGAATTGCGACTGATAGGTGTACAGTGTCTCACCTGAGTTAGAGTTCTCACAAGCCTTGATGTACCTCTCTGGTAGTGGGGGTAAGTCCCAGGACTGGACGCTAGCAACAACCTTGGGAAAGAAAATATCTTTGAGGATAAATCCTTAAAAAACTCTCCTACTTCGGCTCTAGAACTTTCACATACCTTCACAATTGTGACATCCCTGACTGACTGGTGTGCCTCATACATTAACATTTGAAGGTAGAGCTTTACATGTATGCAACATGCCTGCTCATTGGTTATCCCATGTGCAACTCACCTCCTCATTGGTGGAGAGCACATCAGAGATGGCATCGTGAGCCTCCAGCATGGCCCCTTCCCTGGTGTGGAGTGCGAGCCTGGGGCGCAGGCCACACATGTTGTAGTAGCGCTGAGAAGCCTGCTCAGCCAACCAGACTATGGACTTATTGCTGTCACTGAAAGGTTTAAAAGATACCAGTGAATAAGAATCTGTCAAGTCTCACAATATATTGTAATAGGGGACTGTAAAGCTTGTTTGTTTGTGTAGTTACATGAGTAAGAGAGTTCAAGACATCCTGTTGAAATAAAATTGGCAACACAAAAGGTTCTATGAAATGTAAAGCAGCTGTCTACTGACTGGTGAAAATACAAGTGAAAAAGATAATGTCACTTGGGTTTTCAATCAACAGTTCTGAATCTCAACACAGTAAATCTACACTGTAAAATAGCATGGATTCACTATTATGAGGACAAACTGTCTACAACACTATACATGTGCATACATAACATTGTGTGGAAACATGTACCTGTTAGGAATAGGTATGAGAAAGGTCTTGTCCTGAACTTTCACCCTCAATCTCATGGGCACCTGTCCAGCTGCTGTACTGTGTACCTGGGCAGGTGGACGAACAACAGCGTCCCCTTGTGTGGATGGTGCTGAGAACACCTGCGGCTCTTCTGTTAGATCCAGCATGACGGAATCCTGTCTTCTGTCCTGTTGTCTCACCCCCATACCAGTCAGGGTGAGCTGGGTTTGTCTCTTGGGGCGGGAAAGTCGATTTCTCCCAGAGGTTCTGTTACTGGAACTCCCTCGAGCCTGAGTTCTACTGTTAACAACTGTATCATTACTGACGTCCCCTTCACCACCACTGCCAGTGGAGGGCGTTCTACTACTGACGCTTCTGGCCTTATTCCCATCGCTGAACGCGCAGCTCAGCTTCTGACGCTTTGCCGGCCTTTGAACCACATCGTCAACTAACCAATCGTCCCCTCCCGTGTATTCCTCTTCGTTGATAAGAGCCGGTGTGTGGTTGGACGCAGCTTCCTCCTGGTCTCGCGGTCGCTGCGAGATTTGTGAGAATTCGCGCCTGACAGCACTACGCCCTACAGAAGCCATAGCCTGTTGGTATACGTTTGTTGGGTCGTCTAATAATGATACTGTATCTGTCTCCTCGTGGAGATTATGACTTAGATGTACTTCTGGCTCAACCCGAGAAGCAAATGCTTCTTCTTCCATACCATGATCATTGACCACCCTTGGACGTGTAACCCTACTTCTCTGCTTAGTTCTTGGTGGTCTCAGTTCGACAAAATCATCCTCATACTCCTCCATAGGTACCTGGCTTGAGGTAGGTGTACCATTTCCTGAGAAATGCTGGAATGTGTCTATGTCAGATACTGGCTGACTTTGGCTTAAACTATTACCTGAATAAGAGTCAACATCATTGGATCCTTCACTGTCATCTGACTCAACACAGCCAATGACGTGGCTTCTTTTGTCGACCCTTTGTTTTTGTCCTTGAGGTTTACTCCTTTGCAGTGTTCTACCTGTCTCCCTTCTCCTACTGGTGTTGGTTTCTCCCCTGGTGAAATGCTGCCTCCTAGTGATCTGCTGTGGTACTGCAAGTTCAGGGTTGGCAGATTCTGTGTCTTCATCATCAAAGAGGTCATCATGGAGGGATGCTCTGGACCGAATAGGGGCTACATTGGGGTTTCCTGGAGATGTATTACAAGAATACTAAAGGTAAGGAAAACAAATTACAGTGTGAAGAATATCAACTAAACCAAATTATTAAGTCATCACACTTTTGCAGTAAAATCTGTGGAATATACAAGAACTATCTATACCCCCTATTGTCCAAGTACTTGTATGAAGGGAAAGACAAACCTTCCTTCATGGCTGTCTTGAGCACCCTCTCAGTCCTGAGAGCAAGGTTAAGGGCCTCTTCATCCAACTCCTTCTCATAGGACTGTCTCCAAGTCACCTGGGCATCGAGGGGGGTTCGGCCCTGCAGCAAAAAAATTATATGCATAAGGTATGACCTCTTTAATCAACTTAGAGATCACTTGGAGAGTAAAATCCTCCACAAGAGCAGCATAGACATAGTTTCCTCAGTAGAATTAATGGCATTTGTCATCTGTAGTTTGAGATAGAAGTTGCTGGGAGGATAACCCACCCTTGCAATGGTCTAGAGTCCTTTCAGAATCCCTATATTGATTGAAACAAAAAGCTCTTTGCCTCTTCTTTAACTCAAAGTAATCCCACAAGAAAACATGTCCAAACATTAACACACAAACAAACCAAGAAATTGACAAATAAACCAACACAAGTGAAAATACAACTCCCGTGGCAAGAATGTCAACTTCAAACTACAGTTTGATTGGTCACCTCATCGTCCTTGGCCAGGACATTGGCCCCTTTGCTGACCAGCAGCTGGACGATGTCCCCGTGTCCACAGATGGCTGCATCGTGAAGGGGGGTGATCCCCTCACAGTGTTCCCCTCCTCTGTCATTGATAGCTGCATTGTGGTCTACCAGATACTCCACTATGTCTGTACAGATAGAACAATATATATATTAATTATATTACCCACAAGCCAATAGATATGTAAATTCATTAACAGGTTTTGAGTTATACTTGTTACAATCCTCCAAACCAACACAGTTGGAGACATAACCTCCTTGGCAGCAATACACATTCTTTCAATGGAGCTTATGACTCAACGATATCTCCAGGTAGGCTGTGTACCTAGGTAACCATGGTTACAGGCCTCGTGCAGTGGCAGCCAGCCGGAGTAGTCCCGAGGGTTGACGGGATGGCCCTGTTCCACCAGTGACTTCACCAGCTTCAGGTTACCATCGATACAGGCCCTGTGTAACATGGACTCCCCTTTCTCATTCTTACGGTTCATCTGGAAAGGAAATGGTCATTTTTGTCAACACACAGAGAGAAAGATGATTATCAAAACTGGAAACTAGAGGCACAAAGGAATGTGTCAGATCAGAGTACTCACCCATCCCTTCCTGGCCCTCCCTGTAGTACCTCGATCATACTCTTCATTCTCAGAGTCATCTGTGGTGGAGAGGATATGGTTAACATAAACACTGGCACATCACTAGGGGGTCAGTCACTGCATTACATGACCATACTAGGCCCTTAAATGTTACTGTGTTGGGATCCTAGTTGATCAGCCCTACATGTCTAAAGTAAAATCAAAGTTCCTAAAACCAGAAGATGAACTGATTTACACTGACAACTCACCTGATGCAGATAAGTCCACCTCCTCCACAGACTCACTCCCTCCCCTGTCTGATTCAGCTTCCTCGTCGCTGCTCTCATCACCTGAGGCTACACCACTCTGATCCCGCACACAGCTCAGCTCTTCCCGCAGGTCTGCGCTGTCCACCCCAAATTGTTCTTGTACGATGCAGAAGTGCTTCAACACACGGATCTGTCGCAAAAATACGATAGAGTTATACAAAACATCAGCACGCAGTTTCATGTCAAAACAATGGAGTAAAAACAGTATCTCAGCTATGTTTCAAAGATTTACAAATACCCACCTTTAGTTTGTCAGAATCTGTCTGTCTTGCTGCTTGCAAAGCTTGCTGGTATACAGTTTCCAGCTGGCTGTATGCATTCCCACCATCCTCTAGGGCTTGGGCCAATAGCAGCAAGGTTTTACATTCCTACAGAAAAAAAGGGGCTTGTCATCAATCATTATTAAAGAGCCAAACTTCTCAGGAGCAAATAACACTGCTGAAAGTAGAAAGTACCATTCCCCAAAGGTTTGTTGATAAAATATATTTTTCTTGGGCAAAAAAATGCTATTTGTTAAGGTAATAGTGTCCAATAATTATTGCTAAGCTTGTTGTTCTTAAAGTGGCCCAAACAAGAAAGGCTAAGATGTTATATGTACTTTATTAGTTAGGAATACCTCCTTGACATTGCCCTTCCTATACTGTAGCTCCTGCCTGTAGTGGTCCACTGCCTTGCCAAACTCCTTCATGTCTGCATAGCTGGCAGCCAGGGAGTAGTGTATGACAGCCATCTGACGGGCTGGCTTCTGTAGCTGTGTCGCACAGGACAGCTGGAACAGCACAAGAAACACAAGGAATATGGGCAAAACTGTAGTGTAACTATAGTAAAACTTGTATTTTAAATCAGATTGTACAACTGACAATGATGAACTTTGAAAGTTCTTACTACAGTCTGAATCATCATTTTGATACTCATTGGCAATACATGTTTTTCCTAACAATATCTACTAATTAATTTGGAATTTGATCACAAAGTAGGTATTGATTCCTAGATCACAAAAATAATATTCACACTAATTTTTTATAACATCATAATATAAGATGTGAGTACCTGTTTGTTATAGTACTCCACAGCCTTGCTGTATAGGCCCAGATCAGAGCTGGTGTCTCCTAGCTTCTCATACACACACATCCTTCCCTGGTGGTCCTCCTCAGACAACTCACGCAGTTCACGCAACAGGTGACATCCCTTAATGGCTGTGGGAAGGAGAACAGGCATTATTTAAGCATAAATGGCTAAGGGCTTGTATGTTATAACAGTTAAGGGGGGGAGGGGGGGCTCTCCTAAAAATGTTTTCTTTCTTTTTATCTAAATGACCACTACGTTCCTCATATGCCTCCTCACTTTTCACTTTCCGTTGATTACCCTGCAAACTTTCCACATGAAATAAGTCTAATATCAATGAAGTTTCCATACCAGTAAAAACTATAAATTGCCATCACCATGTTCTTACTCTCCAAACCTACAGCATGGCAGACTAGATAACTTATGAGGAGATTAACTGATTGACAAACTGGACAAACCTGTCCTTAGACAGCTAATAATCCTGTGGCGGTCCTTGTCCAACAGAGAGCCCAGCTTGTAGGCCTTCCTGAGGGCTCGTTTGGCTGCCGGCCAGTCTCCCAGATGGAGGTGGACCTGTGCTGTGCTGGCCAGACATTCGCTCTCTATGAACTTGTCCTTCATCTTCTTGGCACACTGTAGCGCTGCCTCTATGGAGCGCAGGGCTTGTGCAGGGTAGCCTCTGCGCTGGTAGATGTCCCCGAGTGTGTAGTGGGCACGATACAGGTCTTCTAACAGTTTGTGCTTCCTGAAATGGAAAATGTTTAGTCAACGATTTAAATAATGATTAGGACACAAAGTCAAATTTGACCAGACTTGCAAGTTGCATACAGCTTAGAGAATTTTGAACATCATATCTATGTTACACAAACTTACTCGCAGATGAAGATACATTTCTTGATGAAGGCTTTCCATTCCCCAGTGGCATCCCCCTTGTTGTCCAGCACAATTCCCAGGTTCAGGAACAGGCGAGCTCTCATCTCATTGTAGTCACTTGTAAAACAAACATTCAAACATCAGGTGATTAAGAAGTCAAAATTCATTTTTGTGTGACAACAATGAATTATACTCTCTTACATCTATAGATTTTACACAGTATGTTCTTTTAAACTATTGAAACAAAAAGGAGAACCAGGTAGTTGAGCATTTATGCAGGCCTGACCTACATTGTATAAGTAGAACCCAAACTGTGTTTAAATCAGACCTGATGGGCACCACGTCCCTCAGCAGATCACACACGTCCAGACTCTTCAGGAAAGCCTGCTGAGCTTTAATCAGCGCAGCCGTGGCCCCTTCCGTCCCCGTCAGACTGTCTGCCTGCAGCAGGTACGTTCTGCCCAGCGTCGCCAGGGCACGCTGTTCCTCCACATGGTTTGCCAACGACCTCGCCAGTCGTAAATGAGACTTCTGGTGTTTCACCGCATCATCGAAGCGATCTAGGCTGCTCAGACACTCCCCGATTTTGCGATGTGCGATGGCAGTGCCCAAGAGGTCACCGATGGAGTCAGACAAGTGGAGCTCATTACGGTGTTCCTCTACAGCCTCCTCATATTCACCTGGAAACGGAAGCATATAATCTTCCAGTACAACATTTTTCTAAAGCAACGATTCTTTTCCAAATCATTTAGGCAGAACTTACAGTCTTCAAACATGCTGATAAATGTATCCAGCTAACCTGGTTGACACTACATACTACAAATTGACAAGACATACAGATGGTATGACATACATGATAGGTTTGTGAGTTTAGGAATACGATATTGAACATATTACTACTTAATTACCATGTTTGGCCAGTAGTTCGCCCAGCTGGTTACAGATCTCTGCCTCCTCCTTGGTGTTGTTGTTAGACTGAGCCTTTAGACGGGCCTTCTGCAGACCTACAGATGTACCACAAAAGAAGGACTTCAGGTCCACTTACAAAACTTAGTCTATTTCTTCAACGACATCAAACTCCCACCCTTATTGGGCTATTCCCAAAAATGAAAAATATGGGACGATGGGGGCAGAAGAGGTTGAATTGGACAGGTGGTTGCATCAAGCAAACTTGGATTGGACTTGGGAGTTGACTTTGTTTTGATTGGTCGGTTGATTGAGACCACTCTCCACAATTTCTTTTTTTGGGGGGTAGCCCATTTTCATGATTTTGAGCTGTAAGAAAATTATGTGTCCTGACTGAAAACAAAGAATCCCCTTTAGTTTTAAGGTGGAACCAAAACAAGGACAGCCTCTAGTAGGTTATCCAGAAAAACCTAATATTTGACCTCATATCCCCTCGTACGTCTTATTTGGTAAACATAGAAGTATTCAAAAAGTTCGATAAACTGTGAGAAATTCACTATGTTTAGATTTCAACAAGGATCTTATATCTTCCTACTATACTATCGTTTGGTGCAAATTACCCCCCTCCCACTTGGGGGGTCACAATAACATCAACAATGTTTGTCAAAGATGCCTAAAACATACGTTTGAACTCTCTGGCGCTCTGGCTTTTCCCAAGCAACGGCATGGTGGCTCCTCAGTGTATCAGAACTGATGAATAAGTGACTTAATTTGACGAAACGTCGTAAAATCTGCAGAAGCCGCCATTTTTCTGTCAAAGTTCCCGGGTCTACCACTGCGCGTGCGTCAAGGCTGGAGCAGAAAATATATGTGGCGATAATGTATGAAATGTAGAAGGTAGCCAATGGACTTGTACGCAAAGAATACTTCTTTATAATTCTATTGAGATTTTTATCTGTCTAACCATACCGCTTAATTAAAGTGTCTATTAATGATTTCCCCCCGTGACCCCGGAAGTAGATCCCGGTCAGCTGAAACAGTCCAGAAGGTGAGTGGTGATCTGCAGGGTACTCATGTGTTTAGTGTCAGCGGTGTAAAGCTGAGAGAGGGTCAATTTATGCATATATGTTTGAGTGTACTACTAGTGTGGAATATCGAGCAACAAACTATTATAAGCTCCGGTAGATAAAAGGACCTCTTGTGCAATTTCAAAAGCTTTGACCAAGGAGGTTATAGACAAGGCCAGGATGACCAAGGACCAAGAGATTGTTCAGAATCAAAGGTTGGGTGGCTGTGACGGTCAGTGATTAAAAGCCAACATTCTTCTCTCATCATTTGACAACTCAGGATTATAAATATGAAGCCACAGCTGAGAGAAACTACCCTGGCAAACTCAGTACCAGTTCTGGTGGGGATGTCCGCCTTCCCTCTGTCATTAGGTGCAATACAGCATCTCTGTTTTGCACCCATGAGGCTGACGTGCAACAGAATCTTTGCACCATTAGCTGGACTTAGTGCAGTAGCAGCTGCAGGACTAGTGGCAATGTCTACTTATATCAGCCTCAGAAAATATCAGGGGTATAAAGATGTTTTATCTTCAGAACAAGCATGGATAGCAGCCCCAACTACTGTGGCACTAACATGTGGGACCTTCAAACTCCTCGGTGGACGGTTCAGAAATGTCTTGCCAAGCCATCTTCTACATCCAGGTGCCTTTGGTAAGAAGGCAGTTCCAGCGTCTTTAAAGTATGCAACTCAAAGCAAGAAAATTCATATCCAACAGCTTGGAAGGAAGTATGGTTGCCACTCTTGTGGTTCAAAGTTCGGAGGCCTAAGGACTTCCTATTATGGCAAAGTTTTCAAGAAGATGACATTGACAGAAAGGATTGGAATCTTGGTAGGAGGAAGGTTTATAGCAGATCATCAGCCACCGTTAGCAGTTTATGAGGCAGGGCTCAAGAGAAACAAAAATGCCAAGTACTCGTCCCCTGCCTTCTACCCCCAGTGTCAGAAGTGCAGCTCCCGCCAGAGGCTTTACTTGGGTGCTGTAAGCAGGGGGAGGACAGAGCCCTTCTCTCCTGTGGTTACACATGCCTCAGCACTCAGGCTGCATCATCTGTGGCTACCGTGGCCGTGGGTTGTGACAGAACTCTTCAAAATATTGTACTGTTAGTCAAATTTAGCTGTTCTCATTTGGCCCAATTTACGTATGAAATGTTATAACAAAGAGCCGTTTTGATTTGAGAATGAGACAACAAAAGTAAAGCACCACCCAGTGATTGCAGCAGAGATAGAAAATGGAGCCTAAAAGAAAAGACAAGCCACACTAATTCTAAGGTTTGTCCATACTACAAGTACAAGGTTCTAATTTTAGCACTTACCTTAAATAACTTAGCTTAATGTTCAAAAGAGACAGTGGGTGCTACATCTGTGAATTTTGAGATTTCTTGAATTGAGAAATGTTATAACCACTTCTGTACCCCAATCTTGATTCAGACCTATTATCATGATACAGGTGCCATTCCCCACCTATCAGTAAATTTTGTTCGATCTGATTTCAGGTGGGACATACAGAGACTGTTTGCTGCATCTGACACCATGTCTTGTGTGAGTGTAGATATCAGTACTGCAGCATCCATCTGTCACACAGTCTGCAGCATTCTGCAGGGGTCCTTCGGTCCCAACGCCCTGCACAACATGATCAGCACAGCTACAGGACAGGTCAGACATATTTGTTGATATAACCATGGATTTAACCCTGATATAACTTTGAAGGCTACCAGGTATCAACACCTTTGTCAAGTCCCTCTATCTGACAATCTGAGCAGGCCTTTGATTTTCAGTATTGCTAAAATGCCTTGAACTTTAAGTGTTTAATAATGAAGTGCCAATTGTCGTAATAGATTGTGTAAGTCACTTGAATTGATACTCTAAGATAAGTGTCTCCACTCGCCACTGTTATCAATCAGAAGGGACTATTTTCTACACACAGGATGGAAACTAAATTATCTGTACAAATGACTGCAGTTGATCATGATAAATAGAAATACATGTATGTCTTCCATATTAATGATTAAGTTTCTTTTGTTCCCAGGTGCTGATCACATCAGATGGCAGTACGATCATCAAGTCTCTCCACCTGTCACATCCAGTAGGGAACCTCATCATGGATGCTGTCCAATCACATCACGCCATCACAGGAGATGGAACAAAAACTTTTCTCCTCATGCTCAGAGAAGCCCTTCAAACAATACACAACATTTGTGAGAAAGAAACGACACATTCACACATAAAAAGCCAGGTGCAGAAAGGGCAGGAGCAGCAACTTCGCATACAGATGAGCCAGGCATTCTACAGACTCCTCGACCACGCCCTTCCTGAAGTTATCCTTCCTAGTATTCTAAAACATGCTGTTGTCACAGACATTGATAATCTTCCACAAGTGAGAGAATACTGTCTGAACACCGTAAGGACATTCTTAAGTGGCAAGTTTACCGCAAGAGTTGTTGAAATCTTAACAGAGATTGTTTGTAGTATAATCTTTAAGACAGCTGCAGATGGAAAGCATGTGTCTACAGCTGTATTGCAGCTGATTGATGACTTTGAGTTGGTGTGGTTACAGGTGCCAGGAAAGCCTGTTTCTTCTTCACACATTGTTGATGGAGTCATCTTACAAAGAGACTTTGCTGTGAAAGCTGAGAATCCTGATGCTCTAAAAGACAGTGTAACCTTTGCTGTCCTTGAAACTCCCTTAGAACCAAGCAAGACAGAAACACCTTCAACCTTGTATGTGAGAAATGAAGATGAATTGTCTCTTGTCCATTCATGGAAACAAGAGACAGTGCAAGCCATGATCAAGGAGCTGGAATCTAAGGGTGTGAATGTCCTACTGACTTCTGAACATGTATCAGACATGGTCCTATATTTGTGCAAAGCTGCTAACATCTCTGTTGTGCACCACATTCCAAAGGAGGAGCTGCAAAGACTCTGCAGGTTGTCCTCTCTGCAACCCTTGGTTGTCTCAAGTTGGAATGTTGATTCTATTAATGTAGGACAAGCTATGTTTTGCAAGCAGATCACTTGTGGTCAGAACAGATGTGTACATATAGGACTGAAAGAAGGTAGTGGCATAAGAGCAACACAGGGAATTGTCTGTGGCCCAAATCCAGGGCTTTGTAAGCTGTTTACAAATGCCATGCACAATGCATTGAAAGTTGCCAGAATGTGGTTGGATGTCACTAACAATTATTGTCATCCAGGGATAAGTTCAGATCATAGTTCACTGAAAGGCTCTGGTTATGATTCTTTTAATTTGACAAAATGTGATGTCAAACCCAGTCTGCTGCTTGGCGGTGGTGCATTTGAGATTCTAGTTCACCGATATCTACGTGAGCATGCAGACAATACAAGAGACTCAAAGCTTTCTGTAGCTTGCAAAGTTCTGAGTGAAGCTGTTCTAAGTGTACCAAGAACTCTACACGCAAACTCTCACATTCCAAAATGCAGCATGAACTCCTTTCCTAGGCTACTTGCCAGGGCAACCATGAGAGACTGTGCAGGAATCGATGGCTACTCAGGACAGTTGGTGGATTCAATTGCTGCTGCACGTGTGTATGAACCAATCAGGGCCAAGTATTTCTTGTTGTGTCATGTTGTCCAACTGCTGCAGCAGATACTGAGAATTGATTGTTTAGTCAGTGTCAAACACTTCCCTAAATCTAACCATTTGGATTCAGATTAGGAGGAAACAGTGATTGACACACCTATTCTAAATGACGACAGAAAAACATGTAGCTTAACATAAAATTTATTTACAAAGCAATAAATTGTTCACCTTGGTTATGGATTCAAGGGTACAGGATTCTTTTTTTAGAAAAGTAGAACAACATAATATTATCTCACTGAATATGCATTTGTACATACTGTACCTAGGCTGCTCTAACAATGTCTCAGTACCCGTATCCCAAAGGGACTGGCATGGCTGATGAAAGATGTCTGAATGTTAACAATTACAACCAATTGTTTCAAGAAGACAACTTGTTTTCAAATGGACACATCTGCAACAAATGACTTCAAAAAATCATTTACTTCAATTTGGCATCCTGCTTGGAATGTAGAGCCAATCTATGGCAATGGTACCATGTGATTGACCTGATGCCAACCAGGCTATCATTTGAATAGATTATGCTACAGAATAGATTATGTCATGACTACAAAGTTGGATCTGCAGTGTCCTATGAAGTCTGAGACAGGGTCGGACTCGTCAGGGGTTCGGAGGTTTCCTGTGATGGCCTCGTTCTCAATGATGGGTAGGAACAGCTGGACAAACTCTGAGGAGTATGGCGGTGCAATGATGTCAATCACCTGGAACAGAAGACAACATGGACTTTGTAACGCATCTAAATTAGCATTTCTGAGCTGCTCAAATATCATATACTGTACTAGTAAGGTCATGTTGTATTTGTGGATTTAAACTAACCAGAAAGTAAACTGTCATGTTAAGTTGAGGCATTAAAAGATACAAGCTTGTTCAAATATCACATTTTTCTTTGTTATAACAGTACACTAGAAATTAACCAATAATATCAATATCTTGCAAATGAAGGTTGCTATGACCTCAGGTTGTCAATAAGTACTGCTGATAGCCAGCTTCTACTTTGACTCTTTAGTGTAGGACATACTATCTTGAAATAAGATAAGATTGCAAGATATCAGTGAGTAGAATTTTCCTCACCTCAGTAACAAAGTGTCTGATGAGAGAGATGTCCGTGTCACCCCTGTCAATGCAACCCTTGATGTACTGTATAATGGGCACCACATACCCCCTGCTCAGCAAATGGACCATTCTGTCCAACAGGGTCTTTTTCAGCTCCAGCTATTGGGAGAATGAAAACGAGTTTGTAAAAGAGAGAATTAACCAGGAACAGTTGCAAAAACAGTCTGCAAAGTTTCTGGTGTGTAAATGGCAGCACTTACAAAATGGACCTTTAATTTCTCAGAAAAGTTGTTGGCTTAGGCTATGCTTATATTCCTACTATAGTACCAATAAAACCTCTGTAATATTACCTGCACAAGGACATCTAAGTCTGGGTAGGTTGTCTCTAGCAGCCTGATGAGAAACTTCAGCACATGTGGATGTAGTAGAGGATGACAGGTGCTGATCTCATCCAGCAGTGCCAGGTGGATGGGTGTGTGGTCTGTCAGCAGCTTGAAATAGCTGGGCTCTGACACAGTCCAGTCGATCCACCGTAGAACACCCATGGCTACAACTGGCACTCTGGGAGAAAGAAAATCACAAAAAAGCAAGCATATTATGACCCAAAGAATACAGGGGTAAAACGTACAAATAGAACCACCAAACGGCACAAGTATCTATACCACTTAGCCTCCGTTGCAGACTCCTTCCGGCTGTTTTCTTTTTCAAGTTACACCTACAGTTTTACTATAATAATTACATTTTTTTTCTTATTGCTGGCCGGCTAGCAATATGAATAAGAAAAAAAATGCAATAGTAAAACTGTAACTTGAAAAAGAAAACAGCCGGAAGGAGTCTGCAACGGAGGCTAATACCACTGTGCTCATACCTGATACAGGAGTACAGTGTTCCTAACTCTGCCACCACCTCAGACCTCTCCTTACAGCACAGGTTTGTGGCACGCTCAATTGCCTGAGATGTGGACTTCAACTCATCCTTGGCAATGGCTGTTCTCTTGTTCTGTAACAACAGGCATCAACATTTCACATGCCAACACATATCTACTAGTACTTTAAAGCGTAGTCTTGTACATGTAAATACAGAAATGTTTCATCAACACAGTGAGTTAATCTTGTACAAGTCTGAAGATAATTTACTTCTTTTGGATCAGGACAGCCACAGTAATGAGATTCTAAATTTAATCAATTAAGTGTCACCATTGGTGCCATACCTTCAAGTGCTATTTACACTAAATGTAACAGTCAAACAACATAGACTTGTATCAGACGTTTACCTTTTTCCATGTTTCATGCACACTTGCAGCGTAGGCTAACAAGTAGATGTACTTGGGTTTGTGTTCAGGGTTGAGCTTTGATCCAGGCTTGAACAAAGCTTGCATGAACAGCTCTGTATTGGGACAACAACATACAGAACTGCATGAAACAAATTAATTTTTTGGTGAAATGAAATTAAGCAAATTATAAAATTGTTGGAAATCTTAACTTGGTCATGACCAATTATGTACAGTAGTACCCATAGACACATTGTGCAGACTTTTAAACAAGTAAAAAGTTCAATGATTCTGGCATCCCCTTTACTTTCTGCAAACATTTTAGAGACCAAAGAAACTTGGTACGTACCAAAGAACAGGGGTGACCTGATGACTTCCACAGGGGGAGGGTTATTTCCACTGTACATCTTAAACAACTGTAAAAAGGCAAAGAGGAAGAGTAGAAAGTGGGCTCAGACTGGGGATTTCATGACTAAAAGTTCTTATGTTGCTTGAGTACAACATGTTAAATACCAGGATGTACATCCCTTACATGTGTATCTCTATGTTGGGAGAAGCCTTTCATAAACATGTACATGATGTATGAAATATCTTGTTTGAGACCATTTTCCTTATCAAGCAATAAATGCACAAAATGAGCCTTCCTTTTTCACAAATACAATGCAGATAGCCATAGTATGACATACCACAGTGATGTCTGCTGGGTTGAGTGCATTTCTGGACAGCATACAAGCCAGTGCCTGACAAGCTCTGGGATAAGATGAGGCCTTTCCCAGGGCCAGAGTCATTTCTGTAACATCTCGACCCCTGGAAGGATACCACACTCTATCAGGCACGTGTCCAGCCATAGACTATCTTAAACTGTCTTTCTTCAATGAATTAAGTTTACAGATTTCATAGATTATTGTAGGGTTGAAAAAGAAAGAAAACTGAAAGTTCAAGTCAGTAAATTTCAGCATGTCCATGTACACAAACAGAACAACTAGTCCATGTTACTGAAAATAGTATTTCTAATTCTATGATCTTGACAGCTGAACATGACATACAGGTCTTTGGCAGCTTTCTGAAGCTCCTGGCTGATTCTTCGAACAGCACTGCCTCCTTCCTCTTCTTTCAGGTACTGCAGGAGAGCCTGACCGTACAAGTAGGTGTGTTCTGCGTGGCAGACCATTTTCTGTTGACATGATAAAAATAAGCCTGTAAATTTCATGTTAATCTATGGGACACTACAAAGTTGTGCTTAAAGGACTGTAACTAAGAGCCAGTTCAAAGCTCGGTGCTCTCTTCCAAGTATGAAAAGTATGACTTAAAGATCTACTGCTGTCACTCCTTGGGTTTGAGGCTGCCACTTTCCAACAGCTACAGCTTACAATAATCTCAGGCAGGTTTTTCTCCAGCCCCTCCTCCCCTCCCTCCAGCAGGTTAGTGAGGGACGTCCGCAGCACGCGGGAAAACACCTCCACCTGCTGACTGGCCGTGGACACGCTGGTGATCTCCCCCTGGTAACCCGCGTCGGAGATGAGCTGGGGAAGGAAGGGCACACATCAGGGATGGAAAACAGAGGAATCATTGAGAGAGGTGTGAAGTAATGTAGGCAGAGACTTGAACACACTTTAATTTTTGAAAGATACATTGTACAATGAGTCAAAAGAAGCTCTCAACATTACCTTTTCTCAATGAAGTCTATTTCATCTGATTTATACACTGTCTGAATATTTGCATTACAAAATATGGATCAACAATATTACACAGTCAGTATTGAAACAAACTATGATAAACTTATCTTTACCATTTCATCATTTTCTAAGAATAGCACTGTTAGCCAACATTGCTTATCAGTAAACACATAATTTGTAGGACATGTTTAGTAGGAGGATCCTACCTTGATAGTAAAGTTGAGCATGAGGCACTCTGGGTAATCCTCAGCCAGTTTGTAGAAAAGTGATCTCCACTTAGAATGGGCAATCATCTCCTCCAGCCAGGATGGAGTCTACAGGATCATTATAGGAATTAGCAAATCAAGACAGCTCATAATCATCATACTCTAACAAATCTGGTGAAGATCTATCAATAGTAACAGATAGGGAAAGGGACATATATATATAGCTAATTTTTTGGAAAGTATAAACAAAATTGCATGCTGAAAATAACATACATCTAATTCTTCCATATTCTTAATATGTGTCATGTATGATGTAATACATTGTGGGCATGCACAAACTGTTGTTTTTCAAAAGAGAAACTTAACACTTTCTTTACCTCTCCTTCCTCTGAGAAAATGGTATCAGCCTTCTTAGGGTCAAAGTGTTTAAGCACCAGCTCCTTCAGGTGATCCTCTACCATGTCTTGTACCTCTGTGGGCTTCATACCTGGGAATGAAGATTCAAAAACAATTATTATGCTTATGGTTTTCATTCTTAGACTTATCAGTTACCAGGTTCAAGTGATCATCTATCTGATCTGGCAGTGGAAATATGTAATAAAAGTTAATGAAAATCATACCCAAAAAGCCAATTGTCAATGTGAAAACATAGAGCATACTGTGCAAGGAACATATGACTACATGCTATGGGACAAATTTAAAGTAGTTTTTTAGTCAGTTTCACCTGTTAGAATGAGCCACTCAGCCAGCACATTGACCATCTGTGCCACTGCTGTGTAGTTGGTGGACAGGAGGTCAATGACCTGTTCTGGAGCACCGCCATGCTGGAAGTATCTGGAACGATGAAAGTGGAACAAGAAAAAATACAGATAAAAAGTTCAAATATCTGGATAAACCAACTAAATGGTAGTTTTTTTTCTAAAGTGTATGCCATGCTTCTGCCATGGATGATATTGATTGCACTCAACAAAACATTTTTATCATATATTTATAATAGGTTTGCAAGATTAGAAGAATTAGAAGATGACTGTCTATTCTAGAGGTTGTTATCGTGAAACATAGTAAACGTGAGACAAATAAGGCTCCACAAAGTCCTAATTGTTGGCAGCCTTTTCCTCATCATCAATATTGTACCAATATATAATCGTTTTTCTTCTCATTTCAGATTTTTCTATATACGTATCTTTGAACTTTTAAATTTCAAGTTGACAGAACCAGGGGTCACCTCTGCAGCATGTTGAAGATGCCAGGTTCCATGATGTAGTCCCTGTTCCCAAACGCCTCCAAACACTCCTGCTGTACAGCCATGTCCTCGTCATCGCCCCCCTCCCCTTCATGATCTTCTCCGTGCAGAGAATCGAACTGCAGGGAAACAACATGGCACTACTGTGATAACCTTGTAACCATTTGCAATGAATCAAGCACTAAGATAAATCAAAACAGTCTTACAAAGCTGGTAAATGGCTATGATTCTACTACGTTATAATATAATTTTCGCAAATAACGTTTCGCAAATAAAAACAAAAGAAAGGATGCACTGAGTTAGTCCGATTTGCCCAAATTTATGTCCCTTATAACTTTGAAAAAAATACTATTGACCCTACCGAGCGGTCGTAAGGATCACCATCCCAGCTCCCTGAATCGTCAAAGTCGTCCATACTTAAGTTTCTCCTCGGTTCTTGTCCTCGAGTTGATGAAATCCTTTTTTTTGATGGACAAGCAGCACTACCTGGTTATAGAGGCTATACCATTATTTCCACCGGGGGATAGTCTTATTAAGCTGCAAATATTTTCGCAAAAATAAGCATATTTACCTAAAAGTTTCATTTTAAATGTATTGAAGTTTTTATTTATTACGTATCATGCAATAAATTACACTGTTTAGGGCTGAATATTCATGGAAAAATATTTCATTAAATAAAACTCACCATTTTACAATTGGACTAATCTGATGATCTTTTGACCTCAAATATGGCGGCCATCGACTTCCGTGGCCTCGGCTCCGTTACGTGGTGCAGTTTTGCGTCTGTTCTTGAACTCCTGTTCACCGTGTCGGGCATATAAGTATCAGAAAAGATGCCTTTCTTTGCTGGGAATGACACTATAAAGGAGCTTCGGACGGCTCTGGCTGATCCTGCCGTACAGGCGGACAAAAACCGCTACCGTCAGGTAAGGTCAACGTTCTTCTTATCGCCTCACCCCTCGTCTCTTTTAGTCTTTGTGATGTTATTATGGTACCGTTATATACAACACTATATGAGTCTGTATAGCTTTTAGTTTAAACTGTAGCAAAACAAGCTGGCCACAGAGATGTAACATCGATATCAAGTTTCAAGAGCCACAGTCATTTCATACGCGATGTAAGCTTATGTTTACTATGTAACATAATTTGAAGTGTACTAACGTCCTTTAATTCTTAAGGTTCTCCGTCGTGTGGTGTCCCTGATGACCGATGGCGCGGACATGTCCCCGCTGTTCCCGGACATCATCAAGGCCAGCGCCACGTCCGATCTGGTGCAGAAGAAGCTGACATACCTTTACATATGCAACTATGCTGCAGTCCAGCAAGACCTGGCACTGCTAGCGGTGAACACCCTGCAGAAAGACTGTCTAGAACCCAATCCTATGGTGCGTGGACTTGCTTTGAGAACCATGTGTTCTCTCAGAATACCCTCCTTAGTCGAATACATACAGATGCCCCTTAAAAAGGGTCTTCAGGATTCAAGTGCATATGTCAGGAGGAATGCTGTGAACGGGTGTGCCAAGATGCTTCACGTTGCTCCTGAGATTATCCAAGATGCCGGTGTGATCGACCAGTTGTACGGTATGATACGAGACAAAGACCCTATTGTGGTCGTCAACTGTCTGCAGGCGCTGGAGGAAATCCTACAGGCAGAGGGCGGAGTCGTTGTGAACAAGAACATCGCCCACTACCTGTTGAATAGAGTACAGGACTTCTCAGAGTGGGGACAGTGCCAGGTTCTGCACTTCCTGCTGAAGTACAAACCATCAGAAGAAGAGGAGACATTTGATATCATGAACATTGTTGACGTCTGCTTGAAACACAGTAACAGCGGAGTCATCATGGCTGCCTTGAAATACTTTCTGTTCCTCACTCGAGACATGCCCCAGATCCAGGAGCAGGTTTACAACCGAGCCAAGAGCCCCCTACTGAACATCATCACCAGCGGTGGACCAGAACTGAGTTACGTTGCTCTTTGTCACATCCAATACATCTTAAAAACCTCCCCAGGGCTTTTCAACAAGGACTTTAAGAAGTTCTTCTGTAGATATAATGATCCTTTGTATGTGAAAACAAAGAAGCTACAAGTATTGACAGAGATGGCCACAGATGGGACAGAGAATGATATAGTTGAAGAGCTAAGCATGTACTGTACAGATGTGTCTAATGACCTGGCCACAGCATCCATACAGGCAATAGGAAAGATCGCCCGTAGACTCCCTACCTCTGCATCGCACTGTGTGGGGACTCTACTGAAGATACATGGGCTTCAACAGGAACACATCACATCAGCTGTACTGATGGCCCTGAAGGACTTAGTGCTGCTGTACCCTGACATTGTCCCAAAGGTGAAAGATGATCAACATAGTAGTGTATATACCAACTAGGTTGAAGAGTCTTGTTGTCAAGCTAACAACCCATCAGTAGTAAAGATATGTCACAAAAGCTATGATTATGGTATTCTTCATTCCCCTTTCATAGCTATCATTTAATGTGCTTTATTTTACATCATTTGTAAAGTGTTAATTGCATGCAAGCTTCAGAAGTTGGAGTAATCGTCAATCCATAAGGTCATTAGCTGTCCATTTAATACTATTTGTTGTATTCTCTACCCCCAGGTAACACCTCTGCTCCCCAACTGTGTAGACTTAGTGCAGGAGGGTCCAGCCAAGGCCACATTAGTCTGGATGATGGGGCAGTATGGCCATACTCTGCCAAATGGACCCTACATCCTAGAGGACATGGTAGAAAATGTGGCCAGTGAGATCAGTGTGCAAGTAAGTGTCCTCAATTATCTCCATGAAAAATAGAGATATTGTTTTGTGTCTGTCTGTGTGTCTGCGGAGTCACTGCGGAATTATGTTTATATTTGATTTAGGGCTGTTGCAAGAATTATCCAATATATTCTATTACCTCACAGCCAATGAATTTAAGTTTTCATGTTTTTCTAAGCAGACAAACTCTAGTCTGTATAACACAAACTCCAGCTGTCCGGGGGTTTATGTCCCCTCCCCGCAGCTAGGCGGTTACGGGCGGCTGACTAGAATCAGAATCAGAATAGATAAACTTTCACTGAAATATGAAAATGTCCCATCGTTCCTGACCATATCCCTCCTCCATCAGGTGAAGCTCGAGCTGCTGACTGCCACTGCCAAGATGTTCTTCAGCCGACCGGCGGAGTGCCAGGACATGCTGGGTCGTCTCCTGGAGTACTGCATCGACGAGGACACCAACATGGCCGTACGTGACCGAGCTCTGATGTACTACAGGTTACTGCACACAGACGTGCAGCAGGCAAGGAGAGTTATACTGGGAGCAGCCAACAGGCCAGTGCAGATACAGGACAGCGATGCACCGGGTCAAGAGGTCATCAACCTTAAGGATCTTAACACCCTGGTGCCCATATATGGACGGAGGAGGTGGGACGTAATGGTTGAGGAACGAAGAAGGAAAGAAGACCAGGCCAAGCTAACGAATGGCACAAGCGATGACACTGACATGGGAGCAGAAGGAGGGGAAGAAGACAACTTGGAGACTCTGGAAGAAACCATTTATTTAGTGTCTCATTATAATTTGACTCCTCAGGAGTTTGAAACTAAATGGGAACAGTTAGACTGTGTGACGACAGTGCACCTAGACTATAACCCAACCCACAGCCCCAATGCCCTTCTTCAGAAGTTGGAAGGAGCTCACATCTTCACCATGGCCAGCAGCCCAGAGGACGCCACTCCGTGGAAGGCCTTTCTCTTTGCTGTGGCTGAAATGAAAGGTCTGGTCATTGAGAAGTCAATAAACATGTACAGTATAAGGTTATATTGTGATTTTTAAAGTAACAATTTGCATATTCCACGCAGCCTCAAATATATGAAGGAGTCAGTGGCTTGTAAAACATGTACATGACTTTTTATAAACTATATGATGTTTTCTTTTATTGTGCATGGGGCTGAGACATTTTCAGTCAATATGGCATACTTCAGTAGATGGGGATATCTCATGGTACATGCAGTCACAGCCCTTATTCGGTACCGAAATTGAATGATAATTTTTCTTCAATCTCTTCATACTGTAGATCAGACCCATCTCATGCTGGTGGAACTGTGTCTGGACAGGATGGCAGCCACCATGCAGGCTACCTGCAAGTTTGATGCTGACCAGATGGAGGATGCAGTGCCACTTATCAGCCAGTTTGGCAGGGTTCTCCGAGGGACAATAACGAGCTCCTCTTAGTTGTAGCATAAGGCATGACAGATTTTATCATAACTATTAACCATCTGCAGCCCAATATTTAACAGTATTAATCATTGATGGTGTTAGGTACCATTTTGTGACCAAATTCCTTGTTATGCTGAACAATGAAAAGTGATGTCCTTTTGTTACTGTTATGAGCGGAAGATAAACTGAAGGCCCAAATAAGAAGGCAGGGTTAAATTGGACTGAAAAACACGGCAATAAATCTACACATGAGCGATGTGTCAACTGCGTCGATCAATAATAAATTAGTGTTGTGGTAGATGTAAATATCGTATGAGGCTACCTTTAGTTGTTTATGTAGATGTGAGCCTGAAAATGTAAGGGAAGACAAAAACTTGTACAAATCCATCCCATTTAATGTCCTTGAGAAATCTAACTAAGTGATACAACACAAAATGTACAATGTAAAACATCCCTTGTCAACAGTATCAAGTTTTTACATGTTTCAATTTAGCACTGATTCTTTAATGACTCTTCCTGTCACCTTATGAAACCAGAAACAAAGAAAAAAAGTATAAAACTTTCCTTTGGAATTCATCATACTTATTGCAAATGCTCCAATACTACATCTGAAGTACACAGTTTGAGTTTGTTTCATGCATCATGTGAAGACATGATTGTTTACTAATAAACACAACTTTCAAGTGGTAGAAATTTATCTCAAAATGTTCCAAGCCTTGCTCCAACAAGCTTGCATCTTAGAAGGCTGTGGCACTTTTTAAAGTTACACAATGCCTCACGACAGGAATGTTTACAATATATGTCTTGCCTACTCATCGCAAGGCCCCCCAAACTACCAGTCTACAAAATGTTGGCTTCCAGTCCCTGCAAAAAGTCAATTCTATCACTGCCGAGGTGGTGGTCTCATGCCAGGGGGTGGGGGTCCTGTGGACACAAATAGAAACAACAGTCAAGCACAGTCCAAAACAATCGGGGAAAATAGCAAGCACAATATATTTCCTATGTCACTTGATCCTGACCCTTGCAGTTTAGAGTCCTGAAGTACTACCATCTACCAATATATATAAAAGAATAAATGCCATACAATCTCTCCTAAACCTAAATATTGAACATGCCAGAGACCATTCACTATCCACAGAGTTTCATTCTTACCTCTCATCATGCCTGGAGGAGGTCCACCTGGTCTCATGCCTGGTCTCATACCAGGTGGGGGCATTCCCATGGGCATGCCTGGTGGCATCCCCCTGCCTCCCATGCCTGGAGGGGGACCCATCATCCTGGGGGGACCTGTTGTCAACAGAGCAGAAAAGTTCATTCTTAGAAACTGGCCCAACTGTAGTCTAATATTCACCTTGAAGTTCAGCCAGTAGGTACCCTTAAGAGTAATGAGGTTGTGCCTAGTTGGTGCTAGTAGTGCGCATGGTAGTTTCTTTATGAAAAACAAATATACCACTAACCTACTGAACTGTATTCAGCAGTATCAGTATATAATAAACTAGTCTTTTTTTATCTTGGGCGAAGCCAAAAATATAATTCCAACAAGAGCATGTCCATAGAAAGGTTCCAAACATACCTCCGGGGGGTCCTCTTGCACCGGGAGGTGGACCTGGTGGTCTCTGGTACTGCTGTGGGGGTGCAGACACTGCTGCTCTGCCCTGTGGAGTCATGACCTGCTGCGATGGACCGCCCACTCCTCGAACTGGACCAGCCAGACCTACAACACCAGGGCAGGTTAGAGTCTAGATAAGACTGGCAATACGTATAGGCAAGAACTAGAGAGTGTTTTCGTTTCATGGGAAGAATCATATTAGAATGCAACAAATACTGAAGCATATGATAGCTGACAATACCATGACTCTTTATCACTCCAGCCTTGTCAAAACAAGCCGGCAGGCGGCTATTTTCACCGCCTACTTTCAATTTTGTGCCGGCTACTATTGTGTAGAATTTTAAAAAAAATTCGTCCCTCGCATTGGGCCACTATGTGGCCCGCCTGTTACTTTTGGATATTAGCCTCCTACTCTAAAATTTTGTGACAAGGCTGCACTCTTATACCCATTAGTACACTTAGTAGTATAAATGTCATACCTGCAGGTGCAGATGGGCCTGCGACATTGGCCACTCCCCTGCCGGCTGCTCTGCCCATGCCTGGTCCTGGTCCAGCTCCTGGAATTGGCACACGAGCCACTCCCTCCTGAAAAAAAAAAACATTGACAACAATCATGTTATGTTTCTTTCATACAGAAACATTCTACATTGCTATTGTCAACTTCTCATACTTGCAAGGGAGTAAATTAAAGAAAAGAGAATGGTAAATGGATAAGAAGGCTTACATCAGCGGGAGGAGGGCCCTCCACAGTCATGGACACGATGTTCTCTCCCCGCAGCAGCACAAGGCCCAGCACTCGCTTCTCCTCACGCTCCTCCTGCTTCTGGCTCTTAGGGCGGATCTTACGGAACTCATCACAGTCAACTGGTCAGGGGATCAAAGAACAATCGTTATTCATCATTCACAGATGATTTAGTCGTGTTTGACCAAACCAGAGTCAGACTAAATGTCTATAAATTGAGTGATAAGTCAGAATTAAGTTTCGAACTGAACAGTGAACTTGTGTGAAGTAAATCAACAAGTTACGACTTCTGAATCCGAACACTTACCCAGGATGAGGTTCATGTGCTTGTCAAAGGCCTTGAAGGTGCCGATAAAAACACGGCTGTCTTGCAGGGTCACCCGCATCCTGTAGTTCAGGTGCGCCTGCATCTTCGAGCTCTTGCCCACCACCTGGAGGAGTTAACATGACATTATAAATCCATTATACAGGTTTTGTTCACACAAGCATAATTTTGATTATGAATCTTTAACAATTTGCAATATAGTGTAAAGCAGAACAATTTTACCTAAACAAACAACTACGAGTATATTTATTCTTTAGCAGTACCGACACCAGCATTATCTTATGCTATTTACATGTAGGGTTGGTTTCATTCAACATGTGATATGGGGGAGGGGGGCAAGGTGTCTTCACAGATCTTTTTTACTTGGCTTTATCGTTATTTACGGAAATTCTGGGTCCTAAGGTTCGTCATTCATGTGCTATATAAATTTCCTGTACATGATCTAAGCAAAGGGGTTCTTTCAACATGACAAACATAACAGAAGCTCTGAATCGCGCCAAGCGCTTTGTTCAAGACACCATCGATACACATGATTCCTGGCGTGTACCATCGCTGCAAGACACAATATCTCACAAATTCATCCATCAACATGAAATAAAATAATATCAGAATGCGTATGAAGTGTCTCACCATGTTTGCTGCTTGTGTGGAGGCCGATGCTCACGGATGAAAAACGGAAAAATTCACAACCAGCCTGGAGCCGGTCTGGGGAAAAAATTCAAAGATGGCGACCCAACGCGGGTATGACGTTGCGCATGCGCTTCTCCGGCATCTTATAGGTCGAAGGTGAAAGGTGAAGTGGGGTTACAAGCCCTGTGGAAAACAAATGTCCATACTTTGCCTGGCTATTTTCTTGGCTCTGTGTTGTTCCGTAGATAAAGTAGTCAACTCAGGAGGCCCACATATGTCCACTGTTATGTTCAGCAGGCTTGCCAGAGCTCCAGGTCGTCTTAAACTGATCTTGCAACATGTAGCCATGGTCTCAACTTCTGCAGAAAGGTGCACGACTTGAATCAAATTAAGGACTGTTTTATCAAATTATGCCACTTCCTTGCTTATGTATATTAAATTATGATCAACTTGTATACTTACATTTCAACGTTAATGTTCAGCTTCACATGCACGCAGCTGTGATATTGCGGCTTTGTGAACACTGATGATGAATCATTGACTTTGCCAGGGTCTATAGCTGGACTTGACCTTGACTGATTAAAAAAAAAGAAATCTCAGAAAAACTGTTTGTTTAAGCTGTAGTGTAGTTTAGCATGATGTACTGGAAGACCTATTAAACAACACCATGCAATTGCACAAAGAACTTATAGAAGTTGCAACAATGTTACCGGTAGTATGGAGGGGGGTGAGAATTTTTTTTTTTTAAGTTAAACTTAAAGAGTGTCATGAATTTGGAAGTGAGAATTTTCATGTGTTGCATTTGCAGCATCCCACATCAGAAGGTAGAAGTCAATGGTGTCAACATCAACTATGCCATGGTGGGAACAGGGGACCATCCAGTACTGCTGATGCCAGGGGCGCTAGGTAATGTGATGCCTTTTTATTTCAAACAAAACCATGCACATGTCACCATGAATGATGTAATTATAACTTTGCAATGGTGTAACTATTGGTGAGATTGCTTCCATACTAGGGGTGGGTACCGGTACGTACCGTTACAAAACCGGTATTTCTTAATGGACCGGTCCAAAAAAAACGGTCCGTAAAAAATCAGTGGACCGGCCTATGGACTGATTAAAAAATTCATAGTACCAGGCTACCCGCAGGCGGCCACATAACTGGTCTAAGAAAATACAAAACAGCAGATTTAACGAGTCGTTTTCGAAGACGTTAGCTGTGAATCATATCTAGGATGAGTAAACAGACGGCGAGGAGAATATAGTTATAATTTTGAGACAAAGTGCAAACCTAAGAAATTATATCGTTCCAGACATGACGTTTGGAGACTTTTACGTGTGTCTCGCTCTCCAAAATATGATGTACTGCGACATTACTATAATCAGGTACAGGTACAGGTCCGGACCTGGACCTGACCATCTGGACCTGGACCTGGACCGAACCTGAATTTTATGTACCGGTACCCACCCCTATTCCATACCATATACATACCAGTTTAAATCATTTCAACGACATAAACAAATATTGAGCTATGTATGTAGGTTTGAGCTCTGAGTCTCAGGCAATTCTCAGATTGGAATCTTGTCTTCAATGAACCATACTCTTTGTTTGTACTATTCATCTTTGTGGACACAAATGATATTCTCAGATTACACATTTAATAGGATACTTTGTGACATTCTTCTTTTCTTTCCTGTAGGCTCTGCCATGACTGACTTTGCCCCTCAGCTGGAGAAGTTGGACAGGGAGAAGTTGACGGTTGTCGGGTGGGACCCGCGTGGATACGGCAAGTCCAGACCTCCAGACAGGCAGTTTGGTATCAACTTTTTCCACCAGGACGCTGCTGATGCTGCAGCACTCATGCAGGTGAGATGTAGGGTAAGACACATGTAGAAAATGTGTATGAGACTCTATGGAAGTGTAGACCAGGACCGGATGTAGATATGAATCCCTGGATGTAGAAATAACTTTGCACATTGAACTGTATGGAGCTGTAGCTTGTCTGTTGATTTTCATTTTTAAACAAGAAAGCATGGAAAAAAGAAGTATGCATAACAGATTAGCATTAGTTTACCATGAATGTTATTTTAAATATTTATCTTTATTTATTGGTTTGGCTGTTCAGCTACATGTACAAATGTATCAGATATGTCATGCTTCTTTCTGTGTCTATTTACAGAAAATTGGTTTTGATAAGTTCTCGCTGGCTGGTTGGAGTGATGGAGCTATCACAGCCATCATCTTGGCTGGTACATACCCTCAGCTGGTCAGGAAGATGGTCATCTGGGGAGGAAACGCCTACGTTACTGAAGAAGACTTTGGGATGTATGAAGGTAACTACTGTACTGTACTGTACTTTACTGTGCTGTACCGTACCGTATTCTACTCTACTCTACTCTACTCTACTCTACTCTACTCTACTCTACTCTACTCTACTCTACTCTACTCTACTCTACTCTACTCTCCTCTCCTCTCCTCTCCTCTACTCTACTCTACTCTACTCTACTCTACTCTACTCTACTCTACTCTACTCTACTCTTCTCTCTACTCTTCTCTCTACTCTACTCTACTCTACTCTACTCTACTCTACTCTACTCTACTCTACTCTACTCTACTCTACTCTACTCTACTCTACTCTCCTCTCCTCTCCTCTACTCTCCTGTACTCTACTCTCCTCTCCTCTCCTCTCCTCTCCTCTCCTCTCCTCTCCTCTCCTCTCCTCTCCTCTCCTCTCCTCTCCTCTACTCTACTCTACTCTACTCTACTCTACTCTACTCTACTCTACTCTACTCTACTCTACTCTACTCTACTCTACTCTCCTCTTCTCTTCTCTTCTCTTCTACTCTACTCTACTCTACTCTACTCTACTCTACTCTACTCTACTCTACTCTACTCCTCTCTACTCTTCTCTACTCTACTCTACTCTACTCTACTCTACTCTACTCTACTCTACTCTCCTCTACTCTTCTCTCTACTCTTCTCTCTACTCTACTCTACTCTACTCTTCTCTACTCTACTCTACTCTGCTCTACTCTACTCTACTCTACTCTACTCTAATCTAATCTATTCTACTCTAATCTACTCTACTCTACTCTATTCTGCTCTACTCTACTCTATTCTACTCTAATCTAATCTACTCTATTCTGCTCTGCTCTACTCTACTCTGGTCAATTCTATTTATTTTAAGGTGACAAAGAAGTTTGTATTCGTATTTTGTCTACATGTCTTTCTTTATAGATGTATACAATGAATGTATGTATGCTTGTATGTATGTACATTTGTATGTATGTATGAATATCATAAAATATCTAATAAAAGTCTTTGTTAAGTTATTTTTAGGTATATTGTACAACTTCAATGAGGCAAGCTACCATGATTCATTGAAAATAATTCATTTTCAGTTGTAGCGATGGATTTCAGAACATACAGTATGATTTTTTGGTGTGTACAGCAACAAGAGACATCAGTAACTGGAGTGAACGGATGCGAGCACCCATGATCAACATGTATGGAGAGGAGTACTTCCGTAAGACTTGGGAGGGCTGGATTGACGGAATCATGCAGTGAGTACAACTGATAGTCCACAAATACATCTTACTTATTGTTCTACTCAGATCATGTAACACAAAGTCAAAATGATCGATCATCAAAGGTGATAAGATTTTTAGAATCCTTGTCTAAACTTTTCTGTTTAATTTTTGACAGCAAGGAAGTTTCAATCAGACAGCAACAGTTGTTGCACCAGTAGGTATCCATGTGTGTCTCTTTAGCAGTTTCTGAGCAGGTCTAAAATGTCTTCATCCCGTATCACCTACAACACCCCAGGTCCTTCACTACTGTTGTACTTACAAGGCAATGTATATAATATCAATTTTGTAGGTTCCTCCATCAGAGGAAGGGTGACATCTGTAAGACGGAGGCTGGTCAGGTGACCTGCCCCACCTTCATCTTACATGGCGTCAAGGATCCCATGGTTCCTGGCTTTCACCCTGACTACCTACACAAACATATCAAAGGGTCGAGGTAAGGGACTTCAGTCTAGAATTGTGTCTGTGTTTTAGAAAATGCCTATTCTGCTATTTCAAGATTTTTCCTTTTGCACCACAAGTAAAGATGATCCTCACTACTGATCTATTTTCCTACAGGAGACATGATTTTCCAGATGGGAAACACAACATCCACCTAAGGTATGCTGACGAGTTCAACAAGCTGATGGAAGACTTTCTGATGGAGTCTTAAGTCTGTCATGTAATGATGTTCTAAGAGACCATCTATTCGCTGTGCATTTTGAGCATGAGTACCAGTAGTATACACTGCTGGACACTTGTACATGAGATCTTGTCTCCAGTCAGTCCAGTGAAAAGAAGCTAGCTGAAAGCCTGATTGAATATTGTTCTTATTATTACATAAGCTGCTTATGCAATGTCTTACGATATAACATTATGATTTTAGAATATATTTTAGAGGGTTCTGCTATATCTGTTCAAAAGGGAATTAATTGATACTTGCCACTCTGTTGAATACAGGATTTTTTCTGCCATCTATGATCCCATTTTTTTCAATTCTGTCTGTTCTTATGATAAGAATATTAGACTTTCTTGTAATTGTACCTTCTACTAACATTATTACAAGCAGAAAAATACAATATTGATCAATAATATCATAGATATGTTTAGATGGTCACTGCAGATAAAACCTTCAAATTAAAAGGCTGCAGGTGGTGATGAAAGAAATCAAAAAACAAGAAAATAAACATATATTGTGAAGCTTTTTGTTGGTTGTCTCCATTTGCTTGTCCACAATGATGAAGTATCCCAAATTCAGGACCCTTTGCAAATTGTGGAACTTACCAATGATTTAAACTGCAGAAAAACATATCTGGTCATTATGCAAAATTGCTTCAGATGCATGGGGGCCCATGTTAAAATGATTGTCTAGGTGTATTACAAAATGTGCAAGAGTCCTTTGTAGAAGCAAGGACATATTCTCCAAGCAGAGGTTTTGGTCGGGTGGGGTAGTAGTGGCCGTTTTTTTTACGTTGGCCTCCCGTAACGGGAGGCCAACGTAAAAAAAAACGTCCACTACTACCCCACCCGACCTAAACCTCTGCTTGGAGAATAGCAAGGACATTATACTGTCCTTGGTAGAAACAACCCATGTTTCTGAGAAACCCCAAGAAAGGAAAGCGCGCTATTGTACTGTAACGCTATCACTAAACGCTGACTGCCGACCATAACTATGCAGTTTTAGTCATGAGTCACTTTCCAACCACCGACAAAAAGAATTGATCTTTTCCGCCGGTTTAACTCTGAAACCAGAGCCACCTGTTTGAATAGCAAATGATAACAGACGGACTCGGGTCTCGGTAGAGCACGAACTTTGTGCCGTGGTTGCTATTGTCGTCTCGTGATTGGTGACCTATAAATTGGAGGGGGTAATAACGCCAGGCAAGTACGCGTGCTCGGCGGGACTGCGCTCCGTCTCCCCGGTGACCCTGGGAAGGTCTCACGTCATTTATTTCATAAAGAACAGCAAGTGTGCGGATGGTTGGTTCGGACAAACGGGCCCTTTTGCCTTGGAGTTTAAGATGGCGTCGCGGTGGCACCCAGTTTTGCTCTACTCCGTTACGTTATGTCTAACCACAGGACTCGATACAGGTACGTGCAGCAATGTTCCCTCGATCATTGGCAAGCGTTCAATTGGTAGAAAAGTAGAATTGGGGTTGAGAGGCCTTTGCCTCTCAACCCGGCAAAGAGCATTTCAAGGTCAAAAAAGTCACGCAACCGATACGTTTTTCCGCCTAAGTAATTGCCACCATTCGGCTGTCTATCTACAATACCGTACACTACTTGATGCTGTAAGTCAACATCATTAATTCCACGGGAATAATCTAAGATCAGAAGGCCAGAGAATCAATTTTCTCACAGGAAGTTCACAACACGACGACCGTTCTTCCTTATTCAACCGTGGGAAGCAACGTCATTCCTCTATGCGTGCTTTATCGCGCGGAAAGCGGCTATTCAAAACACCTGAATAACGGATGGGTTCCTAAACATGGCATACATAAAGAGTGAGTGTAAGACAACACGTACGCACTGTTGTCCGCACAGTCATCTGTCGTCCAGGCTACTGATACCCAAAGTAAAAACAAACGTTTTATGTTACAGTACCAATTTCCTGGTTGCCATGTCAAGGAAGGGAAACACGTACCCCACGGCAGTATCCCTAACAACGGTCTTGTAGGAATCCTTGCCAGAGGAGACATTAGAATCCTTTACGTGTCATCAGATATATATAAAACCTCCTTGGTGTCACGCAATTAGAACAATATCTTCGATGTGACGTGAAGAGGTGCGATGGTGTTACTCAATCGTAGTTTAATAAGAGGAACAGAATTTTATCCAAGTTTGAGCCAACACAGAGAAGTTATGATCGTGTTATCGTACCGGTACTCTTCAGTGCTCGTTTATCCTTGTGTTCGATATGTCCTTTCACAAGTCACATCCAAATGAAGAGGGCCGGCATTTACGAGCACTGTAACCACCGACTAGTAAAAGAAGTCGCAATGGAAACACGTTAACAGCCATGCATCTTAGTAACCCCCAAGTGTTTACATTCCATCGTATGTTTGTACAATGTTAGTTCTGTTCACACTACAGAGGTAGTTGTGTACTTTTTTTTAGTTCGATACATGCCTGGTCTTATTTTCCATAACGTTGCAATGTTCTGGTGTGAATGAATTTGATCAGAATTGCAAATCCAAGCGTCGGACAAGTAATTACATAATGTGTTTTGTTGGTTTGCTGCTTGGTTGTATACAAATATTATATCATTATTTCCTAGAAAGCACAATATGTGCAATAGATATTTAGTTGGTGCAAAGGTGGGGCAACACATGTTTTAAGTGAAATTTAAGAGTTATAACCTCCTTGGTTGGTGTCTTAATACTTCTTCCCACTGTCGCTAACACACTAATGTAATTTCCTGCCATTTTTGTTTGATGTTCAATCGCTAAGTGGTCGAAGGACAAAAGCCTTCAAGTTGTTACGAAAGGGCGTGTGCAGGTGCACGAGTAGAGGGGCCACCGTTAAGTATGGGCCGTAGATCTTGCCATATGTCGTCAAGTTGTGTGCTTGGCAAACGGTGTGGACTCAACTTGTGTCGTGTTCCTCGGTAACACTCAATTAGCTCTGACAGAGCAAACACTGTTCAGCTCAGGTGGGCCTTCACAATAAGGAAACTATGTGGAATATGTTTCAAACACTGTAAACACCATCAACGTACAAACAGAATACCCTGTGACAAATATATCTATTGGGAGAAGTCGTTCATATACGTTACCTCTAATGTTTTTTTTTTCAATGTCTTTTTCAGATTATTTGAACGAGCATTGTGACAAAACGATCCAGAAACAGTGTGGCGGTAGACTGGAGCTCACAAGCAGCCTCTACTACACAGATAACCTCCACTGCACCGTCGTGTTACGGGTTAACCCTGGACAGAAGATCCTGCTGCAGTACAAGAGATTCGAAGTGGAGGGAACTACTGATCGATGTTACGACACTTTGGACATTTACGAAGGTGACGTAGCGGGCACGAACGCCACGTCGGTAATCTCCGGCACACGATGCGGATACAAGGTCCCCGGCGACATCGTCACGTCGGGTGACACGGTGACGCTGAATTTTAACAGTGACAATGATGGGTACGAGACGGGCTTTGAAATCATCTACACATCGTTTTCTGAGCGTGAGTGCAATCTAGATTATGTATCCTTTCCCCTGTTCCGTGCTGTAGATGATATTGGTGTTGCGTCTCTGTGTTTGATGACAATGGCTTTGAATTATTGATGTTGATGGAACATTTTAGGCATGCAATAATGAATGTATTCTGTTCAAATATGTACAATGATACAGTACATTACATGTCAAGCATGTACACATTATGTATTGTAACGTCAATGCGACCTTGAAAAATGTGCTTTCGATAATATGTTTGAGGCCTATTTTACAAAACAAGTCTGGCCAGTCGGTAATAGTTTAACAATTACTGTAAATGCGTTCGCGTGGTTTTTGTTTAGCGCTAAGGCGAAAATGGAGTGTTTGCGGTGGTTTTAAGTTTGCGGCAGCGCTATAGTCACATACTGCTACAGTATTGTTCAAAAATGTTCGCGGTGGTTTAAAGTTCGCGGTAAAACGTCGCCGCGAAAACCGCGAACATATAACTACCGCGAACATTTCTGCATTTACAGCCCTCTCCACACACAGGGATTATATACCATGGCACCACCACTGAAGCTTAATCAGTGTCTGCCGTCACTAATATTCTATCCCACATGTCCTACAGCCCCCTGTACAGGAGACACGCTGTCCTTCCTGTGTGCTAACGTCAGCAGGTGTGTCTGTTCGTCCGTGGTTTGTGACGGAATCGACCACTGTGGTAATGGGGAGGATGAGAGTAGTGATCTACCAGCATGTTCAGGTACGACGAAGGACGCATTGTTATACATCTTTTTATATACTAGTAACAATTTATTATTTTCAAGTGTGTGGGGAGAGCAATTAAGCATTGAGTCTGCTTATACAGTACTCCTTCAGTAACTGTGCCAATGCTTCTGGATGTCTAAGACTAATGTTGAAAATGCTAAGATGCAGTGCTATTTTCTACTAGTTTTGTTTTTCGTACTTTAGTATATCGCATGGCAGAATTCAAGAATCGACGAGATCTAGAAAGCGCCCTTGCCTTGGTATGTGCCGAATCAGTGGATGTACACAGCAATATTCGGTAGCATTTTCAAACTTTCATGACGTTTCCAGCTCAAAATTGTTTCCAGGGAGTCTGTGACGGTTTACTGGTTTATGTCTGCAATAATGGTTTCAAACGTTCAACTGACCACTGAGAAAAAGTTGTTTTGAAACATTACTTTACTCCTTTTGCCGTTGATTTTCAGATGTGAAAGTAGGAGGCCTTAACGTAGAAGCTCTGATTGGCATTTTGATCGGGGTAGTCGCTGTCCTGGCCTTGGCTTCTGTCGGTGGTTGGTACTTGTACAAACGGACTACAGAACGCGGACTGCTCTTTAAAGGCGTCACCATCGAAAAATTGGAGTCGTACCCGCGAACCAACAGATACAACAAACATCGCTGGAAACATGTCAGGCGGAAGACGTCATACGGAAACTCCCGATGGACCACCTCCGGAACCACGAAGATCAGCCCGACCTCCAGTCGGAAAATGTCGGCGAGCGACGACGACAAATCCGGAGATCACTACAGACCGTCCATGGATTATGAGAATAGGGTTATGGGAAGAAAAAATAAACCCGTCGAGCCAGATATGTCAACGATACTAGAGAACAAATCTACTGACGAAACCTAATCCTAATATATAAAACACAATTATGTTTTGTATGATATGGTTTATTAGCTTTGCGGGAAAAAGAGGCATTTTCAGAAAATCAAAATACAGTTTTTCTCAGTACTTTCTAGGACAGATTTCTGAATGTTTCAATCACATGAATTACCAATGACAACCATGAGACCTCTTGTAAGTAATATATACTGAATATTAATGTTTTTTTAACTTGGAATTTTCTATGCACAGCACTATAAGAAAATATTGACTGACACTATGTTTGATGTGCTACAACAAGCCTCTTGGAAACAAACTTTTATTTCCTAGTTTCTTCTTCTGTTTGTTATTTTCAATAAAGGAAGAGTCAGTACATCTTTAAGCAACAAATAGGTTTGTGTTTGTCGTAATAATATTTGTCTAAGCCAGCAAGCCAATCTTATAGAAGACTACCTTGCCTCTCTCGCGTGTCCGCCGGCATAGTCATCTATGTCGTACACGTCAGCATAAAACACGTCATCCATCCGGTAGTAGTCGTCGCCGACGTCACTGTCTCCGTCCCCACCGGGAGGCCTCTCCCTCTGCTGCCCCCATCTTCCCGTCTTCGGTGAACCCTTATCCCGTCCTCCGACCTGACCCGCGTGTCCTACTTTGCCGGTATTCCAGGGGCCTCCCGGTTTGCTCCCCCGGAAGCACGAGAACAGTCCTCCCGACGCTGGTTCAGGCCCCTCCGCTCCCTCCCCGCTCTCCTCGTCGTCCCCATAGGCGCTCATCTTCCCGTCCACCGATCCGTCACGGCCAGAATTCAGCGACATTGCGTCTGTCTTCCCTCCCGATCCGGCTTTCTTAGGGCAGCAGCCAAGTTGACGGAGGACAGCGAAACGCCACGGGCCCCATCCCGGGCGCCAGCAGCACCAGTAGACCACAAACGAGGCGAGCAGCCCGCCCAGCAGACCTAGGCTCACCCATATCGGCGTGTAGTCCGGACTAATGGCTACTGGCTCTTCCTCTAGAAATTAAACAAGACATTGTTCAGACAAGATCAGTCTTAGCATTTCAAAGGTGCTGCTTCTTCCACTCACAGCAGCCAAATATACGAAGAACATTTGCAGCTCAACGCTACAATGTACGTGACAGTGACATGAACAATGGAACTTCATATTCTACTTCGTCCACACAGACTTTTTGCTAAACAATAAACAATAATCACTGTAATGAGTAATTTCTCCAAAATCTAGACCAATCAGTATCAGCTTACCTTCCTAGTACTGTTCTCATTTGACACGAACTTGAAACGTAACGCGCTGTTACGTGCCATATACTATCATATACATGTACGTATACGATCATATCTAACTTTCTTTTTGACATTACATGTTCGACACTTGCGCTGACCTTCGCAGCTGGCAGGTGCGTTGTTGGACTGATCGGTGTCGTCACCGCGCCCACAGTTGTTAGCGGAGTCACAGATCAGGTGGAACTTGATACACCTGCCGCTAGCACACTCCAGCCAGGTGCTCCTGTCCTCACAGCTACCTGGGACAGGTACAAATCTTCAAGGTCAGGTTTAATATGTCGTGCATGCTGAAGAACTGACAATGTGTCACGTGTAAGCTTTGAAATCAACTAGAAGGAAGACTGGCGATTATAAAAAAAATTGATTTCGACATCTTAAGAGATACAGGAAGGAGGTTAAATTTCACATATTAATCAGTGCAGAAAACGACGTACGATATCAGATTGATTGTCGTTATTCCTATCAAAACTAGTGACCTTATAGGGTGACAATATTTACCATCTGGAAAAAGAAGCATCATGAAGCTCACCTGTGTGAAAAGACGTGTACCACATGGTGAAGTTGTAGAGATATTTGCCACTCCTGACGAACCTGAAGGTGACGTAAGGGCCGGACGAGTCTTGATTACCCGTGTCCAAGAGTGTGTTGCCGTAGCAAAGCTTCTCAATTAGATTAGCAGAGGTGTCGGGACCGTCGTAAATTGCTATGTAGTCAGTGTCGCAACTTGTAGTGATGTCATTTCCGCTAGTGACACTAGCCACTGGGTTGGTGACAGTGCTACTGGTGGATAGATTCCCGCTAGTAACGGTGCTACTAGTACTGGTCGCTACATTTCCGCTGGTGACATTTGCCGTCGAGTTGGTGGCTTGGGTCGTGACGGTGATGTTCTCTGACGTCATCGTCGTCATGGCAACGGACACCGGCGACGTCGTTCCTGCTGGCACAGTGGGCTGACTCAGAGCCAAGTTCGCGTACAGGTTGATGGTTTGGTTGAGGTACTCGGCGCGCGCCACCACGGTACAGTCGTAACTGGCCCCGTACAGGTTCGCCTCGGCACGGTAGTTTGTGGCGGGCCAGATGACCTTCGCCGCTGTGACCTCCAGCGTGGTACCGCACCAGGTCGGGTACATGTACACTGTATGGAAGACAAGATCACAATCTTCAAGACTACATGTCTACATTCTACAAGGAGCAAAGCATGGTGCTTGAGACTGACAACTCTTTTAAGTCTAACTGCTAACAGGACTTTGTCTGGACATTACAATGGTCTGTCAAAATCATGTACAGTTGTAAAATTGCTGTAGCTTTCAGAAAGACAAGTCAAATTGGGCATGAGGGCACGAACACTACAAAACTTTCATTTTTCGACGGTTCCTGTATCTTGTTTAGAAAATAAGGGAGAGTGTTGGCATTCAGAAGGCCATTTCGTCATTAATCTACCGTATTGAAATAAAAGTCTATTGCTAGCAAAGACTTTGTCCCTTCATCTAGGTCTTGTATACTCCCTTTCCAGACTCAGCAACGATCTAAACTACTTACATCCTACGCCAACAACTATTCTCCCCTCCACAACTGCTGTTTTTGTTAGTTTTTGTACTTTTTGTTCCATAATCTCATGACTAGGGATTGAGGATATACAGCCTATTCACGTGCCTGCAGTTCTGTGTTAACATTTAAAGGTTCGGGATATGAATGATGCTTCCCTGCACTTACCGTGGTTTGTAGCAGCCCACGATTCCTTGGACAGCGCCAGAAATACCAGGACAAAAATGATACGGAAAGACGCCATCATTTACTAGAGACCACTGCGGTAGAAACTCTGTAACTGCCTCTGGCAGAGCCTCTGGTCTTTACTCATAACATACTTGTGACATTTCGCAAACGAGGTTAGTCGGTACTAGCGTCCAAGAGTTCAGCTCGGCTTCTGCGGCGACTTCTCGTCTGTAAAGGTTTTTCTTGTTTGGGAATTTTTGTGACACAACCTCTTCAAATGATCGTCATTATTCAACCTACTTACGGGGACAAAACTGCGCGAGATTCCATCCTTTTTCCAAACAGTGTCACATGACAAGAAGACCTAAAGGGATTCAGCTGGCGTGACCTATGTACCTGCAAACAATGTAAAGATGTTCCCCTCCAACCCATCAACCCACGCTTGAGAAACAGTCAATATAGCTTAATACAGCCACTCAAACAAATTACATGCTGTATTAATTCTAAACCTTATGTAAGTCCCAACAACAGATGCATACTACTATTTTTCAGATTGGTAACCCAAAGCAACCACCTGTGAATGAAACACTAGCTGGGTTGACGTCGTTACAAGTTTAACCCACTAAAGAGGAAGCTAGGACGTTTTCTCACGTCCGTTCCTGTGTAGGGACTTTGTTGTAAGATTAGTAACCAGGGGGGTGCAGTTCCTCTCCTTTCTTCTGAACTTGTCCGTAACGGAGAGGATGAGGATAATCCTACGTACTGGCTACCTCACGGAGGGGATTATGGGAAGTGCGGAACGGCACACAACGGTGCGGATTTGTCCGGGAGTCGATATTACAGGAAACACCTGCAGAGTATTGTTGGAGTCGTGTTGGTGGATGCGTGTGGCGCATGTCTGTGCCGATGACTGTGTCTATACCCGTGTCACATGTATGTAAACAGACTTCGCACCCTTCATGTTAAATACAGTAGGGTCTGCATGGGGGGGGGGGGGGTCCTGGCAACGCTTAACGGTAAATTCAGGCCAGGCGATAACGCTTAACGGTAAATTCAGGCCGGCCGATAACGCTTAACGGTAAATTCAGCATTTTTAGAACATGAGATACCCCTGAAGACGAGAAACAGTCAGTGTCAATTAAACTGAATTGCACGATTTAAAATCTTACCCTCACTCACAGATCTTTCTCGAGAACATGCTACAGACAGTAAGCAGACTTTTGCTTCACAAAAGACGGATATCCCAATTGTATATAAGCCTTTTAATGTCGAAAGTAGACTTACTTCATCTTGGCTTCAATTACGAACAACCTTTCCGTATGGCTAGATATGTTTCACTTGACTGTGAAACTTCTGTTGGGGTCCTACCCGACATACACCCCCGTGGTATCGTTAGCGTTAGTTGACTCTGCTTTATTGCCATGAAGGGAATAATTCTAGTCAATGGGTCTATACAAATATACATAAATCCAACGACCCTGACATTGTTTTTCAGGAAGGCAACCTGCCATGGGGTCAAACTACTGCAGCGCCACCTTTCAGCTGGCTTGTGGAGCACTCTTGCAGTGGCGGAGCGGTGAACCGTACATCCTGTATATTATGAACCAGTTACAGTGCCGGTTAAAATCATTTGTTACAGGGACGAAGACGAGTTTTGAGGTTGGTGCTTTATATGATCACAGACGACCGTGCTTGCCTATCGTATCATGGGCACGGATATTCTACAGTCTCCATCGTTTGCCAGAAAGCGCCCCTTTTTGCGCTCTCCGCTGGAAATGCTGAAAACTACCATATACGGCACACAGACGGTGGCGTTACATGGAACTCATCAGCAATGCATCGATTCTCTGAAGAACGATTTTTCTCGGAAGGTTTGGCACGGTGCCAAATGGTCTGCAGGACCTGTTCGACAACAACAAATGACGCCGCCGCCTTGCGGTTTGCGAAATTATTGCAACAATAGGCCTATTTATGATAGGAAAAATAAGGTGAGATGAAACGACGCATGTTCTTACAACGTGCATGATGAAGATGTATCTACACTGCCATTGGTATTCGTTAGTGATTCAATAGTATCAATGTAACATGTTATTGCTGCTGAGCTGTGTCCGGGAACCAGTACTTATTGCCAAAATTAATGATTGACACATCAGTTTCCCGGAATCGTTTATCTGTTCGCATTTTCTTGGAAGAATGTTGGTTTGTACTTGACAAAAAAGTTGCTTCAATAATTGCATAGAATATAACTATTTTTTCAACAGACACTGGTACTGTTGTTGTCATCGCTATGAATGCGGAAAATTGCATCATTTTTCATATATTCCTTTACCTTGGTGTGACTTCGGCAAAACATTAAACGCGCAGACGGCAGATCTCAGTCTTGAAATGAACAACATGTCCTCGATTTTTCTCAGAATCTCGCAGATTCCACGAAATAATTTGCATGTTAAGCCTCAGGCTGTGCCCCTCCTATACTATAGCAGTGGCTCTCTCTCTGCCGGAGGCCACAACCCAAAAGTTTTTGTTGGCCTGTACCATACATCATAGTTGCAAGGGTTACTTCAAAATTGCAGCATTTCCACGGAGATAACATTATCTAAAGGTACAAGACATGCATATGATGATAAACTGGTACCTCATCGGATAAGACGCAATCATTTGCAGATGTTGACATCAAAGAGGGACACGTACCTACACAACAGCCAGCCAGCCAGCAAGCTCACCACCCTGCCAGTAAGAAGCGCCATCCAGCGGCCAGAAAGAAATGGCCAGCCTACTCAAATTCATTACCTGTTCAATGGATCATCGTTGATTTTGTACTTGCTAAGGTCACGGGGAATCAGCGATATTACAAAGACATATATATTTCTTCGAAAAAAAAGATCTAGCTGCCATTATTTCCGAATATGAAACCTACATACACTTATGCCCAGGAGAATCAATCTTGTATAAACCATTTATTGCAAATATGGGTATTTCGTTTCCCTCTTCCCGTCTCTATAAAAACGACGTTGAATCTGTTTCCGAAATAATCCAGACTTACACATGCTGTATACAAAGGATTAATATTTATTTCTTAGATACTGTGAATGGGGGAAAGCTGCAAGAGTTTCCGGCTGTGATACTACTATGAGTACTATCCCACCTTCAATCTTTAAAAGGAAATCGCCCCATCGCTCGTAAGATTAGGCGATATCGGAAATGACACCACGTCAGAACTGCTGCTCTATATATATATATATATGACGTATCAAATACATGTATATCAGGTTACAACAACACTGGGGCTGACCTTGGCAAGTTGACATGTGACCTGTCAACCGCCGATCATTCCATCGACTCTGAGTATTCACTGAAAACACGATCACTATGTCCATCGTACGCACTCTCGATCTTAGGCTGGAAGCTTCGAATTGTCTTTTTATATAAACTTGGCACAAAAAGTTTGGAAACTTTACTTTGGCTGATCATATTTCCGTTGTTTTTTTATCAATTTCAATGATTTATATGCTGTTGGAAAGCTTGTGTAATGTTCTATCCTATGATACCCAACTCATTATATAATTGCAATCTCATGGAGCGAGTACCAGGCCTGTTTACGCGAGTGGGTTGTAGAAAAAAAGTGCCAAAATTTCCCTGCTAGCGTCAAACACTCAGCTCAGCGCCAAACCCATTTGTGGTGGTGTCGTCCGCATCGTGAATGGAACGGTGTTAGAGGAATGTTATGTTCACAGCTACAGATGAGATTAGATTTATTTCGACTGTTGGAAGGGTAAATGAAAGTGTTGGGGCGGCGAGGAGAACAGTACGCTGACTGTTGCACAGAGACTGACAGTGTTTGTTGGAGTCAGTGTCATGATGTGAGGCAGTACAACTGCCAGAGTTAAAACCAGGCTAATCATCCTAAGCAACCTCGATGTGTCATGATATATAGACGCATTTCTCCATCCAAGTCACATTTCCTAGATTCTTACCTATGGAATATGAGACTGAGTGCCACTCTGCAAGATGATAGTGCACGTCCATACAGAATGAGAGTCATTTCAGACCACCTCCATGAAGGTGCAGGAATATAGAGGACAGAATGGCCTTCCTGCAGCCGAGATCTCAACACAATTGAACACCTCTCATACTCTGTGATCACTGAACAGATTGGACGAGCTGTGAATGCAAGAATGATCAACAGAACAATACGACCTGCGACGACTCCTTGTGGAAGAATGCCCAGCGGGACCGCGGGACGAAATTGGTGACAATTACGAGGAGGATGTACCGGGCTGTGGTGACAGCTCATGGCTTGTGTACTCAGTATTAAGCCACCTTCATCATAACTGAGGCTCCTTGACGCATTTTTTGTTTGGATGAAGACTAACCTTGGCTTTCATATTATTGTGTTTTGTTGATTCAAGGTTCATATTACCCTCGTACTTACACAAGCCACGTGCTACCAGCAGAAAAAAAAATACCGAGCGTTTCAGCTTTTGTAGGGTAATCTGGGCACTTTTTTTATGTAACCCGCTCGCATAAGCAGGTCTGGTGCTCGTTCCATTAATTCAGAACCATCAAAAGTTTGGTATCATGGGAAAGAAAATCACACAATCTTGTCAATGATGTATAAATCATTCAAATTGATCAAGAAACAATGATGATCCACCAAAGTTAAGTTCCAAACTTTTTGTGCCGAGTGTATGTCAAATTACCTAGCCTGATCTGAGCCATGGATAGAAACATCGCATACATAACGTATACAACATGTAAATAGTCTGTAATATCATCTGGTCAGTACGTATTACTAATTAATCATAAAATCAAGGCAGGATTGCCCCTATCCTGGACCGCCATTTGAAAGACGTACAAAATCGCCCTACAGAAATACAAAATAAGCCGATCCATCCATCCATCTGCTTGGTGATCAGTCCTTGTGTCGCACTAAATCGATCTAGAAATCTAAACCAATCATGTGAATGTGTTTCTGTGTCATCATCCAGCGGCAGTGTGTAATGCGAGCATGTTGTTTTCGCACGTCGCGAACTGGGTCACGGACGGACGGCACCAAAAATAGCAGTGAACTTGGTGTCAGAGACGGAAAGGCTTCTGAGAATGTTTGGGTAGCCTCCAGCCCTTCAACCAAAGAGGTTCTATCAAAGTTGAGAGCCTAATTGTCTACAATGAAAGGTCTATGAGCTGAAATATGACGGTAGTTCCCTAGTTGATCTACCTGGACAAACATTACGTTATTTTTAATACTGTATATGATACACATTAGCAGAAACTACTAAATACTTTGCTACGAAATAGTCGGCCAAAAATTTCCAAAATGCTCTGATGACAAATTAATGCGTCACTTGCACTTTTTATCATTATTACGTCACATATAAAGATACGTTTCCTATGTCTCTACCACCGTATGTTTCGAAATTCCCAAGCCATATACTGTAGTACTCACACTAGCTGAGGAGGAGGGCCTAGTATGAGCTATATACGCTTTCCCACTCCTCCTGCACCTGTTTTATCTATTGTTTATCGTATTACGTATAATGTACTTTCTTGCAAATAGATAAACAACTTACAGCCTTCGGGCACGAGATTGCAGATAAAGGCTTATATTTATTCATGTGGTGTGTGCACTGGACTGGGTGGAGAGAACAGCGACAAGTGATGTGGTGTCTAATTTCTATAACTTTAATAATATTCATCCCGATACACGGTTCTGGTAGACGCTTCAGTGGTTGATTATAGATGGTGGCATATCAGCAGGCCGTTTTACGTTTACAGTTTGAGGTGACGCCCCCGGCGCGCAGTGTACCTCTGAGTCACATGCCGACGTTGCTGACTGCTGAGTGTGTAGTTGACTCTTATTGACACTCTCAGTAACGGACATTGTACTTAACTGTTTGCTGACGTCTGAAGTGCTTCTATGCCACGGCGCTGACAACTCAGGGATCCATAGTCCACTGGGATTGCATAATCTTTCAAAGGCCCTCAATCCGACTAAATCCGACTTAAGAGTCTCCTAGGTGTGAGAACCCAAATCAGTATCACGTGTCATGTGAAGTACACGCGGGATACGGATACCTGTTTGTTTACTACGGATATTGTTGTTGTAGACCATGTGACGTGACCTTGGTGACACGTAGACCCCGTCAGAAGAAATCGACACCATGAAAACATGTTGGTGCAAACAAACTGTTTGTTCCCTCGCTCTCTTATTGCCGCTTGGCATGATGGGAAATAAAACAATCCACTATGACAATAGGGGTGGTGAGCGCACAATTTCAACCCGACACAGGTAACAAATGAGGGGACAGCCGCGTCGGCAAATATCACTCCTCTTCCTTTATTCCGGTTTTTGTTTCGTATAAAGCTAGTAATGATGGAGCATCAATTTATATTTTACTTTGCTCGTTTGTTTATGAACATCCCCCTCCGATTTGCGAGCGCTGCATGTTGGTATGTCCGCAGTGACGTTTCGGGGTGAACGTGTCCCCGGTAAATAGCCTGTGTTACATTGTACTGCGAGGACAACAGTTCCGCAATGGCCGGGCATCGGCACTCTCCGACTGACGGAATCACCGCCCCTCAGGTCATCTTAGAAGACGACTTCGCTGCTTTTAGAAGGGGAAACCTTCGTTATACGGTTAGACTTACGCCCGAAGCCATAGTCTATGTTGTACTGGGGTCGAAACAGGAACGTACCCTGGCTCTAGCAGACGTGTTGGGATGCCACACTAGCGTTTCACTGAGAAGAAAACCCACCCAGGAAAACCAGACCGCTTTCCTATGTATATACTCCTACCCCCTGAAGAGGAAGCTTCTATCGGGAAGTGCGAGAAACCGCGTGAGCACATCGTTCAGAGTCGACAGGTTCGACAACTACGAACAGAACTGCGAGCTCGCCGAGAAATGGAGAGTCGCCGTCAGGTGCCTGCTAGCCGGGCAGACCGTGACAGCGGAAACCGGTAGGTCCATCAGTATTGTCTATTTACCGGTCTTCATGTGTAAATCATTAGAATATGTAGAGTTCCGAGCATCGCTGACCAAATGATCACGTAACAGATTAACTGACATCCAACAAAACATGGAATCAGTCCAACAGCTACCGTAAAACATGACCTCACACATGTGCACGGGCCCGGCCTACAGGCATGATTAATGCATGGCGTTATTGTGTTGTGCATCTGTCACATCCAGAGAAAAGGAACGATCAACACACTGGCAATGAATTTATATACTTGCATGTCAACAGTACGTGTAGGTTGTAGAAATATGTAAATATGTTATTTTCAATGTTATGAATATGATTGATAGTTTTGATACACTGAGTAAATGTGAAAGCGGAATGTCACACAGTGACGGGGAAATTCAGCTAACACGGAACGAGCACGCTATATTTATCTGGCAACAATTTGACAAACGTTTGGTTAAGGACTGTATGCTCGTATTGACATCGCTTTTCCAGGATATTGTTGTCTGTAGCTACTAATATTTAGAAAATGAAATTCATCATGTCACTGTGTTCAAGGAGGTTTGTCTGATTAAAACCTTCTTGGTGTGTTAAGGTAGGTAATTGCTATGAAATCCGCAGCTTTTTTAATTCTCTCCTGTTTTATATGCATGTCCTTGAGATCACAGAGGTACAAAGTATAGTTCATTGATCAAAGGTCGTACCTAGTACAGGTGGAACTTTCTTATGCAATATTCCAGACACACAATGCGTTTTTACATCATCTAACAGGTACTGGTCAAAATACAACGTTCAAGTTCAGATTGAACGTAGCATGACTTGTGCTGCGAAAGTCGTTTTCTTTTTGGAAAAACAAACAAAACATCTTCTTTTTTTCTGTCGCACACACTTATCAAAACAGCGCTTGCCAACAGTTGTGCGTAAGTCCCAATCAATATACTAGTAGACAGGGATGGATTTGTTTCACGTTTAGTTTTTTCTAGTTATGTGTCTGCCCACGATCCATTTGTACAAAATGTCGTAAGACTTGTGACCGACTCGATCGTCGCTGACATTGCTGATTATATTAAGAACCACCACCATGTATACATTCTATTCATCATCAACCACTAATTAGTATTTTCAGTGTGGCACACTTTTTCGTCGCTGTGGTGATGTAATGATATGACAAGTTAGAGCTCTGTGTCGATTTGCCCACTCATTGATACCGCGAAAGGTGCATGAAGTTAGGTACGACGGTCTGACCGGCAACAACACGCGGATACGTCAGCTCATTGATGGCGTACGTAACTGGTCAGACCAGTTTATGTAGAAGCGAGTACAGTGTAGATTTTGGACAGAAACAAACAAACAAACAACCTACTAGTAGTTTGTCAATCACCAGAAATCACCGTGGAACAGTGCAAAGTACAACGTCCGCTTCTGGCACATCTGTTACGAACAATGTGGTCAAAGATCAAGTCAGCAAGATTTGACAGTCTGAAGTGATAACGTTATTTGTACATTTGCACAATGGTGCAGTGCTAATAGATAGACTGTAGTACTGAAAACTTCTGTCGCTGTGTTGCTGTGTTTGAAAATGTGACGTAGACCAACTTGAATAGTCATATCTCAGTCCCATCCTTAGATTTGTGATATTCCCTCCTAGAATCTACATGGAGAATAATCCTGTTGTCCGTGGTTATAATCTACCTGTGTTTATGGTGCTTGTTTGTTTTACCTCAACAACAAATGATCATGAAGACTTCTGGTACGTCATGGTGGACCCTACCGTGTGATACTTTACTGACAATAGAGAACACAGTCAGGACGTAAGCTGATAACAGCTTGAACACAGGTGTGAAAGGTTTAAAGAGCACCAATTAGACAAACTGATGTTCTAATCGACCTGGGAGTTTCTAGTATCATATCATTACATGTTACAACTTGCTGACACTTTGTCTCCTAACTCGATATTGTGCTTCTCACAGCTTGAATTGACGCTGCGCAGTCAGCTGAAATTGAAAACTGGTTATTGTTTTGATCACAATGAAGAAACAAACTTGTAAAAGGAACGTGGAAATGGACCGGGCCCGACCTCAGCAGGTGTACAGAGTGGCCTGCTTGTGTTTCTTTGGTAGCCTTGACGGCTGTGAATGGCAGCTATGTTGGAGGTGTTGTATAAATATCACACATTACGGAAAAGCAAAATGCGAGCCTGGCAAAAGACGATGGCTTTTGACGTCGATTGATCACACTGCCCCTTCATCATGATAACTTATTTGTGTAAATTCGATGTTTGTTCCTCTAGTCACCGTGTAAATAACCGTTCTAAGACGTCTTGCATCAGCGGTGTAATCTCTAAGTCATGTTATGAATAGAACAGAATATCTTCAAGTGATAATATTTCCCCATCACCTTGCAGCAAACAAATAGCCTGAGTGTTATCCAGGCTCTGTTTGGTGAAGGTACAGCCTGGAACTTACAACGATGACACTCAGGCTAGCAAACAAAAATACTCAATGTAGGAAAACTTGACGACCCTCAATATCTGCTTGGAGATCGCGCCATCTGCTTCCACTGAGGTCACCCTATAAAGTCTACCCATGGGACGATAACCACGGCGTATAATGCACAGCCAGTAAACTATTGTGGAGTAGATGATGACAGAATTGATGCGTAGATCGTCCGATTGTTCAGGAAATTCGGATCGAACAATTGCATCCCTCTCGCTTGGTAACCGCTAATCATGGAATACGACCGGGGACTTTTGTAAGACAAAAGGGAGCAAAAATAATATGGAAAGAAGACGTGACAGGGAGAGAAAAAGGAAACAGGGAAAATGGGAAAATGTGAGACCAACTCAAGTTTATCAACGAAAGGAAGCACACAAAAATTGTATGTCATTGACTTTCTGAGAATCGGCCAAAATCGTCCGTCCAGCCTACCTGGAAATAGCCTGGGTGCCATATTAATTCTACCGGGGGCTCCTGCACTCGCTACCATAAAATACCCTAAAAATTGTTTTTAGGGTAGCGAGTGTGGGAGCCCCCGATAGAATTAGGATGGCACCCAGGCTAACCTGGAAAGCCTTGTCTGGATGGAGAATACTTGAGTCGACGTGGGACTGTGTGGTTCACGCCTACCTACCGCCAGTCTCGCACCTGCCCCCTCCCGCGCGCGGAATTATTTACGCTCTGGAACGCATTGAAATATCGGGGTTGCAATTAGACTTGACAACGTTCACAAAGAACGTGCATGTTATCATCATTCGATGAACAAATGATCTCACGGTGTTTGGTACTAGAGGAGACCGGACAATAGCTGCCGAGGCCATGTTTTATGATCGTTCCGAGCGAGTGGTTAGCGTTATGTTGCTGTTTGAATGGGGAAAAACAACCTTAAAAGCCATCTGTAAAATGGCATATATTTGCGTACATAATCTGATGGTGCTCTTGTACCACATCTTTTGATATACATGTATTTTTTTATATACTAGTATTACATTGAATAATCAACTCAACCTTCATAAACTCGAAAAAGAACAATTCAGTCAAATGTTTGACATCTAGTTTGTATTGAGATGAATTTTGTAAATACTATGTTTGTTTTGTTTTTTGATATATTAATGAATGAATGACGACTGTAAATTGTTAACATACGTTCGCCAGCTATCATAATCCCCACGTACGCACAAACGTAGTTTTTACATGCACCAGTCACAGCTGTGAGAGATCGATATACCTGGGCACGGCAGAGTGGAGACACTAATACGTCTGGAGTGTGTCCTGGTCTGAACCAGTCTGTCTGACGTTCAAGTACTCCTTCAGCAACGTCTCTTGGCGGGACGTAGTTGATTAAACAATGAAGACACCTACAGACTGTGTGCTTCTGTTACGACGCATTTGTTGTACGTTTGCGGCGCGGTCCACATTTACAAATGCATGGAAATTGCATAAACAAAATTGATTATAAAATTGTTGAATTACTGTTAATTTTTAACAATATGCATGAGCGGATACCGTGCAAGTATTCTGGGGTGAGTTTCCATACCATTGTTCTTTCAATATCATTGCAGGTGACATCTGATATGATATCAAGTCTCCCAGCAAAAAACGGCTCTAAGGTACTTAGGAGGCTCCTCAGACAGACTTACTCCAGAATTTGAAAAAAATATCTATCGAAACATGAACAATGCTTAGCGACGGAAGTGTTGAGCTAAAAAAAAAATACAAGAGCTCTTTGCTCAACCCTCTCCCTGACCCACTTCGTAGCTGGCGCAAGACTAGTAAACGTGAAAGCCTTAGTGCTTGTCGATTTAGGATCATTTAACCTCTAGGTCTTCTGGTGGGGGGGGGGGGGGGGACTTAACACGGTGCTAGAAATACGGCGTGGACGCCCGAGCAGGGAGCCCAAGCTTTCGTCTTCGCACGCGATGATGTAAATATATCCATTTCTACATGATCTCTGACCATGTGTCATGGATATTTGCCAAACAAAATCAATCTGTTTTGCACACAGGCTAAACAACAACATTTGAGCTGGTCTATCATGTAGTTGGGGGGGGGGGGGTGCTGAGGTCGCCGTAAGGCCTTCCGTTGACGCGTTGATGGAGATGCCCCTTAGCATTTGTTTCCCTTTCTTTCTCCTCTCTTGCAATTTCTGTCTTGATCCAGAAACGTTCCTTCTCGGAAATTGTTGACTTCACTTAGCGTAATGAAGTAGTAAATGATACATTGATACATGTAGATAATGAATACATGGATGGATGGATAGTGGAAGGATAGATGGAGGGTTGGATTGCTAGCCGGATTGATTGATTAATTGCTTGCTTGATTGATTGATTGCTTGCTTGCTTGCTTGCTTGCTTGCTTGCTTGATTGATTGATTGATTGATTGATTGATTGATTGATTGCTACTCCTCCTTCCGTCCCCAGAACTCACGCCCAGCCTGCTGCCGTCCCAGCCGACCCTGCTGGTGCTGCTGAACCCGTTCAGCGGACAGGGGAAGGCCAAACAGTACTTTGACGACCAAGTTATGCCCATGATGGCGGAGGCCGACGTCTCAATAACTCTCGTCACCACCGGTATGTACGGGCACGGGGCTGCTGATAGCTTTTTACACAGGCGTCGTCAAGTAATGCTTACTGGTACTTACATTATCCAATACTCTATCAACGTTAACTGAATCCAAGCACAGGCCAGCTATCCGAACAGAAGACGTACGTGTACAAGACGTACGTGTACATAATGACTCACACATTCACGCGCGCGCGCGCACACACACACACACACACACACACACACACACACACACACACACACACACACACAAAGACACGCATGCAAAGACACGCATGCACACACATACGCATGCACACAGAAGACACACATATAAACAAGTACACACACACAACTTGCTCTCTGATGTACTTTTCCATTTTATCCATATAGCTACTTGAACATGTATTACTGTTCATGTATTCCACTCTAAGACCCACTAAACTACCTTGTTCTTCTGACGGATATTGACAGAACACTCGGGCCACGCGTTTGATGTGGTACAGACTGCGGACCTGTCGTCATGGGGAGGGATCGTTGTTGTATCTGGGGATGGCCTGCTGTACGAGGTAAGTAACTTATGTTTGAACTGTAAAATATGCGGTTTTCCACGAAAGTGTACACAGGATTTTACGCCAGACATTACCATTGTAGGTCAGTAGTGCTAGTATAATGCCCGAGTGGGTTGAGGGACGATTAGGCTCCAACACTGTTCCTTAAACTGTCTGGTATTTGTAAAGTTCACAGACGTGAAGTGAATGTTCTGTTAAACCGTTAATGTGTGTGTGTAAGGGTTGCCCTATATAATTTCATCGGTGTCTTACAGACTCTAAGTGTTTGAGACCTTCAAGTGCTGTCAACATTTCGATAAGAAACTCTACCCTTGTTTCTGAACTTAACATTAAGAATATGTATTAAATGGCATAAGATGATATTAAGTTAACATGGAAAGGTTTCATGAAAGCTATGGTATTGTGAACACATCATAGGACTTAAACTCAGAGCCGGCTACATGTACTCTAAAGATCATTGCCCTAATGTTGCCTTGAACGTTCAACTGAAATGATGGAAACTTCTGTAAGGCGTCGTCTGTGTTCAACTTCAAGGTAATTATAAAAAAATAACTCCAGATAACCTAACGAGAATCTCTTCTATACTATATATACCTTCTTTGATAGATAGCCTGGATGTCAATGATGATCTGATTCCCATACTGAAATAAGATAAAAGGACAGATAACTGCTCCTCAATGATACAAAGTAGTTTCCGCTTTGCTGTATGTAACTTTTCCCCACCTGAGATCAGGATGTTGTGATTCTAACGACATGGCCAGCCTTCTACGGGGCTGACTGACCCGTTCCTATATTTCCTCATCTTCTCCCAGGTCGTGAACGGGCTGATGTCGCGGCCTGACTGGGAGCAGGCGATCAAGATCCCCCTCGGTATCCTTCCCGCCGGCTCGGGAAACGGAGTCTGCTGCTCCATTAACTATGCACTTGGGTGAGGACATGGTTTATTTCTCTAATGTCACAACCACTTCAAGAGACAGTGCATTTAAGTTTCTACATGTTAAATTAAAGTTGGTTTGTATTGACACGGGCGTAACTGCTTTGTATGTAAGAAATTGGTTTGATTTCATAGCACTTTTGGGACGGGCTTAGCCTTGATGGCAGACCCCCAATCTCTGGAATATCTATCGTGTGGGCGCCACACAATAGATATGTTAGAGATTGGGGGTCTGGCATCCAGACAAGGACGGGCTACAACCACCGCCGGTAAAGCGCTTAAAAATGTTTCATTTATATGTGCACCAAACAAAAAGAAATTGCAAATCTTATTTTATCTTCGTGTGTTGTTTTTTATAATCAGGGAACCATTCGAAGAAGACAGGATGTTCCATTCAACGTTCGTGTTGCTGAAAGCCACGATGAAAGGTCAGACCCGTCCCCTGGACCTCATGTCTGTGGACACGGCCTCCCAACGGCGCTACGCATTCCTTTCCTTCCAGTGGGGCTTCTCCGCCGACGTGGACATCGAAAGCGAACGCTACCGGTACTTGGGGGGAAGTCGCTTTCTTTTCGGATCCCTCCATAATCTTATGAAGTTCAGAGTGTACAGGGGTAAGCTGTCTTTCCTTCCTGTGAAAGGTGTGGACGCGCTGAAGCAAGCACGACAAGTTCTGTCCAAAAACAAATATGAAGTCAAACCTAGAAGTTTGTCGCACAGTTCTTCTGCGGTCGCTATCAATAGTGGACGCGATGACGCAAGAATGCGCACGCGCAGTGCGAGCGCTATGAACGGCTTTCATTACGTTTCTACGGACAATGAAACTTTAGAAACACCCAGTCAGGAGTCCACGTCACTGGACGCTCAGCTCATGTCATTTTCTACAGAAAATGGCGTTCACCATACAAAGTCTGAAGAAGACCACGTCAACGGCAAGTTGACGACTGACGGCGTGGTGGGAACGATGGACAGCGAGGACAAACATTACAAAAACGGCGACTCCGACTTCATCGGAGCCGCAGTGTCAACGAATCAAAACAACTCCAAGTCCTCACAACCGTGCACAGCGGGTGCTAAACGTCCCCACCGTGTGTACGGGCCTTCCTCCACCCTCCTCCCCCCACTGGACCAGCCTGTCCCCGACGACTGGGTTACCATAGACACCGACTTCGTCACAATGATCATCCAAAGCATCAGTCACATTTCAGAAGGCTACTTCTCCTCGCCGTGCAGCTCGTTCGGCGACGGCGTCCTGTTCCTGTCCTTCCTGAAGCGCGGCGTCACCAGGAGACAGATGTTGAAGATCATGGGGAAGATGGCGGACGGGACCGAAGTGTTTGAGTACGGCAGTGACGGCGGGTACGTGTGCTGCAAGGCGTTCCGCGTGGAGCCAGTTTCCCCGCCCGGGCTCATGACCCTGGACGGGGAGAAGATTGAGTATGGCCCAGTACAAGCCCAGGTGCATCACGGGATGATGAATCTGATCATGCCCAACGATTAACGGCATTTCATCGCAGAGGTCTCGGACTAAATATCGTCTTCGTTCATCTCCAGCTAGTTCATAATGTCTCTTCTTACCAGTAGCTGACCACAGAGTGTGAAGAATGGTATTAAGGCCAGGACTTCACAATTGGCACAGTATTAGAATAAATGACACTGCCAAGAAGTCGCGTCTTCTCCACACGATTGTTGCCGAAACAGCAATGCTGCTCTAGAGACGTTTACTTCTGCGTGGTAGAGAAGTTTCAATTACATATGAACAGAATTATTAAATGATATGCATATGTATCATTCCCATTATGACTTCGATACAAAGGGCCCTGAGGTTGCGTTGCAGGTCACCATTAAGAATGGGGCTACACGTTTGGCCTTTCACTTCTTATCACGGCAACTGCGGTGTGAGACTACGTCTACGTTTCTGCCATTCAGTCACTAGTGCACTACACTTGAAAGAATTGACAACGAGCAAACTTTCTCCCAATCTCCAACATTTTAACTACTCTCATCCAACTCCAACGAAGCGTTCAATAACTTTTTTATTTCTTGTACAAGTTACCACCCCTGATTATGATTCACATTTGTCTTGAAGCCATACTGTCACATTTGTGTATATTATGTACATTTTTACATTTGTATACAACGCGACAATCCCAGGAATTTCTCTTGGCATGTAATGTTGTTCAGTTTGTTGAAATTCCAAGTTGAAGATTTGCAGATGTCTTTACACCTTTTTTGACGGTCACATATGGAATGTTATATTATCACATATGGAACGGATGTTATGGAATACTATAATCTAGAGTTTAACTATTTGAAATGTCACTGCTTTTACGCATGTGGATTAGCAATGATTCGGGAAATCATGAACAACATCTGCGATGGTTAGAAACACAACATTGAAGATGAGCAAATATGTTAAAATCATCCAGAATCCTTCAATCAAACAGAACTTACAGAAGCCACAGTAAAAACCACAGTAGTAGCATCGCGCAGCTTCAGTAGTTAAGTAACCTAGGCAGCTTGAAATGATGTAATTCAATTGATATATCAAAGAGGCTATGGCATCTAATTAGACGATAAGTGTTACAGAATGGACCACTGCAACTGGATAAATGACAGACCATATAACACGTTTCCAATGGCATTGCACTATTCTTCTTCAGTTGTCTACAGTGTTGTACAAATGTCCTGTGCTAATGCCGTTTGAAATATCTTATCATGTAACGCTAGCGTTATCCAGTTGTAGCGGATTATTCTGCAACAAATGATACAATGATTAGGAAGCTGCGAAATTCCCTTTCCACTTGTTGAAGACACTACTTTGAATTCCATGATGACACTACGTGATTAAAGCAAATACCAATCATGAATACACCGTATGACCGTGTGATTTTTTTCGTCCAGTGTATTCTTCGTTGAGCTTCATTTTCCGTAAGGCAACAGTAAGAGTTGATGGTAGTGAGAACGGGTGGTGTGGTGTGCACGTGAGCGAAGATCGTATACGTACGCCTGTTGACCGCTGTAGCATGTATCCATTAAGAGATTGTCTATACTTTAACAGCTTGTTTGCTTACATAACCCTACCTCTTCCACGTAAAGGTTGAAGATTGATGTATTCTGTCAGCAGATGTATTCTGTCAGGAGATGAGATCGAGGATGTTGGCACCTCCATATTTCCTCCATTTCAATCAAAGATTAATAACGGATGCCCTTGGAGGCTGATTAGAAAGTGCAGACACTTCCACTATTCATTCTCCAAGCAGAGTTTTCGGTCGGAGGACTAGCAGTGGCCGCGAGTTTTAACGCCTATCTGTCCTACCTCCCTTCACGATCTGGCTGAAGGGTGGGAGACGTTAAATATCGCGTCCACCTCCAGCCCTCCGACCGAAACCTCTGCTTGGAGAATAGTGGAAATGTCTGCACTTTCTAATCAGCCTCCAAGGGCATCCGTTAATAATCTTCGATTGACAGGTGAATGTACGAAATAGGGAGATGTCAACATCCAGGATCTCATCTGCTTGGAGAATAACTAACGCACTATAGTTTGGAGTCCGGTATGGTGACCTGGTCCTCCTCCTCCACGCGGAGAGAAGGGAACCGGCGGGGCATGATGCGGGGCGGCTCGGTCCCCGGCAGACACTGGTACTTAGAGAAGTCAGTCACCCCCAAACTCCGCAGGTAATCTTCGTCAATTAGAGCCTTGCCGTTTAACCTGCAGTTTCAACAAAGAGAGTAAATATTTTTCTACACATATCCCTGGTGATGACGAGCTGGGTTAGATGAAACGGGTAGCAAGCTTGGGGTCGAGTCGGAGTGCTAAACGTAAATTCATATATATAGAGGCAACTTTGTACTCTCCGAGCAGAGGTTAGGCTCCGGCTAGTTTTGGACGTTTTTGTCGGGCTTTCTTTTTTGTCAAGTCGTTTTTTTATGTCGCTAAGCCAAACGCTCCAACTTAAGTATGCTCCGGCTAGTTTTGGGCGTTTTCTATGCGTCTGGCTTGGCGACATAAAGAAAACGTGACAAAATAGAAAGCCATAAAAATCGTCCCAAACTAGTCGGAGCCTGTAGCTAATCTCTGCTTGTAAAATAGTAACTTTGATGATGCAAATTGTTGCATGAAAATGTTGCATGAAAAGACATATACAGCAGATCACTGATGTCCCCAATTTTCCCGTCCCGATCCACATTTGTCTAAATTTGAAAACTAGAGACAGACCTTTCCGTTGGTTCCTGAGCAATAGCCAGGCAGGCGTCGGCAACTATGTCAGCCTTCCTGAAGAAGGCTGGCGGAACACCCTTCACCGTGGTCACGTGACTTTCAATCGTCGTTGCAGGCCACAGTGCTGTTATCGAGACCCCTGATTGGTGAAAGGAGGAACATTACAAAACGACAACTGTAAACAGCTAGATCGAGAACTTATACTTCTTTCTTTAGCATGATATACGGCCTTAGGTTATCATAAAATGATTCCATAATTGATTCTGCTATGTTATAATCAATCTCAAGTGACATATTGTTGTTGTTGTGATCACACATGCATTCTTCTTCAAAAAAGTCCCATTTGACTTAACCTGTATTTTCGAGCTCCCTCGCCAACCCCTGCACCAGTACCGTCATCCCAACTTTGGTCACAGCGTAGGGCGCCTTCCCGTTGAAAAAGCGGGAGTAGATAGGCGGGGCCTCCAACAGTATCCTCCCCGACTTCCTCTCCAACATGTGCGGCAGTACGGCTTGTATCATGACGTAAGCACCTCTCACGTTCACGTCCATCATCAAGTCGAACCGTTTAAGGGGCGTGTCGATAACCTTCTCCCACAAGATCGCACCGGCGTTGTACACGGCAAAGTCAAGGCCGCCGAACTCCTGGATACATGTGCTGACTGCGTTGTCTATCTCTTCTGGGTTCCGCACGTTACATGGGATGGGGAGGGCGTGTCCGCCTCGGGACGTTATCTCGTCTGAAACGGTGTAGATGGTTCCTGGGAGTTTCGGCGTGTCGTGGACGGTTTTGGCAGCCACGCCCACCCGGTAACCGGCACCTGCCAGGGTCAGGGCGATCTGACGTCCGATTCCCCGAGACGCGCCCAGGACAAGTGCGGAAGGTACCATGTTTGGGTTTGTAGGAAACTCCAACCTCTAGCCGACACTGCACTGACTGGTTCGCCCTGGTCCTGTATGTGAGAGTACAGAATGAGATGGGGTCATGGGGATGTATTGGTGACCCACTTCGGATGAAATCATGTGAGAATCTGAATCAGTCTCAGTAGAATTTTCCCATTTTCCTAAACATATTTGAGACATTTCAGCGAGTTCGGTGATCTAAAGTCAGGGTCTAGAGTAGCTCGCTGCTCGACTGGCCTTTCAACCGTTCAAGTTTACTTTTGTTTGTAAGGTTAGTCTCCAAGCAGACCTACGGATTGGCAAAGACCGTATCCAACAGGCAGAAGGAGTCTCATAGCCAACCTTGGCTATGAGACTTGGGTTGGCTATAAAACTCCTTCTGCCTGTTGGATACGGTCTTTGCCAACCCGTAGGTCTGCTTGGAGACTAGTCCTAGAGGTCACGTGTTCGATCAGTCTGGGACCAGAACACCGCTTACATCCCCCCCTTTTGTCGCCTAGTATGTCAAACTAAGCATAAACCTAACCTTAAATCACTCAGAACGTTAGACTATACAGTAATAATCCCTTTTATGAACAAAAAGACCACCAGAATAGTAAATTTGTCATATGGGCCTTGTCTACCGTATACCCTATAGTGCCATACATTGCCACTGATGCAATTGTTGTGCAATAAATCATTCATTCATTCATTCATTCATTCATATACCGTCCGGCAGGCTAGGCCCTGAAGTGCAAAGCTGATATCTCGACAACCGTTCGGATGTTTGCAATAATATTTCACCTTTACCTGTTGAAATCCAAGTTCAAGGTCGGCTGGTGTTAGGTAGTCTGTGAACGTTCTTGATCCCTCCAGCCCCCCTCCCCTTTATGAGTCTTGTCCTTCCATTGATTATATAACTATTAAACGTGAAGATATCGGTGGACTACACCCTGTTCAACTGCTGCAACTTAGTGCAACAGATAGACGCTGAAATTTGAACTAATATGTCATGAGGAAATGTTACCTCCACGAGACACACCTGCCTTCTGTTTGTCACAATCCACTTCGCCAGCCTTGGGCGCGTCATATGAATCTTTATATATCAAGCAAGTAGCGAATGAAGTAGATAAATCTTGAGACGAAGAAACACAGACAGCTAGAAAGAAAGTCAAGTGGTTCCAACGTACGTACGCACCTTGTCGGTGTCCCAAGCTGCTTACATTCACAAATGGCAAGGCTAAAGTTGAAAGGTCATCTTTCAATCGGTTGCAATTTGAATGTAAGTCGACAGATGCCGCTTCTGAGCACGTCGATGACCTAGAATGATATCGTTTTATCATTCTCCGTCAATGCGCATTACCTTTTGGTGTGTGCACAAATGGCAACGTCACTGTCGTAATATGTTGTTATGCCTTAGAAGAACGTGATTTATAGGAAGATTAGGCTGACGTAGTTTTGTAACGTTACAGAAAAACGTTGATGCTGAAGCTTTATCAGGTAACAATTTCCTTTCCATGAAATGAGGCCTCCTGATTCCCCACCCCACCTCTCTCCCCATGGTAGATGGTAAGCTCCAAGCGCACAGATCTTTTCTGCGAAAAACGCCCGTTTCGTAGAAAGATCGGTCATCTATTTCTCGGTAACGATTAAGTAGTACTGCCATATATGGGCAAAAGGAGCATTTCCGAACGCGAGTGGGAAACTTGGAGGCTCCGTCTTTCGTGGGCGCAGAGGGGCTATAAAATACATCGGATACGATGAAGAAGACCTCCGCGCACAGTAGGACCAGTAGGTTATACGTGTTTTGGGACAATATTTAGGAACAGCGCGGCAAACTAAGAATACTTAATAGAAGCCTCTGAGAAAGGATTCGGTTGGAGACAAAATGGCGTCAGTACAGTAACGTATAACGTGAGTGCGGTATACTGCGCTGCTCACCTTGGATACTTGGGTGGTCGCCAAGGGAAATATATGCCGAACTTTTCCGTGGTATATAGATATACGAAGGTAAGGAAAGGACGTTTGTTAACGAAATCATTGAGTAATTGGTTTTATGTTTTGTTGTAATGACGGTGATGTAAAGCAGATGAATTAGCGTTTTTGTACCTACGCACCTCAAAGTGATATTCAATTCATGAATATAGCTTTATCCGGAAGGACCTATCTCGTATCTCAAACTTTTTAAAAATTAACAGAGAATACCCTGATCACGTACCCCTGTTCTCATCTTTCTAACTTCAGTTGAATATTCAGGCCAAAATATCTCAACACCAGCTTTGTATAGATTTAGCATGCCTCTACCTGTTTGTATACCTGTGAAGAGGGATCCAACGAACAGCAAGGGTTAACGTTTACCACTGGCATCAAAATTGCCACCTTCCACAGAACTTACATAGCGGCGAGATTATAACTTTGACTCCATTATCCGACATAAGTATGAGTCGACATAAGTAGTTGTCAACTTGCACGTACTATTGAAAAAAACAAGTTCTGTACGAAGTGAACGTATGCAACTTTGACCAAAAAAAAGAAACAAAATGACGGTTTGTTGTAGTGGTGATGATAAGTAATGAGGAGCTAATGTACGGAGAAATACGGCTATCAATATAATGGAATCGTGCTCTAGCCGATGGGGCCCAGTGATGCCTGGATACATCTAGATATGGCCACCCCAACGTGAGTCACAACCAGAATAACTGAACATTACTCTGTGGTGGCAAGGTTTTGATAAAATCTCCTTGTTGGTGGCTATCACTTTGAGTAATATAAAAATACGGGAACAAATGAAAAGCTTCAAGTACAGTTGTTATGTGCATGTATCTGGATCCAAGAGAATGAATTTGCTCTCTTCCGGCAACATGTACATAATCTCCAAGCAGACGTTGGGAGGCAAAACCATTGCGTTTTCCTGGCTGTCCGTTTGAAACAAAAGCGGGCAGCTATAGAAAACGTAATGATTTTGCATCCCAACATCTGCTTGGAGATTCACATTCACACCCAATAGAAAAAACACAGCTTACTTCAACATACGTGCTGTGGTTCCAAACGACTCTAAACAGTAATTATCGACCAATAATTACACATGTTTTCCCGGGGTAGTCGGTAACACCTGTCGGCAAAAACCTGTAGTATTACCTCGGCAATTACACAATGAACATAAAACGTGTTAAAGTGTAATTATGGGAGAGGTATAATCACGGAATGGCATTTCTCAGCCGTGCCAGGTCATGGGCTGTGACCTTTATGTTACAACAACAATGGGAGGATTGAGTGGGTGACACTCAAGGACATGGCCAATTAAACGTCTGAATCGAGCTCACCAGACTGTAACTTATGATATGTAAGGTCGTTATCATATACTGGGAACGATAGAATGATGTAGCCTCGAAAGTATGTCTCAAATTAAGCAATGGAAGTTCCAATAAACCAGTATATTTTGGTGTGGACCAGAAGTAAGAAGGAGATACTGAGGAAAAAGAAGGAACGAAAGTAATGGAAAGAACTGACAAAAAAAAGAGGTAACGAAAAGGGTACAGAAAAATGAGGGGGAAAAAAAGGTAATGAAAAAGGAAGACAGGAGGAAAGAATAACAGAAAAAACTTCTGACTGATGACGTGTTCTATTTGCTAGTTTGCAGTGAGATGCCTGTAACTTTTGCACCTTTCACATCTTTCTTCCTAAATACATCCACACAAATGAACAACCAACAAGACATGCAGTACATAATATGAGGTGTTTAATATAGTCTTACATACTACATTATGTACATATGGCATTAATATCTGCATAATACCGGGGTGGCATTACATATCTTACTCAACACTTATTGATGCACACTGATTTATTTCACTGATATCCAACACTTTCATATTTTGCAACAACAGACATCTTTCCCTGCATTTCCAGAGAAGCCATGTGTAGAGGACTTTCCAATCTGTCAACCCTTGCACAGACCAACCTACTGAACCCTAACAAATGCACTACTCCTTCTGTATTTCCAATCTTTCTTGTAGATACAGCACGGCAATGCCAGCGTGCTTCTATTGAACTAGTATCTGTCTTACAGATAATATGTTATCTGGACATTACTTAGTAGATAGATTTACATGGGTTATAGCAGTAGTCGTTAAAATGTAGTTTAGTTAGTACAGTTTCCACACAATCATGAGCTGCCATGGAATAAAAGTTTAGTGGAGTTCTGGGTACAACAAGGAGCTGTTCATCTCAAATTACAGCAGCTGTTCTGTCACAGCACTTAACTGTCCAACATTGTTGCAGAAATTGTTCATAGTCCTGCATTCTGAAAGATTCACTATGCATGTCATGACTTTGTGACTCGAGCATTTTCAGAGTAGTTTATCAACTACCACAGATAGGAACTACAGCTAAAGCCCCATCCTTCACAGCCTGTGATGTGTCATGTTGTCTGCCTGTCTCTGTAGGAACTCCTGCATCAGGGTTGCTGTGGAGAAAACGGTCAGTACACACAACACCACAGGACAGGAAACACTGACAAATGTGCAAAATGAAAGCAAAAAGCATTTTATCAAGAGGAGGAGAAAAGACTGGAAAGAAAAAAACACTAGCTTGCAAACGGCAACGGAAAAAAAAAAACAGATCTTTTTACTGTAATTTCTGTATGGATCTACCTGCCTTTTGAAGGGCTTTACGACCTATGACCTGCTAGAGCGAGGCCTGCCTGTCTCCCGTGCGGCGGGAGGGATGCTGACTTATCTGCGTTGCCTGTTCGCTATGCAGATAGTGATGCTAGGTGGGACAGGGTGCGAGGTGCGTGGCACAAGGCACCCCCGTTGTCCGCTGGTCTAGTTGGGAGAAGTGGGGTTGGATGGTTGAGAGAATTGGTTGTGGGGGTTGGGCCTCAGATGTCATCTGGGTGGTTGATTGGCAGGGCAGTTGGGTTGATTGGTTGCCCATTTGTTGGACGGCTGTTCGGTTGATTTGGGGGGCAGGGGAACATGCCTCCTGTTAACGGAATGTTACAGCATGATCATCATCATAGTACACAACAAAGGACAGTCTTGGGGCTTCCAGACGAACAACAACAGTCAGTACTGGAGCTACAGGTAAGGTTCAACATTCAGTACCTGCTGCACACAGACGTGCCTACTGATTTTCACAGGTGGAAATGGTTTCATACAACAGCCAATGTACATGACTAAACCAAACCACAGTATGGACATCAAGCTGCATTATTCATGAAACATTTCAAGGTTATGCACCAAACCTTTTTTACTGACATTTCTAATTGTGAAAATAAAAAGACAAAAATTAATTTCTTCTTTCCTCGCTTCATTTTGATCGTTTGATAAAAATGCAAGGCATTGAAGCGAGCGCCAGCAGAGGCAGTGCAGAATACCAGACTAAGCCACATAGACACCACCAGGTTCCCTTATGAAAAGTTGTAAAAAGTTGGAAACTCTTAAACCCACCATCATATGCTGATTAATAAGTACATGTATAACAGCTTCCTCTGAAAACGGAGGAGACACATCCACGACATTAAATTAAATGTAGAAACTTGGTTCTATATAATGACAGCAAGATTATATCATTGCCATCCAAGAGCTATCTGCTTGGTCACTACATCATGTGTCATATGCCTATATCAAACATTGCATGCTTTGCAGCTAGATAGATATTACACATACACACACATGCACACACACTACACAATATTTTGTTCAGCAGTGCTTAATCATAAAAGGAAAGCACATCTTTCCTAAGTAGTAAGAATGTGGAAGTAAACTATGCCATACTTTTAGTACAAGATGGAGTCCAGCTCTGCGATGAGAGGATGGTTGGACAGTTCTAACCAGTCCTAGCTTGGCAAGGGCCGAGCACCACAGCCCCTGCCCTGCAGAGTGGGAATCCCATAAGGGGAATGTGAACCTTGTGTTGTCTGTGGTCAGTCTTCGTCGATGCCATTGCTTTTTCTGTCGGGGCTGTCCTTGTTGTTTTCCTGGACGTCTCTCTCTCTGGATGGAGACCGTGATTTGCTCCCTGCTCCGTCGCTTTCGCTTCTCCCCCTGCTGCGCTCTCGTTCCTTGCTGGGAGACCGTGAACGTGATGATTTAATTGTTGCTTGCTTCTGTGACCCCGACCTGGACCTCTTTTTCCTCTCCTTTGATTTGGACCTGGACCTGCGGTCTCTTGACCTGGAGCGGTCTCTGCTGTAGCTGCGACTGCGCCGCGGACTTCTACTCCTGCTCCGCGATCTTGACCTGTACCTCTGTCGTCTTGGAGAACGGGATCTGGAATATGATTGGACACATTATAACACTTACTAGTACTATCACAGTCCTATAGTTTACAAAATAAGATCTTAGTGCCATCCCCAAGTGCTACGTTTGTTAGTGCACTTCTATCAACTCACAAGGGATTTGTTGGCCTTGGTCCAAGTGGTGCCACTAGTGAGACACTACCTTGAAGTGAGCTGCAATGATAACTGCATCTATTCCATACAGCTAGCAGGTGTCCTGAGTCCTGACATAACATACCTGGATCGTCTGGACCGTGAGGAGTTGTGGCGGTCGTGCGATCGAGATGGCGCGGGAGGTGGCAGTCCCCTGCGGGACGGTCGCCTCATCCCGTGTGAGAACTCCACCCTGGCCCGCACCCCACAGATCAGCTTCCCACTCAGACTTTTCACTGCATCCCTGGCATCTCGGTGGTCTTCAAACTCCACATACGCAAAGCCTGGAGGGTTCCTCGCCACCCATACGTTCCGCAGGCGTCCAAAATCACTACACAGCAAAAAAGGAATGTAAGAAATGTATCAATAAATCTTAGCTGTAACAAATGTACTGGTACACTTTGCATTCTGAATATGTATAGTATCCCATGTAACCCAGAGCATGTAGTTAAGCAACAGAATGTAACATGGTTACAGGTAGTTAGTAAATTTGGATGTGTTGACTGGCAGTGACATGGCAAAGAGACCGACCTTGTATGAGATGCACAGCCAGACTTGTCAACATATCTGCTTACAGAAGTAAATCAAGAACACAACTGGATCTGGTGTCACCCATGGCAGTGTGCCAGAACACCACACTACTGAGTGTGGGAACAAGCTTTGCTTGACTGTGCAGGTTTACAGTTGACAAAAAATGTTTTGTTGCAACTTGCACACATGTAACTAGCCCATGGATGGATCTAATAAAATAGCTATAGCCGGAGGATGTGTTAAGTGTACATTTTAAGAAAATCTTAAGTACTACATGAGAAAGTTGAACTCTCAGTATATAGGCTGGGACTCCAGAAATTTGCACACCAACCAAACCACTTCATAAAAGGCTGTCTTGTTTGGATGGTAATTAAATGTTGAAGAGAAAATCTTTGGAACAAAGTCCAAATACAGTAATTACAGGGCGGCGCAGCAATTTGAGACTTCTCTCCTAAGAGATCTATTATTAAGACTCAGTAGCACATAGGGGTCAATGACCCAAAATGATAGGATTTAAAAGTTGCAAAGCACAACCCTGTATGGCTAAAGCTGATGTTCGATACAACCACTCACAACAAACAGGTGTTGTTTAAACAATAACCTGGTCTCCTTGTATGGCCTCATTTGAAAGGTTTCAGATAGTCCTTTTTTTAAATCATCAAAAACAATCATTTTATTGGTACATGTTACTACATCTGCAAAACTTAAAAGTATTTCTTTCCACCCAGCGAAACAATTGCAGAATGCTATTGTAAATTGCCCTCATGCTACCTGTTCTGTTTATACAAAGACAAGGGGCTCTCTATCTTCAACTCTGACATGTCCAAACAGACCTGACAAATTGTCCGAAAGAATGTGGACAAGCTACTGAGAACAAAGCTCTTCAGTCTACCCAGGTCTGTACTGACATTTTAACCAGTACACATTTCTCCAGGCTACACTGGTTGAGATCTAGATGCTGCGAGGCAATCCATTCCCTGTGCAATTACTGTAAATGCAGTGATTTGATTTCGTGGTAGACAGAAAATGGAGCGTTTGCGGTGGTTTTTAGTTCGTGGTTGAAACGAGGTAGTAGGTAGGCAGCATTTTCATAGTGGTTTTAAGTTTGCAGGTTACAGCAAAAACCATGAGCATTAGACCACCGCCAACCACCGCATTTACAGTACAATAAAGGCATTCATCAAACTATCATTCATCAGTTTCTGTAGTTACCCTGCAGGCTGACAAACTGGTTGAGATATGTGCTCCACAGACAAAAATGTGACCATGATCAGCCTGGGGGCAAGCGTGCCTACTGAGAAGCAGTCTTTGTCTCCTCACCATCCAAACTTACCTACACATCCATAGGACTCTTAATTAATTCAATAAGCAAACCAGAGTCTCAAGCTTTAACATTGACTCTATTTTGTCAAGCAGCATAAAAATTTCACTGTGCATGAAGGTGTTGACTGAATGAAGAATGAAAATTTGTCCTTGTATGAAGTATGAATTACTTGTTGGCTATATAGATATAGTCAGTGACTGACTGGGTTTTTATGAAAGGTCCCATCAAAAATTTAAGGACAACTGCATTTACTTTATGACCCTTTGTTTTATCAAATCCAATACATGCCAGTCCTTCGATTCAAATCTAAACATTCGATGGACAAGTGTACCAACTCTGGTAGGGGTCATATGGGCTTCCCTGACCAAAGGGATTAGTGTGTCGCGTGCTGGTCTGGCATCAAGGCTAACAAATGTGCTACTTTTAATATAGCTTTAACTACTAGCCTGGATGCCAGACCCCCAATGGCCCAATCTCTAAAATATCTATTGTGTGATAGTCTAGAATCCAGGCTAAGCTTTTATAGACCACTGTGCTATATATTTAGAGCAAAGTAGAGTCTTCAATATTAAAGTTCAAATCTCTATATGGTATGTCAATCTGATGAGCCCTCTTTTGGACTGTAGAATCCCTGGAAAATACAAATACTACTTATTTACGTCCGTTCGCTGGAAATATTTGGAAATAGTAGGGCAAATGGACTGACGCCAGAGGAGTTATAATTAGCCAACCCGAGTTACAGGGACTAGAAACTGGGCAAATAGGCTGAATGATATGCCAGAGGAGTTAGCCGACCAGAGTTACATGAACCATGGAGGTTTTCCAACAACATCAGGGCTCTGGAGTCTATCTAGTAGAGACTAGGAAACCCCCTCCATATCCGGGATACCGTGAGGGGTTCAGGGGGACTGCCACGTAAGCTGTCCTTCACTGGCATAATTTGTCAGGCTATGGCAGGTTCCTTTCAAAACTCGTACAGGGTTGTCAGTTTAACACAACAGACTTGATCAACGTCACCACAAAAAAGTGTTAAGGTTCACTTAAGGTCGACAAAAAAAAACACATGTTCCCCAACGGGTATTGTCTACCGACCAGCTGGGCGCACAACTCACCTGAACCGCTCCTCTATCTCGTGTTTGGCGGCTCCCGGCGGCAGGTTCCCGACGTAGATCTTGCAGTTGAGCGGACCGTGGTCCCTGTAGTGTGACATGCCGATGTCACTCCACAAATACTGTCACTGGCCGTCGAACTTGGCAAATATTTTGCTGCATAAAAGAAGTTGAAATTTCTCTTAGTGGCAAAGATGGAGGACGCGAACGGCGAACGCAAAGGATGCTGGGATGCACTAATCAGGCATGCGTAATGAGTCGGTTGCCATGCTTACAATTTGATTTCTATCCAAGATGGCGGCGGCACCAGACAGGAAAATAAACTCAGTTGACGATCATTGAAGACCATAAACCCCAGTTGCTGGCCACGCTTATCCCATAAAATTCCGGTTTATAAGGTAAGAGGTATTGCCCTCTCTTTGTGGAATAGGTATGGTCACGGATAACTTTCCTCAAAGAGGCCTAAACATCTTCACAAGTTCAGGAGTTTTACAGTTTCACTGAGTGAGGGTGTCTTTTAAAAAACTTCTGGAGATATAGTTTCAACTTGTACAGTGGTATATGTCGCAAGGCGAACACTGGTTATTCATTCGTGAGTACTGTGTTGACGTGCATGTAGCTAGGGAGGCCTGTGACGTCCCGTTCACTACAGCTCAGTCTGGCTATGCTATGTGAGGTATGGTTTGGAGTATGCCCCTCCCACCTGTCACTGTTGGAAGTAGTAAAATAGGGGTTGTGAACATGAACAGATGTTTATGATATGACATTGATGATTGTTTCAAGAAGAAATTTGCTTATATCAAAAATCAGCAGCAGAAGGGCGTCGCTATGGCCAACCAACCACAGCCCGAGGCTGAGGACGACCTGCTGAAGTCGCTGGAGTCCAAGTTCTCGGCCATGTTTGACTACGCACAGTGGCAGAGAACCAGAGCTGCAGTGGCCAGCGCCAAGTCAACCAAGACGAACAAAACTGCACAGAGTCAGGCTACCTCATGTAAGTCAGGTAAAATGCTAGGAGTGGGATCCATCTTTATAAAAAATAAACCATCATAGGGAGATCTGTGTACAGATGTTCAATTCGAGGAGAGTATAGACTAGAGTAGAGCACAGCAGATCAGAGCAGCATAGAGTAGAGTAGTGTAGCATAGCGCAGCATAGAGTCGAGTTGAGTCTTTGACCAGTTGGTGATAACCGGCATAATCAGCATTGAGCAATGATATAATATCATTTATTGTGTACATATTATGCCTGGAAAAGGTTGGGATGTTTGCATGCAGACCTAGTCAATTATAGGTTAGCTGGCATTTAGCTCTTGGTTACAAAATGAGTTCACAAACCTGAAATTATATGCCTTGTTTTCCTTGGATGATCCTTTGGTCTAAGTTAAATCACTTTTGATACTGTCAAGATAGTCTTTATTTAACTTCTCCATTTACAAAATGGAGGGGGAGACAATACAGATGATTACACACCTCTGCTAGTTGTCTCCCCCGCAACATACAAAATACATACGTAAATAAGAAGAAAAAATGTATAGCCAGTAACTATCAAAATGCAGAAATATACGATGAATACACTGTGAATACTGTGACTATCATATATTCAAGTACAAAACGACATAATGACAGCTTTGATTGGAGTGTATGTGACCTTGCAGCCCGAGTGACACCAGATGAGACCTTGGACACGCGGACAGTTGGCACGGCCTGCTCCTCCACATGCAAACACTCCTGGAACAGGAAGGACATGTACAACATACTGGATGAGAAGGCAGCAAAGGAAGCCAGGAAGAAGGAGATAGAAGACAATATCATGAAGGTAAGAGATTAAAGCAGTTACACTACACATGTATGTGTCATTAGATAACCCTTACGAAATAATGCTGGTCAGATCAAGTGCAAAGAAAGAAAGAATATTAATTAGGACTTAAGAAAATGTTACACGTGTACATGTAAAACGTTGTTGTACAATGGGGAGAAGCTGACCTTTTATTTATCTACATCATTGAAAAACCATCCTGACGTATCTACCAGAATGAGTCACATTTGCTTATCATGATGTTATACAGGAATTGGAGTCTAAACAATAAATCATAGTGTGTATTGTATTGTCTGTTACAAGAATATCTTCAGAGTGAGACAATCTCACACAGCCTATTAGAGTGAGACAAACCACCTGTGGGATTTATGTCAAGGAGTAGTTTATGTTAATTAAAACTCATACTGTTACATACGTAGATATAAAATGTACTGACAGCAAACTTAAGATGACTTGCTTGCCTATTGCATGCTGCTTAAGTCTCGCATTAAGGAACTGCTAGAATACTCGGCTAGGAAAAGAGCCGACAGGCTCTTCCAAGGGCTTGATTCTAGCGAGGTTGATGACATAGAGATGTGTAGAATCAGGACATTACAAGTAAGTATAGGGTGTCACTGTGGTATGGTAACAGGTGTTGTGGTAATATGTGTATTGTACTTCTAGAATGGAACCTTGGTGAGCACCATAGCATTAACCCAGAGACTTCCATCAGCTTAAAGTTGGGTGTATCTGATGTGAATTGTGATTCATTTGTAGTAGCTCAAGTTACAATCTCAAGTCCCTTCAGTGCCATTTGACACAAGACACCTCTGTAATCATGGTAGAGAGGAGTGTCATACAGACTGTATCACTTTTGTGTTTGCACATTGATACTGTTAAGTTGAAACACATGAAAATGTGCTTATTTTTTCACTGTTATTCCTTACAGATGAGAATAAAAGCAAGAATGCAAACCATGGATGAGTACACAAAGAGATACGAGTATTTGTATCCTTTTGGTTCAAGACCTGTCAAATATAGCATTGGTGTAATTTTCTATCACAAAAGTCAAGCATCAGTTGATTGGAATGTGTCCAGTACACTCCCTTTTGAGCCCCAATGTTTCTGATGTGTGCATTTTGCTCAGCAAATCTATTACTTTTTCCTTGACTGACTTCTTGTTCATCAGATTGTCAGAAAATAAAAAGTTGCAAGCAGAAATTCAGGGAACAGAGAAGCAGACTGTAAGTACATATGGTTTACAGTTGTTTGAAACTTCAATGTATTGGTGACTGTTGGGGAGTACTCAGTGATATGAAAACAATGTTTGCAACTATTCCATTTTCCAAGTTGATAGATGATTGATTTGTACGAGGTATGCTAGCTCCGATTATTTAAACTCATAATTCTGCTACAATGATGTTCCCCTTGATAAGGCCCACTTCTTTTCTAAAGATTTGAGAAATGAATTGTTAATATGTCTAGTATAAATTGATAATTAAACTCTTTCACTTCATTTTGTTCTCACAGCATAGAGATACAACAAAACTCCTAAGAAAATATGAGAAATGCCGGGTAAGTATGTCTACTTGTCTGTTTCATATTCCTTATTGTGCATGTAGACAGTGACTGCATTGGAACTTTGTAGGTATGTGTAGCTATTTCTTATAAGTTATACATGTATTGAAGGATGAAGTTCTGACTTTGATCTCTAGGGGGCAGTATCTACAATAAATAGCAAGTTTCATGAGGACCTGGAGTCAGCCCAAGCAGATCTCGAGGAGACAACAGAGAGGCTAAACAGGGATCTTGAAAGTAAGAAATGACATTTATAGTCGTCTTACCTGAGTTATCATTGGTTTGGTTTCTTCTCATTATATATTGGAAGTGTCAGCTTCATTTGGAAGTAAGCCAATTTGGGTAATGCAATAACTCCAAAGATAGTAATGATGCTCCAATCCAACAATGTTGCAGATTTGTTTATTGACCATAGCCAACTTTCACCTACACCCTTGTAATATCGATTTGCAGACAATACTTCATACTTTCAGTTGCACCACCTATCAGGACTGTTAAAAACTGCAGTTTGTTGCTTTACAAAATGTCTTACTCCCATGTGTTCTCTTTAACAAACCCCCTGCAGATCTTCATGGAGACCTGAGGGCAGTGGAACACAGACTAAGATTGAAACAGGAAGAACTCCATGTGCTGGTCACATACAAGGACAAGGAATACCCATCCAAGGCACTTAAAATATCAGGACTGGAGACGGAAATTAAAGATCTGGCTGCAGAGCAAGAGGTTTGCAACTTTTCTTTTAAATCTGCAGAAGCACAGTTACCTTAGTTCATGTACACAAAAGGTTTATTTAGCTCTAAGAAAATGATGATGCAACACAGCATGATAGACCTCAAGTACGGCTGTGACATGCCTTAATACCATTGAAAGCTCAACAACATTTTCGTGTACAGCTGTTCTTTCTTTATGATGGACAGAAATAAAACTGCATATTCCCCCTGCAGGAGGAGCTGTCTGAGTTGAACAGAATCATCCACATTGAGAGAACAAGTTTTGAGAGACAGAAGGTTGCAGATAACCAGGCCATGACTTCCAATGTCACAGAAGTAAGGAGTACATTCTTGTGCTATGGCTACAAGTTAATGTTTAAAGGCATCAGGGCTGCAAAGGTGTTGTGGTGATGGCATCCTTTTCTATTGGATATTTGGCATGTTCTTCCTGCAAATTTGGTCAAGTACATACATACAGATTTGATACGAAGCATTACAATTTCTGTATTTTAATTCCTCCTTTCACCATGCTTTGGAAAATTGCTATAATGATGTATATCTATTTATCACATGTGTACATGGCATACTCCTGCAGGCACTAGCAGTATTAAGGGGTGCAAAATAGACTGACCCTTTCCCATTTCCCCACAACAGCTGATACACCAGGCCCTTTCTGACAACCCTGGTAGTGATTCTCAGGTAGTGTTGTATGGTCCCCATGTATCAATGGTGGAGGCACAGAACTTACAATATTGTACTTTACTACTAACACTGTGGTGATCATGCCAGCAGTTCATTCAGGAGTCTGGCACAGTTATTGATTATATATGTTCTTGCTAACCTTTCCTTCACAAAGGATTACAGGGGTTTAACAGGTTGTAACACTAAATAATGCATCTGGTGTCTAACATGCATGTCAGACCAAAGGTTCAACGGTTATGTATTGAAACAAAGACTGCATTTCTTGCAAGTCATCTACATTTGTATTCATTTTAGCTACACAGGTAAACTTTATGAGACTTCAGAACAAAAGCTTTTTGTATCAACAACAGGAAAAAGACCCTCCGAGTACATTTCCTTCTGAAAACTGATATGCCTCAGGTGGAAACCCACACATTGCCAGTTTTGCTAGTGCCACACTTACTGTCTTTTTTCTTTGGTTAGAAATCCATATCATCCATGCACGGCAGCCTGAAGGACATGGCCTTACAGAATGCTGTGATGAAGAAAGAGATTGAGGTGCATCGTGGGGAGAGGGAAACCCTGAAGCAGGACATCTCACTACTGGAGGCTGAACTCAAACAACTCATCAAGGATCCCAAGTCACAAGTCCTTCAGCAGATATTCCCTCACTTCTTCCCGAAGGAACCAAAGTGAGCTCATTTGCATTAAGATATATCTTAAAATGTTGGTTCATGTAGCTGAATACTCTCTTTATACCAGTAAAGTTACTCAGTTATCTTTTTGTTACTGGGACATGCTCACAAAATATAATGTCTTTAATCAATATATCTTTTGTTCATATTTCTGCAGATGTACCCCAGACATGGATGTGGTGCTGGACATCCCCACACAGGAGTGCCTACCTATCTAGTAGTGCTGGTGACAGCAGTTTTAAATAGTATAAAAGTGTGGATGGCAATGTGAAAATGTAAACCTGGTCTGCTAAATATATTGAAATTAAAATTATATAATGGATATCTGTACAACAAATGATATTATCACATACATTATGATTGAATATGGAACATATCACTAGATATTACTGGTACTAAATAGTCAAGCTGCTATATTTTTTTGTTTGAATTCTAAAGAAGTGCAGTCCAAAATTATGATAATGCATTATGACTGATTCTTTTAATGAAAATGTACTTTATGAGATTTTATGAGCAGAATTTTTTAATTTCTGTTATATGTGTAAGCCTGAGTGTCATCCTAGTTAGTTTACTGGGGCTCACATACTCTCCCCTTACCAACATATCATGCAAGTATATATGCTGAAAGCAATAAATTCATGTGTTCACAGAAATATGCCTTTTCATCATTACATACTATAGTACTGCTGATATTCACTGAACCCTTTTTCATATGGAACAATCACGTGACAGTTAAAGTAGCTTCATATTAAATTTTTGTTGGTTACTGGGCTAGACAACAGGGAGAGGGTTTCCAAGCTTTTATACTAAACCACCTAAAACTTGTACAGCCTAAAATTGTAACTTGCAGTGACTTGTTTCTTGAAGGTATAAAATGGAAGAACTGATCCTACATGTTAAGCATACCTGGTGGTCCCAAGTTGCTTTCAATCCTAAAGACATTCTGGGGGTATACAGCAGTAAAAACCTACGTACAACACTCAAACAATAGAGACAACAAGGAGGGGAGAAATAGAAGTTTATTGGAACTCATATTTGTGCCTATAATCACAATCATAAGAATATTGTACATGGTAAGACAGGAATACACCCCAAGTGATAAGTCTGCCCACTAACACCATCTGAGTGAACAGTGATGCTGTCAGGAACAGTTATCGGCAACCAACAGCAGCAACCAAAAGGGCTTCAAGATGATAAACACACTGTAAGCATTCCAATCCAAACAATCTGGGAGACAAGTAGCCTGCAAAGCAACCACTGTCATGATCCTGGCTTCTATTTTATGTCCCTATTTCCCTAATCCACTGTTTTCTGTCAATAGAAGGTATGATTTTCAGACATAAGGCTCTATGGGATTGATGTACACCAGAGGTGGGGCTAGACTGTGTTATGGATGGTTCATTTCCACTTGTTGTTCTCGTAGTCCCACTTGGATGCTAGGCCTTCTACAGGGTTGTTGCGCATCTGTAGCTGTTTCTTCATCATGGCCTCCTGCCACTCATAGTTACACGTTTCAGGCATCGCAGGCATGGCTGTGGAGAACAACAGGTGATAAGTATCATACCACACAGAGAATATGGACAAAGTTCATAAATATCCAGTAAACTGTGGCAATGACAAGCTCTTCTGTTTAATGATTGACATTTTACCAATACCTTATAAATGCTTAAACATTCTCCATGCTGCCTTAATCTGTAACCAATAGGGAATTGGGTGCCAAACAGCTACTTTAGTGTATCACAATACTGGATAAGGAGGCATTTGAAGTCAAGGTGCTAGTAAAAGGCATGTATTTTTCATGTGAAGGGCTACAAAAGGGGCCAAACTCACCATACTTCTTCTGGATGATATACAGAACAAACGTGAGTGCAATAATGAGGCTTGTGCCGCCAACCACTGTCTTCCACTCTCCCGTCGGTGCCTCAGCCTCAGCCAGAGTCTTGTGGAATTTGAGACGGTACACTGCCCAGGGCGTTAAAAAAGGAGATGCATGTGAGAATCTGCATTCAGGGTACTACTGGGTATTCAGAGCTACTAGGAGTAACAGCAACAATGAAAATACCTTACATATAATTTACATATACATGTAAACACCAAATAAAAACTATTCAATGACAAATCAGTAATCAGTTCTAATGTGAATGAAACGAAAAGTATTTGTATTGAGGACAAATGTAATTGAGTCTATATGGAATGTTATAAAGTTAGGAGAAGTTATTGATAAAGTATTGTATGGAATGGCTTCCAGGATTGGAAACTCATGCCTAAGAACTGGTCCAGGTCAAGATGTTCTGGTTGAGGTATGTACCTGTCTTAATTCTTATTCAACCACTGGTACACTAATTTTGGGCCATACTAGAGCGGTTATTTCCAGTTTGTACTCACTCACCCATCCATGTAATGCACCCCTTTTTGGGCAAGGGTTCTTATTGCAACCTCTTTTCCGTTTCTACTTGGTGGTAAGAAAGGCATATGCTCCTTCATGAATTCAGCAACTAGTAAGCATCAGCATGCAACCATGTTTAAGACACTCACACTCCTTGAGCTCTTCTTCTGATAGACTTTTCCAGTCGCCAGCCTCCTTTGCCTTCAGTGCCTTCTGAGCATCGCTGAGCTCGCTCACGTATGGGACATTGGGCATGGGGAAGTCTGGTCGGTCCTCATAAACATTTCTAATTAAGAAAAAGGGACAAAATAACATTGTAAGATACATTTTATAACATGTTTGGATGTGTATGTTTTCCAACTTTAATTTTATGTTATTCATTGAGACACCTAAGCTGTGTGATTCCCTATACAAATCTGCATTGAAGACATTTACACTGACTCAAAACACAAGGTCAAGAATGTACCAAATGATTATAGCATTAATTGTAGCAATTAGTTTGATTCTTATTGGGAACGTCAAGCGTCCACTAATAAACAAGATAAGAGGAAGATCCAGACCTTGGGTTGACTTGCCATGCTGGCATGCCTCCAGCGCCACCACCAGCCCGTGCTAACGAGGTAGAGAATGCTCTCCGTGCTACCAGCCGCGGGACTGCACGCATCAGCTGGTGTGCCATGGTTCTTCCCTTTCTGAAAATGTGAAGATCTTTCACAGTCAGAAGTAACAAGAAGTAAATACATTGGTGATGTAGACCCCATTGTTACACTTGTTTCTAAAACCATACGTTATGACATCTTAGGTTGGCAAACATTATCACAGCTCTCTTTAATGATTATTATTTTGTTGCTGTTATCAGATGCACTTGTTGATGCAGTTGAGAGAAAGTTCAGTAAAAGTTTTGTTTAAATAGATTATCTCAAGGATACCACCTGGGATAGGGAGATCACATTAAAACAATGTCAAAGGATGAAGAAAAAGATATGAGGTGGGGGTCAAATGAACCCTGAACAAATAAACATGATTGATATTTGCGTGCCATAAACTATGATTTGTTTTAGCGGAAGTTGAACATATTATGACAGATAATTTTGTAGTGTTCTTCACAACTGACCCCCCGTGCCAGCAATACATGATGTCTCTCCTTTCAAGCGGTCTAAGTACAGATCTCTGTAAGTTCTATATATTCAAAAGCCAAGGTCAAGGTCCAAACAGCAGTGATGGGAGCGTCAACATTTTATGTCGGTTATAAAAAAAAGAAAAATTCTTGTGCGACGACTTATACATACATCATATAAGCACTTGTTTAGATCTTTGTGGGACTGGAAGTGTACTTACTGGGATAATGTATTCAGAAACCGACAGTTTTGAATGCTAATCGCAAGGAAGAGCCGGATTCAAACGAACGAACGTGCGCTACGTGCGACAGACCGACCGGCAAAAAATGCCGAACGGCCTCAACAAGGTCATACATTTGTAGCTCATCTCAGGAGAACAACGACATATCGTACGATTTCGCGTCAACATACAGGCTATATGGGGAGAGCTCGTTGTCTCGTATCGGAATCGTGATATAATAATCGCTATTTCCGAGAAAAAACAACGAAAAGTTGACGACTTTACCTTACACAGTCCCGGAGAAAATGGCGGTCCTCAGGTAGTGACCGAACGCAAGGGCTGTTGGGTAACATTTGTTTTACAATAACATATTACAAAGGATCTCTATAAATGTTTTATAGTAGATTAAAATAATAGAAAAATGAAAAAGGTTATTACTTTTATCTTCAAGAATACAAAATTTACAGTTTAAGTGTTATTGATTTAGTTCAAAGGTCAATAGAAGTAGTCACATGATCAACTCGGAATCAAGATGGCCGCCACGTTAGCAATGTTTTTTCGATAACACATCACGGACTTTTGAAGCGCTTAAAAGTTAAGGAAAACTTCACCAATTTTTAACAGTTTGTAGGGATTTATTTAAAAGAGTCTATAGCATCGAACTGGGGGGAAAAGGATGCACTGGTTAGAACAGAGCTCGCAGAAATGACTGTCGATCCCAGGATTGTTTGTGTGTGTCACAGTTAAAAACGCATGCCAGGTCACCGGTCTGAGTCATCATCATCCGCACACTGACAGCTGGTGCGACGTAAGGCGTGTTGTCGTACCCTACTTCAGAAACATCTGTGTAACAACAAGGCACAGGTAAGAGATGATCTATTATATGATCGGACGACCAGCGTTGGCCGTTTAGAAATACTGGTCTAAATTCACAAAAATTATGGCCTCTTTCATAAAAAATAAAAATAAAAAATTCACATAACATATAGGTCAAAATGGCATCTGGGTTAGTTCAGCGTTTTATCAGTGCAGTTTACATGGCAGTAATTGCGAGTTTGAAGAGAAAAGAAGGTAAGAAGTTAAGTGTCAGAACTGTAAACAACTGGAATTCTTTACCGGATAAAGAAGATAGCATAAACCAGTTCAAGACTAGGCTAGATGAGCACTGGGAAGGGCGCAAGTACACAGTGTGAACAAGTGAAGACCAGGACATAACAGGCGGATGCCTGCTCTCCTGTAAGAAGTACATGTATGAAGGTTTCAAGGTAAGATACAGGTAAAAATTTTCTGTTATGATTCATCCCATGTCTTTACCTTTGCATAGGAAAGAAAGCCGTTCCTGTGGTCTGAAGAAGATGGCGGGTCACTTCAGAAGTTACGTGTGGGACCCCACCCTCATCCTGCTGCAGATCATCACTGTGCAGAGTGTGTTCTACGGGGGAATGGGACTCTGGATATTCATCATCGACTTCTTTGCAGACGAGACTAGATCGCTGGATCAAATATTTTCATATGAGGTAATAAACTAAGGAACTACTTTGTCCTCTTTCGTGGCGGTTGTATTGTAGTTGGGTTTGGTGTTTTCCCCAACAGGCACATTTTGAAAATCTTTGATTTGACTGGAGTTTCCTTCTTTGTCACCTCTACAATATTTATTGTTTCATCCAACCAATGACCTTGCTCCAACTATACGCTTGTCTCACTAAAGGAAACAATGCCTCACTAAAGGAAACAATGTCTCACTAAAGGAAACGACACCCAAATGCTTACCTACTTATTGTTTGTAGCAATTACATGTCTATTTTTAGTATTCCTTTTACTCTTAGCTCCTTCACACTCTGTTTGGTGTCCTGCTGGTACATTACAATGCAATGATTTAAAAATAAAGCTATGATGTAAAATGTATGTTACAGGCTTTGTTTTGGCTTTACACCTTTTTAGTAAGCCTAAAAAGAAGAACCTATTGTAATTGGTAATTACAGTTGTAATTATGATTGACATATTTTCCTCCTCATCTGACTCCTCACATCTGTCACCCTGCAGCTTCTAGACTTCAGGTCATCCCGGGGCAGACTAATGATGGCAGCGTATGTATTAAATGCACTTACAGGGTAAGGAACTTTCCTCATTGGGCATTCTGCTTCTGAACTTACTGCTTATCAAGTTGTCACATTATAGTCTCTTCTCCATTGTATTGATGTCTCTATAGAGTGGATTTGTCAGATGCTTCCATCTAAAAGAGTCATTGGATTCTTAAATGGTAGATGTTCATGTATTTTTTTTTAAAAGGAATTAGACCTAAAATCTTATCAGATGGTGTTTGCTGATTTATTTCTAACAGGAATTACATTTTTCTTGTATCACACAGGGCTTTAGGACTTTTATTCATAGTAGGGAGAGCAAAACAGGTACATATTGTTACTTTTCTTTATACACAATGATGATACCCAGTTGCTTTTGGTACATTTCTTAACTGCTATTTGTGTCATGTTGAATTTAAGAGGTTAAGGAAGTAGGAAGATAACTGTGATGTTAACATGACAGAAGTTTTCCAAACTTCTTTACATTTGGCAGGATCAGGTATTTGCTTCACAGGAAAGGGATTAGAAAAGACCTGCATGTCCACTATATCATTGTCACATCCTTGTAGTGTGTACTGCACCCTCAGGTGGAACACATCTCTGTTCTTGATTTTGAGTCTTTCTTCCTTTTCCCCCTCAGTGTGTAGACTTCACAGTGACTGCACATCTATTCAACTTCGTAGGCTGCTGGATCTACAACCAACACTTCCCCACATCCCTAGTATGGTGGCTGCTGAACATTGTGTGTATAGCTCTCATGGCCGTCATCGGTGAGTTCCTCTGCATGAGACAAGAAATGCAATCCATTCCCGTCAGCATAGGTCAGAAGGTGGACCTATGACACACCCAGCAAGCTGACTGTTTTGTGGCAGACTGTGGGAGAACTGAAGCTTCACTCATCTGTTTCTGTGTGGGATGGACAACAGCTGCACATGGAAAATAAAGCAAAAGTATGGCCAACACAGCTTTGTGAAAGAGCATGGAAATGGACCTCCTTCCACAGACTTGGCACAGTTCATGCTCAATAAAATAGAATCAGAACGAAACCTTTTCCTTAATGTTTTTATTCCTATTCCTTTGTGTTAACTTCAATGCATATGATGCTCAGGTATATCAATACCATGTTTTATTAATGTACTGTTGTTTCATTAAAAAGTGGTAGATGACTATACAGACAAGTAAGAAGCACGTCAATGCTCTATTCACACCTATGAATTTGATAATGATTATCTTATATTTGTTGGATTGTCTCCTGCTGGCATATGGTGGAGAAATGTCAACTTTTATGAGTTAAACTTGCTTACAAAGGGAAGTTTAGTATTGCCATACCAAGTAAATGGAAGAACTAGATAATAAATGAAACAACCGATTAAAAATACTTTGAACAGAATTTGTGTAGACTAATCTTGTCACAGCTATTTGTACTTGAGCACTGTACATGTATTTGTATAAGTAACCAATCCTCCATATACAGAGGATATATTTTGTAAAGTTGTTCAATATGATGTACAGAGAGTTTATATATATATATAACAAAGTACAGAACACAATCCGAAGGTTTTGAATGATAGTCATGTTTTGAAATTACCTATGTTACCAACATATGGGTAATATTAAATTTTGATAGGCAATGGTATATTCAAGGATGTATGAATAGTTGAATGCCATGAAACAAAGGAATAAGTAGTATCCTGCTTGTATCCATGTGTATGTGTGGACTCAGTAAGTATTGATACTGATAGCTTTGATTCTGCACAGGTTGAAATTAATAGACTACTTGACTAAATGTGTTCATGGAATAACCTCATTGGTTCATGTGTTCTGGTGTGTCATTACTTCAAATACACAGTTACAAACTCATATTCTAAAGTGCGGTAGAAAACGCAAGAATGGAACATTGTACTTACCTGTAGTTCAATCACAATTCATATACCAAATGAAAGCCACAGGAAAGCCAAGGGTCTAGTTGATAAACAGAGAAACCTGTCTCCTTGCACCAACCAAAACTATTGAACAAAGTAAATTTGGATGGAAAAGACTAGTTAAGCACACTTTTCTGTTGTTCCTCGCCCAAAAGAAAGCAAAAATGTTTGTAAAAATTTCTTAAAGCAATTCCGTGCAAATAAGTATCTGATAACCAGGTTTAATTTACTAGTACTGTTCACCCATGGGCGTCCATACTGAGCTGCGCTGCTGTACTGTAGCGTTTGCCCTAGTCTCCCTACTTTCCTTTAGTTCCTTAGTTCCTGTGCTTTTGCTGGTTTCGCTAGTGTCCATACTTTCTTTTCATTCTTTCATTGGTTTCCTTACATTTGACTGCAGGAGCTCCCTGAAATGCTTATTCTACAATTGAATTGGAACGTTTAAAACAGCGAGTCGAGGTTGAAGATTTTATCAAACACTTTTATTCAAAATAAATTTGTGTCATGTTGAATTTAAGAGGTTAAGGAAGTAGGAAGATAACTGTGATGTTAACATGACAGAAGTTTTCCAAACTTCTTTACATTTGGCAGGATCAGGTATTTGCTTCACAGGAAAGGGATTAGAAAAGACCTGCATGTCCACTATATCATTGTCACATCCTTGTAGTGTGTACTGCACCCTCAGGTGGAACACATCTCTGTTCTTGATTTTGAGTCTTTCTTCCTTTTCCCCCTCAGTGTGTAGACTTCACAGTGACTGCACATCTATTCAACTTCGTAGGCTGCTGGATCTACAACCAACACTTCCCCACATCCCTAGTATGGTGGCTGCTGAACATTGTGTGTATAGCTCTCATGGCCGTCATCGGTGAGTTCCTCTGCATGAGACAAGAAATGCAATCCATTCCCGTCAGCATAGGTCAGAAGGTGGACCTATGACACACCCAGCAAGCTGACTGTTTTGTGGCAGACTGTGGGAGAACTGAAGCTTCACTCATCTGTTTCTGTGTGGGATGGACAACAGCTGCACATGGAAAATAAAGCAAAAGTATGGCCAACACAGCTTTGTGAAAGAGCATGGAAATGGACCTCCTTCCACAGACTTGGCACAGTTCATGCTCAATAAAATAGAATCAGAACGAAACCTTTTCCTTAATGTTTTTATTCCTATTCCTTTGTGTTAACTTCAATGCATATGATGCTCAGGTATATCAATACCATGTTTTATTAATGTACTGTTGTTTCATTAAAAAGTGGTAGATGACTATACAGACAAGTAAGAAGCACGTCAATGCTCTATTCACACCTATGAATTTGATAATGATTATCTTATATTTGTTGGATTGTCTCCTGCTGGCATATGGTGGAGAAATGTCAACTTTTATGAGTTAAACTTGCTTACAAAGGGAAGTTTAGTATTGCCATACCAAGTAAATGGAAGAACTAGATAATAAATGAAACAACCGATTAAAAATACTTTGAACAGAATTTGTGTAGACTAATCTTGTCACAGCTATTTGTACTTGAGCACTGTACATGTATTTGTATAAGTAACCAATCCTCCATATACAGAGGATATATTTTGTAAAGTTGTTCAATATGATGTACAGAGAGTTTATATATATATATAACAAAGTACAGAACACAATCCGAAGGTTTTGAATGATAGTCATGTTTTGAAATTACCTATGTTACCAACATATGGGTAATATTAAATTTTGATAGGCAATGGTATATTCAAGGATGTATGAATAGTTGAATGCCATGAAACAAAGGAATAAGTAGTATCCTGCTTGTATCCATGTGTATGTGTGGACTCAGTAAGTATTGATACTGATAGCTTTGATTCTGCACAGGTTGAAATTAATAGACTACTTGACTAAATGTGTTCATGGAATAACCTCATTGGTTCATGTGTTCTGGTGTGTCATTACTTCAAATACACAGTTACAAACTCATATTCTAAAGTGCGGTAGAAAACGCAAGAATGGAACATTGTACTTACCTGTAGTTCAATCACAATTCATATACCAAATGAAAGCCACAGGAAAGCCAAGGGTCTAGTTGATAAACAGAGAAACCTGTCTCCTTGCACCAACCAAAACTATTGAACAAAGTAAATTTGGATGGAAAAGACTAGTTAAGCACACTTTTCTGTTGTTCCTCGCCCAAAAGAAAGCAAAAATGTTTGTAAAAATTTCTTAAAGCAATTCCGTGCAAATAAGTATCTGATAACCAGGTTTAATTTACTAGTACTGTTCACCCATGGGCGTCCATACTGAGCTGCGCTGCTGTACTGTAGCGTTTGCCCTAGTCTCCCTACTTTCCTTTAGTTCCTTAGTTCCTGTGCTTTTGCTGGTTTCGCTAGTGTCCATACTTTCTTTTCATTCTTTCATTGGTTTCCTTACATTTGACTGCAGGAGCTCCCTGAAATGCTTATTCTACAATTGAATTGGAACGTTTAAAACAGCGAGTCGAGGTTGAAGATTTTATCAAACACTTTTATTCAAAATAAATAACAAAGCTAATGGTTCTCCTACTGAGTTCTTGTGTTTTGGTTGTTCAAGGACAATCCATGCAACGTTGGTGGTTGTACAGCAGTATACTAGGAGAGACTTTTGTCTATTATTAGTGCGTTTTCTGTGTCTATGTACGTTTTCTGAGATATGTATGTTTTTCTTAGAAAATCCACGTACCTTTAACCTAATAATCACGACACAACAAAAACCTGATTGGCAATGACGCCAAATTAGTCTGACTTAAAATCCACTGTACATTTCTTACATGTGATTATGTACACTCAGTAGTACATTGTTTTTGAAATTTTACACGTTAACACCAAGCCATATATTTGACCCTTCTATGATCTTCTATCGTTATCATTCCACGGCACCACCCTTAAGTCCATTCTGAAAACCTACATTTGTCAGTGACAATCCACATCACCCCGAAATCAACCTCAGTCAAGCACTCCTATGGATTTGAAAATGTGCGTATCGGTCCATTGTAGACAGGCTAGGTGCCCCTACAAGTCTTTACTGGGTGTTCTCAGTCGGTGCTACAGCTTCTGATGACGCTGCAGGTTCAGCCTCAGTAGTTTCTGCTTTGACATCTGTTCCTGTGGAGGACGCGGCACCTTCTTGTGCCTCAGCTTCTTTCTTGTCTGCAGACACGTCTTCTTTTGTCTTGTCCTCGCTTGTTGCAGCTTCAGCTGATTTATCAGTTTCCTGAGTTTCTTTGTTCTCGTTTTCAGTCTTTGTGGCTGTAGTGTCGTCGGGGCTTGCTGCATCCTCTGCTTTGGATTCCGGTGTTTTCTCCTCCTCTTTGGGTTTGTCAGCTTCGGTGTTTTCTTCCACCTTTGCCGAATCTTCTGCTTTGGTTGCTTCCTCTCCCTTAGCAGCATCTTCAGCTTTCACGGGTTCTTCTGTTTTAGCATCAGCATTTGTAGGCTCTTCAGTTTTGGCATCGGCCTCCGCTTGTGCTGGTTCCTCTGCCTTGGTACCATCCTCAGCCTTTACAGGTTCTTCTGTCTTCGCAGTGTCTTCTGTCTTTGTAGGTTCTTCTTTAGCAGCAGTATCTACTGTTTGTGGATCGTCAGGTTTTGCAGCATCCTCTGTTTTGGCGGGTTCCTCTGTCGTAGCAGCACCCTCCGTTTTGGCGGGTTCCTCTGTTGTGACAGCGTCTTCCGTTTTGGCGGGTTCATCAGTCGTAACAGCGTCTTCCGTTTTGGCGGGTTCCTCTGTTGTAACAGCGTCTTCCGTTTTGGCGGGTTCCTCTGTCGTTGCAACGTCTTCCGTTTTGGCGGATTCCTCTGTCGTAGCAGCGTCTTCCGTTTTGGCGGGTTCCTCTGTTGTAACAGCGACTTCTGTTTTGGCGGGTTCCTCTGTCGCAGCAGCGACTTCCGTTTTGGCGGGTTCCTCTGTCGTAGCAGCGTCTTCCGTTTTGGCAGGTTCACCCACGGCGTTTCCCTCTGCAGACTCTTCCGGCTTAGCAGCATCTTCTGTTTTTGCCGGCTCTTCTGTTTTTGTCGATTCTTCCGGTTTTGCCGGTTCTTCTGTTTTTGCCGGTTCTTCTGCTTTTGCGGGCTCTTCTGTTTTTGCGGGCTCTTCGGTTTTTGTCAGTTCTTTTGTCTCAGCAGCTTCATTTTCTGGTGGGGCTTCTTCCGTCTTGGCAGGTTCTTCAGCTTGTACAGTTTCTTCTGTCTTACCCGCATCTTCTGTCTGTGCAGGTTCCTCTGTCTTAGTAGCTTCCTCTGCTTTTGTCGAAGGCTCGTCCGTTGTGGTGGTATCCTTTGTCTGTGCTGTCTCTTCTGTTTCAGAAGCGCGTTCTTCTTTTGCAGGTTCCTTTTCAGCAGGTTCTTCTGCTTTTGCCGGTTCTTCTGTTTTTGCCGCATCTCCAGGCTCCGAGGCGCCTTCCTTTGGCTCTTCGTTCTTCTCTTCACTCTTTGATTCCTCGGACGGTTTGTCATCTGAAGCCTTTTCGGTTGGAGAGGTTTGCTCGCTTTTTGCAGCATCCGCCGCCTCCTTGTTCTCTTTATCATCCGCACCTTCTGTCGATGCGCCGGGGACTTCCTTATTCTCTCCTTCCTTTTCTACCTCTTTGCCTTCTCCTGATTCTTTTTCTTGGCTTTCAGTTGTCTGTTGGTCGCCTGAAGCTTCTTTCCCATCATCAGCGGGTGAAGCATCTTCCTGGCCAGCAGAAGGCGTTTCTTTCTTGGCATCTGTAGACGTTTCTGTGGACGTTTCTCCTTGAGTTTCCTTCTCTTGTGCTGGCTCTGACTCTGACTCTAGTTTGATGACAGGTGGACCAGGAGTTGGTTCTGGAGGATTAGCAGCTTCTGTTTGGATGTTCTCTTCGGCTTCAACTGCCTTCCTCTCTTCAACGTGCTTAGTCCTCATCTACGGACAATCAGAATGAAACAACATCATGCTAATGGTTTCCTGTAACCATCGAAGGTATCAAAGAATACAGGTATACAGTGCTGACTAATGTAAGGCTGATCAAGGCTTAAACTAGTAGTAACCGCTGGCTCAAAGCTTGTCGCTTGCTTTTCCGAGGTTAGCAAGCGACAAGCATCAAGCTAGCGGTCACTACGGAGAATGGTACTCAGGCTAGGGTTAACCAACAATTGCACAAACATTCATACTGCTGGAACAGCCGTACCTCCTCGTTCACTTGGATGATCCTGCCCTCTACCTTCGGGGCGATGGTGGTGAAGAGGGACTGCAAGGTTCTGACGCTGCTTTTATTCAGCACTTCCACGCTGTTTTTCCTGTGTAAGTCAAAACAGGCAATTAAGACATGATCAATCACATGAATGTTTGCATACTGCTGAAATTCAATGTTAAGTCCTGCTATTCTGTTTCATGACAATGAAATGAATTGTTTATGTAACAGCAGGAAGAACTGATTGGAAACCTACTTTGCTACACTGGCCACGTTGATAAGGCTCTGGTGATGTCCGGATCTGCAGGGCTTCAGACCCTTGACGATGTCCACTGCGGTGAAGTGGTTCTGGATGACGGTGGACAGGATGGGGCCCTCGTCTGGGTCCGTCTGCCGCAAACGGAAAATTACTCAATTAGTCATTATATTATATTGACTTAACCGTATCTAAGTTGCAGTTTGCCTCTTAGGTGTATCAGCAAAATGGGCACAGTCTATCGAATCATTTGTTTGGAACAAATTCAAGTGTCCTCAGCCGAAATATGTCATGCGCTATAGTTCTAATGAGTACCTAGCTTCTGTTAGGGACGTCCCTCGGATAGGACGTTAAATGGAGGTTCTGTGATCGAGGAGAGCCACACCTCGAGTACGTTAAAGAGCCCACCGCACTTATCGAAAAGAGTAGGGGTCCTTCCCGGTGTGAGTGGTTCCAAAACCTACAGTCCTATGACCGCACATGGGTTCGCCCTTAGTAATAGCCTCCGGCTAGTTGGGCAACCCTGGCATGTGCATGCTGAACCAATAAATAAATAAAGAAATAAATAATGTGTGCACTTCAAGCACAAAGATTATAATGATAAATTCAGTGATGTTGTGATAGACAGAGAATCACGTTTAAGTTGATGTACATATTGGTGATATAGATGTTTGCAGCAGTAATAGGCGTACCAGAGGCTTACAGTCCTTGAACACGTCGTATCCATCTTTGCCACGTGCGATGTAGGCTTTGGTACATACTCTGTACACCTGGGTTGAGAAAAAAACAAAAATTAACATATTGTGACGTCATATGCTTCTCTTCAAAGCTCATTTCGTCTGTGTGGACTGTGCCATGGAACATGTCTGAAATGCGAATCAATCAAAGAACCTTGTCAATTCAGAAGTTATGTCATTCAAAAGATATCCGTGTAGCATTGGGAATATTTACAACTTTGCCGGTTATCATTATCACTGTCAATTTGTTTGCCACATAAGTGCAAGGGAGAATACGACAGCTACCTTCTCGGGCACCAGGTATTCCCCGTCGATCTTGACGGAGTTGGGGTCCACCCTGCTGCCCGGTGGTAGTTCGGGGTCAAACCCGAAGACGATGCCTGACACCTGCGGGAACCTGCCCTCAGTCTTAGGGTACTGGCTCACTCCGTTCTCCAGAGCCTGGATGATCTGAGTACCTGCAGGATGGCGAGGAAAGTGGTTCGAAATCAGAATTATTCACAACGGATCATTTCATGCCTCATCGGTACAACCTTCTTTCACTTGGTATGAAAATCATCTGTAAAAGTCGCTCTCTTTTGTGACTTTTCCTCTTTTATCTAACACTTTCGATCTTGCTTTGAACCGACAACAAATGCAGAGGAAACTACAGTGTGAAAAGTCTTTCTTCGTTCCTACCCGTAGCCTCCAGCACCACCAGGGGGTCGATGAGCGGCAGGATAGTCAGCAGGTCCTTGATGGTGAAATCGCCGGCCCCATGGACGGAGTCGGACCGGAGGGTGCCTGAGTTCAGGATAGCCAGGTCGGCCTGGGTGGCCGCGACCATCACGTCCGTCAAGAGGTTTCCTACGTGGAAGGAGAAAGGCGTTGTTAATGTCCAGACTGGGGTCATTAGTCACTAGAGGTAACCAACATTCCTGTCCTTGGTACTGATCACTAACACTAAAGGATAATCAACTTCCTTCCTCTTCTTGGCACTGATGACCGACACAAAAAGATAACCAACATTCCTGTCCTTGGTGCTGAACATCGACACTAAAGGATAATCAACATCCTGTCCTTGGTACTGATCATTAACACTAAAGGAGGACCAACATTCCTGTCCTTGGTGCTGAACGTCGACACTAAATGATAACTAACATTCCTGTCCATTCGTGCTGAACACCGATGCTAAGGGATATCTAACATTTCTGTCCTTAGCACTGATCACTGGCCCTAAAGGATTAGGAACATTCCTGTCCTCGGTACTGAGCACCAAAACTAAAGGATAATCAACTTCCTGTCCTAGGTGCTGAACATCGACACTAAATGATAACCAACTATCCTGTCCTTGGTGCTGATCACCAACACTAAAAGAAAACCAACATTCTTGTGCTTGGCACCAATCACCGACAATAGAGCGTGACCAACATTCCTGTCCTTGGTACTGAACACCGACACTAAAGGATACATAACATGCCTTGGTGCTGATCATTGATACTAAAGGATAATCAATACCCCTGTCCTTGGTACTGATCACTAAGACTAATGGAGAAAAACATTCCTGTCCCTGGACTTACCAAGAGCGCTCTCCTGAGTTCTGACGGTTGCGAATCTCCCGTCCAGCTCTGATTCGATCTTCCCCAGAGTAGTGCTTGTCTTGTCAGACATCAAACCTTTTAAGAAGAAAATAAAATGATTACAAATGAACAATTCCTTTTCGAACAGGCAGCACGGCAAGGTTAGATCATGGAAATGGTATGATTAATGTCGTCTGTTATTCAAAATGCCAGACGTAGAAATGATGAGCTGTATTGTGAGTGCCTCCTCCGGGACGAGACTGCTTCAAAAGGACTGGAAGGGCTACAAGGTTCGGTCGAGTGATCTACAAGGCTATACGATAGTCTAAAAAGAGCTTACATTCCTTTGATAGCCACATTCCATTCAGAAAGGCAAACAAGTACACGAACAGCATACAACGCCTGTAAACTCCAGACTATGTTACGTACTTGTGAACTCCTCAACAATTTTCTTCATCTCCGCGTCCTCCCGGTAGGCGCTGCTGACCTCTAGTTTCATGGTGCTGACCTCGAACTTCGGACCTATGAAGTCGACCTCCACCTTGGTGAAGTGCCGGAACTCAGTCCCACTCTTCACGATGTATTTCCCGTTTACCTGTTGGTTGGACAGACAAACAGAATTACGTTCAATAGTTTTGGGCATTGACTGGAGCATCATTTGTCAAACAACCAAAGTACGTTTACGTTGGAAATAGTTTCGGACAAAAATGTAGATTGTTGACAGATCGACCTAAATGATACGTACGTTTTCCCCACCTTGTTCTCTTTTTTTGATGGAATTGAGGGAGTACTTGATTTATGATTTGTATACATCGAGCTTGCTTTCAGATGAATTGAGCAGTTGCCATGATTATAGTTCTGTTGTCAGCGATTTACAAAATGTGAACCGTTTGCAGTAGGTGAACTGAAACCAAGACAATTGACCCAGGCAAGAAAAGCCCGTATATTGTGTAATCACACCTTTTTGACGTCATAGTCGTGGTCGTGTCCGCCTAGGATCAAGTCGATTTCCTCCACCTGCTCCGCCAGTCTGACGTCATTGGGCCACCTCATGTGCGTCAGCGCGATAACCAGGTCAGCGCCCTGTAGGTCGAAGAGATGTGACTTTGTCATATGTGTTCTCACACAGAACTGAGTTATATTCGTATTTTACTGTAAATGTAAAATTCATCTCTTTTCGATATTCTGTCTATGACACACGAAATAAAATTTACCGAAACGCAACATACTCCATTTTTCCAAAGACTTGATTTCTCCAATCGTGGTTTGTTTGATTTTTGACTTATTTCCTTAAAAGTAGGAAATGTGAAAATATCACCATCCACCAAACTGTACCTCTTCCCTGAGTTCCTTCGCCAGTCTCCTCCCCTCCTCCACATAATCCAGATACTTCAGGTCGTCCTTATCCACCGTTGCCAGGGTAACCAACCACTCTTCCTCTACTAAACCGATAAGGCCAATCTGGGGAGGGTAGTAACACTTGTTATGAATAGTGTCTCTGTACAGAAATGTTCTTTTTTTCTATGTCAGTTTTTCATAGAAAAATACAGCCATGCACGGGACATGGATATCAAAGAAAAAAAACTTATAGTAGATGTTAACTTTCAGATGAATCAAAACATATTTATATAAATCTAAACGGAATACGATACATTGTGATAGCCTTTCAACAATAATGTTAATGTACCAAACATAACGTTCATAGCATATTATATTCTGTTGATCTTTACGACTAGCAAGAGTGTTAAGTCGGCGCTTGCCTCAAATGGATACAGGAATAGAATACATCCCTCAACGTACCGCGGTTATAGAAAAACCGAGCACTCATGATGCAAAAGGACACTGTGTCGTCTTCACAAAATCCTCCAACCCCCACTCGTCGAAAAGTGGGTAAATCCCATAAGTTGAAGTCATGTATCATACCTTTTTTGTGCCCCACGCAATGATAGTTTTTTCCAGCCCGTCCGCCAGCGGCTTGTCTGTCAATGTGTCAATCACGTTACTCATCAGCCACGGGAACTTCGTCTCCATGGTAACGTCCTCCAGCTCATCAACTCCAAAGTCTGGGTTGGAATACAGATAAACACTTCATGGTAAGCCATTCTTCTTTTGCATAAATTGTCACATTTTTTACCTTTCTGATGCATCAATGTATACATGCTTTTTCACACTTCACGCAGAAACAAAGCCAGACCAAACGATATGAGTAGAGGCTACTTTGATTTACCTCCAAAAACAAAATATAGATGAAACTTATACATGTATGAATGGAGACCATGTGTCCCATTTGATTGCCAATTGTTAACAAACCACAGATTAACTGGTATAGTGTACTACCTTAACAGTATTATAGTGATTGGGTTACTTCTAAGTCTAAACTGTAACCATAGTATGTACATATGCCATGGCCTCTATTCGTTACATTGTGATAAATGGGAAATGTATACAGCTTGTAAGTAGGGACACCCTATCTGTCACTCACCGAAGTCGTGATTCCCGTACACGGCTGCCTTCACCTTGAGGGAGTTTAGGATAGGGACCATCTGTTTGCCTTTCGTGATACTGCTCACTGTAAACATGTAAACAACAGAAACACGGTTAAGTCATGTGGACAAACAAACAAACAAACAAACACACACACACAAACACACAACTGTCTTTTTTCGATACTATTCCGTATCATTGATGGTAAAAATTGACACAAACTTACTCATGGAAGGATTGAGACAGTCTCCTGAGAAGAAGACGAGCGGGTTCTGGTCCCTGTACTTCCCCATGGCGGTGGCGAACCTGGCCGCCCCGCCCACGGGCTCGGTGTTCGGCCGCTCCTCGATGTTGTACACGTCATTGAAGTGGAGGATGGTGACCCGAGAGCGGTCGGGAAGTTGGGGGCTGGGGGTCGTCACTGTCTTCTGTACAACAGGCTCTACTATAGCGGGGACAGACGGCACTTCAGAGGCACCTACAGATGGACACCCACATCAACGGTCGCCATAAGTTCATATCAAATCATAGCTAACGTACAGATATATTAATATTCTAGAACAGCAAGTTATTTTGACTGAAAGTACGATTTACAGTGGAGGGACCATGGGGCATGGCTACTAAATCATTCCATACATGTGCTCTACGTGAATTTAATTTCCTCTGACATCTTGATGATCTAGTACTTCTCTTTTCTGAAAATCTCCCAACATTATCTGTCATTAATAAAGAGATTAATTGACCATATGACTACATGATTCACGTTACCAATTTGTTGCATCGAGACTTTTGTATGAAACCTCACTACAGGTACACAAGCTATTGTGTGAAAGATTATTCCCGACGTGAGTTCTTTACTACACTCATACTTTAAAGAGACATTTTCTCCGAGGGTACGAGTACTTTTGCCCACCTGTAACTTGAGATAAAGCTAGCGCCACTGTAGCCACTATAGCAACTTAAGCACGTAAACTTAGGGGGAAATGCGACGTTTATAGCTTTCCTTGACATAACTCATTTCTGTCGTTGCCTGCAACGTTCTTTCACTAGTCTTGCAGTACTAATGCACATTTCACTTCAACATTTTAGTGGGCGAACGACCAAAGGACACTTGCATACAAACGTGATTCTCGGGTGCAGTTACCTCGGTGTTGTTATTGTACATAACAATAAAAACATGTACATTATATCTTGCCCATCAATGCCTGACAGAAATGTTCCAGTATTAAGAGCTCCACCGGAAAACATTATGAACTGAAATACTACCAACTAGCACGACAAGAGGGAATCCGTTTTGTCCATATTTTCACAACTCTTTTATTTAAGGCGATATTGGTAGGGTTCTCACTACTGCCTGCAGAGTTTGTTGTGCCATGTTTAGCCGATAGCGAAGAGACAGGGGAGACAAAGATTGCCAAAGTGTGTACGGCGTCACCATGAGACAGTCATCAACACGGTGTTTGTTTCAGCCTGTGGTTTTGTCCGTTTTGTAGCGGTCCGATTCAGACGACTGTTTACATATTTAGTCAAAGGTAAGTGAGTCTTTAGATCTCCGTATCGGATAGTACTGGTCGCCTTTCCGTGGCAGCACCAGAGTCTGGATAAGGTTTCTATCTAAACCATTCAAGACAAAGGACAAGAGAATTCCGCCCAGTGCACATTTACCTGTGACCCAGTAGGCCTTCAGGTGGGGCGGTTTAATTCGCCCACAAAACACACGTTATACAATATGACTGTACCAAAATGACACTCAGAAGTGGCATCAAAGCACCGTGAAGACCTGTTAGGATACGATGTTGCTATCTAATAACGTGTTTTGTTTAATTTTCTACGCTTACCTTCGACATTACCTACACTGAGAGATAATGTAACTGAAATCAACATTTAAGGTGAAACGCATAGGAATATCATGCTTTGATCATCTGGCCTAGTTGACAGTGTCGTATCTTAGGTCTTTTAAATATAACGATAGTTACAGAGCGCTACTTGTTGTGTTGTGTGAGATTATCGTCATATTATGCAAAAATTATTCGAACACCTGGTGTGGTTACTACACGACGCCATGATTCACACCAGAAATGTCTTGTAATGATTTATAAATGAAACATTAAAAAATACTGCCGGCCCTACAGCAAGGAAGCAGGCACAGTCTTTCATAGCGAAGTACAAAAAAATGCAGAAACACACAGTGCATTCACCATGCTGCATTCAATTTGGTTTGCGAACATACCTGAAAGATAGTAATATATGTATATATGATATGCTTATCAATCAATATAGAGAGAGATACTTACCATCGCCAGTTCCTCTGTGGTTAACGGTTAGCAGAACAGGCTCGCCGTTAGGAACTGGTCTTGGTTCCGTGGCCAAGGGTTGGTTAGAGCTCGAACCACAACCCATGGTGGCAAATGTCCTACGGTAGAATGTCCTAAGGTAGAATGTCCTACAGCAGAAGTCTTCTTGACTTGAGTACGCGCACCAGAAACTACTGCGTCAGGTACTGTAGATGTTTGACACAAGTCTCCCCATCAATTGTCAGGCGAAGATCCCTCTGATCTCCATGGACACCAGGAACGCCTCAGTTATGTCATCACCATCAGCGTTTGTTCTAGTTACCATTAACGTTCTGGAACCCTACTCGGATATTTTCTTCAAACACACAATCCAGGGCCTTGAAGGTGACCGTCACCGCGGTTAAAACGCCAAACACAAAACATCCACTTCCACCACTCTAGAGCTCATCACCCACTAGTAGTCCTGTGGGTATCTCCGCTGACGTGAACGCGGCAGTACCGCCCTCTTAAAAACGTCAGGTATATGCGTGGGACGTCGTCAGCAACGTGATCGTAGCAACGCCCAAGTCCGGGCGCCTATCCCGATAGAATACCGACTGATATTTCAGATGAAAGTTTGCACGTTTACAGAAGTCTGTTTTCCAGCTGACAGATGTTTGTGGGTTTTAACGCCCTGCAGGATACACTCACGTGTAGATCCTTCACCTGTCGCTACCAGGGTCAGGCGCAGCGTTGCTAAGGTGATGACGTATCCATTGGGTAACAGGAGACGTAGGGGGTGAGGGTGGAGCAATTGTTGCAAAGCGTTTCGTCACCGCAGCCTGTAACCCAATGGCCACGGGTGAAAAACTATGAAGGCTTGATGCTAGTCATTTAATGTTTGCCAGATAAAACGTCGATGTGTATTTTTTGTTGAAATGACACCTGAACCTTCTACGAACACGACTGTTTATGATTGTTCTTTATAGGTGTATTCTAAGCGACAAGGAAACGCTACATACAACCTGATTTCTGTAACTTGCGTACAAGATAGCGTCCTGGTCATTGTCTTCCAGTGTGGATGGTTGGCCAGACGACTGTCCATGCGATAATCCGTCGTCTGAGCATACAAAGGCGGCACATCAATGCCGCACAGTAAAATAAGCTCCTCCAGGGTATGATTGGAAGCTGCTCATCATAGAATCTGCGCTCCAGTGAATTATAGCACTGCAGCTTTAGAAGTTGTATGAATGTCCTGTATCAGGCCATAGGGATGGTAGATAGCGAGTACATGGAAGTTTGCCAGTGAACACAAGCGCGGTGGGGCTGTAAGTTGTCTCGAGTTCAGATCTAACCCTTCTATTTACTACTCTATGCTGTCTGGATCAGATAGTATCCCTGCTCAATACATACTTCATAAGCATTATCATTGCAACGACACACAATCTCCCAAGTAAAGCGTCTTTTTTTATTCTCGGTGAAAACCCACGTGTTGGGATACAGCGATGGCGAGTTCATTATCTTCTTCATTTACAGTCACTCATAGCTATAAGCGTTATCTGCAGAACACTTCATGATGAAAGAAATTTTATACAAGAGAGAGGAAGCAGAGAAGTTAGGTGCTTTAACTGTGGCAGCCTGGGAAAAGCTGAAAAGGAACAGTCACGTTGGCCCAAATCTGCTGCTAACAAACTGAGAACACGTGATCCTCAGGTAGCTATTATACACAATCCAAGATGATATCATCAACAACTGAAGAACCATTACTTTGATCAATAATTTAGGAGGTATATTGAATGTAAGCATTATTGCAATGGCTGGACACATCAAGAGGATCCTACAATCTTGTCACGAACGGGTTGAGTAGTAAAAGGTAGCACACTCATCAGTCACATTGGTGTCTTTACTTTGGGTTTTGTCTCCAAAATACATTAAATGTAACACAATATTATAGGTATCCATACAGTTTCACTAACACTAAAGGATCATGATTTTAAGATCTTTTGAAACTTACAACTTCACTTTAAAGAAGAATAACCTGCTATGATCAATTGATAATGGCAATACACATGTACTTGATCAAGAGATTTTTCTGCGATGTTACAGCAGTTTCACAGGACAGCCATCATTTGTATACGTAAGCCAGTTAACATAAATCATTTATACATACAATGCTCTCTTATAGGAATATAGCCACTATCATCTTATTTGGTCAGAGCTAGTCGGTACACGTATATATTTTACGGTACATCTCAACTACAGCTACGTCATCTATATAAAGGGTTTTGTACAGATAAGGTTATACCTCAAACTACCAAACATTTTGTCAAATTCAGGCTCTCTCATGTTTCACAATTATGCTTTTGTCCAAATTTGTCAAAAACAGCCTTTTTTACTTACACAGTATCTTACAGTTTGAGCAAAACCCATAAGAAACATACCTTTAGCCTTATAGCCTGGGTACGGGTAATTCTATCAACAACTTATCACTAGAGGGTTTGGACATGGGGAGATGTCAACTTTCTGTATTCTGTCTGGCCGAGAGTTCTTACTTCATGATAACTTGTGTTCTGTCTGTCTGTGAGACAAAATGTTTCAGCATAAAATGTAATGCAGCTATGCTGTTTAACTGACATGGGAAATTAAGGTTGATTCTTTGTCTACAACACATGTGGTCCACAAAATCCCCCAACAGACAACACACAGGCACCAATAGGGGCCAAGTAGTTTTCCTTGCCTGCCAGCCAGTCTAAATT